>NC_139495.1:9204877-9860627 GCF_008360975.1 Lichenostomus cassidix | reverse complement strand
AGTTTTACTTCCTCCTACTGCAAGCCCTCTGGTTTAGCCTGAGCTACTCTTTACTTCAAACCAGAGTTACAAGTAGAAATCTAGATAACAATCCCTGTCACTGGTACTACTCTCCCCCACTAAGCTTGTGGCACTATGGCTTCTTTCCTAGAATTACTGTCTCCATCACATAACCCTATTCATGAAATGTTTACAAATGTTAAAGGGAAAGCAACTTCTCACTGCACTTTGTAAATATCAATGACTAAAGAAGGTAAGAGAGAACAATTCCAGTCTAAAGAGTTAATAAAATACTCCACAGTGTACGCTGGGCCCCTCTGTCAAAATCCCTGATCTACCAAAAGCCAAACTTAGAGTCAGTTCATGTTTGAAAGTGAATTAAAAAAACCAAAACCCTACATATTTCATACAGCAGCTCAGATTTCCGAGAACCAACTCAAAGCAGTAATGGAGAAAGCCTTCTTCTGCCTCCACAGCATTTTTCAGAATCTTCTAATTTTGAAACTGCTTCAGAGATTTCATTGTGTAAAATTACTTGCTGAGTTTGCCATTTTTACTCTGCTGAGCTACTCAGTCTGGTACTCACTCTAATTTTTCATTTAAGAGTACAGCACATCTGGTCATAGTATGCACTCCATGTAAGCCCTCTACTATCAGTAATACGGATAGAAGCAGGAAAGTTAATAGCTTGGCATGAACATAAAAACATTGTGAATTTACAAGAAAATTGCTATATTGTGACAATTCTTTTCTTCAATCACTACTATTGCCCAGTTTCCACAGCAGTCTGATGCTTAACTGTTTATAAAATAAGATTTTCCAACATATTTCACATGCCTATTGAAAAAAAACCTTAAAAGCATAAAACTTACACCCAAAGTCAGTAGGAACATCAACATTGGAATCAGAGAGAATTTCTGCTTTATCATGACACTAGTTCAAGTGCACCAGAGTCTAACTTAGACTTTCCAAAACACGTAAATTTGCATTTTAATCTCAGGTTTTAGCGTTTTATCTTCCTATCTCTTAGGGAAGAAACTATATTAATAAAAAAGAAGAAAAATATCTTATCATAGGTCTATGAGCACACTCAAGAATTTACAAATCTGAGCTTTCTTGAATTGTAATGATTTCATAGATCCAAGAACAGAGAAATTTGCAATCAAAAATCTAAAGCGTTTTTTGCTGAAGAAATTTCAAACATCTGTTTTCAGTATAGCACAGATTTGGGGCACTTTTTATTGAAACTTCTAAATTAGGAATTAAGTGCCTGAATAGCAGTTAGGTCTTAAATGCACACTGCAGCCAAATCTTTAAGGTAAAATATGACATAAGTGTCCTGTGCACTTGACTAATTTCCCTCACGCAGTGGTTGGCAAGTGCAGGATGGAACACAAGACTCAACATCTTGTTAGCATTTTTCCCTATCTTACCCCAGACGAGCTTTTTCTAAAAAATCAAAACACCACCCCCAAAAGAGGCAGAAAAAGAACCTCCTGAAATTTCCACCACATCGCAGTCCTAGATAATCTTAAAATACTGAAGAAAATCTGGCACATGGGCTGCAAACACACTGGTTTAATGACACACAGGAGACCCACACTAGCTGTAAGTCTCAGAAAAGTGTTCATCCTTTTTAATGGATACTGTATTTAAGTTTGGCAAACGAATTTAATAAAAATTACCATCTGTCACACAACAGGGAAGCCTGTCCGGGAACACCTGAGAGCTGCTCACCAGTATTGCCAAGAAAGCCTGAGATTTAACAAACTACCAAAGTCTTAATATTATTAGTCTTAATATTACAAATAGCATTAAGTTAATATTATTGTAACACTGCAGTTTAGCCCTAACAGCCGAAGGCTATTACCTAACCTAAGGTAGGTGCCTTTGGCCAGGTCTCCACAGCCACCTGTGTGCCCACCGCCCTTCCTGCTCGCTGTGCTCGCAGCCAGCCCGTGGCCGGGAGCTGCCCTCGGTTACGGACCCGAAACGAGCCCGCGGAGCCCCCACGGCACCGGGCACCGCCCGGAGAGCCCCTTACAGCACGGGACACCTCCAGGAGAGCCACCCTCACGGCACCGGCTACCGCCCGGAGAGTCCCTCACGGCACCGGGTACCGCCCGGAGCACCTCCCGGAGAGCCCCTCACGGCGCCGGGCACCTCCCGGAGAGCCCCTCACGGCGCCGGGCACCTGCCGGAGAGCCCCTCACGGCATGGGGCACAGCCCGGAGCCCCTTCATGGTGCCGGGCACCTCCCGGGGCAGCGCTCCAGGGACAGACGCCCGAACGCCCCCATCTCTGGGGAAAATGCCGCTGCGAGGCACCTACGCTTTGCAGGGCGTTTTCCCAGCGGAAATCGAGCGATGGAGGGACCACCTGCCCGCCCCAGGGCTGCGGTGGCGGCCGCTCCCCGGATCGGTCCTAAACGCGGCCGAGGGACAGCCAAGGAACCCGCGGCACTGCCGGGGCGAGGGCGGCCACAGCGAAAGGGTTAACGATGGCTGCGGGAAAACGGGGTAATGGGGCTGTACCTCCAGTCCGGTGTCCAGTTCAGGGACCCTGGGGACAAGAAGGACACAGAGCTGCTGCAACGTGCATGACCAGAGTCGAGCAATGGAGCTCCTCATCAAGACCGATGAGCAACAGCTGAGGCAGCTGGAGGCCTCAGTCTGGAGAAAAGGAGCCTCAGGAGGGCCCTCTAAACTATCTGAAAGAGTGCTCAGGCATTGTGCACATTGTGCAGCTAACACCTTTAAGTTAGTTGTTGCAGCCTCTACAGGCCATGGTACTTGTAATGTGAGGCCAGCGGGTTTCAGATGGCCTATGCTCCTTCCTCACATGCAAATAGCTTGAGCCCATCAAGTCACCATTGCTCCTTCTGTATCTACTACCAAGGAAAAACTATTCATACAACACTCGCTACCATAATAACCCTAAAGTTGCTTAATAAAAAAATAAATATCAATGCATTAGAACAAACTTTTTTGATGTATTAACTTTGCCTTCCTGTACTTTCTGCACCTCAGAAAAACCAACCAACCATCCAAAAATTTAGACGTGAAAAAAAGCAGGATATTCTCACATGACTAATAGGGATTCTTTCCAACTGAATACAGTGATATTTTGATTTGATCTATTTTCTCTAGTGGTTCCTGGTATGTGAATATAGAGCCATATTTGCATGTGTTTGTTTAGTTGTAGTTCAAGTGGAAGTTTTACCCAATAGTTTTAACTGAAAAAAACATTTCTAGTACCCAAGTTCCAGGAAAACAACATATTTTCAGGGTGCTCTGTGTGTGACAGTTTGTCTGCAAGGCAGACAATGCCATTTAGCAGAGATTTGGCCCAGGTGAGACTGAAACACTTCTCCCTGTAATTACTTTTCTTTAGTTAGCATGTCAGCCATCCATGTGTCTGGAAACATTCCAAATGTTATAATTTTCCAATTGCATACACTAGATAGGAAAGACAGTTTTTATTTTCAATAGAGTCAGTTTTAAAAACAATCAGTAATTTCAACATAATCAAACACAAAGCGCTTTCACACAAAGCAAGTTATATCCTGCATTTGTTTGTCTAAGGTAGGTTTAACAAAGCAGGTTACTTTGGCACAGCCTGTAGATCTTTCCACACACAAGGGAACAAACACAGGCTTTGCGTTTAAGGAAACACAACTATAGAAGGGGCAGCAGAGAATTTTGCAGAATGCTGAATTAGGAGGAAGACCTGCCAACATTGTGTGTCCTATTCTCAATCCATACAAGGAACTTAAAGAGAAGCAATGGACTGTGCACATAAATCAAAACAAACATTTTTATTTTGGTGTTTTGCATTCTGGTGCCACCACCTCAGATTTTCCAACCATCACTTTGGAGAGAAAAGGGGAGCTAGGGGAATAACAATTGACGACTTACCAAATGAATATATGGTACAATTATCCAGACCAGACTGACAGGGTACTAGAAGAATTAAAAATCCTTCCCACCATACAAGCAAATCCCAAGTTTGGAAACGCTGAGAGCTTCACTGTTTTTACTGTCTTGCTCTGACAATAAACTGACAAGAAGCACATTTTCTGTGACACCCAGTGGGGGAATTCTGCTTCCCAGTAAGGCACAGGACTTGCTTATGTCACCAGAACAGAAAATTCAATGCAGCATCACCCAGGCCCTTCAACAACATAAAGAGCACTACAGTGGTGCACCAGCACACAACAGCACATGCTGGTACCCTGCATCAACGTGAAAAGTTACAAAACTACTGGGTTTTATCTCCATCATTCTCTTGCCAGTTATTAGCTGCTGATGTAAATTCTTATGGTATGAGACCAGAAACATTTTCCAAATGCACAAGGAAGCTCTTAAATCACTTGCAGACTGACTCAGTGTGCTGCAGTCTGCAAGCAGCAGTTTACAAAACCTAATTATCATGAGGCCTAGAGATTGTATGTGATCAACAAAATTACTGGATTTCAAACATAAAGTATTGAAAGACTTTTGAGAATGAACTTATACCAAATATTTACAGAAGGCACATTTGGCAAGAACAGTAAATGCAGTATTTTTTATTTGCATTTATTTTAGCTTTATACTTTTAGATATTAATACAGTATTACCATCATAGCCTTGTTTAAATACCTGTCTGCCTTTTTTGGACATTCAGGTTGGACATTAGGAAGAAGTTCTTTACAGAAAGGGTGATTAGACACTGGAGTGGGCTGCCCGTGGAGGTAGTGGAGTCACCATCCCTGGAGATGTTTAAGAAAAGACAGGGTGTGGCACTCAGTGCCGTGGTCTTGTTGACAAGGTGGCATTAGGACACATCCTGGACTAGATGATCTCAAATGTCTTTTCCAGCCTAGCTGATTTTGTGATTCTGATTCTGTGATTCTGTGAAATGCATCAAGATGTTGTTTGATCAAGTCTGCTGCTTATGACATGGAAATTATTTTAACCTTCAGAGCCTCATCTCCTAATTTTTTGTGATCATCATCTTAAATAAGCATATCCAGCTTAGGTTTCTAAAAGCAGAACTCATCTTTCATTTAATTTAGAAAAATTGGAGAAACTCCTTAGCAAACATTTTACCTTCTTAATAAAGAAACTATAATTAACAAGTAGATCAACAACTAACAGCTCAGGTCCTTTATCTGTGTGTTTCAGGTGGAATTTGAGCCTTAACATAACGCTGGGGTTCGTTTATGATCGATCAGCTGACTTACATAAGTATACAAGGAAGTTTTCCAATGTTATAACCAAGGCTCTCTAGGCATTTCCACTGGGGTGAAGAGAACACAGACTTTCAATCAGCAGTAAGAAATCCTCCAGCCAAACAAAAACACTGAACAATATCTTCTGTATGAACATCTTTACTTCAGATTAGAGATATTACTAGACTTGAAACTGGCAAGAAAATTCAGATACTAGATTCAATCACTATTTCTGCATAATAACCTGAGCTGTCCATTTGGAAAAGCTACCTCCAAGAAGGAAGATGCCTTTAGGTTTGCTTCTCCTCCAACTAAGAAAATTTTAAAGTGAATTCTAGTGCTCGTGAAAAGATGACAACAAAACATTTCTTTTTGCAAAGAGGAGCACCTGTCTCTGAGGCAACTCTCTGCCATTTGTAAACAGTGCTGCTGCCAAAGCCTCAACACCAAGCATGAGCCTACATAGTTCTCCAGAGATGTCCTCCTCTCATTCTGTGCTGAGACTTTACAGTCTCAATGCAAGCACAGTGTGCAACATGACTGAGACAAGATTGACTGAAAAACATCACCATCCTGTTTCGTATAAAGCAAAAAGGGAAACATTACACTGCTCTTAACTGGTGCTGGACTGAGTGGCCCATACAGATTATGTATAATTTTTACAGACCTAAGTGAAACTCCTCTCAAGCAAATGTGTATTCAAACCACCTAGCAATAAACATTATGTTTTATTGGTTTCCAGTGACAGGATGCACAGAGAAAAGAGGAAGTCTCCATGAAGCTTCAGAGAGGGCTTGCAGAGGTGCTAACCAACTTCATCAATCAACATTTAAACACTGCCTTATAAACGTTTGTAAGAACCAACAAGAGCACTGCATTTCGGACAGATGTGATCCACATCCTTTAGGGCATCAATGCAGAAGGGAATTAGGCAGCAGCCCAAGAAACACCTGCAAAAGCAAAAAAAGAGAAAACCACTGCTTTACCACTTTTTATATACACATGAAAATAAAACAGATTTCATCCAAAAGCCATCAGTAAAACTGGCACCATAAGCTTTAGGAAGAACACATGTGGCTATGGAGTCCATTACTATAGTGCTCCAGAGCTGCTTCAAGGTCCTGTAGAACACAGATGCAGATGCAGAGTATTTGAACCATGAAGGCTCAGGTCCCAGACAGAAACAGAAATAAAAGGTTAGAGCTATAAAAGGTCAAGGTAAGAAATTTAAAAAGTGCAAATTGGAGTTAACCTACCCCACCAGGCAGAGGCCACCACATGACAGCCAGGTCAAAGCTCCTGAGTCGTACGAGAGACGTGTCACCATCATCTGGTTACAGGAAGGGCAGCACATCTGAACTGGGCGGTCATGAAATACTACTGGCCGCTGCACATACACCGTCTGAACAGTAACTGAGCAGAGAAACAGGCTGTTTACTCAATGAGTACATAAGGAAAAAAGAGTAGTAATCAACTTCCTCTGAACCAGGTGTAACTTTGAAATATTTCCTCAGAGCAATACACAATGACAGAAAGAAATCACCATGGCATTTCCTAATGCAGAAACATACTGTCTTAAAAATAAAGCTGCATTAAAAACTGCAGAAAGCCAAATGTTGTTATTGATATTAGTGCACACTGAGGGATGCACAAGAATTGATTCACCTTATTCCCTTCAAAAGTATTTTTTGGCAGGTGGTAAACACCTCTGAACCATGATTTTCCATCTTCTGATAGCACCTATTACACAGCCACTTGACACCACCTTAATATGAGGTACAAAAGAAGTTTGGAGGCTTACCGGGGTTATTTGCTGGGGGAGGCTGTCCTATGTATGGGGGAGGGTTCATTCCTTTCCCATCTGGATTCTGTCCAGGGCCAGGGACAGGATAGGGGTGAGGATAGTTCATATTGATTCCTAAAGTTTCCTCATAAGAAGGTGGTGCAGATGGGACAGGGTTGACACTTGGAGCAGACATTTTATCTAAAACATAAAAGAGAGAAAATTATAACAAAAGGCATTATTTTATTAAGGGCAAGTGACAAATAATTCGGCTCAATTCAGCAGCAAGAAGATAACTAGATTAAAATGGACTTTAACCATCATAAAATTAATTGGCTGGTATTTGTTTCTAATAGTATTAAATCTTGATTTCATTGTTGTTGCAGCCTACTTCCTTTTCACAGGGTAGTTTTTACACTTTGTCCCAACACCAATTCTTCCTTTATGAATTAAAAATACTAAAGCAGTGACGTGAGGCATCTTTATTAGTATACTAAGCTATCTGACAGTCTAATTCTCCAAGAACACTTTCTGATCCCTCTTGAACACAGGAAAAATTGGAACAGTGTGATAGGCCACATGGTAGTTGCTAACCAACATAAGCCTAGTTTGTAGCAAAGATTAAATATTTAAAAAATACTATTTACCTCTGCTGTAATTTGAAATAAAAAGTATTTATACCGAAGGAAAAAGAAACCCAAACAATTAAGTATGTCTGATTCAACTCGAAGCTTTTACAACTCTCAAATATGTCTAATGTTGCCACTTTTGCTCCTTAGCAAAGTTTTAATGAGTTTGTAGCACAACTGTTCCTCCACCAATTGTTATTTCATTGCATAGGATAGGAATGCTGACCACTGCCTTTTCCCAAAGTGGAAAAAAACTATTGTGGTTTCAGTGCAGACTTCCTCTCCTCCTCCCCACCTACCCACTTCCTATACTCTGCCCACCGTTTTTCTTTGCAGAACAATTTCTCATGGCATCAATGCTGACTAAGCATCTCTCTTTTCCCTTCCTCCTAAGGACCATCAGACAGGTCTTCAAGAGCCATACTCCATTCTGTTGTTGCACATACGATCCTTCCGTATACATGCAATTCTT
Organism: Lichenostomus cassidix; assembly: GCF_008360975.1. Lineage (NCBI taxonomy): Eukaryota > Metazoa > Chordata > Aves > Passeriformes > Meliphagidae > Lichenostomus > Lichenostomus cassidix. The sequence goes on along the minus strand of NC_139495.1, from coordinate 9,852,531 downwards.
TTCACTCAGTACTATGTGGGAAAGGCAGCCTGTATTTGGGATATTAATTCTGTGATGCTATCACAGTAATATAGTTTCGCAGGTACAAAAGACAGTGTGCAAAGAAAAAGAATTTCAGGTGTAAGTTTAGAGCTGAAGTCACTCCATGCACACAAAGCCCAGGTGAGACCCAGCACACAAGTTTCCCAACAATGACACAAAGCCTTTCTGCTCTCCCAGAGCATGGAAACGTCCCTGGAATACTGCTGATTATCTTCCTCACATGACAGAGCTTTCATCAGGATTTCAGTGAAGTCTATAAACAGTTCCATAAAGAACTTGTCCCAAGTTTGTTCACTCCTCCAGGTTACACAGGACTAATCTGCTGCACTGAAGGCATGGGGATACATCAGCGAACACCAGTGTTTAGATATTTCAGTAGTCCCACAGTCTTCCCAGCAGACTAAGCAGAAATGTGGAAAGGTTCCTTAGAAAGGGAATTGTGTACTCAATCAAGTGTGGGTTTTACAGCAGCCCCATGGCCAGAACAAACACAGGAGCTGGTACAGAAGAACAGACATGCCTACAGGTGCAGGAGCAGTAATTGTGGTAACCCTAGGCTAGACATCACTCCTTCCCACCATTCTCATACTCACACTGCAGCTTTGGCAGAATGAAGAGGGAACAAGACAGCAGCTGAAGATGTTGAAACTCAGTAAGTTTTTGTAGTATCAAGTATTTTGCAGCTATACTTTTAAAAACCACTGATCTCCTGTTTTCTTTAGAATAGAGAAGTTTTCTTCTTGTGACTGAACTACAGAGCTGAATCATGATCTACTGCCCCCAGTCAGGGTGCTGGCTTTGGCTGAGGGTGCACAAGAAGCCAGGAAGGGACACTGCCAAGGAAGCTGACTCTAACTGACCAAAGGGACATTCCAGACCATAGAGCATCATGCTCAGTAATAAAACCACGAAGAAGGTTTTTGGGAGGGAAATGCTGCTCAGGGACTGGCTGGGCATTGGTTGGTTGGTGGTGAGCAACTGTTCTCATTTGCATCACTTGCTGGATTGTATTTCCCTCTGTTATTTTCCTTTTCATTACAACTGTGTAATTATTATTTTTGTTACTATTTTATTTCAATTATGAAACAGTTCTTATCTCAGCCCATGAGTTTTCTCACACCCTTCCACTCTCTTCAGCACATCCCACTGAGGGTGCAGTGAGTGAGCAGCTGTGTGGTGCTCAATTGCCAGGTGGGGTAAAACACACAGCTCGTTCTTCTCAGCTCTGCTTCACTGATGAGAAAGTTCTAAGAAATCAACACCCTTTCACAGACTTCAAAATTATCATAACTTCCAGCATGAACACTTCTACTCTTGATATTTACTTATTTTTAAATTACATTGCATCTGCATTTCTTACCACTAAGTGGTTTTGAACAACCATTTCAATTTAAACATGATTGCTATACTTTTTCTGGACTTTGACTTTTTTTTTCCCTTTTCCTGTAGACAGATGCAAACAGGTCTCAGGTGTTCACAGCACTTTGTGGCATCTCTTGTCCTTTTTAAAGTTTCAAATCTTTTGCACAAATAATATGTACAAAGTACTACGGTGAATAGTCTAAAACTAGAACCATGTATTAATTCCTTTAAATTATCTATCAAAACAAAAATTCCTAATAAACATCAGGAAGACACCAGGACTACAAAAAAACCTCTTCAAAATGTATTGTGGCTGTAACCACAACCTCACCTTTTCAATTTCATTTTTCTAATGTTCCTTCTGCTTTAAATGTCAACTTTGAAGAGATATTTGAACCATCACTTCATACAGCCAGTGCAAACACGTCACACACTCCAGGTCTTAAATTTTAGCCTGGGTGCAAGGGAAAAAGAAGGTAATAACCCACCTCTCTCTTGATATATAAAAAACCAAGCAACCAAAAGCCCATCCAGTAGAGAACTGCTTACAGTTACAGCTTTCCTAACCTAGTCTCGCCAAACAAATGTGTTGTTTCCCTTCCCTTAATCTCTTGCTATAATTTGACATGAGTTAATCCGTAAATCAAACAATTCCTACGCAGTCCTCCTCACTAGAAATCCCAAGTTGCCCCCCAACACCATGGGTGGTTTAGAAGGGCTCCCTGCACAGCAGAGTCTAAGACAGCTACTGATCAGCAGCACCTGGAATGAAACACAGATTAAAGGCTAATTTTTTTATCAACCCGGCAAGATATACAGGTTTATCGAGCACTTGGACTTTTGCAGTGCACAGCAAGCGCTAACACAGCACCCTCTTGGGCCACCAGCTTCATCTGAATTCAAGACAAGCTCCTAGTATACTAACCTGCTGAGAAATGTTACCTCAAAGTTGTTTAAATTTCTCAGGCGTTTGTGAGAGAATAAAATCCAGCAATCAAAACTATAAAGACTTTGACATATTGTTTTAGTAAGAACCAACAGCACTGAGGTCACACTGAATTCTATACTGGCAAAGTAGAAATAGTACTACACGGTGTGTTCTGCCTGGCAGGAGATTTCAGAGCTTAGCGTGTTATTTTACCAAGTAATCAATAGTTGGGAATAATCCTGTGAGTGGCTTCCTGTGAGTAACCCCCTCCCCGGGGCAGGGCAGGGCAGGGCAGGGCCGGTCCGAAATGCGCTGCTGCCGCACGGCTCCCGAGCGCATTCCCTAAGGAAAAGGGCCACCTTCCGCCTGCCACACTTGGGGAAACGAAACTCCAGCCTCGCTCGGCCCCCAGCCCGCATCGCCGAGGGCAGGAGCCGCCGCCCACGGTCCCTGCCGGACCGTCCCGGGCCGGGACCGAGCCGCTCGGGACACCGCTCTGCGAAGCCCCAGCCTGTCCCGGTGCCCCAGGGGCTCCTACGGGGCGGGACCGGCCGCCGAGCCGAGGCTGCTCCCCCGCCCCGCAGCCGGGCCAAAGCGCTGGCAGCGGCCCGGGCTGGGCAGCGCTCGGGCCCGGGAGCGGCCCCGGCTGAGGAGCAAAGCCCCCCGCGCCGCCCCACTCTGCCCTGCCCGCGGCAGCAGCGCGCTCCGGGCGGCGCGGCGCAGCCCTTACCGTCCCGAGCCGTGCCCGCCGGCTCTCCGCGCCTCTCCGCTCCGCTGCGCTCGCCCGGGTGCAGCCACCGTCAGCAGGGCTTGTCCCGTCCCGTCCCGTCCCCACCCGCGTTTCCTCCTCCCCTTCCCTCTAGAGCCGCGAGCAGGCGCCGCAGGGGCTGCTCGGGCGGGCGCTCTGTCGTCCCGGGACGCTCCCTGCCCCGGGAGTCACCTCACCCGCTGCCCCGGACCCACGGGCTCCCGGGAGCGGCGCGTCTGGGCGGGACGGAAAGGGCAGGGGGAAAGTCTGTGGAAGTACGGACACTCGTGACGCATTTCGCAGTCCCGGCGATCGGGAACTCCGCGGCTTTCTCCGATAGCTCGCTCAGATTAAAACCAGTAATCTTCAACTTTCCCGTCAACAGCGCAGCCAAGAACCACGTTCTGTAACAGCGCAGGAAAATCACTTCTCTAATTCTGCAATAGCCCTTACCTTACCAGATAAGGTATTTCAAACATACAAGAACATGTAAAATGATCAACAAAACTTCCAAGTTCAAGATTCAATGATTTTAGGTAGTGCCTTTACAAGCAATTGAATTGGATTTGGTCTTTGGAAAACACAAGAGTATGTCACTACTTTCTCTGCCAACTCGAAAAAAAGACAGAAAGTGAATTATAGCCAGATCCCTGAATAGGCTTCAAGAGGGACTGCTTTACAAGCTGATTTGTGTCAATCTACCTCATACTGAAGGGACTTGACAACCTCTGTGGGCTCAGAAGGGGCAGTTGAGGCCTTTTGCCTGAAAGCATCCAAAGTCCATTAAAGTCCAATTTTTGTATTTAAATCTTTTCTTGAACCTTGCCCTAGGGAACATGCATAAAGCTTCAATTCAAACCCATCCTGGAGCAAGGAGTCAGGTTTTATAGGATGAAAGGGACTCTTAGCCCAAGTGACGATAAGCCCAACATGAAGCTCTGCAGTCACAGTGTGCTACTGAATCACCTGCAGTTATGGGTGCTTGGGGATATCATCAGATGTTGGGAGTATTGAGAGCCTGAATAGTCCCAGTCCCCTGATCTGTGGGGAACAGGGAGAGGAATGTGCAGTGTAATTCATCAGCACTGAGTAAAATTAAAACTAGACTTAGAGGTGAATAAATTTACACCATTATCAAGAAATCACATGATATATTATTTTTCTCAGGAGCAGAACATGAGTAATTAGGGCTTTGGTGCCCTGGATTAACTAAAATTGGAATAATTGTTCTCTTACTAGCTAAATCCCCTTCCCCAGGTGGCTATGAGCAGCTTAGTAGCCACAGGAGAGAGAAGCCATAACTTAACACATCTCCCAGGGTGAAATAAGACATGACCTTCAACTGAAAGCCTTCTTACTCCAATTGCCATGCTCTCTCATGTTTTGTCTTGCATTTAGTCTAGGCTGGCTTGTGCTCCTCCTTCAGGACCCCAGCAACATTTCTTCCTTTTGCCTTACTACTGTTTCCACCAAATGTCCAAATAGGCAGTTGTCATTCATTTTCTGGTACATGAGTGTATTTTCTCTCACTATTCATTCTCCTTCCCACCTATCTCACCATTTGCTAGTTCCTGGCTTTCCAGTCATTTTGCTGGATGGCACTGGACAAAAGAAGCATCAGCTTTAGCCAGCCTGAGGCTGGCCAGGTCACCACAGCACCTGTGAGCTTGTGGAAAATTACACAGAAGTCATAATTAATGGAACGTTACGTAGTGGTCAGTGGAACAAATTGGCCCAAACCAGTTGAGGGACTCTGTGGCCACCTAAAAAACAAATTGTAACACTTTTCTGAAGAATATGTATGTCCTTGCTAATAAATACTTGTACCACCTTGAGCCAAGCGTGCATCCTAGGCAGAGTTATCCTGTCCATCAGGCACCATAAAAAGTAATGCCCCCCTGCTTCTTAAAAGTACATTGGTGTTAAGGAGTTTTATTCCTAATTTTCAGTGACAAGCTTGTGGAAAACTGGCAGGATTGCTATGGAGAATTGATGAGGCTGGTTGAGCAAGGACATGAGTTGAGATGCTTGCTTATCTTACACCTGACTCAAGCAAGGGTTAAGCATTGCATGGTGTCTGGGGTAAAGTGAAGGGCTCACAGCCCTGTGTCTCAGGGAACTAGAGAGTGTGCTCACACTTCAGTATGGAGATGGGGCCTCTGCACCCTCATCCACATATAGCAGGCCTTATTAGAAGTAGAAATCTGGTTCTGTGAGATGTGTGGACAGCAGGCCGAGAAAGGGCATTCTGTCTCCCTACTCCACTCTCATGAAACCCCACCTGCAGGGCTGCATCCAGCTCTGTGACCCCCAACAGAACAAGGGCATGGAGCTGCTGAAGCAAGTCCAGAGGTGGCCATGAAGATGCGCTGAGGGCTGCAGCACCTCTGCTATGGAGACAGGCTGGGAGAGTTGGGGTTGTTCAGCCTGGAGAAGAGAAGGCTCCAGGGTGACCTTACTGCGCCTTTCAGTACTTGAATGGGGCCTTTAAGAAAAATGGAGACAAACTTTAGCAGGGCCTATTGCAACAGGAGAAGGTGTGATGGTCTTTAACGGAAGGAGGGATTGATTTAGATTAGATATAAAGAAAGTGGCTTTTACAACGTGGGTGGTAAACCACTGTCACAGTTTACCCAGAGAGGTGGTGGATGCCCCTGGAAACATTAAAAGCTGGGTTGGACAGGGCTCTGAGCACCCTGGTCTACTGAAAGGTGTCTCTACTCATTGCAGAGAGCTTGGACTAATGATTTGTAAAGGTCCCTCCCAACCCACACTATTCCATGATTCTGTGATGATGATGCACAGTTGTAAAATGTTGATGGGCGAAGAGATGAACAAGCAAAGGTCAGGTGGCCTTTGCTGCTGCCTCAGCCGAGTGGAGGAGGAAGTGATACTGAAGCATCATGGTTCTGTTCTGCCTTTGATTCAACCATAAATCCTAACTCAGCCTGACCAAAGGTAACTGAAACCCTCATTATCCCTCATTTACGTATGAAACATACACCAATATGCAACTGAGAAAGTGCCTTCCCCCACCACTAAGATGGAAGCAACAGGTCACCAATTATATTTGACTACAGTCCCACCTCCATTTATCTGGAAATATAAAACTGATATTTTGAATCTTCCATGCAGAGGATGAGAATATGACCCCATTTCACGAACAGGTGGGCAGTTTTGCTCCTCTCTCCTCCCCAAAGCAGAGATGCCTCTTTGGTAACATTTGTGCCTCTGACTGCATCAGACCATACCTGGGTGAAACTAAGCTTAATTAACTGTGAAATTAAGTGTAATGAAAAGCTGAATTTTTAATTTAGCTTGAACCTAATTTTGCTTAATTAACCATTGGCTGGTGCTAATGCAGTAAGTGCATATATCAACAGCAATTCCAACTCTGTATTTCTGTTGCTTCAACAAGCAGCACTGTTTGTGAATCTGTGATTGTGGACATTCTTATTAAAGGCAGCCAGATTTACAGTGCCGAATTGATAATAACCAGAAATTAAGACCAGCTGCATTCAGTTGCATTCTGATCTCCAACACAAGTGGGGTTGTTTTCTACCAGATTTCATACTCTAATGGAACAGAGCTGCAGTCTGACAGCCTACCTAGGTTAGGCAGGATGCTGCCCCAGCAAACCCACAGAGCTTCCCCGAAGCTGCCGCCTGCGCTTTGGCACCCGCAGAAGTTCTCTTCCGGCAGCACACCAGGTGACTGGGTGGGGACACAGCCAGCGCCGGTTCAAGGCATGCATGAGGAAACCTGGCTAGAAACTGATGCAGCTCTTTATCTGCCCCCTCTCCGTGAGCTGTATGCCTGAAAATGTTAAACATAACTTGTATCTAAAAAACATAAGATAAAAGGGGCACATGGCAGTTTCAGAAGTTCGATGTACAAATGCAGCAGGATGTAACCACAAGAGCTCCATTCCATCCCCAGTCCTGTGGCGAGGTGTGCTCAGCAGCCCCACCTGCTCTATTCACTGCTCTGCTGCTCTTTGCTCTACTGAGTCATCACCAGGGCTGCTAACAGCACCATGGAAATGTACACGGAATATAGTGGATATTTTGTCATCACACTGATTGCACACACGGTATTACGAAACACCAGCAGATGTCAGTTTAGCCCCAAAAATAATTGCATGCTGGATTTATTAGCTTTTGCTTTTACAGCATAGGGTTCTGCCAAAGAAGCCAAAATGAAATTCAAAAGCTGATGTACATTTAAAAGCCTGTTAGCTATATTTTACATACTGTAATATGCTCTTAATGTGTAAAATAGGTAAACCTTAATCTCACCTTCATTTTCTCCTGCCTGGAAATCACAGGACTTGCACACATACAAATAAATCTTTTTTTGTGTGTTTGTCATTTTGCATGTATTGATTTGTTGAAGCAAGATAAGAATTTCTATGACTTTTGATCATTTCAGCAATACTAGATACTTACGGAGTTGTGCCAGAATGTAGTTTCAGACCTTTAATCAATATACAAGCATAGATTTAAAGAGAAAGCAAGACAGATACATTAAGCCAAATAATCTGAGAATGTTTTGGGTTTTTTCCTCACTGCTGCAGTGGCTGATTCAAGTTGCTAGGCAAACAGAAGAACTTTAAGACAATTTTAACAGTTACTACAGTGATGCAGGCACTGAGGTTCACACCAGAAGCCTCAAAGATGACAAGAAGATCTCACACTTCTGTAGAAAATGCATGGGCACATTGCTGAGGTGTCCTCAAAGCACTGGTGATACTGGTGCAGGATAAATTAATTTCAGCTTCCACATGGTCACCTCCAAGCCTGTTGGGCAGAGGAGCAATAGCTAAGGAACCACTTGAGCCTCCGGGTTTTGTTAAGCTCAGAGTTTAAGGGTTTCATCAGTTGCCAGACCCACTCTGGTAACTTCTGCACTTTCCTATTGTACAATGCAGACAATACAGTTTTATCCTTTAGGACACTTCTGAGTGAGTGCACATAAAACCTTCTGCAATAATTAAAACTAAGTACAACCATAATATACTTCCTCCCATGTACTAATACTGCAAAACTCCTGATCACAAAATACTTCAGAGCTAACAACTCAGTCATTCACAACTTGCAGTGGCAGGCCTAGGTAACTCTGCTGTATTATTTCTGCTTGGGTGAGCTCTGTTCAATATAAACTCTACCAACATGTGCAGTTGTCAAGCAGCCTGACTTTAGAGGTGCCAAATTCATGGGAAAGTGTGGTGCAGTTTGCTTGTGTGAACAAGAGCAGAGCCTGAAGTCAAAGCTGCCAGGAATTGGGTTACCTTGAATGCTGGTTTCCAAACATTTGGCTTAAAAAAAAAAAAAAAAAAAAAAGAAGCTGTGATAGAGGCTTTGCACTGTTCATTTGTTAGCTAATAACTTCAACTTAAGCTATCCTCAAATAAATTCTGTGACAGAGAGGGCAGGGGAAAAAGGGAAAAAAAAAAAAAAGATAATAGGGAGACGACAAATACAGCCTCCCTTTCAGAAACTACTTAGTGAAGATAAATACCCCGTGACTGACTGCATCATTGATTAGGTTTATGTATCAAAACAAAGCTATTGCTCCATACAAGGGGAATGGCATAAAAGCCCCCACAAAGCCCCTCATGACAGAAAAATGATGACTTCAGGTCAGCTTTCAGACACATGCTATCTTACATTAAACCATCTTCATTCTTAGTGCCCCATTTCCTTCCAGTTTCTTCACCCCACCCTTTCACAATAGCCACTCACACGTCTGCCAAGAGCTCTCTGGTGAACCAGGTTTGAAGATGAGCTTTGCTGACCTATTTATTTCATCTGCATGAAGTTGGTATTATATGGGGTAATGTGCTTGTGAAAGATTGGAATATTAATGGATGTATCATGTGAAACAGAAGCAGCGTATCAAGCCTAAAACGGCAAATGATCCCCCAGGAATGCAACTGATTGACAGAATTGTGAAATTAATCCAAACCTAAATATTAGTTCTTTACTGTTCTTCTAGTATTGCTTCCTTCTAAATTACCAGCTCCCATAGTGTTATTTGATCATCATAACAACTAATAACAGCTGCCAGACTGCAAAACACTGTCACACTACAGCAAAATATTTAAGTATGTAAATCATATTATCTCCCCTAGAGAGCGAGACAGAAGTGTGGTGTCAAAAGAGGAAATGATAGATTTCTTTTTCTCAGAACACTTGGCACTTCACGTAAAGAATTACAAGAATAACCATTCAGTGCCAGTATTGGTTCTCCTAGTAGGAACAACCAAAAAGAAATGTTTATGATAGAAAAGCTTCACATTTAAAAACAGCAGATCTGTCCTGATTAAGTAATCCATTATTTGATGGATTATCTATTAATGCCATGAGAAAACAGAGAGGAAAAATTATGATTCTCCAACCATTTACCCTTCAAATTCATCTTCCTACTCCCTTGACAGGGTAGAGGAAGGATGTGATTTTAAAAATAAAGCTGTCTGATTATTTTTCCTGTAGACAGAACTGAAGCATGATTTCCACTGCTCTGATGTCATTGCTGAGTGAAGCTGTGCAAAAACCCCTTCTTCTTACCCTTCCTCCAGAATAAAGCCTGACCTTCTGTTTGGCCAAGCTGTGGTGTAGTCTTGGCTTAAATAAGTCTTGCCAGCTCTTGTTGTATCTGACCACTGAAATCACTAGTCTAAATCTTACAGTGAAGCTTCCTGCTATTTTGCTTAAGGCAGCAGCCTTATTTTAAAGAAGTGCTTTGATCCAACCCTGTGAATCTAAAGTTAGTAATGATAACAGTAGTCTCTTGTGCACAATTTTGATAGAATATTCACAGAACTGTCCTCTGGACACCAGAATTATTGTGACCTAGTTGGGATATAGGCAAGAAATACAGTAATATGTATTAAGATTGAGACCATATTACTAAAAATTCATAGTTATCCAATAAGGCTTTCCTTCAGGCCTCAAATATTCACTTTTCTGAAAGTCTGTTTCTAGCATTACTCACACACATTATGTGCAAAGCATTTATTTTCTCATGCTCCTCTCACTTCATGCAACAAACATTTGAACTTACTAGTAATACTTGCAGCAGTTATGTTAATTATGAAGTTATTGATATTGAATTCTGTATCAGTTTATAATAGCTAGTTTTTTTTAACTTAGGTGACATGATTTAAGAATAGCTTTGACATAATGTTTAGCATTTCAGTTCCCCACCTCTGGCAGGACTGCCTTCATTGAAGACACTTCAGTGAACCTCTCAAGTCTCATCTCGGAAGGGGTCAGTTCCTGTTCCAGAAACTCAGATATTATATGTCATACCTTGTCACTTGATACTGTTTGTCTGAAGGAAGCAGCAAGCCAGGAAACTTATCATCTGGGCATAAGTGCCATAGCTACAGAACTAAAACAGCAACAACAATGTGAGCATTAATAGCCATTTACCGAAATGATGACTAATCATGGTGAAATGCAATCTCATCAGCCATTGCTACACACTAAGAAAACAGTTCTCCAAATTTCCTTGCAGCCTTGAGTGGCTTGCTACGCTGGATGCCAAATGTTTAGGACACTCCTCCTTTGAAATGAAACCTTTGTCTTTTCAGGCTGATCCTTTGTGATAAGCAAGGCAATCAGTAAACAATGGAATATGCTTAGAAAGACTTGTAACAAAGATAAGTGAATTAGAAAGCCTCACGTGGGCTTGTGAGAGCTGGCTGATCTGCTGTGTGCATAGATTCTGCAAGTCTTGATGGTATGCACAGCTCCTCCGGAATTTGCCCTGCAGCAAAATCATGTGTTCTGTGACACAATCACAACAGAATCTACAGTAACTAAAAATAAACTGCTTCTCTGCAAATTTATGGCTCAGTTTAGTCCAGCTCATAAATAACTGTCCAGCACTGTCAGCAAACACAGTTTCTTATGATTATCACATTGTGCATGACCTCATTAATTGTCATTAAAGCCAGCTGTTTCAGTATCTTCAAATACTTGCAGTACTTGGGTTTAGCCCCAGATGATTAATTGTTCAGTAAGTCATTGATTCTCTGAGCAGCTTGTTACTTGCATTTGTACATCTGACCCAGCTGCTTTGCCACTTCCTTGATAGCTTGCAGCACTCCAGAGTTGCCTCACAAATCTATTTTAAGGAGTTGCCACCTCTGTGGCACTAATTCTGTTACACCTGGATGGTGGGAGAGCTTGGTAATCAGCCACCTTTCCAGTACCTCTGCATGGGCAAATAAGATGTTTATGTCTGTAAGAAGAAGAGTATTTTTGCTTTCAGTTTTGTAGCAAGGGAATTTCTAAAATTATTTTCTCCTTGTTGTTGACATGTAGCAATTATGATGCTTTGACAGATTTATCAGAATTTATTCTGTTTTGTTCTCAGATGAACATAATTTCAGGTCATTGATTTAAACTTAATTAAATAGAAAACTGCAAAGAATTTTACATTTGATAGTTTTACAGTTGGTAACAAGTGGAGCAAAGAAAATCAAGTATTTGAAATCAAAAGTAAGGGAACCAAGCAAACTCAAGTAACTTAAATTGAAAAATAAGTGCCCAAGAAGAAAGATTGTTTGCATCGAGCTACAAATAACTAAGCAATTTTATCACACTCACGATATATTAGGGTCCTTAAATATCTGTCTCAAGGATTCAGACATGGTGTGACTTGTCCACAAGATGGCATGCACTGTATCCAGAAGGGACCGACAGAGCAATGTGCTTTTAACACAAGGTTGGGGCTCTTTGTGGGAGTGAAGCAATAGAATTGCATACAACTGTCACTCCTCCAACTCCTGTGCCTTATTCCAGCTAGGAAGTTCTATAAAACATGCCTCAGGTCTGCTTACTGGCTTGGGGAAAACCTGCAACCTCCAAGTACTTGAGAATAAGAAAGCTGGGTTAAGGGACAGCTGATAGATAGAATTAAACATTGGTAGTCAGAGTATCCAGGTTTAGTTTCCTACTTCCTTTACTGAATTGCTCTGTAACAGAGCAAGTAATTGCAATTCCACTGCACGGGGCAACCACTGACAAAATGAGATTAATTGCTGTTACTCAGAGCCCACAAAGGTGACCTCCAGCAAATTACATGGGAAAGCTACACGCACAGTTGCAAGACGAGGTGAATCAATAACAACAGAACATGGAATTTCTTCAGTTGCACATGATTATTATGGGATTGTGTTTTGAGTAAATTTAATGTAAGTCCATTATTTATCAGTGTTTCATGACGAAACAGAGGGGGGAAAACGATCAATTTAAAAATCACCTAGATGCACAGGTAGAAGTTAGACAAACTGTTCATTAAAAATAATAAAACCCAAAAAACTCACCCTGCACTTAGTCCTCCCAAACACCTTATATCTCACAGACACACACACATGTAAAAAACATAATCTGCATTAGTTATTCCAGCTCTAAAGTGGTAGCTACATGTCCATGTAATGTCTCCTCTCCATTTCAAGCACAGACAGATTTACACAGTGTGCAAAGGAAACCTCCATCAAAAAATCTTTTATTCAGGCACACAAAATTCTCTTCGGTATTTCATCTTATTTGAAGTTATACTGCTCCATGAAGTTACTGGTGACTGTTGGCAGCATTATCACTGTGCTGCCTATCCTGAGAACTTGAAAAATTAGATGAAAGTTGGTATAGCAAACCAGGCATTTTATCTTCTATAAATCAGCAGGTGTGGACATCTAACTGTATATTATACTATTAACACATTTCCCATTCATTTATTTCTGTATTGGAATACATCTACTTTGTTCCAGAATGCCCAAACCATTCAGTGTCCAGCCATTCCTGATTAGTTCAGACACTGGATTTGGATACCCAGAGGAAAGACACAAATATCAGCTGCAAGAACAGCCTGGAAGAGCAATGTTAAATCAGTGTGAAATCAGCATCTAATTTCCCCATGCAGAGGAATGTGACATACTTTTTAAGTCAATGTCAGCCTGTCAATATTTTTCAGATTAGTTATGAATACCCAAGAAAATGGAATTAAAATGGGCAAATTGGTTAAGCTCCTGCTGACACATTTAATTTTTATTCTCAGTGCCCTAAAATGAGCATTCTAAGAAATTACAGCTTATCTTTTTATTATAGTAATGAATTAACTTGTGGGTTCTGAATGCAAGGCATAGAGCAAAATATTCCATTTATTCCAGTTCAAGCCTATTCCCACAAAACATCTTTTGCAGTGGCATATAATAAAGTGTGGATTGCTTATTGTTCTTGGAATTAATGGAATGGGTCCCATTTAATGTGGATGAATTAGTTACTGTAGAGAAAAATGAAAATCAATGCAGTGTCTTTTAAACTAAATCAGTGGGAATTGTGTTTCCTTACCACCATGCTTTGTGCCTTCCCCAAGAAAAGGCTCTGTATACCACACTGGGATCAGAAATTTGTTTTTACCTGAAGCAGCTTCTGCCAGGTCTTATTGTTGCAACAGATTAAGGGATTTGGTTTTTTTTTTTTTTCTGATTTGATAGCCTGTGTGCAAGAACTCAGTATATTTGGAATTACTATTTCAGAAATTGCACAAGATACATTCTTTAGAGGTTATCATAAAGAATTTCCAAACACTTTGTACACATAGAGTTAACTTACAGACATCTCTGAAAGTGGTGGAGTTCAGGAGGTTTCAGACTCAACTTTGTAGAAGTGCTCAGAGGGACAGTGATTCCAGTGTACCAGGAAACAACACATTACTGCAGCTGGTGAAGCTACACCTGTCTCATGGTCAGCTGGTGTATTCTGGGTCAAGGATAGAGGCAAAAAGGAAAAGTCAGGATAGATATTATGAAATTATTACTCTCCCCTCCACACCAGAATTAGATTTTAGAAGCCCTAACAGCATATTGAAACTGTCAAAGGAAGCAATCAGCGTGCAATGCTGCAAGTCTCAGTTTAAAAATCACAGGGGAAAAAAAAAGTATATATATAATTTATTAACAGATACAAATTTACTCCAGAGACTTCCCAATTTCCCAAATTCAGGCTAATGAGATTGAGGCAGATTTTGAGGTGCCCACCAAGCTGAGTTCCACCACATTTGGGGTTTTATAGGAGTAGTCTGTCAGAGGGGGTGATGTTGTAGAGCAGGAGACAGCTGGCATGATCTATTCACATGGTATCATTTACTTTCCCCCATGCTATAGGTAGAAAATGGATGCAGATATGAAATATTACAGAGATTCAAACATTTCTCCCATTTTTAGGAAGCACTGATCAGTTTTGAGTTAGAGTAGGAGGGACTGCATTTATTTATTAATAAGCATACCACTGTGTTAACACACTGCTGCTGGACTATTTTAATTGGGTAACAACAGCCCTATGTGGAGGCTAGAATTTGTAGTGCTGTAGTGTTACACATTGAAGCTGCAATATCATCCTTCTAGAATTGGGGCTGTGTGTTCAACCATGCATTATTATTCTGGGGACTACTGACCTGAAAAAAAAACTGAAAAAAGACCTGCTTGTCTTTGCTTCAGTACAAGCACATTGGATGCTTTTAGCTGTGGTTATCTGAAGCACTTACGAAATCTCAGCTCAACTCAAAAAACTTTATCTTTCTTCAGCAGGAGCTGCATCGAATTCCCAATTACACAGGGAAAGCTGGATGGGTGATAACAGCCCCGCCAGGATTTTAACTGACAATGCTGCAGTTGCAATTCTGCTCTTTCAGCTGCAAAAGCAAACTGGGAAATACAAATGATTGCCTGGAAACTGCAGGATATACTAGTTAAAGCTGCCCTATTTGAATTTGCAGGATAATGCAAATAGGTCTCCCAGGCAACAATTAGAAATCACCATACCATCTTTTATTGCTTGAATTAGATAAAATTTGTATCTGAGAAATATGATAGTGCAAAAAGATAGACCTGCAGCACTTCATCAGGACACTATGTATCAGGATCCTACCAAAAAGACTTGAGCGTCAGCTTTTAGGTCTTTCATTCATTTATTTGTTACACAGCACTGGATGTTGTCCTTTTAAGCGAAAGGCCAGAGTGCTGCTAGGGGTAAACCCCTAGAAGATTACTAAAGCTCACAGCAGAAGTGTGAGTTCAGCACTAAGAGAAGTGGGTGAAAGATCCTGGAGAAAGCATGCTGCTAAAGGTGGGAAGTGCGTGAGGCTCCCCTGGCAGGATCTCCCTGGTGCCTCCCTGGGGCTGCTGCGCTGTGCAAACACCTCCTGGGAGACCTCGGTGTAGCTTCAGACTTCACAAGAATGTACCAGCATCACCCATGGAAGGATTTTCCTGTGACTTTAGAATGGTCCATGGGCAACGTCCATGCAGTTGGAGGAGCAGACAAGAGATACTTGAACACCTGTGCTGCAGTAGCCCTTGACAAGCCTTAGAAATTGTAAAGGTACACTTTCCACCCACGCAAATACTCAAGACAGCAAGGTATCTGTGCCCTCTTTGCTCACAATATGTATCTACTTTCTATAAAAGGGAAACAGAACAGTAGTAATTCATTTGCTTATATCCCAGACAAAGAGAGGCTGTACAAAGAATGTTAAGATATATGTTAAGACATTCTGGTTGAGGATTATATTAATTAAAATAGCACCCTGCTACTCTCCTGTCTCTCCATATTCTCTCTGAGTTCTCATGAAACTGGACTGTCTCTGTCTGTTAAGGAGGGACTCAGAAATAACTTTTAAGATGTTTGCTGTCATTCTGGTCATTTCTTGTATGCTGTTGTATGGACTGTGCACCATTTGTTATCTTCCATGGCATATGTCAGAGCATATTCATGCTGCAACATGCTGGTGCTGAAGGTTCAGTTACTCAGTGCCAGACCACGGGATGAGGAACAGAAGGAGTCGTGTCTGTAAAAAAGCCAAGTGACCACACTGCTGACAGAAAGAACAACTGTTGCAAAAACTGTTGCAAAAACTGTTGCAAAAAGCTGCTTCTGCTGCTTATTCCACAGTGAAAAGTGAACTCTGCTTAGCTCCAGAGGCTGGACTGCTGGCTCCCCTGTCCTCTCATTAGACTGGAACCTAACTGTGTCTAGCACACAAGCATACAGTGTCCCTGACTGGCCTGTCAGGATCTGTGAAGTTTTGCTACTCCAGCTGCAAAGTCACACAGCCCAGAGGAGTCAGTGTGTCCAGCCCTTGTCTATGCAGCAATAAATATTGTTAACTGTGTGCCAGATTGCAAACAGTACAGAAGCACCTGCAGCCTGGGCTGGAAAGCTAACTGAGCATTTTTCTACCTTCTTCAAGAGAAGAAAAAAAAAAAAAAAGAAAAAAGACAACAACACCTTCAAGTCTGTTACATTAGATGTATTTATTAAGTAATATAAGATAAACGGATTTCTTGTCTCTGTTGAAGAGAAATCTCTACTAATGATTATGGGCCAACAGCACAGCTGCAGATTCTCTTGCCTATTTTATGAATTTATGTATGAATTGCCAAACAACGGCAGTGCTGATGCAGGGCACACAGCTCCTTGACAGCTCCTTGCCCTGTTTTAAACACAGCTCCACTTTCTAGCAAAGAGTTTTCTTAGACCTGATGCTTCTGCTTATGTGGGATATGAGATTCCTTTACCCAAGATCCAGTTTTTTCAGGCTCACAACAAAAAGCACCAGGAAAAGGAAAAAGTCTGTTTTATAACAGCAACTTGCAGCTATTTTTGCCTTTGGAATGTAACTTCCAAAAGAAAGATAAACAAAATACTAACTATAGACAGCAAAGATTTATTAGGACAGATAGTATTTCATTGGATTCCTGCACCTATTTCTTTACTGCACATATTACTCGTAAAATCAATTTCTACATTCTTTCCAAGTTGAATGGCATCTGTTTTTCCACAGTAGCAAGCACAATTTATAGCTACCCACATCAACTACCTTGGTGCAAAACATTGTCCTCTTCTATATCACCCATGCTCCCTTTTAATTTTTTTAAACTTTTAAAAATAGATTCATTCCAGATGATTCAAGCTATTCCCTATATGTGAACTCAGTTATGGTTTTCTTCTTTCCAAAGATGGCAGAACTGCCATCACCCTCTTTACCTTTACCTCCTTTATTAATTAGACACAAGTATATAACAACTACTAATAATTAGAGTATGGCAATAAAAGTGAACCTAATTCCACTTCAGTGTTTTCACCATACATGAGATATATTATTGCTACACCTGACAAGACCTTTCATCAACTCCAGATTCTCCAGTCATCTTTCTCTTCCACCTTATGCTCCCATGCCATCCCACCTCTGGAAGCACAGCAGCTCTTCCCTGACCTCCACGCCATGGCACACAGCCCCAGGTGGCTGTGGGAGAGCCCTGGGACCCAAGGGAGGGACAGCCTCTGGCCCTGCAGCCTTGCTCTGCTTCATCTCCCAGCACCAATCTTCTGTTTCCACTACACAGGGCCTGCCTGAAGCTCCACAAGGTACTGTTGTTTCTTCAAACCATTAAATGAGTGTTCTGAAGGGATTTTATACTTTCAAGGATCCCTGCTGTCAACAGGATTTTCACAGGTTGTGAGTTAAATTTGCAGAAAATTACTGTGCAGCTCCTGCACAGTAATTACTCTGACAGCTCCTCGACCTTCTCTCAAAGTGACACTAAATACACCAAAGTTCAAGACCTGTTTTAAGACCATGAAATGATATATATGATATACAGGAAAGCATTCAAGATTGTCAGTAATACAGAATGTTATCCTCCAAAGGGGCTGAAGCTCATTAGATGCTTCTGAGTAATTTCAGAATGCTGTTTGTCCACATCCAAACTCAGTGCTAATTTTTAACCTTGCTTTTCTTTTGATTAACATAAAACTGAACATTAATTCAGTGATTAACCCCCAGCAGATAAAAAATAAATAGTCTGAAGGGGGATGTAACATAGTCAGAATTGGGTTTAAGCATGGTAGTGTACTGAGTTGTTTACCAAGGGCATTCAATCTCACTTTATTAAGCTTTTACTTAGAGTCTCCTGAAACTACATACAAAAATCTTCCTCTTTCTTTCCCTTTAGAAATCTGTAGCAATCTGGACACCACACCCACAGACACAGCAATTTGGAGAAACTTCATTGTACAGGGATACTAAAAATGTATGTTCTCATAAATTAAAATTTTTGTCTAAAAGAAAAAAAGTTTTGCCAGTGTTTTGAACCTTAAAATTATTATGAATGTACCAAGTAACAGTAGTAGATGAAAGAGAAATCACCAATTAAAATGAAGATGAAAAAATACGTTCATGAAAAAAAAGCAAATTTTAACCAAAGAGATACAAGAAAGGGCTGAGAAACATAGGGGTCAAAAATACTTAACTTTGCTTCTGCAGATTTTGCAATTTAGGAAAGAATTTTTGTATCACACACAGATGTTTACCAAAGCCATGCCACAGCGAGCAAAGTGGATGAAGCCCATGTATGAAAAATAATGGAAGCAACATTTCATCAGATCTTAATACAGGCAAGCTTTACACTCCAGTGATGAGTCCTCAAACAAATGACTGCAGGAGATATATTCTGAGTCATGAGAACACAGCATTCTATGAGACTCTGGCTGTACTGCTGCAAAGAATGGCTGCATAAAAACATCTTAAATTCTTAAAGGCTGTGATATAAACACTTTTTTCATAGCCACCCTGCCAGCATTACTAACAGCTCTGCTTCTCATCTCCAGCTCCAGTGTGAATGTAGCACTCACCCTACATTCCAAGCTATAGCCAGATACTGGAGTCTGTCCAGCCAGCCCCAGGACAAGCACTCTGAGCTCTCCCAGAGAAGCAGGCCTGGGCAGCTCTTCAGAGGGGATGACATAATGGCTTGCAGCTGAAAGGTTCCCTTTGGAACAAGCTGCTTTTTCAGAGCTGCATACAGCCTATTTACTCTGGTACAGCTCATCTGGAAGAGATAATACAAATGTTCCCACTACTCTCCCATGAATTGCTTGAGTTATTGAAGTGCTGGACATGACAAAAAAATTGGACTGTATAATTTTAGGTGTTAGGATTGCATATATTAAAATATGTGCTTTTTAATCACAGAAAGAACTAGGTTGAACATTTAAGGGTTGAAAGCAGGTACCTTTATTAATTTTCTTTCTAGAGTGTGTAATTCCCCATCAAACATGCATAGATAATGCCTTGCAGCCAGCAGCACCACAACATATGGAGCTTTGCAGTTCATGTAAGGAGAGAACTGGGTAGTTTGTATCTAGGACATAATTGCTTAGCAATGTTTTAAATAACACTTAAAACCCTGCAATAAAGTGAAAACTAGGCTTAATGTATTCAAAGCCTCTTCAAACTTAGAAATTCCAGAGACCCACAATCTCTTTTAAATTTAACAAAACACTTGCAAATATCTTTCCTCCAAATATCTTACAGCAGGTAGGTTAAATTTCAGACCCTGCATTGCTTTTCTCCCACAGAAGACAACATTGGATTGAGTGAGCTGTGCTACCAAATCCCAGGGCAGCAATCTCCAGCATCCAAAGGTGTGTGGATGAGTCAACCCTACAGCAGAGCTATGGTATCTTGTTCGTTGTCCCGACATCACTGAAAGCAACACATGATGAGGAATCTCTGCTGTCATCACCAGTGATAAAAATGTACACTGGATATAAATTAGACTAGAAAAGCAACATCTGCTACTATGTTTGTTTGATACTAGGAAAACTTGATGAAATTTTTAAAAATAACTTCAAAGACCTGAAGAATTGTCTCTTTTCATTACCATGGCATTCAACTGATTCTTTCAAATATGAAACCAAAACACTACACAGACATCTCCTATACCTCTCTGTTATGTTCCATACAACTATGCTGACTGTATACAGGTAAATACTTTACCTTTTTCAGATGTTTAGTCATAAAATGAAAGGGTTTTTTTTTCATACACAGTGTCTGAACATAGGAGTTAGAGAACACTAAGACTCCATGAAACAGTCCAACAAAACATTTGAAAGCAAAAGGAAGAGCTACACTGCCAAACCCAGTACCCAAGCCTAAATAGCTAAAATAACCTCTTCTAATAACCTATCCACTCTACTAAATGCTTGGTTACCATAGGAAATTATTAGCATGGCTTTTTTAGTGATGCCCTAAAAAAACCAGATGATAGCACTACAGCCCGTACTGTAGATGAATTAAATCAATTTAAGTCTTAGAGAATTATGTTTTAAATAATCAGGTTATTTCTATAAGCCCACTTCTTAGTTATGGCCTGCAAACATTTTTGATTCTGCCCAAAATAGCTAGGCAGCATGGCATATGATAAAATCACAAGGCTGCATTAGTGGCTGAGTGTACTATTTAGATTAGAGAAATTACTTAAGCTTTTCATAAACCAGGTTGAAGCTTTTCTGGTGTCAATTCCCATTCACACAACAAACACCATTGTACAGAGTTCTGCTGTAAGTACAGGCACTTGTGCTTATCTACTAACAAGACTCTGATGGGAATGGCAGGGCTCTGCTTCCCCTTGTCAGTCAGTTCAAGTACCTGCTCAGTCAGAACTCACTGTTCCCTTCTCCTTCCACAGCAATTAGCACTGACACTACAGAACTTGCTGCAGTGCTCACACTGCACCAACACTTGGACCTCAGGCAACGATCCAGCATGCAGGGAAAATTGTAGTGACTCTTTATTTGACATAAGCCTTAAACATTGGCTTATTTGTTGGAGACTGTCTTTGCTACAGTTATTTTTATGCACTGTTAGCTGCAGAAGCCATAGCAAATCAGGTAATTGGCTGAAATAGGTTTAGACCTCTATTCGTCCCACCTAATTTCAGGCATCTGAGGCATCTGAACTGTTAATACAGTCACCCAAACTGCACAAAGCAGGTGCCCAAAGACAGCATTCTTTAGCAAGTGCTCAACTTTGTAATTTATTATTTCCTTTAATGCAATCTGTACATCTATGTTTTGTTTAATAAAGTATGGAAGTTAACTTTTTTACAGCATTTCCACTATTTGCAGTCAGAACTTACTGCATCAATGACTGCCAGGTTTGGAAAGTATTTGAAGTCTGGGCTCCAACAAGACACAGGTGCAAAGTGCCCTGAAGAGTGCACACCCAGCCTTAAGCTCAGAGCACAGTCTGCTTCGGGGAAAAATCTGAGTGTGTCTGCAAAGAAACAAACCATGACAGATGACTCTGCCAGTTTCATTCCTGCCAGACTGGAGAGATGACATAACCACGGGTCTTGTGTTGTGACTTGGCACTTCTTTAGCACCTCCTCATCCAATAAGAAAAAAGATGCAATTTAAAAACAAGTGATGTTGAATGTGCTGGGCTGGGTGAGACTGCATTCTGGTGTACCTTCAGTTCTGAGGCCTTGCTCACACAGGAAAACTACAGGGTCTAAACTGCAGTTTAAATTAAAACAAAATGAATCATATCCCATCTAGTTAAATCAGTGGAAATCACTTCAAGGGTACTAATTTAATTTCTACAGATTGTCTCATTGCAGCTCAGCTATTGCAGATACTCATGGTTAAACATTAAAACCTGCTGCAGACTCTTAAAAAATGAATTTCAGTGTGATTTGAGTAATTTCAAAATTCTATTTATTCTAAGCTATAGATGTTCATATGCCTTCTGGTACTCTAAATCCTCAAAAATTACAAGCTGAACAGTGTAAACTAAAATCATAACCGGTGATTTTTCATTAAAAGATCTTCCAGTTTTTCTGCCAACACTGGCATAAACACATCTAGTAAGACTGTGTCACGACTCACAGACAGTCAGTATTTTCATTTACTGTGAAAGGGGAACTTTGCCCCTGTAAGTATAGATGACATGAGTACAGAGACTCATGTACAGCATAATTGACAGAAGAATACCTGTTAAAACAGGAGAAGGTATCATAGAAATGGATGCAGTTAATAGGAAATGAAAATCTACATATAGATGACAGAGGTATCTGCAGCTTGAAGAGTTGGGATAAAGCTCCTCTTTTACTCTCTGCTTCTCTCTCTCACTCTGTCAATCAATAATACACACACAGAGAATCTGTGCTTTTAGAAAAGATGGAAAAAAAGAAGTACAGTAGCAGGTCTGACTAAAGGAGTGGGAGTAAGTGGGGAGGGATGACATCACACAGAGGTGTAAAACAGGCCTAAAATTGTAACATGGTGTCCTCACCCCAGAGGGATAATTCACGATCAAAGGAATTCAACGGTAACATACTAGACAGGATTATAAATTGGGAAGTGAGCAAATTGTGCCTTTTTCCAGAATGGGCATAGGCTGTTGATAGGAGGATTGTGCACAGTCCTTAAGGCTCAAAGAATTTCACCCCAGAATTGGCAGGAAGGGTGGCATCCTTTATGTGATGCCCAAAACACCTGAAGAGACTTTGGGAATCGAAGGAAAAAGTATAAATATAACTCATTTCCCCTGTTAAGGGAGTTGCCATTCACCAACTCTTGCATCACATCTGTAGGACTTAATTTCCTTAAGCATCTTTGGATTCTCTGGCAGAAAGAGGGCAGCACAGTAATGCTGGAGATCTAGGAGAAATGAGAGCCCTTTAAAAACACTTCAGTGAGAGCTTTAAACTCTTCTACTTCATATCCAAAAAGATTCCTAAATCCACAGTGTACTAGTTTTGTTCCCTATCTGACTATTTATATCTTCTGTTGGGCCGTAATGAAATCTGATGTTAAATGACAAGCTTCATTCATGCTGCCAAAATTCTAACGAGCTGCATTCCCAGCTTTCTGAATGAGGAACGAGATTCCTTTCCCATAGAAAATGCTGGGGAGTGGAGAGGCAGCAGACACATGGCAGCAGTAGCAGAAGGACTGCATGGACTGCAGCACTGGCCAGGGAATTGGGAAGGCAGTGGAAGAGGAACATTGTTCCCCTCACAAAAGAGGCTGTTCTAATGACAGAAGTCTCACAAGTGAGGATTAGATATTCCTGTACCACACACACACAATGCTCCATTCATTCCTCTGGAAGGAATGAACTGCTGTCACCCAAACACAAGACAAAAATTGGATTCCCTACAAGAAAAGTTCAGTGTATGTCAAAGTCCACATCATTCCACTGTGATAACAAGCCTGAAGTATCAAAAGGCATATGCCTTTTATTTTGCTGATGGATTGCAGAAACATTTCACTTCCTACATGAAATGGTAAACAGGACTTTGTTTTCACCAGTACACATACATTCATAAAGACTGGTATGTTGTGTTACCTAAACTCCACAGAAAACTGGCCAAATGTAAGAAAAGTTAGGATGTGTCCACTTATGGTAAAATATTTTCTTTGTCGGTCTCTTCTTCATCTATATAGAATATGGCCCTAGAAAGAAAAGTTGAGGAATAACATTCCTAGAAATATCAAATGAAGGTGGTCTCTTCTTACTGGTTTTTATACATAGACCATGGTATTCCCTTGTTCATGAGTTGTGCCTACATTCCCTGCTTACATAAACCTAAGCATGGTGGCTTTAGATCTGTGGGGATTCTTACATGGGAGCTTATTCCAGGTGTCTCGTAAGTTGAATGTATGTCATGTTCTCTGGAGAAGCCTAATATGCAAACTGAACAAATGAATCAATGACTGCACTAAACATTGGCTAAGATATTCTGTCTGCCTCTGTTTGTCACACCTTGGCTGGGTAGTTCTGAATATACAAACAGCTTAGAAAAAAACAGGCAAGGAATTTATGGAACAGTATTCCACATGATCTCAGAATTTCTTACAGCTTTCAAACAGGGACTGTTCCTTAATTCTGCTGCACAATGTGGAAGGAAAGATACTGGAAATAAACTGTGGACATTTTGTAATACCGCTACAGAGAGTGCAAGGGAGGCAGCAGCACCTATTGCTATACCTACCCCAGAAAACAAGAGATATCCATCAGTGTGAATGAGCTGCCATCTTCCTTTTTATCCTAATGTTCTCTAAGTTACTTCTAACGCAGCCCACAGACTAGCAACAATAAATTCACTTGGAGCTATTTTAAGGATGGACAGTTCTGGTTTAAAACAAATTTCATTACCGCATCATTTATACAAAGAAACAAATTAACTCATATCAGCATTAAATTATAGGCTGTGGTAGTATTGTAACCCCTGCTGGAAAATCTGCATTGTGCAGTTCAGCTGCTAATCAGATCTTTAGTTTAATAAAATTGTTTCCATTTAAGGTTAATCACATTTGCAATTTGCTGCTGCCAGAGTTTCTAATTGCTCCTAGTAAGGGCTTTCAGGACACTAGGGAACTGCACATTCAGTTCTTGATCTGATTCTATTTTGTGCTCCATCTTACAATGGATTGCTCAAATAATTATTTTTAAATAATTCTGTGACTATTCAGCCGAAGTTCTATCTCACAGGCTATAGGGAGACTGCATGTCCTTTGAATACTGATGCAAGACCAAGAACTCTATTTAGCTGCAAAAACATTTATGGGAAGTGAATTTCAAAGCAATTGCAGCATGCTGACAATCTGTGTACAATCATTTAAATCACTGAAGTGCTACCACAAGATGCTCAATTAAGCACCAGTGCCTAGATGTAGAGATTGTGATTGAAAAATTGGAGAAATAGCTTGGGGCTATTTTGAAATTGCAGAAATTTTGAATATATACAAAATCCTAAAAGTAAATAAATAAACATTAGTTCTGTTCAAGAAAGTCACTACGCTAGGAATAGTTGTCTCAAATTGTTGTGTTTGGAACTCCACAAAACTGTAGCATGAGTTTTCCCCTTACACAAGAACTGTGTGATGAATAGAACAAACACAGATCTCTTCTGATAAGGGTACTTTTGAATTCAAAAGTGTTTCTCACATCTTGTGCTTGAAAATGTATGACAAAAGCAAAAATCAGCCATGGAATGCTGCTAAGAGTTCACTCAAAATATCGAGTTTCTCTATGCCTTTCTTACTAAAGTGCTGATACTTGATGCACTTACAGAAAGTAGATGTTCAGCTTCGAATATAAAATTAGTCCTGTTTCAGCAGTGAAATAATCTTCTACCTGATTTTTCCAATTCAGTCTTCAATAGTGGTTTATCACAAATGCATAATTGTAGATGACCAATGCTTTGAAACCATTGAGAATGCAAATATTTCTACAGGATTGCTAGCTCAGCCTATCTACTGCTGTCTTGCATTCAAATTTCTCAACAGAGTTTATTTATGTTACAGTCTTAAATTGTGCTATTAAGACATTGAATGTCCTGTGACTAATTCAAAATATTCTTGGTTCCTCATAATTGCAAATGTACAGCTTTCTCCCTCTCTCCCAACACTAGAATTAATTTTGCCCTCAGCTGTATCTATTCAATTTCCATATATTATAACTGCAGTTAGAACTGCAAGGGCCTTGTTTTGCTCCATTGAAATCAATGTTAAAACAGCAGTTTAGTTCAATGACAATGTGCACTAAATTAGGCCTCAGTCTTTGCTACCTATTGAAAAGAGAGACTAGGAAATAGGGTTCAGCAGCTCCTGGCTGCTCTCCCTGAGGAGCTCCTGCACAGCTGCTCATGTCTTCAGCTTGACGCTGTAATGGCAAGAGCATTAGCAAAGAGATGGAATTAGAGACAGCCTGCCCCAGAACTCCCTCGAAACGCTTTGAAAATACTAATGAACTTGTATCCCCTGCACTTTGCTGTTTGACATGCTTAGGTATCATCCTATCCTTATCTTTGTGGAGTTGTTTTTTTTAATTTCTTGCCATGAAAGAAGCTTTAGAAGCTTCTTACTAAGTACAAATGAAGTTGACAGAGCTTCCCCTCTTTTTCCTTTAATTTGGTTTTACTCTGACAAAGCACTTTCAGTATCTGTCAGGTGAAAGTTCTCACACACTGAAAACCACCAAAATATGTAGAGCAGAATGCTAACGCAATCTTAAAGAGATTAACAAAATCTTGTGAGCACAGACATTATTGCACTACACCAGTTGCTAGTTTCTCATGCTTTAGAAATTATTTCATTGCAACAAAACTACCCAGGATTCCCCCTCTTGAGGACAAAAGTCAAATCTACAGCTACAGCCAATATCAGACTTGCCAATACAAGATACAGCTTTGTGCTGCCTAAAAGAGGCAGCTGCCTATGGGACCCATGATCTGTGCAGTAACTCCAGAATGTTGATGCAAATATAGGAAGAAGTGACAAAGGAGGCAGAAGATTTTAAAAGTACTGAGAACTAACATCAGAACTTGGGTTTGAGACATTGTGATGATATACTGCTCATGCCACTGGGGCTAATGCCAGACAACAAAAAAAGGAGGCATAGAGAATGAAAAAATAATCAGTCTTTGGGTTAAGTAGACAATTTTGCTCCTGCCTCAGGCAGTCTGTGAATGCAGCACAAACACACCAGCCTAGGCTCCAGGGTGTTGCAGACTGGAGCTACATTTTCTGCCATTTACTGCCTATCTTCAACAATCAGATTTTGGCAATAGTTGTTTTAAAGCTTGCTGAGTACAGAAAATCTCTCCCTACAAGTGGAACAAAGACATTAAAAAATATGAGGACAAGCAATTACACTTCAAATTAAAAACTGTGGCAATCAGTTTCAAATATTTCGGAAGAAACTAAGACAATTGTTTCACCCAGTCTGAAATGCAGTTTTTAATATACACAGGAAGCATAAGAATTTTATTCAAAGGCAAATGCTATTTTTTTCTGGCTTTACATTTTTCCCCACAGAGTAGTGGATTAAATGCAACCAGTAAAATATATTCCTCACAGTACAAGTTGGCTGAAGTGGCATTGGCTGTATACAAATGCTGTATAACATGCCTGTACCAAAGGTAAATTTAGTTTTTGGTGGAGATGGAGGAGAGACAGACCCAGAAATGGAAGAACATCCCTCAAGCAGCTGGGCATTTGAAATGTTATATGTAATTATCCCATGACAATGTGTGCACATGCACTTCATCTGAAGAAGATTCACTCAGCAGCAGAGCTATTACTTGTAATTACATGTTCAGTGCAGTAGTACAAAGTGTCTAATATAGAGTCATTCAGTGGGATTTGATCTGTTGCATTCCTACAAAGGTTTATGCCTAAGAGTTAGTTATTTAAAGCTGTGAGTGTGAGGATTATCCTCTTCAAAAAGGGAAGCATATTTTCATATCCTTTGCCCATCTGTCAGATATCACTATCTGCTTTACATCAGCTGAAATTAGCTGCCACGTGGGAGCCATAAAGAACTACCAATTACTTTTTCTCTCTTGCATTAAATGAGCTGTGGTTCTTCATATTAGCTGAGGAGTACATTTCTATCAATACATCTACTGCAAGATGGTTCATATTTATACACAATAACCTGGCTGTGATGGTTTGGATGCAAAAACATTTCAAATGTCAAACAAGTTGATACCATCATGCACGAACACTTTCGATATCTACTCATCATTTATAAAAGTGTTGTGTGCAATCTGAAGTTCAAGATGGCTTCTCAATGCTCTTGCACAGTTAGACTGGTGATGAGGCTCTTCAAACTCAATGTGCATTTATCTGTACTACAGGCATACTGATTACACCATGTCCCAAACAGCCTCCAAACCGTTCATACAGTTTGCCACAGGCATTCAAAGCAGAGGCCCATCCTGGATATCCCTTGGCAACTCCCAAAGTCCTTTGGGGTAGCACTTGCATCACAAACACCATCTCAAGTGGCATGTTCTGTGAAGTTAACTTTTTTAAAACAATACATTTTTAAAATGTTCATGATGCTGGATCTATGGACACCATTTAAAAATAAAGGCCTCATTTAAATGAAAAGATACTTTTAAAATGTTGTTAATGGAAAAAAACATTCAAAATCCACCAAAAAAGTCCTTTCGCTGAAGATATAATAGAGTGGATTCAATTTTTAATTTTCCTTCCACATCTCAAAAAATTAGAAACACATAAATGAAATTTCAGCAAGCTGAGCAGGTCTTTTGCGACCCTTAGAAACAATTTGGCAAGTTGTTTTAAAGGGCTGCCCTCAGCCATGCCACAAATAGAAGGAACAGATTAAGAAAGTGCAGAGCTGATGTTACTCTCCACAGAAAGGAAACTACACAGTGATAGCACCAAAAATATATTACAAACTTTCTCCTTGTTTTAAAATACTCTAGACTTCTTTGTAGCATAGTAAAAATAGAACAAATGTATTGATTCTACTGCCTAATCCTCTGGTCCTAAACTTCTGATTCCTGTACAAAGCAGGGCCAGGCAAGTTCTCGGCACCTTCTGCAGACCGAACGCTTTCTTATCAAGTTCTGTGGAGCAGAAAATACTAATCCACTCTGCTGGCTAGGATATTTTAGGCAGTGGATGAGAAGAGGGAAGAGAATAAAAATAGCTTTATTATCCTAGTCCTTGAAAGGCAAAAGTGACATACAGCAGTCTTAAAAATATTCTGTAGATAAATTAAGAAAATGAAATCTTTTATTCTTCCACACCTATATTTTTCAAAAATTTCTTTTGGGTTTGCTGCATATTTTAAGGTTAGTCTGGCAACCAATACCCTTCACAGGAAAGTTGATTCTTTTACACTGGCCAAGTCCAAGTTTTCCAGGAATATAATGGAAAAATCACTTGTTAATGTGAGACATGGACAACGTGTCACCAGTAGGCTCCATGCTGTTCCTTTACCCTCCTTTTGCCTGCCCTTCCCTCCCCTCCATCAAGTTTAAGGGTAGTGATGACTGTCTTCACAGACTGATTAATAACATTTCAGATCTGCTCTTTCACCGTATTAATGCAGATTGTATTTACAGTTCTGACCTGACCTGAATGACCAAGAGCTGTACTCTGCAAATAAATTGTCAGATCCAGTACAGTATTTTAGAAACTTATCATCGAGGCAGTCTTCCTTCCAAATGTATAAACTTAGGTATTAAACCTAGAGATAGATGCTCTCTAAAAATACAAATGTACAAATGAATCATTTTTATTTGAAAATATCAGCATCTGTTGAGACTGCAGCATAAAGGTTTAGTTTGGAACTGGTCCAGGCAAAATAAATCTTTACAACTGAAGGATAATATGACAGCAGAGGTAAATCTAAGCATTAGGAACCAAATAGTTCCTTTTCTGTAAATTACAGAATTTTAGATCTCATATGAGTTCTTTTTTATCTGGACTTCTTAGTACATTTGGAATTAAACATTACATAGAGAAGAAAGGAAAGGGAAAAACAGTTAATCTTTCAGATATGTTGTTCAAAAAGGCAAAGTCATTACCATGTAAAAGATGGAATTAAAATACATTCTTGACAAAAGAACTAACAGAACTAAAGAACTATGTTTGAAATTAACATTTTATTTTACTTTTATCTTTGTTTATGCATAAAATTTCCAGATGCCAGTGAATCATTACAGAGTGCTTTAATTAAAAACATCTCCATTGACCGAGTGCATGAAGGTCTATTGAACACAGTGTCTATATTGGTAGAGCCAATATAGCTTGACCTATCATCTGTGTGTAGGGTAGGTGGAATACAACCAGAAAGCACATTAGAACAACACAGCTCAATATTTATTGGATTCCAAGTCCAATTCAGTTCCCTTCTTGCACCAAATAGTCTGAAAAACTGAAATGTAATTGGCTTAAAAACAAATGAGATAATGCATCATAAGGCAGAATATTTTACACATATAAATCTACTGCACTCAGGACTGAACTTCTGTCTTCACAGCTATTTGGATGACATTTTTACTCTATTCACCCTGGGTTTTAATTCCTGTAGGCAGGATT
Organism: Lichenostomus cassidix; assembly: GCF_008360975.1. NCBI lineage: Eukaryota > Metazoa > Chordata > Aves > Passeriformes > Meliphagidae > Lichenostomus > Lichenostomus cassidix. The sequence goes on along the minus strand of NC_139495.1, from coordinate 9,822,725 downwards.
ATAATAAAGAGCTGATCAATACAATAAATTTGTTCAGATCTGCTGGTCATTAAGGAATAAGAGTGTTTTGAAGCTTACAATAATTTAGATTATTCACATTTTACAGTCATGCAGTCATAAAAGCATGTTTCTTCATGATACCTATGAAATCAGCATTTGAGTTTCAAAATATACTTAACATGCACAAGGAACATTAGACACATGTTCACTGAAATTACTGGTAAAGCAGTAGGAATACACCTTTCCCATTTCATGCACCTGTTAATGTTGGTGGATTAGCAATCCAAAACCAGTAAACTTATACTTTCCACTTTTAATCTAAAACTTTGAAAATAAACTTTCACTATGTTTCAAAGAATCCATTTTCAAATAATGTTTTGCACATTTCTAATTTCAATGCAAATAAACATACTATTTTATTAACATCTCACACTAACTCCAGGAAAGGGCAACCTGGATGGACAACATGATTTAAACTAAATCCATGGATGGTCACATAGAGATTGTGTTAGGAGCAAAATCAGAACACCTGTTTGCCTCAGTGTTAGGCAAGAGCCAAGAGCTGTGCCTCTGGCAGAAGGCAGTGGGTTTCCTTGCCATTTGCCACACTTGTAAGAGAGTCAAGTTAAAACACCTCTTGGATACATCAAAAGGGGCTCTTTTTTGCTAGTTACCTATGAACAAGGCCCATTTAGGTCATACTTTCTGGAAATATTTAATATGAGAATAATTTAATTGGATAATGTGCCAACGAGTACCTACCCAAACAAAGAGAAGTGGCCTACTTTCACTCTTATTTCAGGCCCCAAGGAAGGATTACAATATTCTCCAACATTATGCCATGAGCAGCTGTCTTTCCTGTTCTTGTACTGCCTCACCAGTGAGGAGGCTGCGGGTGCATGAGAGCTTGGGAGGGGCTCAGCTGGGATGGCAGATCTCAACCAAGGGAGCACATGAAACACATCCTTAGGAAAGCATCCTCTGAAATACAGGTGCAATATCAACACCCTTCTGGGCCAAACAGGCTTAGAAGATTCAGAGCAGAAATAACAGGCAGATACTCTGAAACACAGTATATTTTTCTAGACGAGACTTTGCTGCTCATAAGTTCATGTAATAAATTTCTGCTTTTCTGATGATGATGGAGAGATTGCAAAACAGCTGCCTTTCCTTGGATAAATCTGCTCCCCCTGAAGCCTTTCCTTTTTTAAAATAAATTTGCTGTTATTTCAATAAGGACAAAAAAATCCTTCACTGTAAAAAGTCTGCAGAGTGGAATGAGAAAAGTCTATAAGCATTTTTGAAGGATACATTAAACAAATTAGATACATAGAACATCATATTTCTGGAAAGAAAAAGTGTTTGTTTCCTTTTCTTCATTTTTCATTCTTTTTACCCAGAGAGCTTTGATCATGACAAACTGAATCCAGTTGGCTCAGCAGAAAGAAGTAAGTCATTAATGAATTTAAATCCTGAGGAAATTCTTCTGGCTTCAAATAGAATATTATAGTTGTTGGCAGTCAATAATTTATATTGGTCATTATTTGTTTATCATTAAAAATTGCTAATTTTGATACATGTTAATCACATTGCTTTGGATACATGGTAATCAGATCACTGTATTATTCAGCAGGAAATTCTGAAGGTACTTCACCTCCTGTGGCGGACTGGCAGTAACCAGCCACTGAGAAGAAAGGTCAAACTTACACTGACTTACCTCCTGGGGAAAAAAAAGGTAATGGAAAGGGAGATGAAATGCTGGAAAACAAGTTTTCCTCAATACTCCCTTATACACCACCATGACTGCTGGGACATTCAAGTCCAGATGCTGCCTTATTCCCTTCAGCAAGCACTGCTACAGCCCCAGAGAAATTGCATCATATTTTATGTGTATAAATCAAAGAATGAAATTGATTCATGAGGTCTAGAGGAATGTGTAGATTTTTTTCCCCTCACAGTTTAGTCCTGCTTCTGGACTGACTTCTGCACATTGATTTTTTTTTCCTGTGCAATCAATTTCACTTTGGATTGCTTCTAGCAGTTATTTTGTTGCTATAGGAGCTTCCACATTTTCTCTAAACTATACTGATGTGCAGTTATCTCACTATTCAGCTTCTCCTGATGAACCCATGACACTGACATCACCTTGGTCCAAGTGTCTTCATTTCTCCCACTTTCTTTTCCTAGTCCCTTGTAAGCAGCACAGAATAGTGACTTCTACACAGCTTTATCTCAACTATTTCCTTTTGGATACACATTCCATTTTTTGCAGCTGTAACCTTTGCACTGAAGAAGCAGGAGTTGAAATACCCCATTCTTGCCCATCTGTATAAAGGGCTGTCACATTATTCAGAATTCCATCACAAAACACAAACCCACAAAGGTTTCACCTCCCAAAGCTCTCCTTAGGCTGGCACCCCGGCACACTGCTGGTGATGGAAAGCTCCCAAAGAGTGAAGTGCATGAGAAATCAGGTCCATGTGAAAGATGCTTAACCCTCACTAGAAATAGTGGTGAGGTTCCAAAGCTCATATTAGCGAAAAAGGAAAAACATATGTCATCATCCTGGCTAATAAGCAGAGTCACTGTCTATTGAATTTAACAGCAAAGAGCTTTGTTTCCTCTTTTAAAAATTGTTAGCTTTTACATCCTGTGCTAGCAAGTACTCATTTTCCTTAACATCTAACACTTTTTTAGAAAAGGAAAAAAAGGTTTCAGCCTCGACAATTGATTAAACATATGAAGGATGGAAATGCCTCTCGTTGAACAACCCTTCCATGGATTGTCAGCCTAGACATTTGGAAGTCTTGCAGCTTACATTACCATAGTGAATTTTGGCATAGTTAATTTTTCTGAGAATAAGATCTGACAGCCATCAAAACCACCAGGATATCTGCATCACCAGGAAAGGACTGAAAAAAACCCAGTTCTATTTATTGCGCAGATATTCCAGGATATCACACAGTGCTGCCACAATGTATCCACATTGCCCCTTGGCTGGTTGAACTGCACAGCCATTCATCCTTCAATAGCCATATCCCACTGCAGAGCCTTGGGAGGAATTTAATCACTTGCTCTTCCCACTGAGAGCTCAACATCAATGAAAATACAAAAGCAAATACTAACGAATAAAAGGTCAAGTCAGCTAAAGACACAGGAAAGGGAATGCTAATCCTTGCTTAGGAATTGTCAGTATATCTCCCTTTCTGCCAGCAGCAATATTTTAGGCCCGTCTTCAAAAAGGGTGCCCTGAGTATGAAAATCCTCCTGCTATTCTGAATGTCTTTGACATGAACTGAATGCCTGTTTGAGCAGTTTCTTGCAAGCACAGAACCAGACACTGCACTACAATCACAGGCACATGAGACTGTCTGGCTCACTGCACACTGTTGATCCAACACAGAATAGACACCCTAAAGGCTTCTGCAAACATCATCATGAGACAACTGCTATTTTTAACCTAGTTCATCCACTACTCTATGCACTTACCAGTGTAGCTAATAAGAGTATAAGATGAGGATCTTAGTATTTCCCCAAAATAAACAGCCTATTTAAATGTAATTATAATTTAGAATTATGAAGCTATACAATCAGCTTCTGTACAACTCTGGGATAAAAAGGAGTATCAATTTGATTAGTGCCAAAATGCAGAGATGAATGCTTAGAGCTGCCATACCAGCCTCAAAGGGCACTGGCTGCAGAAACATGTAGGAATAAGCTGGTGGATGCCTTTAGAGAAGCTGGCAGATAGCAGTTTTTCTTTAATTTCTTCACTTGATAGATAATAGAACCGCTTCCTTTAATTCAAGAAGCAGCAGCTTGTGTGCTGAATTGAATGCTATGTAGTGCCTTTCCAGTGCCCATTTAGGTAAGCAGCTGTCCAGGGCAGCTGTAGGTCACTGCAGGCAATGTAGGGTTAAGAGACTGAGCAGAACTGAGTACAGAACAGCTGAGAGAAAATCAAGTAAATCCAGTTACCCAACTTCTAACATTTAAAATGAAAATACCAGTATTGTGTTACTGTAGCAATATTTAAACTCATTCTTTTCAGAGAACTTTAAGTTCAGTTCTTTGCAGTCAGGTCATTCCAGTAACATTTATCTCAGCATTTCTATTCTAATAGCCTCCTATTTTAGATGTTTTATAACTCACCTACCTATAAAAATATGCTTCAGACTCAGAAAATACAATCTCCTTTTCCTGGTATTACTTATGAATATAGCACAAATTTTAACCCAATTCCACATTAGTTCACAGGTGAGTAAGAAAAGCAAAAGTCTTTAACATGGCATTGAAACAGTATTGGTTGTATAGAGAGGAAAAAAACAAGACATAGAAAAGAGGAATGAGAAAGAAAGTAACACCAAATTAGGATGGAACAGACAAAAAATAAGTGGAAAGGAAAAATCTAGCAAATGAAATGTTCTCTACATTTTCAAAAGTGTTAAGCCAGCCATTAAGCAGTCTACCCAATAGCAGGTGCTTAAAAAAATACACTTAATCTGGACTGGCTAAGCAGGCAAATCCAGACTATTGGGTAGAAGTGAAAAGAAACAATTATTTACATGAAGAGAAGGAGATTGAAAAGTTTGAATTTAAAGCTCCTGAATTGGCTTTTCGTCTTTGGCTTGTCAAGATGAAGAGGTTGCAGAACTGTCTGAAGTGGCCTTTTGGCATTTCCCTGGCTGGTACAGACCCTTTAGAACAGTTTTACTTCTCTTTGATCCTCATACCTCCAATCAGATGCACATTTCAGAGAAAAGGGAAAGCACTTCCACACTCTGCTCAGTGCACAGGGGATAAATAAAAGAGGCACTCTGGAAAGCATTTTGAAAACTGACAGTTCAAAGAGAGTCAGGACGTTCAAAGCTGCAGAGACATAAATTAATCATTCTTCATCCAGCACGTAAGTGCTATGTTTTTACTGTGTTTCTTCATTTGATGTCAGCAGTCTACCATATCTGTGAGGCACAGGAGCACACAAGTTCATTCCCCATGATAGTAATCTGACACTATTCACTTTGAATCCTATTGCACATTTTAGAAATAGATAAATTTCACAGTTCCTTTGTGTTTCCGTTTTGTTTAAACAACTGTGGCTAAAAGAAAATAGTAAGTTGCATTTCCCTGCCCTCCACAAAATACTGATCTTTATGTTTAATTTTTTTCCTGTGTATGTTGACGTTTGCTTTATTGATTGTGCAAGCATTCAGACCTGTCATGCTGTGGGAATCAAGGCATGCATTTCTTACGGAGCCAATTACTTTCCATAAATTTAATCTTCTCTTTCACTGGTTTTAGCAGCATACGAGAGAGTTCAGTGTTATTTTTATGCTCTGTGTTAGAGAAGAAAAAAAACTTGCTTTCGAAATGTAAAAAGGGGCAATGGCTGGGACAATTTTATGTGTATTCTTGAGGCCAAATAACTGGAATCTTGTGTCTGATGTTTTGTAGAACAGGGATGTGTTCTGGTTTAGAGTTATATTGCAGTGGGGTAGATTTCTAGAAAGAAAGGAAAAACAGTTTTATACTAGCTAATTTTAAATGTGGTTTTTACTGGAATACCCTCTCATGACTTCTACTCATGGATTTTCCTTTTCAGTACAGTAAATTAGTTAACATATGAGTGTGGACCACAGTTTCTGTCACTGGCTGCTGCTATGCAGACAGTGAGAGGTGGTGGTGTTTATTTTTATTAGGCTATGTATTATGTAAGAATAAAAATGTAGGTTTGCTTTTGCTTAAGTGAAAGGAAAGTTCTGAAGGAAAGTAAAAGAAAAAAATCAAATCTCTAAAACTGCATACATGACCAACAGTAATCTAATTCAGTAGGAAAGGGGATTCTACCAGAACTTGTGAAGAGCTTTCACAGACTTGCTGTTAATCTTCTGAAAATGTGAAAATCCCTGTTTTATTTTAAAACAGTGCAGGCAAGGATTCCACTTTTATCACCCTTCTGTCACACACAAAATTGTATGCAAGGAAAGAAAACTTATTTGAGGGAACACAACCAGCCTACACTGGAACAAAAGCGCTTCTGCCAGGAACATACAGGTCTGCAGAGATGGGAACTAAAGTAAAGAAAAGGAACTCTGGCTACACACCGACACTCCAGCAAACAGAAATAACTGTTACTACATAAAATAGAAATATGAGATACAAATAATCCCGCTGGTCACATCTCCATCCAGGTATCTGATAACAAATAAGCTCCAAGGGAAGTCATACTTATATATAAAGCGAAACTGCTCACAGTTATATCTGTGAGCAGATCTAAATTGTGCACTAGTAATACCTTTCAAGTTTGAATACCTACATATTTGCTTGATTTTTCTGTTAAAAAAATATGTACCTGAATCCAGAAGACTATTCCCAAAATCACTTCATGTCTGATATCCTCTATCCCAGCTGAAGCCACAATCAGTCTTTCCAGTTACAGTGTTTCAACAACAAGTAAAATGGAGAGGAGCTATAATTTTTAGGATACTCTCCACAAGTTTCTGGGGTGATACTGTCACTGCCTCCCAGTGCTCTCTATCTTCCTTTAGCTTTTTCAAGCATTTTTCTTGTCCTTCAGATTGCCTGCTCTCTGTTTTTCTCGCTAATATTCTTACCATAGAGTCCTTGACACTTCAGAAGACTAAAGTAATGAAGAAAATTGCCCTGTATTCATAAGTAACTGCTCTCCCAGCAGCAGCACTCACTGTAAGTCCTGTTACTCAATTTGCAATATCCCACAAGCCCCAATACAGCACATTGTCTTTGCCAGCACTCAGCCAGTGCCATGGCCAGCTGCCAGCATGGCAACAGCTACAGTGTCTAACTCTGGAGAGTCTAGGCTGGCCAGAAAATTCATCATTAGTATAGCTGCAGTAATGAGTAATAGTAGAGAAGCCTCACAGGGAAGTCTAGTAGATGTGAGACTCTTCAAAAACAAAGAGGTCTCTAAAATGGAGAGCAGGTATTCAGAGCAGGTGTAAGAGCATCTAGAGAATAGACAGGAAAAAGAAGAATGTCTTAATTGTATTTAAAGGAATATATACTTTTCCATGTAGCAAAGTGAATCTGATTCTGTACAGCAATTAATATGAGCTTCAAATATGCACTTCTGGTTTTGGAATTCTGAAATGCAGTGGAAGAAAAAAATTCAAATATTTTCTACAAAAGTTGCCTTCCAGGGAATGACTGCTGACTGGAGACCTCACCATAAAGTTTTCTTTTACAGAAGAATGCAGTGCTGTTTTGAAGCCCTGTGCATTCACCCTGGGGAATCTGCAGAGCACTTTGTACTGTAAGAAAGATATCTTGCCATTAATGACTAATGACTGGTGGGTAATCCTGCAGCAGAGTCCCTTTATCTGACAGGGCTGCACACATGGATGACTTGCAGCACAATTATCCTACTGTGGTTGCTAGGTGGCAAATGTAGTGCCTAGAAAACATCTGATGCTGACAGCGACTGTAAACTGTTTTGTAGGAACAGCTTTGCCAGTGCATAAATTCTGCAATAAAGGATTTTCTAAACTAGAGCTATTGCAAACAAAAGCACCACAAAAATCAAATTTATACTGAACTTTTGACATATACAGCTTAACCCACATTTCTCAAGATAAAAATTTATAAAAAACAGAATTTTGTAAAAGCTGAGTCAACAAAACAGCTAGGTCACTAGAGGAAAGGTTGTTCAGATCCACCATTTACAGGCACTCATAACTCTGCCCTCCCTGGAGGGAGTTGGCACTGCTCAAATAAGCATCTTAGCTGGTGAAACAAGGATGTAAAATTTTACTTGCAAAATAGTCAAGCACCAATGCAGACTTGTGCACTGCTCACCATGCAGAGTTAACACCTTGAATTCCTTAGTCTTCAACCTCCCCCTTCCCTAAGGATTTGCGTATGTTGGTAGCTGGAGTACCAAGATTCACACCCTGAACTCTGTGATCCTTGCAGCTTTGTGGCCTTCTTCAGGAGACATGAGCCTCACACAGTGACCAGTGCACCCTCTACCACTGCCAACTTCCATTTCATACCTTCATCATTTCTGCTCCCTCTGTCTAAACTGGTCACAGAATGCTACCAATAATCAAAATGTAGCAAAAAGCACATTCTCTGACATTTAGGATTTGACACAGCTTAATGCAGTTACAGTAGCAGAATCAGCCCAAGTTATGTCCAGCTACAGATTTTCAGAGGGAGAGTACATGTAATCCTAACAACCAGATACAAAATCTTTACTAGACCCTTGAAACAATGGAAGTAAATGGAAGAGGGGAAAGTTACAGATAGGTTAAGTTGCAGGAATCTGAAGGAGAGCGAAGGTCTTTGAATAAACAGCATCAGAGCATCTTATGGCTCATAGTAGAGTGAGTAATTGCTAGTACTCAGGAAATTAATCTGAAGATCTTAATTGCAACTCAAACAATTACTCAAAATCAGACTACTGTAATATTCTTCCCTACTAGTAGATAAAATAGCTCCTTCATGTATTAAATATTGCCTATGTTAAATGTTCTGATTACTCTGATGCAATATTCCCATCCTCGGTTTCATAGGTTGTGTTTATTCCCAGAGGAATAAACAACAACATCAAGGCAAAATTTACCAGGAAACTTGCAGGAAAAAAAAAGATGACTGAAGTTACCAAGAGACTAGACGAAGCTGTCTGAATTGATTTGTCAATTTGGGCTTAGGTTTCCAGATTGCTTCCACCTTCCCTTTGTACATCACTCAACAGCCTATTTTGTCTCTAAATCACCCCTAGCTTCTCTCCTAACACCAGGCAGTTAGTCCTGAAGTGCAGTAGCAAATGTTTCATTCAATTTCTATTCTGGGTAGGTATCAGCCATGTAGTATTCTCTGATTCCCATAAGGGCTGACACTTCCAGTTTGAACTGTTTACCTTGATCCGTTTTCAGAAGTGCTCCTAAAATTCAATGCTAAATCAGGCAAATTGGCACAAATGTTGACATAACAAGGGATTTCTTTTTCTCTTTGCTGCAGAAGGGAAGGTTCAAACTAGGCTTCATCTGGAGAGATGTTTCACTGCAAGGCAATCTGTCACACTAAATGCAATGCACTGGGGGCCACTTTGATTTGTGTCACTGCTCTTACACTGTTTCAGGAAGCACCTGCTGTAAAAAGCAGAACTACTGTGATAAAGTCTAATAAGACTGTCAAGAAGTTACTAAACATTTCACTACTCAGTCTCAAAACAATCCTACTCCAATCTGAATGCCTACTTCTATATGCATGTAGCTCAAGTACACTGTGACGCATATGGACCAAATTCTACTCTATATGTTGAAAAGGTAGAAAAAGCCTGATGTAAACACATAAATTTGCAATCTAAATTTGGGTTTCCCTAGCTAATACATCCAGTACATGTCTTGAAGACCAGACAGGAAATGTGGCTCAAGTAGGGGATGCAGTAACAGGGAGAGGGCTAAAAATCTATTAGATGTTCAAAGCCACTTTTTGTTTATTGGATCAAAAGCACTTAAAATGGTAAACCTGAGAGAGAAAACTTCAGTTTCAGTGTAGAGGATGCAGTACTTACTGATCCATACCTCCAAATAGGCCAAAGTCTAACAAGATCCATACATAAACACTAAAGACTTCTTTACAATTGGGGGTTTTAATACCTGGAAGAAAGAAGTTACTTAATAAAATTTAGGGGCCCATAGTCCAGAGGCTTTTTCTGAACAAAAAACCCAAAAACCCCAAGCACATACATAATGGTTAGCAATGACTTTTTTTAAAGACATTTTTTAAATTTTGGTTCCTGCTCCTCTGGTCTACCTGCAGGCTATGAAGGTTGCTAAGCTCATGCTAATCTAATCTTCCATTTTTGCAGTCCTTCAGTTTCCTACTAAGAAACCAGCCAGAAGCTGATTGCAGACTGTTTGTCCTAAAAAAAGAGGCTGCTTTGCCAAAGGAAGAGCATATTCTGGGCCACATTACTGATGACAGAAGGAAATAAGAGCATTCTAGATTCATCCAGGCTAGGAAGAGGTTGCTACACACAGGAACACAAAATATGTGGGGTTTTATCCATGGATGAGAGAAGGAATGAAAATAAAAATGTTTGCCTCTGATTCCAGTCTTGCAACAGGGAATAGCTTTGTTGGAAATCTCTTCATGGCAAAGTCAAATTGAAAGAAAATGCTGAACCACTCTACCAAATGTTCTTTCCAAATGTATATCAAAGAATCTATTTTTCAGCATAACAGTGTTACCTATAGTGCCAAGCAAATGCTGTTCCTGCAAAGTGAAGTTTGTTACACTGCCAGATCTTTCAACTAGGGAACAGTCACCTCTCATGTCTGCCACACATTGGGCCTGCAGCCTAATTACAGAGCAACATTTGATTTTGCTAAAACCTGTATGGCGTCAAGTTTAATGTAACATGTTTTAAAATGGCTGTTGGATGCTAAGTAATAATCTGGAAGGATGGAACTGTCTGCACCCAGTTGCACGGAGTGAGCCTGAGATGGTGGCACACTCATCAGATGTCTTTCTGGCAGAGAGCTTTAGAAATAACTGCTGCACAAAGGAAATGCTTTGTACCTTGTTCATCAGTTTTCAGGTACAAAAACAGTCTCCAAAGCATGAGAGAAGGATGTTTCAACACAGCAAATTTATATTTTTGCATATTTTGAAGCAGTGGAAGTGAATAGGAGATAGCTGCAGCTATCTCCTAGTGCAGCAGCAGAATAAAGATTATACTTTTTATTGTCAATATGACATATAGCACTGTTTTCACCTTTTATCATCTATGGAGTTACATATAAAAGCTGTCTTGTCAGGACAGAAGGCAAGGCATTCAAGCAGAAACACCTCTTGTCCCAGCTTACATTCTATGCCAAAAAAGGGCTACAGCCTTCAGAATCCTAAATTAAAGCTTATGCTCAAATGGGTTTTGAACAATCCATTTTCCCTGGCCTGGATTCACAGTCCTTCATTATGAAGTAGCACTTACAGCACTAATCAGCATTAGAGAATGCATCATTCAATTATGTTGTCATACAAAAACTATCTTTTGAGGCTTTTCTTTTAAAGAGGTAAGGTGGGCATTCCTAGCAATAATGCAGAAGTGGATTGATTCTACTATTCAGATACACAGTGAGTCTATTCTCACACTAATCTTAAAAAGGCTTTTACACTTCATGAATCATACCCATAATTACAAATAGCTGAGTACAAAACCCAACAGATGCTTTCTTAAGCAGAAGGCTAAGGGAAACTGGTAGGGTTCCACAGCAGAAGAATGCAAGAAAAGCTTCAGTGATGTGTACAGCATGCCCTGGTAGAGGAAGCAAATACTGGTTTAGTATTACCCTGAGGTTTTGCAAAATTTAAAAAAAAATTAAACTTTGACCTGTCCAAACTCCTCATACACTTTCATCCCTTTTCATGCACAGAACTGGATTAATAATTTCTCATGCCTTTCTTTCAGATTAAATAAGAAAAGATGAAACCTGCTCAAGTTGCTGGAGAGGGTCAGCCTGGTCCCATCTTCTCTGTATATGTGGTCTTGAGTAACCTGTAAGTAAAGGTGCAAATTGTCACTCAGACCTTCTCAAAGAGAGACAGCAGCACTTTGTCCTCTTTAACAATCCCCCCACATACCTGCAAAACAGCTATTTCTAAGGAACAGTTAAAACACACTCAAGAAAACAGTTCTGTGTGGTCTCTTTCCCTGATAAACTTTCTAGAGTGCAAAATGGTTACTGAACACATTTTGCACCAAAGAGTGCTACAAAACAACAGAAAATAGAACAGATATTAGGGGTGTAATGTGTGTCTGTTGCATATTCACTGTCTTTCCAAGTGCAAATGGAGGAAGCACATGGTTTATTTTACTAGCCACCGTTTCAGAAGTAACACAACATATGCCCCTAATTAAAGGAACAAATATTGGCAGTAACTGTTCAAAAATTAAGAGTAATAAATACACAAAGAATATACTTAGAGGGCACAGGATGTAACTGACAGAAGGAAACTCCAAAAATAAGTACATTTAAATTAGCCACATTAGCAGACAAGAAGTGTGTGATGTGAATTTGCAACAATGGAAACAATTTATTTCTAACAAAACAAAATACAGGCAAATCATAATCTAGTCGTTAATTTCTGTGACAGTGGTACAGCCCCTAAAGAGAAACCAAAGAATCTCTATAATTAGTAACACTTAAAATCAACACTGTTGGAAACTATGCTGGGGTCAGAGTAGCTACAGCAGAGAGCTCGATGATGTGACAATGGCAACTACAACTGACCCGAGAATTCTTCTGTGGATAATTCCCAGTGAATTCCATAAGCACATGTAATGGTTTAAAATGCTGAGTGTTTGTGATATGAAAATATCAAAGCAGGAGAGTATGCTTTAAATGATAGTATAAATTCAGAAAATTGTCAAATCTGTTTATGTAACTTATGAATATTGAGGAAGAAATCTTACTGATAAACTTGTAATTCTTTTTCAAGGAAGAGAAAACTATCTCCTGTACCAGCATGTTGCATGTTCACAGATGTACATTACTTGTGCACAGCTAAGGAGCAACAGTAAATAAATGAGAGAAAACTCTCATTTTTTCCTCCTTAGCACAGCTGAAAAACATATCACTCAATGGCTTTAACTGAGAATGTCAGTATGTTTCAGCAGCTCCTAGTGAAGAATCAAGTGGGTTCTTTGCTCCCCATGTGTGGATCTGAGATCATTATATCTTTGTCCCTGCTATAAGCCTTAGGCATTAACTGGGACTGGGTGAATGTGGAAAAGTAAGAGAAGCTTTTGAGCAATTTTGAAGGATTAACAACCCTGTACTTTCTTCACAGCAGACTAGAAATTTCCCATCCAAGCCTGCACAGTGCAAGCAGCCCGTTTACAAAGATAAGAAATTGATGTGAATGAACCTGCTTTGTTCTCTGTGACATTTACTAAATATGAGATACAAAATTACTGTTAAAACTTTCTCAAAGGCAAAAAGTTTTCAAATTACACCAAAAGAGATTGCTGGTCTTTTTCTCTTAAGGCTGAGCTATTGCTGGATGGCTTTTACCAGTCAGCTTTGTCATAATTGCATTCATGATTTTTGTACAAAAGGGCATGACTCTTCTCACTGAAATGGATTGGGACACTTTATATACAGTGGAGACTCCATCCATGGTTATGTAAGTAAAACAGGCATCTCTACAGAGATTAAAGTATCTAAATTGGATTCTGACATTTTATTAAAGTACTGGCCCAAAGGCTACCTCTGTATCTGCTCACCTGACGGTTACTGCCATGACCAATACTGCTTTGCCAGACAATCCAGACCATTAATTACCAATAGTGAAAGTAACCCAGTGTCTGTGCTTGCTCTTCCACATCTTTCAAAAAAGATTCTGAGCTTTTAATGGTATGTTTACTACTACTTTATCATCTCTTCTATGGTGGTTGATGCATAAAGACTGTGTAAACTGATGCTGTGCTACACTTATTAGGTCCAAAGCTTAAGTAAACTATTAATTTCACATTAAACAATGACTTTTATAAAAACGTTCTTAACTGGCTGTGGTATCTCAGATATTCCACGCCACCACGCATTTTTGATTGAACAAACTACAGGATGGTGTGCTTAGGGCAGTGTGTACCATGAAACAGCTGCTCTGCTAATGCTGCAATTTGGCTAGATAGGATTCAGGGGCAGTCCAGTTACCTGTCATCTTATGAAAGTCTCCTGACATGCCAAGATGTGTGAAGGGGGTTTACAGCTTCCAGGCAAAAGATGCCTCATGTCTGGATGGTTTGGACAGCAAGCAGAGGAGGTGAGGCATCCATGTGGGTACTGGGCCATATTTAGCTTTCCACTGAATGAGAATGGAACGAGACCATGCATCTTGTCACATGCTTATGGTGGACACTGCATTTATGGAAGGAAAAATTATTTTTACTCCATAGAAAATTTTGCAGTTGCACTGGTTTTGGTTAGAAGAGGGAGTTTTCTTCACAGTAGCTAGTATGGGGCTATGTCTTTGATCTGCCCTGAAAGCAAGGTTGATACTTAAAAGTGAATAATAAAGTTATCTAATTCTCTCCCCCATCCTGCTGATGGGGAGCTCGGTTGCTGACTGGAGTTAAACCACAATGAGATAGACTGTGTTGTAAATCAGGTTTTTATATAAGTCATGGTGACTTCCAAACTTGATCTTCTGTCACAGTCTATTCCCTCAAAACTCATTTTGCCAGACTTTAGATGAACCTCAGACAAGTTGGGATCTGTGTTACCAGTAACTATACCACATCAGAGGAGTTGCAATATTCATTTCTACTCCATAAGAACTAACTTCAGTGGAAGGGTGAAAAAACCCTGTATTGGGCAACTTCCTAACTGCACCACCACGGCACGAATTATCAAATACAATGGGTATACTGGGAATGGGACCTTACTGACCGTTCGAGGCAGACGCCCTCAGGGCAGCCGGGCCCGCTGGCTGCTCGAGGCTCACAGAAGGAGAGCTGGCCGGGCCCAGCGGGGCCATCAGTGCCCCAACAGCGTGGCCTCCTTGCCCTGATGCTGCCCGGAGAGCCGAGAAGGCGCCTCTTGCGGGATCACAGACGCGTCCGAGGGGTTTTACCCCAGGGAGCTGGCGAGGGGAGCGCTGGGGCTGGGTCAGCGACGTTCGGCGCCCTCAGAGCCTGCGGGGGCGGCTGCGCCCTCACGGCCTGGCGGCGGGAAGGAGCGCGACCCTTCATGGGAGACCTTAGCACAGCCTCGCCTTCCGCGGGCCGCCAGCGCCCAGATCCAACGGCACCAGGACAACACAGCCTAGGGAAAGCGGCTGAGGGAGCTGGGTTTCTTTAGTCCCGAGAAGAGGAGGCTAAGGGTGGACCTCATCACTCTCTACAACTGCCTGAAAGGAAGTTCTAGTGGGCTGGGGGCCGATCTCTTCTACCGTGCTTCTACCACTAGTGAGAGGACCAGAGGAAATAGCTTTAAGATGAGCAGGGGGCTGTTCGGGTGGTCAGGCACTGGAATAGGTTGACCAGGGTAGGGTGGCAGCACTGTCCCAGGGACAGTCTGGATGTGGCGCTGGGTGATGCGGTTTAGAGGTTTAGGGGTGATTGTGGTGGTGCTGGGTTGACGGTTGGACTAGACGTTATTAAAGGTCTTTTCCAACCTTCAGGTTGCCACTATTCCATGTCTCCACGATTCTCTGACTCCACGGGTCTACGAATCCATTCTGACCCCTCGCGGGGCGGGGCGGGAGCGATCGCGGCTGTCACGGCAGGGAGGGAAGGGCCGGGAGGGCTCCGCCCGTCAGCTGTTGCTGCCCGGGCCCCGATTGGCGCCGCGCGGCGCCGCCCGGCCCCCGCTATAAGGCGGCGGCGCGGGCGGGGAAGGAGTTGCCGCGGCCGCAGCGGGGTTGGTGAGTGTGCGGGCGTTGTGTAGGACGGTGATCGTGGGGAAGCGATGCGGGGGGAGGCTGGGCTCGGCTGGGCACCGTGCGGCGAGGGGTGGGCTCGCCGCGCTGTGAGCCGGGGCGGGGGTCGGTGAGGCGGGTAGGGACCCGCGCTGGGGTTGGGGAGGCCGCCTGAGTGCCCCCCGCCCCTGGGCCGGGGCCGCCCCTTGCTCTTTGTGTGCGCGGCGGCCCGCGGGAGGGTCCGCGCCCGGCCCTGCCGGGGTCCGAGCGCTGCTGGGCGCCCCGCAGGCCTCGCTGAGCCCCGTGGGTGACTCGGGGTTCCCCCGGGCCAGGGCGGCCCGTGCCGCTTCGCCGCCTGCCCCGGGGCCCGGCCCCGTCTCCCGGCGGTTTGCAGCCGCTCTGCCGTGCTGCAGTCACAAGGCAATGCCTCACGGCTCCTTGGTGGCTGCTAGGGGTGGGCGCCGAGCTCCTCTCGACTGGAGAGGCTCGTCCCTGTTCACCCAATGCGAGGAGTTCAGTACATGCTGTAGGGTATGTCCAAACCGACCTTTATGATGACAGTCCTGGAGTTTACGGTAACGCAAGTTGTTAAAACTGAATCTTGTTCCTTCCTCCGCGTATCTGCAGTGTACCGTGCTGTCTCGTGCTCTTCCTTTTCCAGATACAAATGCAGGTGTAGTAGACGTTACATCTGTCAGTAGATGTTGCTTTTGAATAGACCTAAAGAACTTGAAACCACTTATGAGACTCTTGCCTTGATTAGCAGGTAGGTGAAACAGTAAGGGATCTTTCCCTGACAGCTTGTGCCAGAAGCCAGTAGTTAAACATGATTATGTAATTAGAAAGCCAAGAGTGAAAGGCACTCAGGATGCAGAGCAGCTAGAGACCAATGTGATCTCCCTCCACAGGGGAAGAGTGAGGATGAAGACTTGCTAGACAAGATCCAAAACCAGCGTGACCTTCGCCTTTCTAATAAGGTGACTCAGAAACTCTGCGTAGAGGACTCCTAGCCAGACCTGCTGGTGTAGGTACGTGACTGATTCTTGAGTACTTGCTGTCTGAAGATTTGACCTGTGTATAAAAACTCTTTGCATATCAGGAACATCAGCTGCTGTGTAGCTGCTGTTAGACAAAGCCAGACATCCCCAAAACTGTCCATCTGGAGAGCTACCTTGAATCTAAATAGAAAAACTTACTCTTATCAGTAAAGTTAATGTTGGCATCTCAACAATTTTCCTAATATATCAAGAATTAAGCTATGCCACAAGATATATACAACATGTTACTTCTGGTAATGGAATGTCGAAGTTACTCTTATCATGTCATTAGAGCTTATCATTTTCATTAGAGCTCCATGTGGACGTGACACTGACAGATAAAAATCTAGAGTCTAACAGATGTTTTGCCAGCAATGCAATTGCCTCTGAAGCAAACATGGTCTTAACACTGTAAGCATGTTTCCAGGTCTACATAAACTGGCTGACTTGCCTGACAGGCAGTTACAGCATAAACCTCCTCCACTTGCTGTGCTGCTGAGAAAGTCTGTCTGCTCTTGAAACTGTCGTAGCGTCTGGAAAACATCTTAGACTGCTGCTCTCTCATCTCTCCGTCTTGTCTTCTGTAAGCTACTAACTTCTGTGTGTTTAGCTTGGTGCAAAGCTCTAAAAGTGAGCCTTGATTAAGTCTAAGGTACCACTACACCTCATGTGGGAACTAACTGCTGTTCCAGCCAATGCCATTAGGTATCAAC
Organism: Lichenostomus cassidix; assembly: GCF_008360975.1. Lineage (NCBI taxonomy): Eukaryota > Metazoa > Chordata > Aves > Passeriformes > Meliphagidae > Lichenostomus > Lichenostomus cassidix. Next base: position 9,805,567 of record NC_139495.1, on the reverse strand, counting down.
TTTCATTCTAGAGTTTCTAACAGTTGCTTGAATGCTAAGTTCTTGGAATACAGTCCACAGCTAATTAGCCACAGAAAAGCCTTCCCTGTTCTTCTATTCCTCATCAAAACTGTAACAAGAGTTGGGAAAAGATTATTTGCCTTGAAGGCTTCTACTAAACAGCTCCTTGCTTCTAAAATAGCCTCTGGCCAAGCCCCAGCTTGTGCAGCGTAACTTGGCATTATCAGAAAGAGGTGGTATTAACCAGAGTTAACGAAGAATAACAGTGACGCCACTTCTTTTATCTGTAAGTGGTGAAGCTTGAGCACTCCTGTATTGTAAACACCTTGCTTTCTGTTGCTGGGCACACTTGTGTGCCAGTGGTAAATGCACAGCACTGGTATTCCCAATGGGTTCTCCTCTTGTCTTCCAGTGGCAAGGATGAGTATGCAGCATTCCTCAAAAGGAATCTTACCAGCACATACAGGAGAAAGCATTTTTCACAATTAGAAGCATGTTGATTACAAGCTCTTGTTGGAGGCTTTTTAACTAATGAGCCTTTACTGATTTTTTTTTTTTAATTTTTTTTAAGCTGAAGGTCACTGATCGTTTTATTCTCATTTCCTTTACTGTGCCCCATTTAACTTACTTTAGATGGAATACTACAATACAATACAATAGCTCCCACCTCCTTCCCCCCAAAAAAGCCTAAGGACTTAGTACTTGAACCTTGAACATAACTGCTTGATAAGGATTTCAGTATATTTGGGTGACCTATAGTAGATTTACTATGGAAGCCTCTTCCTATAGCTTTGGTTTCAATGGTAGCAGTGAAATATGCCTGCAGGCGTTAACAATAGTGAACTTACCAGCATAATGCCTGTAATAATGAAAAACTTGGTTTAGAAACTAATTCCAGCCTTGCACTGCATTTGTTCCCTAGCAGCCTTCTGCAATTTGAACTGCCTTTCTGTTTGTCCTTTAGTTACAGCTTCTGAATTGGATAATAAAACTTCACAAATGAATTTCTGAGTAGAAGCTGGTATTAGCAAAAAAAGCAAAAGCAGCAGTTACTTATGGAAATATGGTTTTTAGCTGGTATTTTCACTACTTGATTGCTGAAAGAACTGAAATAGGCTATTTGCAGTTCACACCTGTAATCGTGACTAATCTTGCTAATGAGTAAATATACTTAGATACTTGATTTGATAGCAAGTATGGTAGGAAGGGACGTAGCACTACAAGTGCCACCAAATATGTATGGATGGTGTTGGCAATCCCTTTGAAGATCAGGAATTTACAGCCTCTAGTATCTTACAGTAAAAGTGATAACTGAAGGCACTGCTGCTCCTGGTATGCTCATGGGGTTTTTTAGCTCAGGTAGGCTTTAAGGGGAAAGTGAGTCAGAAACCTAGTTGTGGCTTTTAGATCAGTTTAAGAGGATCTACAGAACACAGCATTTCCCCTATCAAGAAGGGGAGTATGGAGACTGCTTAATCTGCATTTCAGTTGCTGCTGGAAGTAGCCAGGTTGGGGCTGTGTGTCTAGAAAACAACAGAGAACCCACAGGCCTCTCTGGAAGTTCTTAGTAATATAATGTGCAAATGTGCAGTGCCTGCCTGAGAAACAAGGTAAACTATCTTTTATGCTGATGGTATTCTGTTTTAGCTGGATCAAACAGTGCTGCTGTTCAGACATGCCCTGAGGAAAATGAACTACATGAAAGTCACTCTTAATCACCCTCAGCTGATCACCCTGTGTTGAATAAGCATTGCAGAATCAAGGTGATTATGACAAATCATACACTTCTCTGGCTGCAGTGGGCACACAGCCCTGCTGAGGGTGTGTGGTGTGGTCAGGTATGGTTTTACTACTCAGGCAAAATTGGGTCTGCAGAACTTGGCTGGTTCTATCAGATACACCACAAGCTATTGATTGCTGTAGTTTACTGGGCTGAAATGTAACCAGAGTGTCTGCAAGTTACGTGACACTGGACTCTAATACATGCTGAACTTCTCTGTTGTAGAGGCATCCCTGCTGAAATGGTTATACACATGGGTCTGTCATTCCATGAGACATCAGGGAACAAACTTAGTCTCCAGCTTGAGCTGTCTTGGTTAAGATTCTGCACTGTAATTGCCTTTACTCGTGTTGAAATGCAATGTTCTGGTGCAGTGGGTAACACTCACTAACCCAGCAGTCCTGGCTCAAGGTGGGTTAAGACTGACTCCTCCTAAGGGGTTTGTATGAAGATGCTGCACTTGCAGCTGAGACTGCAGCCTTGATGGTGAGGAAGAGCCTTTCCTGGAAAGGCGTATGTGACTCTCAACAGACTAGCAGGCAGAGTTACTCCTGTTGCCCCACTGCCAGTCAGTGGGTACAGGTCAGGAGAAAGGCAGATGTGTACTTACAGACTCTAAGGACTGCACTTTTCATACCTGAAATGGCAGTATTGAGTCCTAGCCTGATCTTTACAGTGGTACAGAGGTAAGAGATGTTCCTGTGTAGGAGTGCCTCTGGTCTCTACTGAAGTCTTCACTGAGTTTGTGTTTTGTTGTAGAGCTAGGGTAGTAGGAAAGAAATGGTAATGAATGAATGACTAGTTGAAGGAAGGAAGTGAAGCTATCAGCTTTATAAACAATAACTTTGAAACTGAAGACAAGGCTCACATGACCTTTTAAATAGGCTTGTGACTTTGGAAGGGGAAGTAGCAAATGATAGTACCTGTATATTTTTTGTCCTTCTCAAACTACGGAAGTCTTGGAGCTCTTCCAATTTCCTGCCTGCTGCCTCTCTTCTAATTCCAGCGGTAGTCCTAACAGGCTGCCTTTCTCTTATGGTTTTAAAGCCAGTAAGAGGAGCAGAAGCTTTAAATAATGATATTCCCATTGTGCTTCGTTAGTCTTAAATATAGGTCTATCTGCTTCTTATGAAAAATAACTCAAGTTTTACAGGCATTTATCAGCTCAATGAACAAACAATTAATTACCATGTACTCAGCCCTTCTAAGCAGACCAGTGTTATGGACAGACTTAAGAGTAGTGCATTAGCATTGTAATTACCTTCACAATTAGTTTACCAATCCAGAAATTCTTAGTATATAAGAAGGATGTTTGTAAATTAAATTTTAAAAAGGGCCAGACATTTAAATGTACTTTTTCTGTAGGATTCCTTGAGGAAAACTAAAGGTAGTTGAATTGCTACCTTGTCACGGATTTGAGATCTCACTCATGATACAGCATTTCTATCAAATAATCTTAAATCTCCCTATACTAAACTATAAATTCCATACAGCCTTCTGCCTTGTTTAATTAACATCTCCTAGTAAAAATTGTTACCTCTTAGTAGGCTGACAACGTGCTATCTCAACAAGCATGTCAAGAGCCAAAGCATGGTTCTGTTATTCTGTGACTGAGCACCACAAAGCACTGAGTGCAAGAGGGTCACATACTATTGTGGAGGATACCAGCCATGAATATAATCTTGCTGAGTGGTGAAACTGCACAACTTCATTATGTATTTTTAACCCTTCAGGAGTTTGAAGATGCATCGACTGACAGTGAGGACAGAAGGATCTCCTTAAAGAAGAGTACGACCTGAGCTACTGGCCATGTCTATCACGGATCACAGCCCCACCACTGGTGTGGTGACTGTCATTGTTATCCTGATTGCTATCGCGGCTCTGGGAGCCCTGATCCTGGGCTGCTGGTGCTACCTGCGGCTGCAGAAAATCAGCCAGTCTGAGGATGAGGAGAGCATTGTGGGCGAAGGAGAAACCAAAGAGCCCTTTCTGCTGGTGCAGTACTCTGCTAAAGGACCCTGTGTGGAGAGGAAAGCTAAGCTAACTCCAAATGGCCCAGAAGTACACAGTTAACTTGGGACAACATGTGCAGATGGACTATGCTCATGATGTGTGTAACCAGCAGAAGCATCTCAATACTGTGAAGAACCTGGTCATGTGCACACTACTCATCAGAAGACACCCTGATGAGAATAAAATAAGCTTTGTTTGCAACTGCATGCACTGAGAAGTTGCACTTTGCATCGACTGTGTATCCTAATTCCTCTGTGTCAGGAACTGACTCGCCTGGCGCAATGCCTATTGCTGGCAATGGGCACAGGGATATACTAGTGTGAAGAGACTACTACTGGATTTTGTTACTTGAATGTTTAGCTGAGCCTATTTTGATGGATCTACTACTGTAATGTGAACTACTTTACAACTGTGAACTGTAAATAGGCTGCCAGAAACGTCTTGCTTTGTGTTCTGTAGCATATGGGAATATGATGCAACTGTATATAATATACAAGGGGACTCCTGAGCCACAACCATGGATGGGATTCCAGACATTCAAAACCAAATCTGCAGTTAAGGCTTGCTTCTGCTACTAGATTGAGTGTGCAGCCATTAAGTCAGAACTCCTCTGAACAATTTATTGGACTAATGCGGAGTACTTCATTTGAAAAGATGGGATAAGCCTTCAGTAATATGCTGAGGGAGGAAACAGGAGCTACAAGAAAGGAACAAAGTTCCTTTAGTTGCAGCTATGTTGGTTAACTTTTGGCTGCTAGAACTGAGTTCTCTATGTAGCTACTGCAAGGAAAATGCTATTTTGATGGATTCTAACCTGGGAACTAATGATGGATACTGAAACCTCAGGGAAAGTCCAGACGGTTTCCAGGAGTTTGAAACAGCAGTAGAGCAGGCTTTTCTCTTCCATAGGTCTGTGTGCTGAAACTGCAGAAGTGGTTCCTTAGCAAAACTGGCTTAAGTGCAACTAGTATGAATTCTTCCCAGAACCCTAGTTTGTGTACTTAGCAGATAGGGTGTATGTTAACAGCCTGTTATAAAAAGGCATTTTAGTCTACAGACAGTCAGTTCTAGAATTCAATTAAAGTATCTTGTATATAACTTTTGATCTAACTACTGCAACAGAAGTTTCAGTCTTTTCTACTGTCAACAGGGGGCAAGGGTTATTGCTGGTTAGTTTGTAGAAGTTTTTAGCTAGCAATGGCCAAGTCTTTCCAGATGACATACATTTCCTGCTCTGTGCTGGCGTTCAGCTATAGGAACTGTAAAAATGTCTTAAATGGGAAGGTCTGGATCTTAGAGGTTTGGGGGAAGGATAGGAGACTGAAGGGGAAGGAATAACCCTGAGCAACCACTGGCAGCTTACATATTCTAAAACACTTTGCATAGGCACACATGCTTAGAGGCCACTGGCCTGTTTTCTATTACTTTATACATGGCCTCCTTTGCATACTGATATTTTTAAACACTTAATTGCCTAGCCTTAATTCAGCTCTAGAGGAAGCATTAGACTTGCTTCTTGGACCTGTACATATGGAATAACTAAGGCCTAGCAAGCTTGCCTGAGAATTTTAATTATATGCAAGACAAGAATGGCCTAGACAAAAGTTGTCCCCTCCTTCTACACTAAGAGGCTGAATTGCATTGTTAATGCTACATTTGCCTTTTTTAAATTGAAAGCTGTAATTTGAAGTAAAATAAATGCTGTCAGTAGCAAAAACTTAGCAAAAAGCTCCTGCTGTTGCCCTAGAGTACAACATAAAGGGTACAGCTGATAGATGCACTTACCCTGACACATGCTTTTTTAAGATACTACTCTCAAGAGACGCATGTATAGCCAGACCTATACACTTAAATTGCTGTATTCCAGACCTCTTAAAAGCAAAGAAAAAAGGATTAATTCAGTAAGACTTCCTTTAGTTTTCAGCAGAGAGCAGTTCACACATGGCTCTTGTGTCCAGGACAGTCAGAATACCAGTATACAAAAGTGATACAAAGTGCTGAAGTTCTAGAACAGAACAGTTGTAGCAAGATGACTTTGTCCATTCAAGTTTACTGATTACACAGATGAAGTATCTCTATTTTAATTCAGCAAAGAGAATGCAGTGTAAAGGGCAACTTCAGAAATTATGGAAAAATATAAATCAAAGGTCTAATTTCTCTTCTAGGAGCTGTAAGAGAAAGCCAGTGAAAAGTAACTGGTCCTAAGTCAGAGGTGCTTCATACTGCTGCCCCTAAAAACCAGTATCTTTAATTTAAATGGATAGGTGTTTGCAAGTTAGTGCAATAGTAAAGTGCAGAAAGTGTTTTCCATTCTCCTCTTCTCTTTAGATGGGCGTATCTAATACGTTGTTCAAGTATACAAAAATATTCCATTTGATTTTTTTTTTTCTAGATCACGTGGGGGAAGAAGTCTTTATTTACAATGAATGTCAATAAAATTTGCATAAATACCTACCTAATACTGCATCATTTGACTTGTGTAAGCAATTATTCTGTCCTATTTCCACTACTGTACTCTGTCTCTACAGTATCAATATCATCAATCCTTTTTTCCTCTAATGTGGCAGTAGCTGTAGAAAGAGATATATCATTATCTTCAGAAAGTGTTTGCTCAGATTGAAGGGATTTTTTAATTTCATCTTTGCTCTGTAGCTTTCCTCCCCTTGCTGCCACCAGAATTCTCAGTAAAGCATTCTCTTTAAGGAGGTTTTCTGATGCATCAGCTAATTCTTGAAGCTTTTCAGCCATTTCTAACAATTCTTGATTCTTCTGGTCATATGTGGCCTGTAACTGCTCACTGTGGAGCTGCAGAGTCTTGTGCTGCTTTTCCAGTGTGTGTTTTTGCTGCTGTAGTCTCTGCTCCTCTCTCCTGGCTTCAGAAAGCTGTGCTTCAAGCTGGTCATGGGCCTGATGAAGGGCACTGATTTCTGATCTTAACTTCTGAATTTCTTCCTCTAAGTGTGAGATGTGTCCCTGCTGTAGAACTGACTCCTTATGTAGGCATTCTTTGGTACAGGGCTCTGATGAAGAAAGACTTGAGTGATGTAAAACAAATTTCAGGAGATTAGGAAGGTTAACTGAAAAGTCTTCAGGGAACTTCACACTTTGCTCCTTCCTAAAAAGACATAACAAATTAATAGTAAAATGCTCAGGAAGATTAAGCAACTATAATTTTTATCAAAGATCTACTGTTCAACTCCAGTTTGATATCTTGGGGTTTTTTAACAAGCACAGTTAGTACAGCAGCTAACAGAAACCCAAACTCATGTAATAAAGATGGAGCACATGGATTTGATGAACCCTTTTCCCTGTATGCCAGTCTGGGTGCTGTAAGCATCTCTGCACAGGATTACACTTGAGAAAAAAAATTTCTGCTCACTTTCAGAAAACTGATTTTACTCTTCAAAATAAAGAAGTATCCTGAACATGGGTTATGAGCTTAAAGTACATACTGGCAGCATCACTGTGTGATCAGAGCACACTGACGTTAATATTTGTAAGTTGAAGGATGATATTTGAATATTCTTAACTCTACATATATTGTTAGAATTTAATTCCAGAGGTATAAAGCTATCTGATGGGAAATGACTGTTTTGAACCTGTAACTTATCCTGGAAGCAGCAGCTAAGTGTGTTCCATCTGAAATGCACTGCAAGGGAGCAGTTTGCTTTTAAACAGTAAGTCACTTTAGTCAGAAGTAAGGCCTTTTGTTATCAAAGAAATAAATCTCTTGTTCCTCTTACTGCTTTGTCTTCATGTCAGAGGTGATGAAGGAAGCAAACCAAACAAGGTTTTTCGCTTGGTTTTTGTTGGTGGTTTTCTCCCCTGAAGCTGTGAATACTAAGCCCAGCATATGGAGTAGGTAAGCCCCCTGCCTTCTGCAACAACATAAACTGTTCCAACCTGGCAAGAGAGGCCAAGAACAGCAAGTACCAAATGTCCTCCTCAAGACTACCAACCACTAAAAACACCACCTCCAGCTGTGACAAATGTTACAATTACTGTCCTTTGTGGACCCTGTACACACATATGAGGCTAAATTGTTCCCTGAGGACTAGACTGGAACTAATTCTTGATCTCTTTCTGAACAAGTTACATCTTCCACCTTTCACTTAGCATGTTCCAGTATAACACAAGTTTACTTCCTCCTGCAGCACAGCCACTTCCACCTCACTATGTGTCACTGGGAAGCCAGCTAATACTTTATCACTTTCTATCTGCTCCAGCTTTGCCAGTCAGCAGCATATTCTCTCTTTCCTGAGGCAGCCATTAAAATGAAGAAAAGCTCAGTTTACTTCCCCTTGGCTGTAAAATTCATGGCTAGGGTAATGGTATGTAGTATACATTGATACGGGTTAATTACACAAGTGAGAAAAAGGACATAGAATAAGACCAGAGAAAAATCATTGCAAAGCAAGAAAGCCTGATTCACATATAATACCCAAAGCCTCCTGGTGCGTCTGTACAACACACACCACAGACAACTCTTGTGTTCCCTTGTGTGGATGTTATGTTCTGAATTGCTTACCACATGCATCTGGAACAGGAGTTCCTCAGTTACCAATTACGCTTCACTCAAAAATGCCTTCTGTGAAATCCAACTCATAAGCATGTGGGATATAAAACCATTTACTGAAAACTACTTATTGTACTTTAGGTAGAAGACAGATACCATATTTTATCAATAATTCAAGAACTTCAGTCAGATGAGGCTCCTGGTCATCAAGATGAAGTTATTTCTGGCAGTGTAAGCAACAAGAGTTTTTCTCCCCTGCAGACTCCTGGTGATCAACCAAGTTACTCCTGTAATTACCATCAGCAGTTTCTCAGCTGACAATCAGCTCACATCCCAGATTAATGAATCATGACATGATTTAGGCAAAAAATAGTCTGCACTAAATCAAAATTGACTCATTATACTGTGGTAATATTTTACTATATCATCATCCACATTTATTGATCAAAACCACAGCGTGTATCAAAGAAGCTAAAAGGCTATTTAAAACAAATAGCAGAACAAAATATTAACAGCATGTGGTGGAAAGAAATTAAAAATTGAGTTAATTTGCAAAAATTGTCTCATAAGGCAAATGGATAAGAAGCTGAATAAAAAAAACCTTAATATGAGGCACCTTTATACCAAAACTGAATATATGACTACTCTAGTAGTGCTACAGATACTAAAAATACTATCAGATCCTAATTTTTTACCTAATCCTAATTAACTACCTGCATGCAGCAAAACATAAAAAACACTGGAGAGGAACAGCAGGAGTGAAAGCAATGACTAGAGGTAAGGTACCTTTATGAAACAAGCTAGAACATTACAAAAATATTAAAACTACTCAGTCTGTCCCTCCAGAGACAGTCCCGAGCATTACAGAGACCAAGACAAAATGAGTACCTATGAAAAGAAAAAGGGAGATGATCCTTTACAAGTTGGAGTGACTCAGAACTGACATAAATGAAACAGTTTCTGTACTGGATTAAAACATGAAAGGCAAAACTCATGTTTAAAGGCACAGGTTTAAAGATTTTGTGGTAGGTAACTGCCCAGTAACAATAGTCTGAATTCCCATTTGCTGATGCTAAGAGTCCTTGAGGGAGATGGGTAGAAATATGTAACTACTGGTTGGGTTACTTTGTTGTTTTGCTAGTGGTGTTTTTTTTTAAACTAGAGTATGTATGAAGAAAGAATGCATATATAGAAATGAATTACTCTGTGACATGTAACCAGGTAATTACTGCACCTTAGTAAAATGGAAGTTAACTTAGTAAAATGGAAGTTAAAAATCCACAAGGAAAAGAATTACATTACCTCTGATGAGGAAAAAATAATATGGTTGGGAGACGGTCTGTCATAAATTCCCAGGGAAGGTCATTTCGAGTTACATCAATTCTGTGAGGAAAAGACACACTGATGAAGAGAACAGGCAGATGAAAAATCTGCATTTTCTTGTAAAATGCCATTTTAGGGATTGGGAAGAAGGAAATTTAACTATCTGTGAAAGTAAATGTCTTATGCCAGAAGTACATTGTGCATGTGAGTCAGCAGAATTAATTACCAATATTCAAGATGATGACTCTCAGTTTAACAAACATCTATGGATTTTTTTCCCTAGAAAAATATGTTCAGTATTGCCACTGCTCTCAGCTAGCAATTAAATCACAGTCGCTCACTGTGTACACATGGCACACACTGTGTACACACCTTCCTTCTGAGACAGACATGCCAAACAAGAGACAAGTTATTTCTATTCATGAATATGTTCCTCAAGTAAATCTCTCTTAATATTGTCCCCTCAAGCAGTCTGGGGAGTAAATTACTTTGCTTCTTCCAAGGACCAGCACATACTTAAAGGCAATCTTTTTTTCCTAAAGCTCTGTGGAGAAAGGGGCACAAGATGTTGTGCATGAAACACTTGGTTCAACTGTTTGTTATGGTGTTCTTCTGCATTTTAGGCTTTCTTTGATCACTAATAAAATTATTATTAATTACAAATTATTACAGAACAAGCTGACAATTACACCAGTAATACTGCTGTGAAAAAAATGGAGCAAATGAGAGAGCTTCAAAGCTTGGAAGACAATGGGTGTAGACTTGAAAATAGCATTGCATCTGTGGCAATAAAGCCACATTTATAAACAGGTGATGAAACTCCAGCTTTTTAATTAATTTATTTTTTTCTCTACATCTCATGCTGCCTTCTGGAGTAAGTTCAGTCAGAATGAAATAAAGATGTAATCAGAGCAGATGTTTTAAGTATTTATGCATATACTTAAGTATACTTATTGTTATCACATACACGAACAAGAATGTTTCAGTTGCACTGAAACATTAAAAAGCTGGAAATGCCACAGGAAAACATATAAAAATACATTTTAACATACATGATACACATGCACATACACATATAAAATATATTTCTGTAAACTGGTTTTAGCTGGGATAGAGTTAATTATCTTTACAGTAGATTGTAGGCTGCTGGTTTAGATTTGTGATGAAAATGGTGTTGCTAACAAAGACATATATATACAAATAGCATATTACTATTTGCTACAAATCATCCGAAAGAAAGTTATTGATCCACCTCCTGAAATTAGGAAGTTTCAAGGTTAATTGCACAGCTTAAAAATTAATTTTGATGAAAGTGGATAACTACTGCAGTGAGATTGAAAACCACCAAATTTATACAAAGGAAAAGAGAACAATGCATTCAAAGAGAAATGAAGCAGATGACATTCACATCTATATTGCAAGGTTTTAGAGAGAAAAAAAAAGTAATTATTTTCTAGGCTGATGACCTCAATGATCTTACATTATTCTGGAGAGATGAAATTAGAGTATTTTTTACCTTGCCACGGTGAAACTGTCAGGAGGCAAAAGCCGAGCAAGTTGAATAAAAATGTGATTAAGAGAAGCACAGAATCCACACCACTGTGCGTAATAGAGCAGCAAGACATTCTGGAAAATCAAATGGAGAAGAGTTTGGTTATCTACTGGAGTTAATCTGCAGAAAGGAGGACTAATTTTCACAACATCTAGAACAGGAACTCTTGAAATGTGAAATCAATTTTTTTCCTAATATTAATAAACTTTATTATAAGTTATTCACAGCTGCCTTCTGACTACTAACTTAACACACAAAAATTCTTGGGGAATTCTCTTTCAATTAAGTCAAAATGAAAAGATTATTTAGTTTAGGATCATTCCCTTTAAGTGAAAATGCACCAAACTTTACTACACTTCCCAAAATTATTCTGCAGTCTAAAAAATCCTATATATCTAACATTGACAGTACACTTCATATGGGGGGAAAAAAACGATATCCTGACTTCTGCTTTCTGCCTCTAACCAGCAAAGCAGGAGTTGGGGCTGCTGAAAACCAACTGGAGACACAGACATTCACTGCAGACTTGAATGACAATGGATATTAATCCTTACTGTCACGTATAGTAAAAGATCAAGGTAATTGAACTGTACTCAGGATGACATCTTATTTTCAGGGCATGCATTGGAAAGCTTTTGAATTCTTACAAACCATCATATTTTATGTTACAAGTAAGAAAAGCACATCAATATTAAACAAGACTGAGACCCCCTCCTTAAAATCTGTGCCATTTTCTACAAAAAAGCTTTCAAGTAATGAGGTGTACCTTTGCACTCAGAAACACAATCTCATGGAAGGTCTTAGTAGTCACTTCAGTGATCACATGCTGTTCATGAAAATGGACTGAAGGGTCATCAACCAGATGCCTTTTCAAGGGACTGTAGAGAACACTGAAATTTTTAATGAAGTTCTCTGAAATGAAATTGATACATAACAAAGTTACTTCAGTTTCACAGAGGTGATTTTGGCAGTTTTTTATTTGGAACTCACAACTTATAAAGAAAACACAAACTCAAACCTGGTTTCATGTCATTAATTTCTGGCAGTTTGGTATCAACTCTTGAGTAACCACAACTGATGTAAAAACCAGATAAAGTTTCACCACTGGGTTTTTTTTTTAATTTTGCTCATTACAGTCTTGTCACTTCCCACACCAGACTTTAATCTTGTGTCAATGTGCTCTAACAATAATTCTCTGTTCTCCAAACCACACATCTGCTAAATCATAAACAGTATCCTCTCTCTATTTTTTACCTTCTACATTATCTTGAAAGCCTTCCATATTTATTTGCATTTATTTTTCCATTTTTAGTTACTTTCTCTGCAGTTCTTTTCTTTTGACCTTTAATTATCAGCTGTTTCCATGCCAATATCACTGAGCCCCTTTTATCTACCAGTGACCACCTTGTTCTTTGTCCTATTTTCTCCTTAAGGTATTTAACAAGTAGCTAGCCACTGGTAAAAATTTAAAATAAGCTCCAAAGCCTTCAACTACTTTCAGCTACATTACTCTGAGCTTGCACTACACTCTCTAAGTTGCTGCAAGGTATCAGCAATATCCCTGTTCTTAATTTGGATACAGAAATATTATTCTGTGCATTAAAAAATCAAAGTATTCAATAATCAAGACAAAAGGTAAATTATGAAAAACAATAATTAATTGATCAAACAGAAACACCTTGTGCTTGTACTTCTAGCACAAAAACTAGGCCCAAGTAAAACTGGCACTTCTGTACAGACAATACAAAATACCAGATCATCAAGTTTATCTCTGAAATGCAAACAGCAGTACATTTAGTTCTTTATTCAGCATTTCATTAAATTCTCACATCAGGCCAAAACAGGCTTTTTTCTTTTTAGATCTCCAGATTTGGACTATCTATGCATGATAGTAACTGAAAGGAAGGGGTTAATTAAAAGACATATTCCTGAATTTCTAGAAACCATCTGTGAAGACTGAGATCTCACAAAGGTATTAAGCACCAAACTGTTTTCATAGTATGAAATATTAAAAGAACTTAGAGAAGTAAAACAAAATTAAAATAAAAAGCACAAAACCCAAGTATAAATCAGAGACTCCTTGACAAAATACACAGAAGCAAAAGTTTTCTGGAAGTTCAAATGATGGAACAGAAATACACTGAGTTTTACTCTGCAGAGAAACCTTCACCACACTCAGGAAATCCTGTGACCTAAAACATGTTTGAGACAGAAAGTACTGGGAGCACAAAGACGGAAGGAAATTTGTATGTCTTCATTCTGATCTTAGTATTTCCTAAGTATCCTTTTATGGTCACTGAGGTTTTAGTTTGTTTTTCCAGAGTCTTTTCCTGAGGGGTTTGGGATAGAGACAGGATACAGGGCTGCATGTGATCCTTAAGAAGAACATGGCTATTTGTTCTGTTGTGCATACTTTTGTACTTAGATTTATGGCAAAAAGGAAATGTAATTAGTGCTATGAAAAGCATATTGATATATGTTCTTGGGCAATTTATTTTAGTACATTAATTTTCTTCCATGTATACTTATATAGCTAACATTAAAAAACCCAGTATTTTCTGAAGGTAGGCTCAGTTTTGCACATCAGCATGACAGGCAAATAAATGAACATGGTTAGGAATATTTTGTCTTATTCAAGAATTGCAAATAAATGAGAATTGCAATCCTTGGCTTCTTTGGTTTGGGTTTTTTTTTTATTTCTTTTTTCCTCCTCGAATTCACACAGAAAGATCGAGCATTGGCAGATTTGGCCACAACCACGTCAGAGCTCTACCTTGCTACCTTGAAAACAGACACACTTTTCAAAATAAATTTAAAACAATTTACGTTGGTTTCAGATGACAAGAGGATAGGGAACTCTCTGCTGAGACTGACCCCCTAAGTGGTCAGTATCTCCCAAAATTCTGTGATATTTTAGTACACAGAACAGCTGAAAAAACACCAACACATACAAATGTCTTCTGTAATATCAAGTATGTTACATAAATAGAAATTTTTCTTCCACATGGAAATTTAGATCTTACCAATTCCACTAATGCACTAGGCAGTAAAGAATCACACACTTTAAGGTTCACTTCTTTTAAAGCAAATTACTTATGGTATATGGAACTTATTTCTTACAACACCTAGAATATTATTCTGTTCTAGACAACAGAATCATTCATAACTGCTTGAAGTTAAATAGAATAGAATAAATTACAATTCCCAATGTTAACTTCACAGAGCAGTCGCCCTGTTCAAAATGGCATTAAGTTTTCCATTCCTGCTTGGAAACACAGTTTTCTGAATTCAAGCATTTGTATAGTTGATACTGTACCCAGGGTAGGTCCAACAAGTGACTGATTCTGGTCCAGGACATAATGCACTTCCTCTTTCAGGTCAACAATGGCAGCAAATTCCTTAAGATGAGTAGATCTTGATGCTCCTAGTCTCTCTGCATATATCCAAAAAAGATTTGAATCCAGTAGGTAGAGATTCAAGGTTTTGTTGGTCCTGCAGCTCAGACCAGTAATGTTCGTGCTACTAATATTAAAGTCAGGAATAAAACAATTCCTATCCTCAATGTGAGGAATAGAAAATTGAGTATTATCTTTCTTCCCATGGGAAGAAAATGCTACTTTGGGGGTCTGAAAGATGGTCTTCTCAGAACTAATGAAACTTAAAAAATGCCTGTTTACTGTCCTGCAACATGCAGTGTAATAGCTAAAGGGACTATAGAAACTTAAGAAATTGCTGCATTCTATGGTATTTGATATTACTTGAAAAAAGGTATGTTCCTGGAGGTAGAAAGAGTCCAAAGCTGCTTCTATCTCTAAAAAGTTACAGTGTGGCACATGAACTTTATTTGGTTTGACACCAAGAGTCTGGTTAACACAGAGCTCACAGACATTGTGAGTTCTGGAGATCGAATGCCACTGTGGAAGCACCACTGTGTTACAGCACGGGTACTTGGCTATGGAAAATGGTTCAGAGAACTTCACGGGTGCATCTGTCACAGAGGAATCAGAAGCTGGTGAATCAGAGTCTCCTAAGTGCTGAAGATCTGGCTCAGCTGCTTGGCTTTTATTACACTTGTGGTATTCCAAGGCCACTTTGGTAATCTTTGGGGAGGAACAAAAGATAGAAAAAAAAAAATCAAGATTAGCTGTACATAGTTCACCCAAATGCAGTTATCTGTTGCAGGTTTAACAACATTATTTGCAATTAGAGATGGAATTTCAGAAACACGAAGCTGATTAATCTTTGTTCTTACAAAAACTTACAGAAGGCTCCAACTTGACAACAAAGTTAAATTTTCAGGTATTTCAGAATATAAACATTAAATATACGGAACAACAATGTCACTTTAAAATATTATTCAGTCCACCACACCAATTGCACAGGTGGTGCACAGATTTTCTAAGAATCACTAAGAGGGCTGAAGCAATGTTTGTATTCTCCCAATCATGGGCATGTATTTGTAATACTCCAAGTGTCCTCTGCATATTGTAACTTATTGGGAGAAGAAAGAAAGCAGGAAAAAAACCCTGTCCCTCAAAGCAAATATTTCTATGCTACATTACCATTTTGCTTTTCATAACCAAGGGTAAATAAGGAGAAAAAGAAATGTGTATGGACCATAGAAGGAATTCCCTTTCCAGAAGACAAGTAACAGAACATGTAAGAAAGAAAAATGAAAGAGGAAGTTTCCTTTCATCCTTATTAACATGTTAAACAAAATACAAAACATACACACACTGCTTACAGAAGAACACTTCCACAAAAACCATTATAATTATCAAAGGAATGTAGAAATGTCACATCCAGGAGGGTTGTTGCGTACAATACCATCAGTATTACCACGTGGTCTACAGCAAAACTTTGTCACACTGTTTTAGAATTAGTTGTTAGGAGTTTTCATCCTGAAAATGCTTAACTGAATACTCAAAAAAAGCTTGTCCCCTCATACTATAAACTATTCTGAAGATACTGACTAGCTCGAGAAACACGAAAAGATAGTAGGAAAAAAAAACCCCAGATTTGTGGTCAGAAATCTCATTTCAGTGAGCTGTGATCAGGAAAAAAATATGCTCTGAGATCTTTCGACATACAACTTGAGAGCCTTGTTCTCTGCAACTGCCTTACGGTCAAGCGGTTTCATTTCTTGATGAAACCCACAGGCTGGCTGAAGTAAACAGCTATTCCCAGGGTAAACAAGTTGCATAATATCTCTGTCAAAGTGAAGCTATACAAGGACAACTGGAATATTTTGTATCTCATTTCAAATTTTGATATAGATAAACACTGATATTCAGTAGAATGAAATTTGAAACAGAACATCCACGTTATGTTGAACTGATTTGACCTAAATAAGTGGTACCTGTTATTGGAATGCTTAATCTGTGACAAGCATCACTGAAATAAGTGTAAGACAGGTTACTATGAGTAATGGCAGCTCTTTTCCAGGCATAGATTTCCCCAACTCTATTTTGTAGCAGTCTAATGTAGCTTTTATCATGTCTATTTAGTTTGGCTGAATACAGTATCATAAGGTGCTTTCCTTCTTTCCTTTTGTTTCACACACTGCAATATTAATTAGGCCTCCTTGTGGAAACTATATATTTCAGGACACATGTAAGTAAGTCGGCACTGTTACTGAAACTCAGCCCTGCTTTTGGTCTTTCACAAACACTTTCACAAACACTTAGAGCTACATGATCACCACTGCAATGTGCAGCTGTGTGTTATACTAAATGGGATGATGGGCTCCAGCTGAAAAATAGCCCAGGGACATAAAACTAGTTTTCAGCCAAGTTAATTTCCCTATCTCATTTCTGCACAGCTCCACAAACTCCTGTCCTAGGCAGTTCAGAATGGAAATAAATGGCAGAGGAAGAGAAAATTGGAAGGTGACGTAGGAAGCACAAGCACCACTGGAAAGACAGGAGAGGAGAAATAGAATGGGGTGGACAAAACAAACGAGGCTTCAGTTCCAGCTGGCAAAGACCTGCATCTCTTACACAGCACTCACCACAAAAAGGAGGAGGTCAAGGAAGAGTTAGATGCTTGTTCTAAACAGATGTCGAATGAGACAAAGGCACGTTTGTGTGGGATGCAAACCAGTGTAAGGGAGTTGTGATAATAGGGCTTAAAAAGTAGTTTTAAACAAAACTGGATACATGGAACAGTGAAATAAAATGAGGTATCTGTCACGATTAAGCACAGACCCCTGACTACAGCTCTCAAGTTGCAGTATTTTTGAATTTAAAAACAATTATTTCACTTACTTCATCTAAAAGAGGATGAATTTCTGCTAGGGGATTGTAAGGTATAAATATAAGAAGTGCTGGTCCTTTCTTCAGCTCATTGTTCAGAAGAAGGCTTTTCCCACCATGCGGTCTAAGCCAGCGTATGAGCATCTCCCGATTTTCCAGAGCCCATTTGCAAATGTTCTCAGCAGTGAAGTTCATGATGTCTTTTGGATAGATCTTGAAGGGAGAAAAAATAGTTCTTTGTCCTTAACCTGATTTAGTAACAAATGCAGTTCTTCAGTATGGCATTGCTTTGTTACTGTAACAACTAGAACTCTCTTTCTAAACATAATGCCACTACTCAGCAAACTTCAGCATTTCATACACCCTTTCCCTTTGGAAAAGCTTTCCAAATGCTCATCAGATTATAGTAACATCCACATGCAAAAAGGATTCTTCCAGGGAAGCTCTTCTTTCTTTTACTACATCTCTATAATCGTGACTTTTCTCAATAGTACAAATTTTCTTTTTAAGTGAAAGAGCTCTAAGCTGGTACCAACACATGTTTTGATTTACAGAATGTTATAACATTTTTTCCCACTACTCAGTCACCATATTAACTTATTTTAAATTAGCCTTTTAAAACCCAAACATCAAGGCCACATTTAAAACTAATATTTCTTATTCCTAAACACAGAGAAAAGAAATGTATAATAAAAAGTGCTCATAGCTTCTAGGATCAATTTTAATATATTAAGGAAAGTTTATTTTACATAATTTGCATAGGCAAAAGTAATTTTATGTTATTTCAAAATATCCCTGCTTTCCCTAGTCTCAACTGAATAAAATACACATCACAATAATTCACAGAGTTTCCACTCAGTACTAGTGTGGGTAGGTAGTGTCTCTAAGCCAAAGAGCAAATTTGAAAGTTAGTATTTTCAGCCTTAGCTTTTCAAAAAAAACCAGGGCATGTGGATTGTTATTATAAATTCAACTAACTTAATTAGTGTGATTTTTCTAATCAGTGTCATGTTATACTTTGAAACCAAAATGCAAGTTTTCACTATTCCTACTATCCCTCCACAAAATCTTTGTCCATATCCTCATTCAAGTAGTCTTCTAATTCTGATCCCCTGAGCATCTGTGTAGCATCTCAGAGTCCCTAGAGCACAGAGCAATACTCACAAGAGATGTGTTGGCATGTCTGTGCAAATACACACTGCCGGGATGCACCAGGGAGATCTCCTCTGCCACACGTTTATCTGTGATCACTCCAAAGCGTATCGTCCCCAGGTAGTCTGAAAGGGCAGATTTTCAGTCTTTAAATACAATTACCCACACTGAACTCTCCTGAAAGCCCTAGAACACCACCCTCAAACCAGAACATGTAACAGTGCTGTGTAAAGGCACAGAAATCTGTGAATAGAGACTGCCAATACTGGTGACTTAGGCAGAAGAAAGGTGGCAGAAAGGACAAAAGTGTTCTTCTTCTGCACTCCACGTATAGAGAACATTTACCTCAATTGTCCAAATTCTTGACTTGCTTATTAAATATAGTATGTGGTACCATACTATAAACCTTGCTATGGTTTATGGCATCTCAAAAGCCAAGATGATATATGTAAGAGAAAGGAATGAACACTGTTTAAGTGATGTACATTTACAGTAAATATGTGTTATTTATAAATATTTATTCTATATTTATAAACTGCTTATCTTTATGTTGCAAAGCACTAATTCAACATATAAATGTGAAAATCACAGAACAAAATATAGAACAGGCTCTTTACCATAATAGTGGCACAGTAAAAAATAAGAATAGTGGTATCAATCTCCTTCATACGCTGACAGGAAGGAATATTCACAAAACCTGTTACTCTTAATATGAAAGTTCTATCCAAACTTGATGACCCAAAAGGAGGTATTAATCACCACAAAGTTTGCATGTGTAAACACAAACAAGAGGTTCTGTATTTTAGATTATCAGTGCAAAACAAGACCGGGAGAAAGCCCTTCTCAGGCTGCCTTGTATGCTGGTGTATCCTTCAATTGCAGCCTGCCATATCTTTTATTCCATGGGGGCTGATCACACAGTAAGCTTTCTATGTAAGCAATCCTCACACTGTAATGAGACAGCCTCACAATTAGATCAACATCAAGAAACACTCAGAAGGAATTAATTCTTAAGTTACAAAATATGGCAAAAAACTACTGAAGCTCTTACACATAACTAATTGACAGACACCTTAAATTATGAAAATGGAGTTTTTACCTTTCTTTAATGAATGTAATGCTGATGTGAAGAATGTTAAATAGCCAGGAGGTTGAGGTGAAGCATTGAATTCAAAAAATCCCACAACTCCAGGCTGAAATAATAAGAATTAGAGTTACTTAAGCAATTTTCAAGTATAAATATATGGGACTACAGTAAAACACAAAAGACTCTTAAAAGACAACAATGTTTACTGAAGAGCAGACTCTTTTTGCTGCAATAAAAATTTTAATATTAAAAGACTGAATCAAGATCAGTTCTCATTCAAACAATGAAGCTGTCATTCAAAAGCTTATGTAAGAGAGAGGGGCTTTATGGATGCTACGTTTCTAATGGTGTGTTTCCCATGTTAGAGTTCACCAAAAACAATTAATATTTGCTTTGAAATTATATTTTCAATCAGTTGCAGCACCAAGATAAGAACCATAAGGATCATAAAGATTTACTTTAGAACTGGAATATCAAATATAATTTTTTAGAGTATAAAGGCCTTAAGCAGTAACACTTTGTTTATGTTGCACATGAGCATTTACATATGAATTCACGCATTTTGTGTGTGAATACCTGAACTGCTAAGACAAGTGATCATTCCATTTTAAAGCAACAGTCACAGCAAATCCTTTCAGTATATCCTGCAAGAGTCAGTGAGAGACCAACTGCACAAAAATCTTGAGAACTCCACATTCCATCTGCATATCCACAAAGCTCATCAAATTGCCATACAGACAATTCAAAATTTAAAAGACTCATCCCAGAATACACCTACTGATTTTCCAGGTGAATGACTATTAAATTCAGGAAAAGAATCTGGCAGAAGCTGACTTGGAACAGAGAGATACATAGTCTAGGCTTCTCTTGATCCAATATTTTAGTTAAGCTTTGGTTTTAAATTTTTAAAAATAGAATCCATTAAAATTATTATTCATTATGTTTTTAATGCATCACTCAAATGGGCTTAAAAAACTTTCAGGACGGAGTAAGTGATGGAATTTGGTTATTTGGTGTTATTTGTCTCTCAGTTCCACCAGTACATACAGAAAGTATTTCATACACAAAGCAAAAGCACTCCAGGGACTGCTGTGGAACAGAAGATTCCAGACTCACTGAGCACCCATTTGTGTGGCAAATATATTCTCACAGAAGTATTTTCATTTGGTATTTCAGAGGCTGCTTTTTTTTTTTTTTTTTTGAGTTCTACATATAAAACATTTCTTTTTAAAACATGAACATACATTTAACCTGTTATTATTATTAATATGGATTTAGTTATTCATACCAGCCTTATACACTGACCTAATTCAGTACTAATTAGCAATCTGAAGATGTTCACCAATAACAACATTGCCCATTCCAGCTCATGACTTCTCTTTCTAGGCAAGAATTCTCTTCATGAATGAATGCTCAGCACAGACCCTTGTTCATAAAGATACCTCATGAGGTGCCCCAAGAAAATTCTCAATAATAAAAATGACTTACAAGCAATTTGTGAAATTTCTGCAATAATAATTATGAGAACAAAATAAAAATATGAATAAAATACTAGTGAAAAAACACAGCAAAATAACAGCACTCACTCTTTCTTTTTTAAACAAAATACAGGTTAGTAATTAATGTCCATCTTTTTCTCTTAGTTCCATACTAAGACAGTTAAAAGAAACAATCCCTTCTAAAGAACTTTTAAAGCATTCAACTGAACCAAAATAAGGAGACAGGTAAGATTATCAAACTTTTAGCTTGTCATTTCCTAGGCCCATTTTTGAATACTAATGCTGTACCAAGTGAATTTAGGGCACCAAACAGTGAATGAATGGAGAATCAAAAGTGACAGTAAATGTGACAAGCCAGAAGTCAGATGTAGAAATATTTATGTTATTTAAAAGGTAGCATTCTGATTCTGACTGCCAGTTCTGTTACACAGTAAAAGCAGCTTAAGACTTCCAGATTGTGAAGAACATTTCCCAAAGAAAATTTTTGTAAAGTGTTTTTTCAACAAAAAAAATTGTAGTGGGAGAATAGATGCTACTATATACTAATATAGTATATTAATATATAGTATATTAATATATATTAATATATAATATATTAATATATAGTATATATATAGTATATCTAGTATATATAGTATATATAGTATATATAGTATATATAGTATATTAATATATTATATATATTAATATTTACTAATGCTCTATGCCTAATCAGTAATCTGGTTAAATTATGTCCTTTTAATGATCATCCCAGACCAGTCAAAATTGCCACTCTGTTACAGGCTGCAATTACACATATGAGAAAAGGGACTAAAATGTTGTATTTCTTCCCAAGCACCATGAAAATTTGCAAATGAAGTTTTTTACAAGACTGAACATTTCCAGGTGCTGCAACTAACCACAATTCTCTGTTGTACAAGTGAGATTCAAGTCTCACAGAAGAGGTATCTCTATGTAAACAAGAGGCTCTTAGTTTGGAATACAAGTAGGCCAAGGAGAGCTTGACAGCAACACCTCCTTTCATGTAACACCCTCCAAAACTCAGCAACTGCTGCAGCAACATCTGTCTGCAAACAATTCACAAGGACATCTGCATCCAGTCTGCTATTGATGATCAGATGCTTCCAGGCAACCACCTGTGTGCAGTTCTGGGTACCCAACTTCATGTAGGCACTTTGAAATAATCAGCTGAGCAGGGTATGACCAGCTGCTGTCCAAGGTCAGAGGAATAAATACTGACATGTGACACGAGGATGCTTAGGAGCATTAGGAGCAGGGGCAGTGCTAGAGTGGAGCTTGATGGAGCTTTTGTTTCAGTGAAACAATTCTCAGTCCCTGTCTCAAACCAAGTGCCTGTAGGAAGGGCTTTGGAACAAACCTGAGGACATCAGTAGTGAAAAGTTTGTAGCACCATCTCCTAATGAAACTCATATATGGAAAGACGAAGTCATTAATTGCAACAAAGCTTATTTCTTGCTTGGTCTCTTCACTACAGGAATGGAAAGTAATGTGGCATGCAATAAAATCAAGTAACAGACTTGCCAAGAATCTCAACAAGTACAAAACAGCAAGTTCATGAAAACTTTCACAATGAACAGAGATTTTCAGATGAGCAATTTCTGTTGGAAAAAAGCCAGCACAGTTTTATTACTGAGCCATGCCTCAAACCTATCAGTCATTGGAAGGAATAAGCAAGCATGTAGATGATGAGCAGCATGCTGGAATTCCCTGAAGTCTAGAAGAAATTACCAACCACTCAGGCAGAAACCAAGGTGATGAGGAATAACATGGGAGGCCCTTTTCCCGATTAGTTGAAAAGACAAAAACCTACAGCTAGAAGTTAATGTTTTTCATCTGCCAAAGACAGTCAGCCAGGATGTGTACTGATACTCAAGCAATTCAGTATTTCTATAAACACTTTAGAAAAGGGAGAAAAGGGTGAGTAGCAAAATTTGTAAAGGTTGGTGGGAATCATTGAAACTACAGCTGACTTGAAGAGCTGCAGAAAGACAGCATTAAATGACTGTGATGAAAGAGCTCTGAAATTTAAAGGCCACAAAAAGCGAAACAATTTTCAGAAGAAACAGAAGATAGGAAAAAACCCACAGCTACCGATTAGTTTTTACAATTAGATAAATGCATTTAATATGCAAGTTATTTTTATCCCTATTTGTTATTTTTAAAAAATGTTTTGGCTATATTGCATTGAGGTAAGGTGGATGATTTTTTTCAGACTCTCAGACTTCAGCAGGCAGGCAGTTCCTGTCAGATGAGGAATGAGAGATGCCAGTTTGGATTAAAATGAAACTGGTACACCTCTGCAGTTCAGAAAACAAAAGAAATCTGATTACAGGTACTCACAAGTACCTCGAGTTATGGCAAGAACTGCATGTCTTT
Source organism: Lichenostomus cassidix (assembly GCF_008360975.1). NCBI lineage: Eukaryota > Metazoa > Chordata > Aves > Passeriformes > Meliphagidae > Lichenostomus > Lichenostomus cassidix. The sequence goes on along the minus strand of NC_139495.1, from coordinate 9,781,994 downwards.
CTCCTCGTTTAACTTAGATCTTCCTTAACATTCCAAGATTTTAACTGCTTTCCAAACAGCATATTTTCCTTGCTCTCAAAAATTAATTCTTATCCATTTCTACTTTTGCACTAGTATTGTTCCACAACCACAAAGAAACCAACGTTAAATAGCATCAGAGAACAGAGGATCTCAACTGCCGAGTTGTCAACCGGATTTTTTTCATGGGGTTTGAGCGCCCTCTTGTGAGAGCAACATGGCATGTCACGATAGTCGTGATTAGGTCGGGGAAAGAACAAAAGACCGAGTAACAAACACCACTTGTTCTTACATTTAACTGGATTCTGGTCATCAGTTTTTTCTGCATTTGGTATCAGAACACAGCACGGAAAATTAGACACTGATGATGACAAATCTTTCACAAATTATTCTGAGCTTGAAATTCATCAGCTTTTCAATGAAATCATAAAAATATGATCCAGCAGCAGGCAGTTGCCAAAGTGCCCCAAAACAATCCTTGAGAGCCTTCTGCCTTTCTCTTCTGCTAAGTATTATTTTTATATAGAGAAGATGAAAAATCAAAGGAAGACACTAGCCAAGCATCTCAAAATAGCAATTCATTTGCGCCATATGTGTCCAAATTTCCTGTAATGTACCCTATTCCCCAAACTTTCTCACTTAAACACAGGACTAACTCCTGGATTGTATCTTCGCCTACAAAAGGTATGAATTTCTCAACTCACATGGAAAACATTGTAAATTGTTCACATTGCTGACTGTTTGAAGTGATAAAACAACCTGTCTCTTTCTAGTTTAAAACTAACTTTCCCTTTGTGTTTGTTTTTCTCTGCATCCAACTTCATAAACAACTCTGTTGCTTTCACCTTATCTATATCTGTTACTTTTGTATCCCCTCCCTCCCCTCTAGCCCAACTTTACAGAAGGAAGATATTGAGCACCCGGAGCCATGCTTGGGGACAGAACCTCAGGCAGGAATGACTGTGGGGCACCACAGCAGAGCAGCCTCTATTCATGGCCATTTCTGAAAAAAACCAGAACTAACAAATGCTGAATGTAAACAGAGACTCAGCACTTGGAGCCACAGAATTTCAAGCACAGGAACGGGGGAAGTTTGAATACAGGAACAAAAATATCTGTTCAACTGCTAAGCAGCATTTAAAAAATACTTTCTGTTCCCCCCTAAATTTGCCTTTTATCTTAGTCTTTTTCCAATGGAAGTGCACCTCTTACTGTAAAGCAAATTTAAGCTTAATGACAATATGCTCATTAGTTACCTTCTGCAGTCTACCAAGAAACAACACAAATCAAAAACCAAGCATGGTTTTTTTCAAATCTCTATAAGACTATTTAAGAGTTTTAGAACAGCAAAACTGGACCAATGGAAGGAGAACAGAATTGTATGTGATCATAGAAAGTATCAGCACCAGAGACAGGCCACAACTCACTACTCCTGACTCACAGTCCCTGCTTAAAATACTGGAAAACCAAACCCAGCAACAGTTCCTGGCAAGAACAGCACAGCACCTACCCATGGGAACTGGCACTGTGTGTCTCCTATGCTGTGGCAGCTGCCACTCAACAGCACATCTCAGACACCACCCTGCAGCAGAACCACTCACTCCAACATGCACCAGCTCACACAGGATCTGCTTCAGCCCAAGACACTGGAGGGTCCCTCCCATGTTGTGCTCACTACCACAGCACTGATTTGTTGATCAGGTTTTCGACACTGCTCTAAATTCCCCACTGTGCACTACAAGAATGAACAGTTATGAAGGGATTTTAAATGGCTCTGTTTTAAGAACATTTTGTCTAATTGAAGATACCAGTCCAGTATTGTTACCAGTCTTGGCACCCCTGAACACAACAGACCAAAATGAATAAAACACCATGTACCAGTGGATTAAAATCATCAAGTTACCACATACAAAGTGATTAGGAGTCCTTACTTTAACTGGTCTCACATTTGTTTCCATTTAACAGACTTATCCTACTAAAAAAGCTTAATACTCCTTTAAAAATTAAACTAATGATTATATATATATATATATAATCAAATGCTGTCCCAACTTAGACTGCAGGATTTTTGTGAAAAGATTTCTCCCTTCTTTCTTGTTCGTATGTAACAGTTTGGTGAGGTAACAACTTTGATTGTTGTCTCTACAAATTAAAGTAATGTACATTAAGAGCATCACTAAATCATAATGGTAACTACACAGGGAACCAACATTATGAATTTGTCATTTCATATTTTTATGATTTTAACAAATTTACAGGGCAGTGATTTACAGGATCCTGAAAATAAGCTAGTACTTTGGAGCAGATCAAATTTAATCCTTAAACAAGTCACACTCTTTCTGAACCACAGTGGTAAAGCTAGAGAAGAGAGACAAGTACCTCATAATTTGAGAGGAAATCTAGTAATTTTGATCGAGACGAGATGTAGAGTAGTGGTGTCATCACCCGGCGAACAAACTTTTCAATATAAACAGCACTCATAGGGCCTTTGTATTCAATTGGTCCAAAACTAGTACCAAAAAAAATAATAAAACATTAAGACTTAAATTAACAATAGAGAGTCCCTCCTGGGGGTGGCAGATAGGAGTTACATAGACAGCATGCTCAGCCTCTAGGGGATTGCTCTCCGTGCTTCACCAGTGGCTTCTGTAACTGATCAGGGAGTTGTGTTAGCAGAGGGATGCGCTGGAATATCTGTGGAAGGGGCAGAGTGTTGGTGAGCATGGAGGGATGGAGACCACTTCTGAATCCCATTAAAGAACTTGGTATAAATTACATGATCATATACAAATCTTTCCACTTTGTCTGAAGTAAACACATGTAACCTAAGAATACAGATTTGAAAAGACTATATTCACTTCTTTTTCACTGTCTCAAACAGTATCAATCTGAAAAGGTGCAATATTTGTACATAGGCTTTTACAAGCAGCAATCAGTAAAGCAGGGACAAATTCAGTTTCACTGCTGATGAACAGACTCAGCAAAGCTGCAGTTTCCCCCCTGCAGCCGTCTGATAAAACAGCTCACACCACATTAGGCAGTGCTAAAACAGCAGGTGGGCTGTGTCCTGCAGCTATGATTTCCAGAGGCTCTCCTCCTAATTATCATTGGGTTGGACAAAGCATCATTGTCCCAAATGAAATCAAACACAAAAAGCATAAAGAATTAGTCCATTTCCACTGAAGAATTTAATGTGATGCATATTTAACACAGCTTGTACACACAGACACACTGGAAATTATCCAACTTGCACTGAGATACCTATATTGAGGTGCTTCAAAATGGTCTTCTAGAGCTCACTAGATCATTCTATGTCCTACACTGGTGTATTATAAACCTCCTTCTTCACAGCAACACTCACTGCTCAACATGTCCCATGCCCAGGGCACCACATGTGAGGTCTAGTATCTCAGGCATGAGGGGTGCATTGCCCTTCAGGGTTTTTATGAAGTATCAGTAGGGATTTACACCTCATCTTGTTACAACTCTGTTTAATGTTACTGATGATAACAAGTGCATCCACATACTGGGCAGTAATTTCAAAATCAAGTAAGCTTAAATCAATGTACATCCAAGTGGGATTGTAGGGTTTTTTCATTACATTTTGAATTATGCCAGTATCTCTTGTGTCTATTACAAGTTCATCTTATAAAGACCAGGACCGTTCCTCCTCAGTGCAAGAATTCCCCCCAAAAAACAAAATCAGCCTCTGTAATGAAAGAGAGCTGCAGTTCAAGACTAGTAAAATAGAAGGGATAAACTCTTGTCTGCAGCATTAGAAACTGTGTTTCCTTACCTTGTGCTCCACACAAAGAGAAAAAAAATGGATAATACATGCAAATACTAAAAAATAAAAGTGGGTTTATATAAAATTTTATACAATGATATCTCAACATCGGGATCATAAAAAAGTGAGTGCAAATTTCAAGACTAGAACAAGGTCTTCAGTATGTAGTGCAATTTAAATATGTGCTTAAATTCCACTAACTTCAACAATCCTTAAGTACATTCTTTAATCCTGTCACAAATTAGGACCAGTTGTTATAATCCATCTACAGAGCAAGCAGACATCTGAAATTAATACATAACTCTGAATTCTTTTCATTGGAGGCAGAACTTCCAGGAGATGCACAGGCAAACTGAAATTTCCATAAGGATGGATTGCCCAGCATGTCATTTAATTGACATTTACAGCCCTACTTGGTACTTGAGTTGCATACAGGATGAGCTCACCTAGAATCTCCTCAACAACTATTTACTGAAGCCAGAAATGTAACATTTTCAAAATGCAGCACTTTATATGACATCTCTGTTTCCCAAAACAACAATAAAAAACCTAGACTGTACATATGAAGTCTTACCTCCGATGGTACAAGTGTATCACAGGAAAATAAAAGAAATGCTTCTGCTTCCTGCATTTCCCCTGGTTCCACCAGCAATTTACAGCCACAAACAGCACCTGCAAAGCAGGTAAAAATTCACAGCTAACGAAGTGCATTACTGTGACCTATTTTATCCAAGATGTACTTTATGTACTTTTTCTAATCCATTTCATCTGATATTTTCAGGGCCTTTTCAACTCAGTATTCCATATCTGGCACACACAGACCTTTTTCTTTTCTTTTTTTTTTTTTTTTTTTTGCAACAGCAGTCCTTTTGGTCACTATTCTTTCTAGCTTTTATGCTTCTCAATCTAAATGCTTCAAATTTATTAATTTAGTCATAACCCACATTAATTACTTGTTCTTAAGAGTGGAGCCCAACAAGTGGAGGTTTAGGACAGCTGTGAAGTGTTCACAGGCACCCAACTGCTTGAAAGCAGTGCTATAGCTACAATCTCTACTTGATTATCAGTGTCTCCAAGGACCCCAGAACTGGAAGCAAACTCCATGGAATTTCTGTCTGAAGGCAGCTGAATAAATCTGAAAACACTTCACAACAAGAAATTCGTAGACTTCCCCATTCAGAAGCAGAAATAACAGACAACTGAGCAGGAATCACAGGCTGTCTCCATTTAACACTCTGTATGCTAAATTAAAATGAAGGTGACACATGAATTACCCTAAAATGTAAGCACTTGAGTCCTACTGTTTTCCATGAGAAGGCAGAAATTAGCATCAGCTTGGACAGCAAGAAGCTGTCAGGTCATGTTTAAAATTGATATCTTCTCTGAAGTTACCTGGTCTGACAATCTGCTGGCCACGTGTTCTATTTCTTCTCTCACTGCAATGGACTGCCCGCACCACGGCGCGTAGAAGAAATACAGCACAATTTCTGAATCCTGACGGAGCTGATCTGCATAGTCTAACTGCCCCCGGAAAAGATCAATGACTGGAGATCGTGTGGAGAAAAAATTCACTGGAAGCTTTGCTGGCATTGTTACATCTTTTGCTCGGCTGCAGGAAGAAAATGAAGAGTGGTTATTGAGACTGTACAACAGTTATTTTAAAAGTGTGCCCAAAGCCCTAAGTTTTATTCTCAGCAAAAGTCATGCAATGAGAAAACTTTAGAAATTGATGCAAAATGACTACAATTTGTGTTACCTGAGTCAGTTTCAAGCAATATTATAAACATTTAAAGATAACCCTTCACAAGCTTTAGAAAGTCACACTGTGATACCATGCACTGTATTTATGGTACATTAGCACACACTCTTATGGTTGGTTGCTGTAGAGCATAAAATTACCAGGAAGAGTGATTTCTTTGGATTTCTTCCCTGGCCTCATCCTCTTTTAACACCTGTACTTTAGGTAACAGCACCCTGATAAGAAAAGAGATACTGGTCATAAAGTTTTGTGATGTGATCTTTATATAAACACAGACTATTACCCTGCCTTATGCTTTGTTTTAAAGTATTCTATACTTCAGTTCTTATAGATTGTATTAGGAAAAAATATGTAAATGTGTGCTTGTTTATTTTACTGAGGAGAGCAGAGATTGCACTGTTCAGGGCACATCCATATACAGACAGTATCAACAAACAGAGAGTCTAAATTTAAGGAGACTATGACAGAGTAAGTTTCTTAAAAGTTTCTTAAGAGAAATTAGATTGGCCAGTAAGCAATATGAAGAACATAAACCAACTACTCAAGAAATTATTTCTATCCAATCATCAATCAAACAATCCAGAATTTGGCACTTCCAAGGTGTTAAGAAATTGCTATGGTATACACTGCCCCAAACGCAGGTGAGTGATCAAACTCTCTTTTTATATTCTCCCAATTTAAAAATTTTACACTAGCTGTATTTACACTAGAGTAAGTCAGACTGAAAACTGGACCACACTACTGTCATGCTCAATTTTGCCTTGGTTCATAATGGGACTGGAAGCTTTAGGAAAGATTGTGCATTTCTTTACTTAGTGTTGCAATAAAAAGCTAATACAATAGTCTTATCACCTGATATTTGATCCTTCTCAGGTTAAAATTTTAGCAATTGTGATACAATCATTGAACCCTGAACACTGTCAAACATATATTAAGCAATCTCCTAACAACTCTGCCACATTTTCAGACTTTACAATCTTTCTAGTTTTTAAGAAGTACCTTTGTCTTTACAATACAGCAAAAACCTGTATTGTAGCTCTTCTCTCATTTCCAGGCTATTCACTTAGAGCTTAACATATTAGAATTGCCCCCAGTATATTTTCTACAAGTTATGGAAATTCTTAGTTTGTATGCAAGAGAAAATTGCTTCAAAATCCAGAATTTTGAAAATATTAAATGGTTCCTAATGTTTATAATTCATTAATTCCCCCACTCACAACATTATGTTTTAACACAGACAATCAAGTATCTGCTTTCTTCTATGGACTTCCACTTTTGTTCCTTCCCTTGTCCCCCAACAACCAACACAGCACCTCATTCCCAACTCTTAAGTTCTTCAGTCACCTCATAACCAACACCTCTGGTTCCCTGCCATTCCTGCACCCTGTGCTTATCCAAACTGCCAGCTGCTTCCCATGATTTCTGCCTGGACAGGACACAACTCCAGTGTGAGCTCTGGCACACACAGAGGCTGAGCAGCTGCTGAAAGCACAACACGGCAGCAAATGCTGGTCTCACACCTACCTCTTCAGAGACATCAGACAGACTTTATCCTCTTTATCTAGTTTAATGAAAATACAGCCTCAGTATGTTTAAAACCTCTGCTTCCTCTACTGAATCAAACTGAAAGAGGATGACTGGTTCAAGAATTACAACGTAAGCCTTAAAAATGAGATAATGAATTGGCCCCAAACTGCAAGAATGGGTAGAACAAATCAGCAGAAGTCTCGTGACATAAATGAGTCAGAATCTACAGGACTCCCTTCAAATATGAAAAATCTCCAGTAATTACTAAAAACCAAAACACAGTAAATCAATAGCTAGCAGCTGCTTAAGGAGATTTACTAAGTAATGTCTTCCTCTGCAATACCAAACACAAATAGAATACCTTGACTAATTCCCAGGTTTCCTAAGAAAACCCCTAAAATTTAAACATGTAAAAACTGAGGATTACATAAGAAATGATTACACAAACATAATAATCACAAACTCTTTATTAAAACACTGATTGTGTTATTTGCCTGCTGCCCAGAGCCTATAAAAACTTAAACTTTCCATGAGAACACCCTGGTAATAAAGGAAAGCACATGCAAGTGCCTGCAGGACAAGTCCCTTTGAGCACAACCAGAATGGGACTGTCTCAAAGACATTTGCATAGGGTCAGAAATAACTCAGGTTCTAGACCACAGGCTTTCCGTAACAACCCATGCTAAGTCAGGTCTCATTTGACTGTTCCTTGAGTCACTGCAAACCTGCAATACTTCAAATCTCACTAATGGATTGCCTTGTAGTAAAGGAATTTTCCCTTTCCATAGCTTTTATCCATTGATCTTGAAAGTGATATATAGCAGTGGTAGTACCTATGATCTGGTGCTGCGTCTTGCTAGGAAATCATACTGACATGTGGTGAGAAACTATGTCCTGTATTCACAGTTAACATGTGCAATTAACCATCCTGCAAACTGCACGAGGAATTTTTACACCTGAATTTTCTGTGTTTCTGACAGCAACCAACCAGGGAATACCTTTGTGATATTAAGTATGTCTACTTAACTACAATCTGAAAAGCTGAACCCCTTTAATCAAACTTCCAGAGTACAGGGTGGTGAGAACCACATTCCAATCACATTCCGTCTGTGAGCTTTCAAACACAGCTGGCAGTAAAATGAAAGGAATATGCAGGTTTTAAATAGAGGACAGCAGCAAGCATCACTGTAAGTATTAAAAAAAGCATTATTTTTTTAGTAATAGACAGTACACCAGGGAGGTGATTATGTTCAGAAATCCTTCACCATATATTCTGTAATATGGAAAGAGCTTTACAATTTCATCTACATTATCTGGTCACGGTGAAATACAGACTCCTGCAATGGAGGCACAGCTACTCATAGGCTTAAAATTAAAATTATTCATAGACTTAAAATTCACTCTGATTCAAATAATACACCTCTGTATTACAGGTAAGCAAAAAAGGCCTTAGCATTTTTCAGAAGCATTACCTTCTGAAGGTAATGCTTCTGAATCAAGTGTTTTGTAAAATAAAAATTTGTCAGATGCTGAGGAACAGGGACATGATCAGTTCCGTGTAGCCTTCTCCTAAGCTCAAAATTAAACCCCAACCACAATAGATGTTCTTAATATAGTATGACCTGAAGCACGTAACAGTCACCTTGACCTAAAACCCATGCAGAAGGTTCAGACCCTGGTTTAGGCTCTAGAACCAAGCAGTCTGTGCCCACCGCTCATGGCCGCCGCTCCCCGCCCTGCCAGTACAAACATCTGCTGGTTCAACGTACACCAGCTCCGGGCAAACAGCAACTGGACAGCCCTCTGCACAGAAGGAAGCTCCAGCTCCCAAGAGGAGCACCACCAGATCGGCAGGGAAACCACAGAACACCTTTCTATCCGAAGCAGGTGCAGGCAAAGGGGGGTGACGATATCAACACAAGAGCCAGAAGAGACTCGTTTGGCCCCCAGCGATGCTGAGAGCGCCGAGGGCAGGGCTGCACCCCGAGCCCCCTCAGCCCTTCTGTGGCACGGCGAGGTTCCAGTTTCCTCTGGAGATGAGCAAAAGCAGCTCTGTCTCAACAATGTGCCTGTCACAGGACCACAGAATGGGGCGGCTTGGCAGGGACCACAGTGGCTCATCTGCTCCCACCTCCCTGCTCAGGCAGGGTCATTCCATAGCACATGGCACAGGGTTGTGTCCAGACGGTTCTGGAATATCTCCAGTGAGGGACACTCCACAGCCTCTCTGGACTATCTGTTCCAGTGCTCGGTCACTGCACAGAGAAGTTCTTCCTCATGTTCAGGTGGAGCTTCCTGGGCATCAGCTCCTGCCCATTGCCTCCTGGCCCACTGCTGGGGGCCACAGAGCAGGGCCTGGTCCCTGCATATCCTGATCTTGCCCTCAGGAGCTGTCCCCGCGAACCTGCCGCCACAGCACGACAGCCCCGCTGGGGCAGACAAAACACTCCGCTCCTCCCCACCCACGTTCTTATAGCCCCTGCCCACCTCGGGACGCCGCTGAGGGGGACACAGCGTCCCGCCGACACACGACGGGGCGCGGCTGCCATGGGCACCTCCTGTGGTGGGGCCCGGGAGGAGGGTCCGTCCCCCAGCCCGGGGATGCCCGTGCCCGACGCGGCCCGGCCGCAGGGCCACACGGCGCCACAGGGCGAGCCCTACCGCCGGGCTCCGCCCGCGGCTCTGCCCCAGGCCCTGTGCGGCAGCGCCAGGGCGAACAGCGGCGGGCCGGCGGCCGCTGCCCCCCGCCCGAGCCCCGGGTCCGCCCGCTCCCCCGCCGGTACCTGCAGGTGACTTTGAGGGCGACGAGGAAGGCGCAGCCCAGCACGATGGCCGCGCCGCACAGCAGCTCGGGCCGTCGCGCCATGAGGGCGACGCGAGGCCGCAGCCGCGGAGCCGCCGCGTCGCCAGGGCCGCCGCACACCGACATGGCCCGGCCGAGGGGGGCAGGGCCGCGGCCCCGGGCCGCTCCCGCTCGCACACGTCTCCCACCGCCCGCCCGTGAGGCGCGCCGGCCCGGGCGGGGCCACTCCTCCCGCCCGCCAACCCGCCGCCGCCACGTCCGCCCGCCCGAGCAGGCGCACAGCCCGCCGGGCGCTCGTCCTGCCCGCGGCACCGGGAGAGCGGCGCGGGAAGTGCTGTGCCTCAGGCTCTCGGCTTTGGGAAGAACGGCACGGGCAGTACTGTGCCTCCCGCTCTCGGCTCTGGGAAGAACGGCACGGGCGGTACTGTGCTCGCCTCCCGCGCTCAGTGTTCCAGTTCCGTCAGCGGGATCAGTGGGTGGATAAACCCTCAGCCTCCCCCGGCCCCAGCTCTTCCCCACCAGCCCCGCGCCGCAGCCACGAAAGATTGCACACCGGCCTTACAGAACAAGGATGTCATGTTTAGTTTTGTCTAGAATTACTTCCAATGATTTACAGAGCACTTACATTAAACAATGAAAGCATTAAATTGAGAAAACAATTCAGAAAGGCACACGATACAATCAGGTTTTGTCACACAAATAACAGTGTCCATAGTACTCTGTCTCACGCTCACTTTATTACAAACAATGTAAAAAAATCAGCACTGCAGCAGGTGGTATTTCAAGCACCAAGCTAATTTCATACTCCAAGGTACTGCAGCCCAGCCTGGAAGGAGCAGTCACTTCACAAGATCCCCAAGCTCTGGCTGAAGCACACATAAGGTGTTGGTTTCAAATTTGTTGTGCTTTTGTGAAGTGAAAGGGACACAGGATCCATGGCGTGTATGGATATCATTGAACTTTGGTTCAACACTTTTTACATACACAATGTATGCCCAATGACTACATTCGAACTACTGAGGTCATTGTTAAAGCTCTTCTAATTAAGGTCAGCCAGGAACAGAGAAAAATACTTGGGGGAGGGAAGAAATCTAGTTTTAGTTATTTTGAATGAACAGCTGAAAAAAGCTTAGTTTGGGGGGAAAAAAAGGGGAATAAGCAAACACATAAAAAAGCTGAAAGCAGGATCTGCAGAAGCCAAAACACAACAGAAGCTCCAGTGACTGGAAAGCCCAAAGGCTCAGCAGTCAGGAGTCACCTCAGCCTGCAAATTGTTCCATTTCCTGTGCTCTGCAGGAAAGGCAATGGGAAGCATCATCCAGCGTGAAGCTGAGGCACTGGTTCACATCCATGGCCAAGGCTGAAAACATGTCCCAGCACCAAATAGCTCCAAACTGCTTGTCTACATCACAACTTATTGGCCATTTCTGTTACTTTAGTAATGCCATGAGCTAATGACAATACAGAAAACTGCAAACAAGCAGCTAGCGACACAAATACCAACCCAGTAAATGTTTAGCTACAGGTGCTCAAGCTTTTGCTAACTGGCAAATCATTGTTTTTACAAAATCTCAGTCCTGAGAGGCTACATGCAGAAAACAGCTTTGTGTAAAGTTCTCTTTATTACAGGCAACATTAGTCCATACAATAATACACAATACTGACATACAAGTGTAATCTTTCAAAATCATCATTTAAACAGCAAAGACCAAGAAACAGAATTTTAACTACTTCATTTTCAAAAATTAATACTTTTTTCCTCCCAAGATCCTTTTTCAGTAAATTATATTGAAACATACAAATAGAGAAAAAATACCCATTCAACGTATATTGTAGTTAAATGGTTATTTTGTTTAAAATCTTTAATAAGAAAATCCTTTTTAGCAACCTACATATAGATAAGTAGCAAACTTTGTTTTAAACAAATCCTCTCCATTAAAAGATCTGAAGAATTTTCATCCATCATTTTCTTAGCCCACTAACACTCTCTTTTGCAATACCTTGATACCTTAAAGTTTTTCAACTGAAGGTCTGAGACTAGGGGGCTTCCTAGATATTATAACCACTCTTCCCCCCTTCTATTTCCTAACTTTCTGTCCAACAGGAGGTGAGTAAGCACATAATACTTCAGATTTTTTTAATCACCACTCTGTTTCATGAGAGCATAGACAGGTCTGCTCAATCCCCCTAAATCTACCATACTTTGCTGTTCAGGAGGAACAATGTATGCCAATAAAAGCAGAAAACCTGCAGCTTTTCTGTCACATGCTTTTGATTATTGTCAAATTTTCTGGTTTATGCTTCCAGTTGATAACATGTATGTGTCATCTCAGTATTAGTTTAAATCTTTAAACAAAAAACTATATTTTCCAAAGTCATTATCACTGGGAGCAATCAAGTGGTCTTTTCTTGCTTTGCTGAGTTTCATTCTTAAAACTTGTCTTCGTTCTTCCCACTCACGGAGTTCAGCATTTCCATGAGCAAATTTACAGTTGTTTCCTTCAGTGCAAGTACCAGCCATATATCTGTTAAGATAGATTTTACACAGTGTTTTCATAGAATTATCATGATCACTACTGTGTCTAAATTAGAGTATTTACTTTTAATATAAGATGATACGGAGGTTGTCTTCATCATGTTCATAAATACTTTCTAGTAACAAATACTCGATTTTAACAAATTTGGATAGATGCTAACAACATTTCTACTTGCCTTAAAGCTCCAGTATCACTGTCCAGCTAGGTACTATTCTTGGGCTCTAATTAATATGCAGATGCCTGAGTAAATTTGTAATAATACCAGCAATATTCACTTCACACAGCTGCAATGAACCTACAACCCTTCATTAACATCACACAGGCAATTAATTTGTTCCACAATTAGGCACCTTGTCCCTCCCTGAGTTCTAAAAGTTCTAAAAGAGACATACCTATCACAAATGCTAAAATATCCGGTTGGGAAGCGATACTGCCAGCAGTTTTGATCATCCTCAGTGTGGAAAACCTTCTCCTTATGCTTTTCAGAAGAAATGTGACCCTGCCATTGCTTCTCACTATTACAGTTCTTCCCACACATCCAACAATGAAAATCCACCTGTTTTACAAAGAATTTGAAAACAAAACATTGAGAATTCAATGCTGTAAGCACAGAACTTCTCCTAATACATTTTGAATGTTTTCTTTATATTGGTCTGCAGAATATTGTTTACCTAAACAGACAGAGTTACTAAAACAATCACCTAAAGTTTATGATCTCCAGTGGCTTTAGAAGAACTGAAGTACAGCGTCAGTTACATTTACCATAGCTATCTATGGTCTAAGGAAGCACCAAGAAAATAAGGGAGACAACCTAAGTTACTGACTGGGAAAAAACAAAGCCCAACAAAACCCCACGTGCTTGGATTTAGGATTATACCTATGAGTACTTACTGTAACTTCAGCATAGTCAGTTGGCATGTGAATTTGCTTCCCATTTTCTTTGTTTGCCTGAGCAGCTGTATCATCTCCTTTTTCTGGTTTTTGACTTTTTAGCCATATTTCATACAACTGCTCCAAGTCTTGAACTAATGAGAGCAGAAGCTAAAATAAGTAATTAGCAATTAAGGCAAGAGTTTGAGAACACTAGATAAATGACTGAGTTTGTGAGCATAATTCAGCCCCGCCTATTCTAAGAAGAAAAAGGGAAGGAAACAAATGTAGACAGTTACACAGTTCAGAGATGAAGAGCCAAGGGGAACAGGCATCTCTGGCTACTTACCAAGACCCCTCTGTGCCTATCAAGGGGACAGCAAGAGGTTACAGGTTTCTGAATGGACACTCAAAATACAGATAACAACTGTGCTGCTGTGTATTAACACCTGAATTTTAAAGTACTGATCTAATGTGTGCTACAGTTTTTGGTAAATTCAGTTATTGTTAAAAAACTCATCAAGCAACAAATATACAATACAGCTATTTTTATTTAAAATAAATGGGTTTACTTAAAGTCAAAGAAAAGGGCACCTGCAAGATTTACTACAAAAGACAGTGAAAGAGAGTAGATTAAAAGGTAATTGAAGTACAAGAATGAAAAGCAGAACAGTTAGATTTACAACACTAGATTTACTCTTCTACTTACTGCTGTTCTCCTTCATGTAGGTCCACATCTCTCTCTCCTCAGGACTGTGAGCAAATGAGCAGTTTCCATCATACTGACATTTCTTGCCTGAAGCAATATGATTGCACAACTGGAACATGAATTTTAAAAAAATCCTTAAGAATGTAAAGCAGAATGGATGCTAGTAGAATTCTTAATTTTTGTCAGCCTTGGACAGTGTCACCCCTCCCAGTCAAACACTTACATAATGTGAAAAATAAAAATGTTTATTTTACAAAAACACTAATTTAATGTAGTTAGAAAAAGTAAACTGCTGGAAGCGAGTACTATGAATGCTTTTTGCCTCCTACCACACTACCAGACCACAGACTAAATTATTTCAGAAATATTTGCTTCCACTGACAAGTAAGGGCTTCAATAGTAACATGAGATCAGTGCTTTTCTAAGGCTGAACGTTGTAGGAACACTATGAACATCTTCCTACCAACTCCCATGGGAATTTCTGCAGAACTGATGAAACCAGCCCAATTACTAGTATTTACCAGTTACTATTATCTATTTTCTTAACCAAAACGTTAGTTTTAGGTTAACATACATCAAACTGCAGAGGCACTTGTTTCTTTGCAGGAAGAGGACGAATGGTCATCCACTTTTTACGTTCATTAGACATTACCAGCACCACACGGCGATCTTTGGTCCATCTAGAAACCACAAGCATTCAATGAACGAAAATACTGTTTAAAAAGCCACAATCTGTGCACAGAAGCAGAACCACAAAAGTTCAGAAAGGTTATTTTTAAAGCTTTCACCATGTATTTGAGATTCAACTAAGTTCTATTGAAACTTGACCAAAACTGTTAATACAAAAAAAACCTCCAAAACCAAAACACAAATGCTTTGGCAGCCACCAAATTGTTTCTCAGTACCAATTATTAGCATACTACAAAGACATGACGCTTTCCTACTTCACTACGTTGGGTTCTTTTTAAATTCCTTCAATGAGGCTTTCCTAAGAAGCACCATAGTTCCCAAAAGAGGTTTAAAATGGCTGACAAAACAGTAGAATTTTCACCATTTGATTTACTTACGGATGTCTTGCCTTTGCACTACAGTATTTTTTGTTTCTGTCTGGCTCACTAACTTGACCATTTCTCCAGCACTGCCCACAAACAAACTTCATCTTCAAATTAAGTGATCCATATTTCATTTGGTTCCCAAGAATCTTAAGCCAAAAAAATAACAACAACAATAAAAGGAATTTTGTATCTACAAAGAAATCCATACATAATTATGAATTACCCCCTATGGCAGGAGTTTCAACACATGCTGGGAAGCAGATATTACACTTCATGCATTGTAATAGCTCAGCTTGTCATTTCAAACTAGACATTTCCTAACAAATGCATTTTTTATTGAACTTATTTCTGATTTAGGTATATGCACCCTGAAGTGGTGATAATACGTACAAACTAAACACGTAAAAGGGCTGTGTATTGAAAGGATAATTAATTGCCTCAGAGCAGTTGACTTTGACCTTATATTTACATTTTATGTTCCACCTGGGTGGGACAGAACAAGCAAAGAAAAAAAGGAGTTGCACAGCAGGAAAGCAGGCATTTTAGTCTGAGTGAGCAAGCTGAAGAAATCCTCCAGTGGAAGAGATTACTTGGAGATCATTAGAAAAGTAATTTCTAAAATAAACTATATTAAACACACGCATTAACAAAAGTATATCACCAGAGTCACTGGAGAATTAGATGAATTGAAAAATGAAAATACCTGTGATCCATGTGCACTAGCTTCCATGTTCTGCCAGTATTTCTTTGATTCTTGAACTATAGTATCATGTGAAATACCTGTAAAGGAAGGGCAACAGTCTTTTGAGTACTTATGACTGTTGTAGCCTCACAGACATGCTCAAACTGGAATGCTACTGAAGCTCCAAAGCTTTTATCAGTTTAGGTTTTTTTTAATGTATTATGTAAATATTCACCCATTCATGTGATATACATAACACACATTTACATCATGGATATACATTAAGTCCATACACGCACACACACACATATACACACACCCACACACACACTTAAGAACATCATAAGGGCATCCAAAACAGAAATACTGTCTATATCATCACAACGGAAAACATACAAGTTTTTAAATTACAGATTGTTCACAAAAGGTGCATCTTTGAGTGTTTACACATTATGTACTAGAGCTCTAATGACAATACAATTATAAATGCTGCACTGTAGTGTGTATCATAGAAAACCTATCCAAAATGCAAGCTGAGAAGCACCATGCTTGCTTCCCGCACTGATCCCAAGTTGCTAATTTCAGAGGGAGTCAAGAAAAGGAAGGAGTGGCAATACAATGAAGAGTAAAGCAAGCATTTTACCAAACATACCTGATTCCTTTTGCATTATCCAGACCTTAAGCTCTACCAGACTGTGAGCATAAAAGCATTTATCTTCTCGTAGGCAGCCATAATGCACCTCATGTCTGCACAGGTCAAGCTGACACCGCACTTGGAAAGGGCGGATTTTGGAATACTTCACCATAGTCTCTCGCAGAATGTGGACAAGGCACCTGTTTTAAAAACATTCAGCTTTACGTATTTTTTAAAATAACCATCCCTCACCATAGCATATTCAAATATCCTTTAAATACTTTTCACTTGAAATCAGAAAATGAGAAAAGTTGCCAGAAGGAGGTCACATCTAAGCATCGTTTCTAGGCTGAGTGAACAGCACTAAACAGCACTCTTGTGATTCCATTGTCCCCTTCTACAAAGCATTGGTGAATTCCATCCAACTGGATCATTGATTTCCAAGAGGAAAAGCATATCATGTCCACTTTCAAGTACATATTCTGATCTAATTACTAACACAAGTACTTATTCTTTTGTAGAGCACCATTACAGGAAGAGGTGATGCATTGCAGGAACAGCCTAGCACTTGTAGCAGCAATGTTTCCTCAATACAGGGAACTGGAGTACAAAGCAATTCCAATGCTCCCACTTATTTTCCATCATACAAAGACAAAAGTCTCTTAATTCTCTAACACTTATTTTATACTATTACAACTATAAAAACTTAGTTAGCTTTCCAAGAATAATTAAAGACACTTCCCTCACATTGTTTTTTATCAACTGAGTTAATAAGAACTATGGTCTATTTCATACACTGTAATTAAAGTAAACCTGAGTTAAAACTACAGCAAAATAAGCAAAACAGTTCCAAGAAGGAGCAAACTTAGGTGGTCATGTATTAATTTAACATTACACATTTATTTACATCAATACAGCTCACCAGGTAGATAAGCTATTAACAGCCTGACACCAAACCCCATAAGATTCAAAGATGAGAGCAGACACCACTAAATGTAAATCATTGATAAAGAAACAGTCAACTTTAATTTAGTTACATTTGTTAGCCCTTGTTCTCTGTCTTGCCTACACAGCCAAAGTGTAACAGTCAGTTAGCAGGGAAGAGAAGTTAACTAACAGGTAAAAAATGAAATTCAGTATTAAAAACTGCCTTTGCTTTTAAATGGCAATTTATAGAGATGGTATTTCAAACATACTTGTTATCTTCAAAATCATGCATAGCAGGGTGAGAACAAGAAGATGAGTTATCCTTGTTCCTTTTGCTTATTATTCTGGGCTTGTGATCAAAACATTTCTGGAACATAAAAACAAGAATTGTACAGTATGTATTTTAGACAATTAAAAATATACTTTACCTTTAAGTATTTGTTAAAATCTTTTTCTATTCTCTAATCTAAAGGTAGCCAGATTATTGTGGAAAATCCATTTCAAAAGTTACAAAATAGTCACGCATGAACCAAAGCATTTCTTTCCACATAATTTTATCATCTGTTACCATTTCTACTGTGTTATGAGAAATAAAGCAGCACCTCACAAAGAAACATAAATAATCCATGGTATTCTTGAAGAAGTTGGGACACAGTCAAGTTGATTTTTCCAGGTCCTCCAAAAAGATCTTCTCGACTGAAGGCTCCTTTGCGTTCCAATGTCCACACATCGATCTCCTCTTGGCAATATGCAAACGTGCAATGGCCTGGGTATCTGCATTCCTCCTCAGCAGCAACATCTCAAAGGATAGCATTGAATAGGACATTGCTTTTACACAACTTTTATTGGAGATCCATCTTAAAACTTCCACTATATCCATTTTGGATACTTTTAATAAAGAAGTTCCATAGATCTGTTGTAAATGGGTCACTTAAATCTAACAGAAGCAAAACCTTATGCTGAAAGATTTGCTGAAAATGTAGAACTCCTCAAAACAGCTAATGTTTACCCACATCAACTATCCTGTACTAATCTATGGCAACAATGCTGAGAGCCCAGAATTCCCTCTGCTCAAACAAAGCTGCTCATTAATCCACAAGTCATCTTGTTTACATCACAAGCAGAGGTTCATACTGCAAAAGTTTTAACAAAAATGCTTTTTTACTGCTGTGTTTAACTGTGACCGTCCAACACTCAAAAGCAAAATTATTCCTGATGAAGAACAATACAGAAGTATGCTGCATGTTCTCTAAATAATCATATTGATGGTCAAAATATGGCTCTCCTTACAGCCTTTGAAATTATAAACAACCCAGAACTTCCTTCTCCACCTCCCATAAGCACAAATAAAAATTCATTCCATACTTCACTACGGAAAAGCTAAACTATATTACTTTGAGTGCATTTGCATTTTACTCTCTATAACACATACCTTTACATATATGATATGGTCCCACATACTGTGTCTTTGTTGGTCTTGGACGTATTTTTTTCCATGATTTATCTTCAGAGTTTTTTATTCTGCCAATTAAAATATCCTTCTTACATTTATGTTCTAAATTGGGATGGTAAGCGTAATCCAATAATTTAGGACCTGAAACAATCACAGAAAATTGCTTGTATTTGCATAAATTTCATCAAACATTAACCTGTCCCTACACAGACTGGCACAGAAGCCCAAAAGCAAAGTCCACAAACACACTGTATGGAATTCCTACTTGCAGCAGCAGCTCTGAAGAAGCAAAAGTCATTAACCACCACGTTGAGCACTAAAAAACCCCAAAAACCCAAATACTTACAAAAGGCAATCTCAGCAGAAAAAAACCCACAAGTTATTTTATATTTGGGGAGGGATATTGTGTTCAACCTTAAGGTTACTTTGGGTCAGCATATTGTTGCATTTTTCAAATTCCGAAGTATCCATTCCCATAACACTAGTTTAAAACTTAAATTGCTTATGTGTAGTAAGTCAATGCAGATGAATTTCAATGATCATTAAATGGCTCTCTTAACCTTCAACATTTATTTTATTAGGAGAGGTACTATGTTCAGAGACAAAACAACCTTGGTAAGAAGTTGACACATTCGAAAAGGATAAATGCCAATCCCAGAATTTTGTGATTTTGGAAACAAAAATATGGGTAGCTTCAAACTGTCTTTAGGATGGTACTAACTGAAGACATCAGGAAGAGCATCTGATGATGAGCAATGCTCACTGAATTTTGAGACTGAAGAACAAGAGCATGACCCAGTTTACTCTGGACAGGAAGATGATGGAAGAGTGTAATTTCAAAAGGTAGTAAAAGCAGGATACATTTAAAGGCTGTGATAGGGATGGAAAGAAATAGAAGAAGTAGATGCATTGACACCAAAAGTGAAGCCAGGAACATGCTAAATATTTTCACCAATATTTTATAGCTCCTACTTAAGCACATGTTCTATGGTTTTTCAAACTTCACTTTGTGGATTTTCTTGTAAAATAATTTTAAACTAGCATGGAAGTTCTCAGGTGTGACAATAGTCATCTTCTAAATGTCTCAATTCTTTATTAGTATATCAATACCAATGATACCTGCAACTTTAAACACAACGCTTATTTTTAAGATTAGTTTTAATAGAAGCTATTGCCTTTAGAATATGGCTCAGTTTAACAGCAACAGCTCAGGCCTAAAAGATTAGTTATATTAAAGACCAATACTGGTTAAGCTCCTTTAAGTCAATACAGTGGAGTTAATTATTACTAAAGTTTGGAAGCCTTATGATTATGATTTAGAATTAGTTTGAAAGAACAATAAAACAGATGGGATGTGAAGGTTACCAGGTACTTTGAACTGCAGTTCAATTCCCCATGGCCAATCAGAGAGAGAGTATTGCAAGTTTTATTTAGTCTTGAGCAAAGGTGTCACTCTTCACAGTACCCTGGGGTTTGGGAGGAAAGCGGATACAGAATGTGAATGACCTCACACACAGGGAAAGCGTGTGGTGATTTGTGCTGGGTTTAGGAATCAAGAATCTATTAGGACAAGAAATAAAGACAAGAAGAAAGAAGATAAAATAGTGACTGAAATAGTTCACCAATCAAGAGATCGCGCTACATGTGCAAAGAACAAGGCAGGATTGACATGGGTTTAGAAGCCAACAGTGTTAAATTATGAACATGAAGATTTTAAATGTATGCTTTTTAATTAAAAAAATAATAAAAAAAATAAAAATCAACCAGATCAAGTCCAACAGCCCCTTACCTTTTTTGACAAAACATAACTGGCAGGCCTGTCTTAGCTCATGTGTGCCTTCCAGTGGGTTCCTCCCCGCCAGGGCTGGAGATACAGGTATATTAGCAGTTGTACTGCTAAAAACATTGGAAAAGTCATTTCTAGTTTGGCCTGCAATTCCCATGTAATTTTCGGACCCAAACAAACTACTAGGACCATTTATCTGTTGAAAGAAAACATATTTTACTTGATACATATAATTTATTTATCTACAATTAAAACTTAACCAACAGAAATTTTTCTTCAAAGCCATAATATAAATACCAACTTAAAACACACACCTGAGAAGAGACATGGAGATTTTACAAAGGCCACAAACACAGCACAAACTAAGCATAAAACAAGAGCCAACCAGGTACAGGCAAAACAGCAGCCTCTGTCAGGCTAATTATTACTCCCTCCTGGCTCCTAAGGATGCAATCCTTCATGCCACTCTGCCCACATAATCAATACCAGCAGCATGACTGAAAATGCACAGCATGACTGCAATACAGAGACCAGACAGATTCTCAGACACAAGGTGGCATCTGCTCTGTTCCTGAATCAGGACAGCTCTACAGGATTCCTAGCATTTGGTACTCAGATCATAAGGGATTTTAGATTGATTATTTTACAATTCAACAGTATTTTACAGGAAGTTCCCCAGAATGGAAAAACGGTTGTCACAGTAGTCAAAATTTGCATACATAAAACAACCCTGTAAATTTTTTGTGTTACTGTTCCTGTGAGTTCCTTTACAACCATTTTCCAATACAGAACCCACTTTTAATGCCAGAAATGCTATTTTAAAAGAAAAATATAAACTTCAGCTGTAAAAATTCAGATCTGTGTAAAGCCTCCAAGGTGTTAACATTTGAACTAACATGAACAAACACATGAAAAATACGTACAAACAATGGGGAATTATTGCTGCTAAGTGTTGGTGTTCCATCTCTAGAAGCTGAACTTGAGACATCTAAAGGAATAAAAAGATGTTTTAATTATATGAGTTCCCCAGAACATCCCATGCAAAAAATAATTTATCATTCCTGAGAAATATCAGGTTTGTGTTTTTTTGACAAACACCAAAGTTTGTTTGTTTGCTACAAGAAGTTTTTTTTAATCATGTAAAAGCCCTTTGTAAACATCTGGGCTGAAAAGTTATTAGGCAATCATCTTCAAAATAACCATCCAGTTACCACCAGCAGTAGCTTCACAGCCAGATACTGAAGCAACATGAAGGTACTTGTGCAGTGTAAAAAGGATAGAAGATAAGCAATATGTGACTATGAAAAAATGAGGAAAGAAGGGTAAGAGGATTCTTCAATTTTTGATTTTATTTTGCAAATTTGGCTTTGTTCTGAAGACAGCATGGTCCTGTAACACTGGTAATTAAAGAGAAACTCTATTTTATCTTTTGTAGTTTGTTATTTATATCTTGTTATTTCACATACCTGATTTCACTACATAATTATAGCCTGTATAGCTTGAATCCAAACATGTAATACTGGTATCTCCTCAGAGTACACAGTTATATTACCCTTTTAGAATTCTTGTTTATTGCCAAATCATGACAAATGGTTTAAGCTGTATGATGAAGTTTGTTTAAAAAAAAAAATTGATGGAATATTGTTTCTCCTTTAAACTTATTCACCTGAAACAAATACATTTACATAATAGATGCAGAAAATCTAAACAGAGGGAGCTTGGAGCATGCTTCTGCAGACCCCAAGGAAACAAAAGCTTTATTTTTGAATTCTTGCATACAACCAACACTCAAAAACTATTAGCACAGACCAAATGTTATGCGTTAAATATTACTGAATAGCTATGAAAATTAATTTATTAAAAAGAAAAGCCACTCAGCTAATGCAGAACTCTCATGATCATAAAAGGTTAAATATTAAGACTAATTTCTTACCTCTTTTTGGGTCACTGATTGAAAAGGTGCTTAATGGTGAACAAAAGTTTTCCAGCGAAGAAGCCAAAGGCTGTGAAAAGATTTCTGAAAGAGAAGCTGAAGGAACAAATCCTGCAGTAACTGGCAGTGTCCCCAACAAAGAGGCAGAGAAAGGTACACTAGGAGCTACACTTCCTGCAGGGATAGGTCCTCTGGCTCCTGTGGTTTGCTGGAAAAAAAGAGAATTTAAAGAATGTTCACACCAAGAAAGAAAGACCTCAAGAACATAATCTACCACAGCCTTTCTTTTAGTAAAGTTTCTGCACAGAGCTACAGTAACCAAACCCTAAATAATGCCCTAGGTGCAAGGCATTATCCATTGGCCAAACACTTTAAAGGTTCAGTTACCAAACACTTACTAAATTAGCAATAGGTTTGGATTTTTTTTATCACTCGGATCATAGCTGAATTTCCAAACCATGTTAAAAACATAGACAACAAGGAAGAGTAGGAAGAGTCAGATATTAACAGTATTTGGTTCTAAATAAAGAGAACATAATTCAAACTGTAGTACAGCAAAGAGGTGAGAGCTAGCTTTGAAGCAAATCCCCAGATCAAATCAAATGATAACATGTTCCACAAAGGCCAGGTCACATTCTTTCCTCCCATGAAAAATAACATAACCTTCTGTACACTTTTGTTAAGGACATACCAAGTGGAGGGAGTTTTGCCTCCCCTCTTCCTGCCATCCCAAGAAACTCCCTCCTTGTCTGGAGGTTGACCAAGTAGGTCTGCACAGAGTCTGCTCAATGGGAAACTCCACGTTCCCCAGGTCACCAGTCTACAATTCACTCAGGCCAGCTGTACAACTCACTCAGTTCTACACTCCAAAAGACTGCAGCCTATCTTGGAAGACTGCATTTCCTCCTGGCTTTCACTATGGCAAACTTCCTTGGGTGTCTTAAAACTTTCTCAATTTCTGAAATATTTTCTAAAACACAAAGTGCATGAAATAGAAAATTAGAAGCCCAAGTGTTTTTTATTTAAAGATTTACAACTGTATCCAGAGCTGAATGAGGAATTAAAATCACTACTAATTGAAGAACTGAATATGCCACAGCCTCATTTAACACTGCAATACTAATGCAGTACAAAATAAATATTGCAAATGACTGGCAGAGCCACAGCAGGAAGTTAGTAACGTCGGTAAAAAGTTCAGATATCTCTGCTTATCAATCAGAGCTCTCATTGTGACTAACAGCTGAGGAACACTGGAGGCTTCACAGTCTGTTCTAGGTCCGGAATAATGGTGGAAGTAGGAACAACAATTCATATAACTAAATTTCTCCAAAATCTCTTCTAAAAATCTAAGAAGTCAGACTCATGATAGCCTATTGCTGTTCAGCCAGGTGCTGGACCTGGATAAAGCTCTGATTGCATACATACTAGAGAGCACCCTAGAAGGTCACAGCTCAAGTATTAGTCTCCTGCAAAGCTTTTTGCTCATGTTTAACTATAGTTCCTATAGCTACAGGGTGAGCATTCCGACACACTCTCCAGGTTCTAAGGGGGTTTATTTGCACAAAAAACCCCACACTAGCCCAGACTTCAAATGTCCAATTCACTTTTCACAACACTTCCTTTAAGTAGTACTGGGAGTAGCACAACATTATTTCTGTAGTAGTCCTGCTATCTTTACAGCCACATTTACAAGAATCTGCACCTGAAATAAAAAAATCAACCTATGTACAAATACAGCTCAATCTAACTAGGAAGGGTAACACACACTTCACCACTAGCCCACTTGATAAAAATATGAGATTCCATTCATGAAGAGTGTCTTTTGAGAAAGAAAACAGACAAAAAAGTCTTACCATTACACTTTCATCTGGATCAGGCACAGAATCAAGTAACTCATCAAGTTCTTCTCCAATAATTATATCTCCATCTCCACAATCTAAACATGCTTCAGGCATAGAGAAAGAAACATTCCCTCCATTTGCCAACACTGCAGAAGGCAAAGGAACCTTTTCCATCTGAAGAGGCATAACAGTAGGTAAAGATGGTACAGGTACTGGTGACACTTTAGACACTTCAGAAACAAAGTTTGATGAAGAAGCAGCAGAAACCATCTCTTGTTTCTGGTCAGATAAATCTGAAATAGGTAAGATGGGAATGACTGGAACCTTTGTTCAGAGATGGGAGGAGTTCTTGCATAACTTTTACCCTGACTGTGGAGGGTGAGCGAGTGAAGAAATGTGAAGAATGTTTAAGCAAAACCACATTAAATGTTTTCAGCTTCCATCAGCTTCCAAATCATGTGGACCTTTATCTCAGTGTTTATTTATTACTCAAGCTAAAACAGATAGAAGTTATAGACCTGATACTTTACTAAATCTTTGGCATATTCGCTGCTCCCTATTTTTCAAGTTAAAGAGAACAGCATGAGGACATGATCAATACAGGAGCAATTACAATCATAACAACTTGAGGAGACTGAAAGGAAATTTGCTCAGTCACTTTAATATGCTGTTTTACAGATAAACAGATCAGACTTTTTAGCACAGTACTTTCAAATGACAGGATGAATTTTCTTCCGAATTTTCCTAGCAAATACAGTGAGATATGCATGGCATATCTAGCTCCCTAGCATTAGTAATGTAACACAACAAGACTTACCTAACTCAATATCTTCTACAGAAGAACTCTGTAATTGAGAAAAAAAAAACAAAAACAAACCTCTCAGCACTTTCCACAAGAGCCATTAAAAATTTTCAATTACCTATTTATGGACAAAGAATGTAAGCCCTCTCAAATTCAGGTTTTATAAAATCTAAAACTTATGAAGTTTAAGGTAATTTAAAGATCAAGTTATTTTTTAGATAAAGCAACCATTTGCAGACTGAAACTCACTCATAGTATCACTAAAATTTGCACCCAGACAACTAAAGTGAGACTGATACTGCAGGGAATGAAAGAGTCTAAATGGTATGTTAAATGAGCTGTTCCTACATGTCCTCGTGCATTTACAGCTAAATTGTCTCTATGCCTGTGAAAGAAGTCTGTAAGACAAACATGAACTCCACTACTGCTATTCAGACACATTACAAAGAGCAAGATAAATGCCAGTTCAGCTGCTAATGAAGATCAAATTTGGACAAACACATACAGTAAATGGGGTTTTACCCCAGCACCCTTCATTTTGATAACTGTCAACTAAAGAAAATAAAAAATAAACCCATTAAATTTGCTCTTGCCTTATGACATGAAAAATAAATATATGCATTGCACTGGATTTAATGTTTTAGCTAACATTTATTCTACAAAGAGAACTTGAATGATAATCTTATGTCTTAGTCTGCCACAAGTGTACAGCAAAACTGAACATAAAGATCAGCAAAACCCTAAAATCCCAAATAACAGCCTCTAATATAAAGTGTCAGTTGCACCATTTTCTCTTCATCATCATGAAATTATGAAACAATTATTCCCTGCAATTTACAGTCAGCTTGCACTTGGAACATGTAAAACCTTACCTGAGTTGATACATCACTAGAAACTGAATTTGAGGAGGGTGGCTACAAAGAAAAGATACTTTCATTAAATACAAATTTGACATCAAGACAGGGAAAGCTTACTGTAAAATGTTAAAATCTTACCTTTGCTCTTACATATGCTTTCCTTATTTTTAACCCTAGTTTTTGAGCTAGTTCTTGGGTAAGCTTAATCACACTTTCATCCTAAAAGACATAAATAAAATTTCATCATTTACATGTACTGTCATCAAGCAAAAAGACACCTGTTTATATCTCAGTCTGCATTCTGCAAGATTCCTATATGCTGACAGAAAGTGGACAGTATCCTTCTCCATTTATTTGGATTTAAAATACTGTAAAGACTTTGCAACACCAGAGAAATCCAGAGTTTTTTGTTGGGTGGTTTTTTTGAGTTTTTTTTTGTGGGTGGGTGGTTTTTGTTTGTTTATTTGAGGAACACATTTGTTCTTTGAGGGGATGGGGGCTTATTTTTTTATGTTTTGTTTTTACACAACTTGAGGGCCACATTCCTGATTACCATATGAGCTACTACATGACACTGATGAATATTTAATAAGAAATCTGGGGTTTGGGAAGAATTGCATCCTACAATTAGTAAAGCTGAGTTAAAAACGTCATCATATTTCCCTCTGTCATACAATTATACTGTCTACCCATTTGAATTATTTTAAGATTTAGTATTCAGATCATGTCCTACAGCTAGAAAAAGCTATTTATAAAACTTATATAAAAGCATATTAACCTTAAGCAAAAACATTCGGAGCTGGAGGTGCAAAGTGAAGATCCAAAGTCCAAAGTTACACATTCAGATAAACTGTTTTGGAAACACAAGTGAAACCTTCTCTCTATCAAGAGGCAAACCTACGCCCAACACTTCCTCTGGTCACCTCACTGTAGTTTTAATGCAGAAAGGTGAAAAAGCAGCAAGTCAGTGTTCTGTCCTGTGATCAGTCTATTTTGAGCAAAGCATGTACAGATTCCATCAGCATTTAAGTTCAAATTAGGAATGAATTTCTGAAGTGAAACCTCTAAGTCATCCTCACTCACAGCATTTTAGTTTGCACTGTGAAAGGTCTCAGTGAACCAAATTGGTTTTGGATGTAACTAAAGCCCTGCAGGAATGCACTTGATACACTGCAGCTCTTAAAAATCCCAAACAAATAAAACAAAAAAAATCACAACCCAACCACACAACCAATTATAGAAACCAGATCATCAGGAGCAGCATTTCACTCTACGGATCATCTTCTACTACACCACACACTGCCTGCTAACACAGACAGAGCCCAAAATCAGGGGTGCACAGCAAGTGATTTACATGGAGGACAATGCACTGCTAAGAATGTTACTAAACACTTGGAAAGCTAAAATACAGTTATCAAAAGAATAAATGTACATTATAATTACAGTGGGGTTCTCTACATGCCATAGAGAATTCAAAAAAATTAATTCATTGGTTCTAGTGCTTATTGCAAACATTCACAGCACTTGACCCCTGCTGCATTTCTTCTGCTGAAAGTTAACACAACAAACTCAGCTTGGGGACTAATTTCTGCCCTCAGTCTGCACTTTCACAAGAAAAAATAATGCTTAGAGGAATAACAAAGATTTTATTGCATTAAAAAACCCTAAACCAGAAGAAACCACTTTGGTCTTGATATATGTTTCAATACTTTAAAAATAATCACCACTATACAATCTACCCACCTGTGGCACAGCAAGAGAACATTTTGCTACAGCATCATAAGCCTTTTTATACCTTCCCAGTTCATTCAAAGCTTTTGCTTTCCGATAGAGAGCTCTGAAATTGTTTTCATTCAATCTCAGTGCTATCTCACAATCTTCTAGAACTTTTTCATACAATCCCTAGGAGAAAAAATAAAAAAAAGATACTAAACAGAACTATTATCGTGGAAGTAGTGAATTTGAACTGTATTAGACAAAGATATTTAAACACTTTCAAACATTCACCAAGGCCACTGTACACTGCATTTGAGTTTTGCAAAGTCACCAAATTAGGCAACTGAAAACAAGCAGGATCATCATAATGTAAAATCCAGTAACAGTTACAAAGAAAATTTAGCTTTTTCACAAGAGCCATCTTGTTTCACAAAGAAAGCAGCCGACTCAGTGCAGTCAGCAGTGTAAATGGATAAAAATACTGTTCCATCAAATTCCAAGCCTAGTATGACTTTTATGTTAATTCTGGTGTTAGCAACTAAAAATACCTTGATTATACTTGTAAAAAGATTTTAACGAATGTGCCAAAGTGATGATTTGAAACATGTCAATCCTCAAACTACCATCAAGAGCTTTTCACTCACTAGACTTTGTGTCTTCATACCCTGTTTGCACCCTGCTCTGGAGAAATCCTAGTTTAAACAGCAGCTTACCATATTTGAAAAACACGCGATCCTGTTCACATGCAGCTTCTCTAAAACATCATCAGAAACATGGATTTCTTCAGAATTAGCATAATCAGCTATGTTTATAGCTTCTGTATAATGACTCAGTGATCCTCTCCAATCACCTTCTCGATATACATCATTTCCTTCATGAAAAAGATTTCTAACAAGATCTCGTATAAATAACTGGAACAAAGAACAGAAAAACTCATCAACAGCAGTTTTTTCTTTATCCTCCATATTTAAAAAAAATTAAGTAGAAAATTTATACTTGTAACTTCATGGAATTAGAGTGAAATGCAAAACTTTTGTCTACTTTAGTATTTTTCTTCTGACATTTTTCCAAGACAGCCTCAAAGATGTATTTATATGTTCCATATACTCTTTCAGCAAGCAGCAGCCATAGCAACTGGCAAAGTAGGAAAACGCAAAAGCTGCTTTTGCAAAAAGGGTTTTTTCATCAAAATGTGAATGACTGCATTTTTATCTAATATGTTCCAAAATCCAATGAAACCACCTACCACTAGAAAAAGAGCTAAAGAGTCGGAAAAAAAGCCACAATTATGCAAAATCATAACACATACAGAAACAAAATACATTCTGTAAGTTTATGTGACTGAAATCCTTTTATTGTGCTACTCTGAACTTTACTCAGAATAGCGCATTGTTTTATTCAATTAAGGCCCCAAATTTATCCCCAACACCAGCAGAGAAAGACTTCATCTGAACTGCTGTATGAATAAATTCAGGACACCCAAATATCTGAATACCTGTATCATACCTGTAGTAGTAGTACCTGCCCAGTTCCAATATTGAGACTTTTAAAATCACCATTCATACTATAACATTACCTAAATGATGACTAAAACCAAGAGTCACTGTAATAACATAGGCCTACGTTAAAAACCCTTCTGGAAATTAAAAAAGTAATTTCATTACCTCATATTGTTCTTGCGTCCCTGGATAGGGCAAAGTAGATCTAGAAAAAAATTACAAACTTCACTTATTATACATCTTGCTAAAAAGAGAATCACACTGAGGAATGCTAGCTCTTAGTAAAAGCAGCCTTGCTTCCTGCAACAGGCAAATAAATCTCTGATGTTTGCCCACAGCCTGCACTGAACAAGGAAGAGTGCTGTAGATGAGTTTTGATTTAAAAACTGTGCTTTCTTATTACTAATGACTCATTTTAAGTTACATAGTGAGTCTGAACTCTGCTGTTCAAGATGTAATAAGGTTTTGAATGATTTGAGAGTTTTAGACATCAATGTTGTTTGTTTAAAAGCAATTTCCTTCCTCTCCTCCACTGTGCAGAACCATATTGTAGATGAGGAGAACTGCAATCTTCTTGAAAGTATTATAAAATGACAAATTATCTGTCAAAAAGCACATCAATTTTAATTAAATCACACCAACTACAGGAATTTTAAGAGTTCTTTTGTATGACATGGAATAGAGATGTTCTCTAGCATGGAAGAGGTATTCTACCTTTTCAGGAAGAAAAACTGGAATTCTTTTCCATACAGATTAATGGAGATTCTGTTTTTAAATAATTTTAAAATTGAATGGAGGGTTTTGGTTGGGTTTTTTTTCTTTTTTTTGTGGTGGTGGGGGTTTTTGTCAGGTTGGTAGGGTTTTTGCTTTGTTTTTGTTTTCAAAGAATGCCTTATATGAGCAGTGAACTAGTATGAAATTTCAAAATTATTTTAAGACAACCAGGATATTCAAAAGAGTATGGCATTGACCCACATGAAAATTACTTAGATGGTTTCTCAGTGGTTTAAATTTTAGCTCCAGAGAGTTAAAACAGGTAGTGGTAAGCAAACCCATCCCTTTCAGTAGCAGCCCAGTATTAGGTGTTGCTATTATTAAGGTGGATTTTCAGGCTAGCAACATTTTCTACCCACAAAAAAAAAAAGATTAAATGCTGATTTTCCTCAAAGGCAGAAAAGGAACAACCTCTCACCTTCAATTTACTCTGTTTAAGCACAAAGAGGAGTTCTATCTTTTCTTTAAAGCTGCTCCCTATTTCGCATGTTAGTGCTAGCAAATATTCTGAGGAAAATCACAGAAGGACCTTCCCAGAGCTATCCATCTCCATATATATAAATATATATATATACACACATGTGAATGAGCATACAAGAATAAAAACCACAAAATCATACTCTATAAACTGGAGTCCTTTCTTAATGTCCTGTTGTCTAGTGCTTCTCTCTTCCGACACATTGGACATGTTATCCTGAACATCCACTTTTCGGATATGCCACTCCTCAAAAAGGAAGAGAGATAAATGGCTGTTACAATATGTATCAGTTTGCATTTGGACCAGAAGGATCCACTCTCACACCAACACCAAGTCCATTGTGCAAAGGTGATTCTGCACCTTTGAGAGCTTGAGAGATCACTGCACAAACTCCTGACACAACTGAAGTGCCACAGCGACAGAAGGAGAAGCCCGAGGTCACAACCAACACCCCCTCTGTCAGCACCCAGTTACACAACATTTCTGCAGAAAACCTTGCTTCCAATTTCTCATTTATCTTTTCTTTCCACTTCCTCCAGATGATGCAGAGTCCTGTTTGTGTAACTACACCAAGCTACAAGCCCAGCTTTTCATGCACTACTGCTAGACTGAGCTGAAGTTCCACACTGTCCCCTTTCAATAGCTTTACACTTACTTGCTTGTTGAAGTAGAAATAAACTCAAGATCCTGGTATACTTATTAATAAAACCCAAACTGATAAGAAAGCTATCATGAAGTCTAGTCCTAGAGCATCTCATCATCCCCCAAACACTAAGGTGTAATTAGAAGCAAACACTACTGCTTGATTAATATCTACCAGCTGGCCAAGATGAAAACCTTGGACACTTCACCAGTAGGAAAGACACCGACTTCACTTGAAAAACTGAATTACTTCAATGTAATTCCACATCATCAGCTTGACATTTTAATTTAATTTATCTCAATCTGTGATTTTTTTGTGTCTTCAATTTACTGAATATACAATACTCAAGTTAAGCTAAAATTATCAGTATAACCTTCAATATAAGGCTATTTGAAGTGTGCTGTCACAACTGTACATGGTTATGCCCAATTGCGATGCAAGAATACAACTTATTTTTACAAAAAAAAGATCAATAGGCCAAAGTTTTATTCTGAAAATACTCAAGTTCAGAAAAAGGCTTTTAGCTAGAGGAAATGCTTATGTTTTTTGAAGAAAATTACTTTTTGTAGGAATTTATAGCTTAAAAAAAATTTGAACTACATGCAGTACATTTCTGTGAGCATGAAACTAAGTTTAAAACAGCCAGTATTTTGTGCCAGGTTGCCATTTCACATCAGTGGCAGAAGAATGAAAACAAAGTGAAATGAAAAACAAACCAACCCCCTGCAAACTCCACAAAATCCTAGCTGAGGACAGAAACAGGCTGCAGAAGATACCCTACTTTCTCTGAATGACTTGAAATAAGGAAACAAACTGAAGAATTTTAAGCTCTGATAATGTTTACAAACCTTTTCAAAACCCCTTAAATGAATGTATGAAGTTTAGACTACTTCAAGTCATTATGAGTTAGTCCTATTATAATACATTCCTAAAATGAGCATTAAAAAAAAGAGGAATTTTCTTAAGGTCACTAAACAAATTATTGGAAGCATTCCAAGGTCCCCATTTCATCTCACTTCCCACTGTGATCTCTCGTAAGAGCAAGCTTTATAAAAACCATGAAAATAAAACTCAGACTTTACATAAATATCATGGACAGCTGTGATAGTTCACCAACACGAATTTCTCAGAAATTGCTTGCTTGCGTATATAAATAGCCCTCAGTAATCTACTCTTCAGAGAGGAAGTAACTGTTTTTCATGTCATTTTATGCATCACCTTTTCTTCCCTAAGTTAATGATACATATTGTGCTTTTGGCATCTATATTAAAGACTTTTATTATATTATAAAGGTTTTTATAAATAACAGCATATCTATGAAGAAATCAAAACGTAAATGCCTAAAGGGCATTTTACTGGGCATCTGAATAGTTTTTATTTACTCGCCCATGGATTAGGTTTTAGAATTCAAATGAAGTCTTGTAAGAATCAGAAATTCTCACACTAACTAAAGAAAGCAGGAATATTAGCACATGCTTTCCCACAGAAGTAAGCTTTGGAAAACACATTTTAGTCCTGTGAATTAACAACTGACAGTGTAATACCATGCCACACAAGGGTCTTGCATATGCCATGATGTGGGCAAATATTAAAATCAGCTTTACTAATTTTAAGAAATTCCAATATTCCACCTCAACTTGCAAAGATATGAAAAAAGTCCAACACAGTAACACCTGCATTTATTTATCACCTCTAACATAAACATCTAAGAATGATATATTGAGCTTGAGGATGTGCAGACTCAGTTTCTCCACAACAATAAAGTTAATGGAAATGTTACAAAATGGGATCACATATATAAGAATAGCTAGCAAGTCATGAACATATGTGAGTGCTGAAATTTATTATTCAAAACAGTTTTCTATTTTTTTCCTACTCAATTGCATCCACAAGATATTCAGGCAAAAATTATCTCTTCTTAAAATACTTTGACAATCAAATTGCTCCAATATCTGATGATTTTGCAGAGAATTTAAAACTGCTTCAGATGGCACCTGTAATAGTACCTCTTCCACTCAAATTTTCCTCAGATCCTCTGGAGCAACAAGAAACACGTTAGACTGAATTACATCCAAGGCAAACAACAATCATGTCTTGCCTTTTAATGTCATCCATCCACTTTCCAAGATAAAATCTCCACCAATATAGCAACACCCCTTTTCCTCCATTTACAGGGACAGAATTTAAAGAAAAATAAACGTAGGCTCCTACATACATTTCATCAAGTCTAAATGTTGTTTTGTTGCTTGAATTTTTACAAGAAAAGTAAAGCCTGTTGTTTTACTCTCTGTGCAATTCACTGAGAGAAACAAGCTACAGAAAAAAAATAGTATGTGAGCTGAAGAAAAAAGCAGACTAATGTATCACTAATTAACATCACAGGCAGAACTGACTGTTGCATTAAACGCAGTATTTCTACACCTGCTGCTATGAGATCAATATAAGCTCAATTTACTAAATGTTGTAAAGAAAAAAAAGCTGCCTAAACACAAACATTTAAAAGAACCATTTATCCTGTTTTATCTTTATCACAGGCTTTAACTCATCCTGTTTTCCAGAAGCAGAAGCCAAGTGACAGAAAGTACCCTGCCAGGAGCCAGTGACACCTTTTCTGACAGATGTTGGTCCATTTATACAAACAGGAGCTATGAAGGACAACAGGTTTGTGCCAGTGCAGGCAGACAGGAACATCTCCACTTCTCTCATACACAGCCACTTATAACTCTTACGGGTTATTTGCTTTTCTTCCAGCATATGGCAAGACAGTTTTCTTCTTTTCTGTATTTTAGCATTGCCGAGGCATTTAAGATTCATTTTAAAGGACATTCCCAATATCTAGTATGTGTCACGTGCCATATTCAGGTACAAGGGCTTTGAATACAACTGCTAGACTATCTTTACAAAACAATTTTCTGGAAAAAAAGCAAATAAATTAATACAGAATGTAGAGAATTGAGTTTTTCTGTAGAAGGAATAAAAGCCTTGACTATTGTAAAAAGGAAGGTCATGCTGTGTAAAACTTTGGAGAGTTGAGCCTTTCCATTTCTAAACTGCAGGACCAGAGAGCAACTATCTCCAGTTTGCCATGCACACAAGTTCCCCCAGTTGAAAATTCAGTCCCAAAGGACAGGGAACTGGGCAGGACTGATCCTTTCTCTTTTTGCACGTTGCTTATTTGGAGATGAATGGAGAATACTGTGAAAATGCATATAATTTGGGGGCCAGAACTATCCCCCCTGGGAATTAATAACCTTCAGCTGACCAAGTAATTCTGTTATTGTTTGTTATAGACATTCGTGGCTCTGGCTATTATAAATATTTCAAGTAAGTATTCTCTCTACCTTCAGGTCTAAATGCTGAAAACAACTGGAAGTCAGTGGTCCTTGCTGCACTTCCCTCTCCAGAGAGCTAAAACTTAAAAGCAAGTACAGCATATAGACATGTTCTTTTAAATTACAGGAGCACATCCTCTTGACATGTATCTCCAAGTTCACCATTAACACAATTACTGGGTTACAGAAATCTCAAATTGGACCTCTGTACAGTACAAAGCACATCAAAATTTTATCATTATTGTGGTTGATAGATCTCTACCAGCCTCGGTGGTTCAACTGACTTACCAAGTAAAATCACACCAAGGGAAGAGACCCCTTCTGTATTCTAGCATCAGCCTCCTCCCCTTCAACTCAGTCAGAAATTAACCCATCATCTACACCACCATATGGCAAAACTTTGGTCAGAAGCTGTGAAACCAGAAGACTGAGTATAAAACACCACCAAAAACAGTTCACCAGTGTTTCCATATAGGAAAACTGTACTCCAGAGGAGAGAAGTTACACCTATAATAAAGGGAACACCGGAAAGAGAAGAGCAAGACTCAGAACAGCAGGAGTGAATACATGACTAAGAGGCAAGCAGTATAAATCCCTTTCACCTACAAGAAGCAAAAGCCTCTCTCTGCTGCTACCTCTCACACCACTAACAACAGCAACAAGCATAACACATTCAGGCATTTGGATCCAAAAGCTACACACGCGTAATTCCCACCCCAGGGGCACAAGAAAGCAGAGCTCTGCCTCGACAGAGCCAAGTGAGAAGTGGCACTCGTGCAGCTACACCAAAACCACTTCCTTGAGAGATGCCACCAGCACAAACATCTCCATTACCCCCAGCTCCAACCCAGCCAAGGATCCAACTGGACATCGAGCACATGCCATCAGAGAATAAGCCTGACCCAAAGCAGACTTGTCAAAGCTATTTATTGCTCTACCCAACCATCTGACAGATTAAAAGCATAATTACAGATAATAAACTACAGCGCAAATCAAAGCATGCCTTACAGAGATTGTAAACTGCTCATCAGACTTGGACTGGCATCAAAATAAGGAAGTGAAAATAGAAATCTTACTACAAGATCTGTATAGAATAAATATGTTCCTCAGACAGCAAAAGCACAAAAGATTTTATGCTCATGTTCACACATCATTGAGCTGTTATATGAGACATTTCAAAAATGTAAGATGCTGGGGGAGGAACAGGAAAAGCATTACACAGCACACATTTCAATACTTCCAAGTCAACTCCCCTGCTTAATCTAATGCTTCTGGCCACAATCACAGAATTCTGTTATGTCAGCTCAAAAAAACCACCTGTAACACAGACATAACTCAGATCCACTTTTTATTTCTGAAAAGTGAACTTGACCGTTGTAAAAATGAAGTATCTGAATAAAATTAAATAGAATATATAGCAGCAATTTAAGCTCTACTCATTACCCACTCTTTACTTACCTTCGGTATTTAGTTGCATCTCCTCCCATTTGTTTCCTAACCACAAAATAATAAGATACTGCTCAAGATTTACTTTCTACTTTCACGGCTTTGCTACTTTTTTTTTTTTAAATCCACGTAAGAAACAGGAGAGAACAAAGACGCTTTGTGAAGTCACTGCATTTCCCCAGGAAATTAAGAAGTGGGGCTGGAAGACTTCGGTTTATGATTCTCAGATATTTCAGTAAAGAACAGATCCAAAAACCTAACTGAAGGAGGAGTATCTTACCAATAAATCCAGAATTATCAACAGGATTGACACCAAGATAAACTCTGACACTCGATTTTGATGACTGCAATCGCCAATATTTGAGTTTCGATGTTGGTTTTGGTTCTGGGGTTGGTTTGGGGTTTTTTTCCCACTTCCTGTAAGACAGTTCTGACTCTCCGTACCAAAGCACTGAGCGCTGCCGCCCGGAGCTGCCCGGGCACACGGCAGGCACGGCGGACAGGACCTTCCCCGGGCCGGAGGAACGACACCGCGCACTTGTCAGCACCGAGAGCCCCAGGAACGTCCCGGGGGGCCGCGAGCGAAGGACGAGCCCCGGCCCGGCCACTGTCAGCGCTCCAGGCTCTCCGGGTTTGCTCGAGTCCCGGCGCAACAGGAGAGCTCCCACCCTGCCGGTCCGGCTGCCCTCAGCGCGCCGCGCCCGCCGCCGCCTTTGTTCGGCCGAGCGGTTCCGGCAGCCGCCGAGAGCCCTCCGGCCCGGCCCGGCCCCTGCTCCGGCGGCACCGACAGCGGCCGGCCGGGAGGGGACACACGGCCACCCCCGGGAGCGGCGCGGCGACCCCGCAGCTCCGCCTCGGCGGGGAGCGGCGGCGCCGAGAGCCGTCGGGAGGGACGGGCGGGACCGGCTCCCCGCTCCCGGGGCGGAGTAGAACGGCAGCGGGGCCGGCCGCGTCTGGGCACTCGTCCCTCGGGCGGAGGGAGCCGCGGGGGCACCGGGATGCGGTGTGTCCGTCCCTCCCCCCGCCCGTACCTGCTGTGAGGCCGCGGGAGCGCAGCGGGAGGCGGGGCCGGCGGGACGGGCGCGACGGCGGCGACGGCGATAACGACACCGAGAGCGGCGGCAGCGCCTCCTCCGCGCCGCCCGCGAAGCGCCGCCGCCCCCGCGCGCCCCCTGCTGCCGGGAGGCCGCGGGCACAGCCCGGGGGCGGCCTGACCCGAGCTCGAGCAGTGCGGGCTTCCCATTGGCTCGCCACCATTGTTTTGGGAATCGCTGCTTCCGATTGGTGGCGGCTGGTTAGCGCTCAGCTGCTGAATGGCTGGCTGCCTGTGGCCCCGCCCCCGCGCGCCTTTCCCCTCAGCGGGCCGGAGCCCCCCGGCCGCTCCGTGGCCGTGTGTGAGCTGTGCTGTGTGACCGGTTGTACAGACAGCGGCACGACCGAGCCCGGGGCAGCCACCGCTCAGGGCCGCCGCTCCGGGCAGCGGGACGCTGCGGCCCTTTAAGGCTCCGGGTGGTTCTCCCGGAAGCCGCCTGACGTGGGCAGCTCGCGGGATTACTCTCGCCCAATGACGTCACTCCCGGCGGAGGGCCGCTGCGCGTGCGCCGGAGGGCGCAGCTGGGGGCGCGCCTCGCGCCGTGCGCGCGCCCCGGTGCGCTCAGGGCTGTGAGGCGGGACGGGAGCGCGCGTGAGCCCGGGGAGCCGAGCCCGGGGGGCCGAGCCCGGGGGGCCGAGCCCGGGGGGCCGAGCGCTGGGGGCCGAGCCCGGGGGGCCGAGCGCTGGGGGCCGAGCCCGGGGGGCCGAGCGCTGGGGGCCGAGCCCGGGGGGCCGAGCGCTGGGGCTCCTCGTGTCGGAACTCTCAGAATGCCAACAATTGTGCCCAGGCCCAAGGGGCGTTG
The DNA here is from genome assembly GCF_008360975.1 of Lichenostomus cassidix. Lineage (NCBI taxonomy): Eukaryota > Metazoa > Chordata > Aves > Passeriformes > Meliphagidae > Lichenostomus > Lichenostomus cassidix. The sequence continues at coordinate 9,744,231 of NC_139495.1, read as the reverse complement.
CGCCGTCGTTCCTCTAAGCCGCGGCCGTGGCCAGTGTGATCAGCGGCAGGTCATGACCAACGTGGTGAAGGGTCTGGAGGGGAAGTCATTTGAGGAGTGCCGGGGGTCACTTGGTTTGTTCGGCCTGGAGGAGACTGAAGTCACACATCACTGTGCTCTTGCACCCTTCTCACGAGGGCCCCTGGAAGGGCAGATCCTGATCTCTGCTGTCGTGACCAATGACAGGACTCAAGGGAATGGCCTGAAGTTGTCAGGGGAGCTTTAGGCTGGATATTAGGGAAAGGTTCTTCCCCAGAGGGTGGTCAGACACTGAACAGACTCCCCAGGGAAGTGATAACAGCACCAAGCCTGGCAGAGTTCAAGAAGCATTTGGACAAGGCTCTCAAATCAGGAACACGGTGGGATTCTTGGGGATGTCCTGTGCAGGGCCAGGAGTTCGAGTCAGTGGTCTTTGTGGGTCCTTTACAACTGCGGATTTTCTAATTCTTTCCTTTTTTCAGCAGCATTAATGATGGCAATGTCAATAGTGCAGTTGACCAGACTTGTACAGATGCCCCCACAAATACTGTGGTGACTGATGTGACCTGTATGGTAGGACTGCATAAAAAAAGCTTTGGAAGTTTCAACCAGAATAGTATGAAGATTAAACTACCATTAATCAAGTCTGGAAGGGATGCAGCCAATTAGTAGCCCATCAAATGAAGTTATGCTGATGGAAAATTCCTTGACCTGGTGAGGCTTAAAACATTAATTATTAATAAATTAATGTATTAAACATTCCAGTCTAATTTCCCTAGAAGGACAGTGTCTAAATTGTTGAAGCTTTGCCTTGAGGCTTTTCCCAGTCCCAAAGGGTGACTTACCTCCATCTGATCTCAGCCCTGTCATTCTTGAGGCTAAGTGTGTGAATTCAATCACACCAGATATTAAACAGTGCTTAAGTGTATAGTATGGCATTTAACAGATCCCTAAGACTCAGTGTGAAATTAAGCCTTTGCTTACTGCAGGATCTAAAGGGGCATGAGAGAATAAAAGATCATGCATAGAACAACATTTATATAAATGGATCATAAACCATGAAATCGACCATAAAAATGGTAAGAAGGCTTATCCAATTCCAAATTACAATTGTTTGAACACTAAGCAGCTTAAGAAAGCAAGCAGTATGAACATTCTCATCCAGAGCAACAAACCACTGGTGAGGTAAAATCTTTTGGCTGGTAGTAGTATGATGAAAATATTAATCTTAGCTGTTAATCCTTTTGATCTATAGGTATTACATAAATCATGTTGCTGATTTTTCCAAGCCTGCTGTTAGGATTTCCTGCATATTATTCACCTGGAGAAAATGACCTGTTGGGAATTTCTGACTACTTTGGGAATACTTCAGATATAATAAGGACTGCAAATGTGAGCCTGAAAATCGCGCCAGGTAAAGCTGAATTACTAAAATGTCTATCCAAATACCCTGCCTTTCAAACTGTTAGAAAACAGAGTAAATGTTGGGTTAAAATTAGGAGGTTATTGAACAAACTCCTGATTTTAGAAGTTACATTCCTATAAAATCTGAAATTAGATTATGAAACAAAACAAGCAAAGGGACTTCTCTTGAACTCTAAACAAACTTTTGGAGAGGAGACTAAACCCGTCTGACCTTCTGTAATTCAAATATTATAAAGTAAATTCCTTTGGAACCCATATTTATTATGTGCTCACTGATCAAGAGGATTACATGGGTGTGAATGATAGTTCCGGATGAGTGGAAGATGCTTGTTTTTTCAGTCTATTCCTTCATCTGCAGCATCTGAAGTCCTTATCATGCAAGACCTTCTGATATGAGGATCACAGTTCACTGGAATTTCTGATGTGAATAAGTTATTTATGGGTGGAGATAATTTGAGGAATGTACTCCTTTCAAAACTGTTTTGATTTTGGTGTTTTGATTTTTTTTTTTACATTTTAATCAAGTTCTTGATCTTTCCCAGACTCAGAATTCCATAATAATATACGGATGATGACATTTCTCTCTTTCCTCACACAGTGGTTATGGAATACATGGTCATTCCAACGCTGCATGTGTTATGGGAAGGAAAAAAATTCTCCTTGAATAATTAAAACATGAAAATTCAATTTTTTTTTTTCTTTTACATCTGTAAAAAGAGTCAGTTGTGGTCACACATGAATTTATGTTATAATGTAACAGTAGTTATAACTACTACCCAAGGAAATATTCCACAACAAAGAATGCATACATTCTATAAATATTTCACCAAAACAGAGCTTTATCCAAACAAGAGTATGAAAAGGAGAATTCCTTTGGTGAAGGCATGCTTGGGAATCTTGACCTGAATTAACCAAACTGAAACGCTTAAGCCATACTAGAACTTTATCAGAAACCTGCAAAATTAAACTGAACTAAATTAGAGTATGAACAATTCCCTTCCAAAGTGATTTAACCAAAATACTGCTCTTTATTCAAAGTAATCATATATAGATTAAATATAGTCTAATGGAATGCATTCTAAAAGTCAATTTGCAGTTGGTGGCTATTGTTCAGTTTGCTGCCACTACATGACACCCCTGTTTTGCTTAGGATGCCCAGAGGTGAATGAGCTTTACTCTGCCCAGAACAGGATGATCTATGGCACATTCTTGTAACTGGCCAGCATATATGGAGGAAGACTCTCACCAAAGGTATTGCCAGTGTTAGGTTTTGTTTCTGCTTTTTTGTTGGTAGTGATGGATTCTTAATATCTCTGTGATACAGCATTGAGTATTGCATGCAAGTTATGCTCTTTGTGGTATTTTATTTGTTCTGTCATGTGCATACCATGCTTTTGAAAACCCTGACCTCTGCATCTCTGAAAGAGCAAAAGCTTTTCCTTTTTAAATGCTAATGAAATTGTACATTATAATTTCCAGCACTTACCAGTCAAATTATGGGTTTGAGTCTTGAAAATAAGATGATTTTTAGTTCAGCAGCAACTACATCAGTCTGTATGTTTTTTTAATCCATGCAAGAAAAAATATCCTGTAATAGACAACACTTGCCTCTGTATGAATGAAGAGGTTGTGGTGGTTTTTTTTTCCTTTTATGCTTATTCATTCTTAAGCATATATATGTTATAACTTGGTTACCCTGGGACGTGAGCTAAACAATGTATCAATATCTTCCAACTACACAAATGGGATGTTGCAAAGCTGTGTTTGTGACTTGTCACTTTAACAACTGTTAAAGTTCAAGTGCCTTTTGCCTGCCATTCTTGCCCTGGCACAGACGTGGTTTCTGCTATTGCTGGGAGATGGGCCGTGGTGGAGGGGAGCAGAGTATTTGACAACAGCCACAGGGCAAGTTAAACTGTAACTTTCATGGTATGAGCCCGATGTTACCTATGAACTTTTCGTTTCCTTGGGAAAGTATTTAGCATTTCTAAAATTAATTTAAGATTTCTGCCATGTTAAAATTTTGTTGGAATTGGTGGAGGGCAGTGAACACCTGTGGGCTTTTACAACAGATAGTATCTTGGACTGGTTTCAATGTCTCAATCGTAATCCGCAAAAATTAAACTCTCGTTAGCAGCCATTCCTTACCGCCTCGCCACGGATTACCTCTCTCGATCCACGGGGAATTTCGCTGCCACGGGCCAGCAGGGGGAGCGAGTCCCTCCCGGGGAAGTCTGACCCTGCCCACGACAGGTGGGAAACGAGGGTTCCTCTGGGCTGGAAGGGGTGACGTTAGAAAGGATCGCTCCAATTAAAAAAAAAAAAAAAGTCAACCGTTTCAGTGCAATGTTTGAGCACACGGAAACCAGACATACTAAGCGGGGCTAAGCTGGATTGTGTTCCTGCCAGCCACCACCAGGAGCATTAGCTTCAGACCTCAGGATGGCCTCAGAGGAGAGTCATGAGTAAAATATGATGCATTGTGATGAAGTCATGGATGACTGATCTAATGAGGATGTGAACAAAAAACACCCAAAACCATTTTTCAAATGGGTGACTGGTTAGAGATCTTCTGTTAGCCAGAAGAAAAGAAAAAGTGGAGGTGGGATAGTGCCGGTCTCTGCATTTAACCTTCTCTTAAGGGTGCTAACCATTATCATGGGCAGGGGGGAGATGGATCCAGGATTTTTTCCCCAGCTAGCTTTCCTCCCTGAGGTATCTAAGTTACTCAAACCTCTCAGTACATTTGGCAACAAATCAAACTGCACTATCTCACTTTGGCAAGGGGAAGGATAAGAGACAGAATCGTTAGGCTGTGGGTGGTGTTACAGCTTAGACTGTCTCCTGATGGTGTCACACAGACTGTAACAGGTAAAGTGGCAAAACTGAAGCCATTCCTGAAAGTGTTTCTGGAGCAAATACCCAAACCCTCTCTTCAAGCACACTGTTCCAAAAATGTAGTCATTAATTTTTTAATCATTACAATCAAGGTGCCTAGCTAAGATAGCCTTCCTAAGCATTAATTGTCCAAAGTATGTAAAAATTTGCAAATAAAGCTATTTTGCTAGACTACAATATTTAAGATTGGTTTGCAGAGCCACACACACACACAGAGCTTTCAAAATGTGTTTTAGAAATGAAATGGAAGATTCTGTATTAATTCAAACAAGGAATACTAAAGAGTAAATAAGTATGAGAGGCTGATGAAAGTTCTGTTCTGCTGGCTCTCAGTAGGTTAACTAGAGCTTTCCATCTACTGAGCCTTGACACTGCATACTGTTAAGATCTGTGGATTTTTTAAGGTGCTTACCATTTGCTTAGGAGAGTCATACATTTGCAAAATTTCTTACAATCAGACAAATGGTTTTGTGTGGACATAAAGGCTGTATTTCAATAGGAATCATCTATACATTGCTTCAATTCTTGATTTAGCAATATCCCAGCTCATTATAGGTAATTTTGGCCAGGGTAATGAGCAGTCACAAGTTCAGATAGTTCTATGGGCAGTTCCCACTTCATGTTCAGTGAGCTAAGGACCCTTTCTGAAAGTGCAGGATCTGTCTTGAAAAATGAAATACTGCTGTATTTCAAGATACTTCAGGGATTCAAGGAAAGCACATAATGAAGTTTTCAGTTTGTCAACTCTTCTTTCTGAGATGCTTGTCATTTTGTTAATATTATGTTATTTTTTACAGTTTCTCTAAAAAAATAGTAGAACTTTTCCTACCATTTAAAAATAATCTTTTTCTTCCTTATTATTTATTGTGGTTAGGAATTATTAAATTCGGCAATCTATGTCCTATGATATTGGATTATTTTATTCTATTCCATTTTCTCAGAAGTGTGGTCTTATTTGTATGTAATAAACAGGCTTTGAAGATTAAGGCGAGGAAAATTACACCTATTTTCTGACCTGTTTGCTACTATAATATTTATATCACTGTTGTAAGTAGCTAACCCATTATCATGAGCTTCAGCTGTTTACATCACATCTCAATTTTATCATTTGCTTTTCTGTAGCTGTGGGTGCACTGACTAATTTAGCAATATAAGGTGTGTCTGATTACTTCCTTTGGAAGACAGAGAATGTCACTGCGTTCACTGCTTGCATGAAACTCAGGAAGTGTTTTATTCAATGCATAATGCTCGTTGGAGCTGTACTTTAGAGCTATGTTTTTGTTACCTTCAAGATCTTGATTTTTCACCTGACCTTGTCCATATTTTCTTCGCTTTCTGTTTAGAGGTTAACTACAACAGGTCTTTAATGCTAGAGAACTCTGCTGGAACTGAAATGATGGAATATGGGTAAAGTGAATTGATCTCTTTTCTATCACAGGTTATATATGAGGTTTAAATCTGCCAATAAAGAAGATGGGGCAGGACAAAACAGTGGCTTGTAATCTAATTCAGTAAAGAATGGTGCTTTGCCACGTAACACAGCAGAACTGAGGAATAACTCTCTCCACAGGGAGTTTCCTGCCAAATTAGCAAAAAACCCTTTCTTTGTTTTTTAGCTTTGCTGGGATCTAGAAGGTCTCTTGGTAATGTAAAAGGCAAATTAGTGTGACATTTCAGAGTGTGTATTTAGTACAAGCTGTCCAGGGGAGACCAGGCAGGAAGGTGTGTGCTGGTGCTGCTGGCTTTGCCCATGCTTGTGCCTGTGGATGTGTGCAAGGATACACATCCAAAGGAAGCCCTTTTGTAAAGCAAACCTTGTGTGGCTGTCGAACGCTCAGCACCAGTGCACATTTCAGAGGTTAGCTTTGGAATAGTTTTAGCCTGAGCACACAGGTTGAATGTCATGGTTGGAGCACACCTTCCTGTCTTGTTCCCCAAAGGAATCCCATGCTCTGAGACAGCTCTATCAAATGAACCTAAGCACAGTACATGGGGATGATCAGTTTAGCTCACTTTTGAGCCACAATGAAGTACTAAATCAGACCCACTCTTGGCAAGTTAGATTGCCCTGAGCAGGAATGATTTCTCTGAAGCAAGTTTTGCCGGAGACTGCTAAGGTTGCTTACAATCCTCTTGAAGCTGGCAATCAGATTATCCTTTTCGTAGGTGAGCTAAGTAGGTTAAACGTCTTGAAAGCCTCTAAACTGTATCTCTCATATCCTGAAAGCTATTAACACATCAGCACTGAGTCTGCTTCCCTGCAGTCTTAGGTCAAAGGGGGTAAATGTTACACCTCTCTGCCTTGCTTAATCATATTCAAATAGAAATTCCCCAATCACCATATTGGCTCCTATGAATTCTCAACTCTCTCCATGTACTATGGAGGAAGCTCAAGCCCTTCATATAAAGAATGCCACCATGATGCTCAGTTATAGACCAATACCCTAATTCCTGCAAACAGGATAAGCATTTATTCATCAGCTTATTGTAACTGTCAACTGTTATTCTGAAAGGTCAAGGAGTCATCCAAAACTCTGGTTTACAAGCACTAGTGAAAATGGCAAAGTCTTTTGAAGCTGTCTGAGTCTAAAAGCATACTTAAGGAATTCTTCAGATTCACCTCTGGCACATTGCAAGCAATTGGAGTTTCAAGTTCCTAAAAACAGTGTTTGCTTTTGGTCTCTATCATTCTGCCTCACATTGCAGAAAAAACTGAAAAAAAATTTAATAATGTCTCCTGAAATGTAGTGAAACAAAGTCCATGTTACAAAACTAAAAAATTTTTATACATACTGAATAATTCTGAATTTAAATAACACTTGAAATAAGGAGTGGCCAGACTTGACTAGGGTCTTTCAAAGAAAATACCTTTGACAGAAACATAAGGAGAATGAAGTTCGCTGACGCATCTGATGTACTTCTGGTTTTATATTGCTAAGCATCAAACTGATGAGAGCTTTGTTTGTTTTCTTTACAATTATTACTGAAATACAGGATGCAAAATACATCTTTTTTAGAGGGCAGGGGGTAAAAGAATCTTCCCACTTTCCTGTAACACTCAGACTTTCCCAGATAAAATTTTTTTGTAGAATTCACCTTTCATTCCTTCCTGGCCATATTAATTTGAATTCTTGGCTTTTCTTGGGCAACGAAGTGTTTTAAAATACAAAAAGAATAAACAGTAATTTACTTGTTGTTTGTCAAACTAGAAGGATTAGCATTTTAAGGAAGTCATAGAAGTAGATCGGGAAAGCATGAGAATTCTTTGAATGCATCCCTGAAGCAACCTGTGCTAATGGAAAGTTCCCTGCCTGTGACAGAGGAGGGGGTTGGAATGAGATGATCTTTAAGGTTCCTTCCAACCCAAAGCATTCCATGACCCTATGAATGCTGCTATAGATGCCCTAAGAAAGAATTATACATTGCATTCCTCTGTTCAGCATCCTGGTATTCAAGCCAATATGACCCTAAAATGATAAAATCTCAGGGTAAAATTGATTTGCCGTATAGGCAACACAATTGTTGGAAGTTTGTGATTCCTCGGAGAATTATTCTGAAGAAATTAATATACCTAAAAACAAAGTTAGCACATTTTCTTGTTCCCTGAAAGAGTCAGTATTCCCCAGTAAGCACACAGCTCAGGATTTTGGGAAGCACATCTAAACTGCTGTGCTAGCACTGCCTAATTTAGTAGTGTTGACATAACTGCAGCTGTGAGCTGGATTGGAAGCATCCAGGTGTATAGAGACTACTCCGACAAACATAGACAATTTCAGAAATGATGAGAGTTCCATGACAGTGGACTAACAGACTAACAGAGTATCCTTAGTTTCATGGACTTCTCATTCTGCAGTATGGAAGAGAATCCACACAAATATGCGGTTTACAGTCGCCAGTACAAATAATGGCACCGATGGAGCAGCAAGACCTTTCACAACAGTCTTAGTCCACACAGCTGTTGCAAGGTAGGCTGGAGATACATGGAGTAATGTTTTTAGGGAACAACTGCAATTGCAACAGAATTGCACTGCCATTAAGAGTGAGGTTGCTACAACAGGCAGAGCCCTGCTGTTTCTCATACTTCACTTTAATCAACTTTTCAGTTTTTCCATGCTGTTTGAATCTGTTTTATGAATCTGTTTTTGTGTTTCCACAAGATTTGAGGTTTGAGTTTGTATGCTGTAAGACTCAAAACAAACCTTGGACAGTTGAGGTTTTAACTTAAATGCTGCACTCTCAAATGTGGCACCCCACCCATTTGCTGTATATAAGAGGAGGTTTTTAATTGACAGGAGAGTTAACATTCTTCCAAACCTCAGTCTGGAGCATGTATAATTATACTGAAGCATTGTTAGAAGCTATTTTAAAAGGAAATGTTGCCTGCCTTCTGAGGTTTTTCTATATACATGTAGTCTGGGCATGTCAGCCTTTCTTTAAAACTACAGCATTGTTATTCTTGATCAATAAGCAGCACTTTACTACAGAAAATTATGAGCAGCTGGGGTCTTCAGATTTGCACCTTGCCACTGACTTTGTAGAGAGCTTCAGTTATCCTGGGTCTCACTTAAATTTGTAAAATGGAACTTAGGCAGCTGTGATTATTTATTAACATAAAAAATGTATTTTCTTCTGTAAACTGCTCAATCTCAGGCATGAGATAGTTTATATATTTTTGTTACCTTGTAGGTATATACTGGTTTAACTGAGGTCAGAACCTATAATAAATATTGTTTACACCTTATTTATATTTTCTCAAGACTAAACCTTCTCTAACTGCCAGTTGAAATATTTTAGTCTTGAACTTACTGCCCTTCCTTCCTTTTCTCAAAGGTTCTCTGAATTATTACTTATAACAAATATTTTAATTAATAGCCTACATTTTTTCTGAGGGGAGGAAAAAGGTTGTCTTTATTAAATTTTATTTTTACTATAAAAATATGACACATTCTAAATGTGTGTAGTCCCATCTTACTGTTAGTCAATCAGTTTTAAAGAAATCCTTCCCTAATTAGGCTCTCCCATCTCTACCTCTTCTGCCTACTCCATTCAGCCTTTTTCCAGACACAGGCCCCTTCCAAGATGCTTTTCTGATAACAGAACAGGAAGTTCTTTATCTTCTAATGTTGTGTGACTCCAAATTTAATTATATACTTTAAGCAGGTGGAAAATATGCCTTGTTCAAAGAGAAATTACTTGGGCTGGCACGAGAAATTTCAGGGCCTATGGCATAAAGTCAGATCAGATGATCTGACCTTCAGCTCCTTGAACAAATGATGAGTAATTTAAGAAGCCCAAGATAAAAAGATGATGGACAGAGGCCAGAACAAAGTGATGGAAAACAAAATTCAAAGACCAAAAACTTGAAAGCAGCAGCACACCAGTAAGCAGTGACACTTGTTTTGAGAGTGACCCTTCTGCAGGGGATTGTGCTGCTCAGTGTCCTCACATAGGTTTCTAAATCCAGTATTTCAAGTAAAATTAGGACTGCTGCAGCTCCTCCTCTTCCTTCAACTTGCTGTCATAATGATCATAAAAGGACCCACCTCATTCCAGTCCTTCCAGTTGTGCAGTAATCAGCTAATTATGCAGATTACAGAAAACTGAGGGGGGGATGCAATATATGTCCTATGGTAGAAAATGTTTCTCTCCATACATGAGAAAAAGGATCATTTAATGCTTGTATTATTTAGATCTTAAGATACATTCCCTCCCCTAGGAACAGGAATGAAGTCATTACAGAGAATTAACTATTTTACATTGCCTTACATTTTAATTCTACTTTATTGTATGAATATGCAAAACATGTTTGCACATATCCATAGACAAAATATGTGTTGCTTCAGCAAAAATAAGTAAATGAAAAAGACCAGTCGATGGGAAGAAAATGGATGTTCAGCAGCATCTCTGTGCACAGTTATCCTTGAATATCCATCCATTTGGAAGAGTGATGTGCATTATTGGCTTTTTGATAAAAACCATACAGGTTGGTTTTTTTTTTTTTTTTGTAGCTGTCAGAAAGAACCAGTCTAAACAAAAATTCAATATAGTATTTTACAGGATAAAAATTAGGCTTGCTTATGTAATTAAGTTGGCCCTCCATTCTAAATAAGACTTGAACGCAACCAAAGATTATCTGTCCCAGGCAAATCCTTCCTAGGGATTACATGGTGCATAAACTAATAAGGATTTGTCTTTCTTTTCTTCTTTCTGAGAGAGGAAATAACTAGGGGAACATTAAAACATTAATGTGGCATTAAAGAATTGCAAACAGAATTAGGAAATTAGGTGGTTGTGAGTCTCACAGCAGCATCAAATCACCATTAATTTGAAGTATGCAGATCCTACGTTCAGACACACAAAATTTAGAATACATAGAACTGTTTTGCTCTGTGAAGTATAAAGGTCAATTATACATAAGATGTTTATTTTAAAAGATAATATGAACATGGTCAGCATAAAATTTAGTATGCACCATGTTACTCCTATTTTTGGGGTCACAAAACAAAGCTAGACAAATTTTTTATCATTCAGCACAATTTAGATGAAGATAGTTATGGTAAAGTAACTGAGGCACAATTAAAATGTGGTCGTTTACACCCTAAAAAGGAAAAAATATGTTTAGTACCAACCATCTGAAAGACTTGCATGAACACTGGAAAATGGCTATTTGGGAAAACATCTGTTTATTTAAAAGGCTAATCAGTGAAAGCTATAACCTAGACTTGAAACTAGAAAGCTGCCAAAGGAGTCAGAGAAATGAACTACTTTATTCCCAGTCACTTTTTGACTGTGGATTTTGAGATTACCCATTACTGGATACTATATATATATTGTAGGATAAATACCCAGAAGAATTTAAGTCCATTTAGTAAGATTCACACTTCTAACAGCTGAAGATAAAACTGCTATTTTTAAAGCTTTACTAGGACTGGTTCCTCACTCCCTTTTTTCCTTTCCAGCTTGCACATCCTGACATCAGTTAGCAAGGCCTGGTACACACGGTACAGCAAACTCCCTCATCCTATACAGTAAATGCAAAGAGAACAGTGGTTCCATCACTGCTGGTACTAGTGGGGTAGTTCATGGTGTTTGGTCTCTTAATTTTAGGCTGGTATTTCATATGCAATTAAAACCTTTTCTCCCTTATATGTAGGAAAAATAGTCTTTATACATGTTATTCTAAAGAATGCAGCTCTACCTGTTTAGGATGGTATGAACTTTATTAGTCACAGGAGCTGTAGATAGGATGGCTTGCTATGGAATTCAGTAAATATAGTATCACCATGAGAAATTTGCTTTATATTAAACCAAGGAAGTAATTTATGAATTTGGATCAGATCAGAGAATCACAGAATGGGTAAGGTTGGAGGTGACCACAGTGGGTCATCCAGTCCAACTTCCCTGCTCAAGCAGGGTCATCCTAGAGCACATGACACAGGATTGCATCCAGGTGGTTCTGGAATATCTCCAGTGAGGGAAGCTCTACAACCACTCTGCGCAATCTGTTCCAGTGCTTGGTCACCCAAAGATCATCTTCCTTGTATCAAAATAAAAAGAATGACGAAGTTTGAAGATTGCCAAACCCATTGGTGTGCTAGTTTGCCATCTGTACTACGAAATTATGCAACATATCTTTATGTCTTTGAAGATTTATTGAACTCTGTAAGAATTAAATATCATCCTCCCTGAGCACTGTCACATGTACAAGGTACTGGGACTTCAATTCAGCAGCTTCCTTCACACTCCACTGTTTCCTTAGCTCTTTGTGACAGTGAGTCTATAATTGTCCTGAATATGTGGTGTTCTGTCCATAACTGATCTTTTCAAAGGAAATATAAAGTCTATAGAATTATAAAATCTTTCTTAGTTTTAGGAAAAAGTATTCTTAAGCCAGTAATTGATGCTCCAAAGAAGAACAAGCTTAAGTCTTTATAATTATAGGGTATGTAAATTGTTCTAATTTATTTATATTGTATATTACCCATGGCATTTGTTGCCTTCCAATGCAGTGGAAAATAGGTCTACACAGAAAACATAACTATATGTTTGTCATGTTGGCCCAGATTTGAGAATGTAGTTAAACTCTTACCTTTTATTAAGATGAGAATCCCTACTTCTCACTGGAAATCAAACAGCTGCTAGTGCCTGAACAACATGTTGTTAACATCAGCCTGTTGTGCCCTGACACTCTGTGCATACTCTCAGCAAATGACTGTTGCACCTTCTGGCTGATTTGGAAGTATCTGGTTTATTTCAGGTATAGCAAAACATGATGTTAGTGCTGACAGTTCTCTGGTTCAATTACTTCTTATCCCAACTGCTCTGCAAAAGCAAAGAATAAAAGTAGAAGACCATCCCACAGAGATTTGGAGATGAGAGATTCAGAGCCTACTTGACAAGTGACATATACTCAGTTCTTCAGCACTATTTAGCATATTTTTGATCTTACATGTCTTAAGATACAAATTTTCCAATACTCACTTATTTCCTACTCTTAAATTCTCCAGCTAATCCCAATGTTCCCTACCCCTCAGTACTTCCAGGGATTTTTTGACCCTCAACTGTACATTCAGTAACTTACCAGTTCCCAAAGCAGTGTGGATGGTGTTTAAAGACAGAGGGCTCTTGTGCAGATTAGCCTGGAACAGAGGAGTGCTACATTCTACTCAGCTTTCCTTTGATGGACACATAACTTAGGGGTTTATCCTGGTAAGTGTTCAATTGCCATAAAACTGCACAGCTGAGGAGCAGCAAGAAAGACAGGTCCTGAAATAAAGCTGCAGGACAAGCAGACCAGACCAATAGGGTGCTCACTGTCGACAGGGTGAAGAACAAAACAATTAAGAGGTGAACAAATAAACAGGTAACAAAAATCTTCATTTTATTTTTAAGTCATTTAAAACGTGTAGAGACAATGAAAAGCAGTGGACATAGTAAAAGTTACCCAAAACCATGCATTTCTTTGTCTTCTCTCTAAATGGAATATAGTCTGCAGTCTCTATAAATCCATATTCTCCACCCTGGATACTGTGTTCAATTCTGCAGCCTCCCCCCAGCCTCAGTAAAAAGAGAACTGGAAGAAGATTCAGAAATGGCCAACAAGGACAAAGGCATAGACATGGGATTTCATAACACTGAGTTAAAATGGTAGGAAAGTAATTCTTTATGAAAAGGGCACTGCTTCTGTTTGTGACAAAGATGTCTAGATAATAAAAGCAGACAAAATCACAAGTCTCTTTGAATTCAGTACAGATGATTTCCCTGGTGCATTTGCATATTTTACTTGTGATAGATGGAAAAAATTATTATAAATTAATTTGTTATTGCAGTAGAACAGGCCTACTGCCTACAGGCCATGGTTTCATAACAACGTTTAGGCAAAGGGAAGTGATATTGGAGTCTCTTTCCCTGGAGTCTCTTTCCCTGGCGGGGTGGAAATGCTAATTTGAAGGTATCTGCTATCACATCACAACATAAGAATTGTGTAGGTGGCAAGAGACTTCTGCAAGTTCTGTAGTCCAACTTGCTCCTCATGGCAGGTCCCGTTAAAGCAGGTTTGCTTTTGGCCATGTTCAGTTGAGTTATGTGTATCTCTAAGGATGGAGTCCCCTCTCTGGGTAAGTTGTTGCAGTATTTGATCCTCTTGGTTGGGAAAAAAAAATTGTTTTCTATATTTTCTTGTTGTAGGTTGTGCTCATTGCTTCTTGAGCACCTCTGGGGAGAATATGTCTCCATCTTTTCTACAGCCTTCCATTAGGAAGTGGTACCCAGCACGATGATCTCCACTCACCATCTTCTTTAAACTTGAGCAAATCCAGCTCTCTCATCTTGTATGTCATGAACTGCAGCTGCCTGAGCAGTTTGGTGGCCTTCACTAGCCTTGCCTTAGTGCATCAATGGCTTTTTAAAATCAGACACAGAGCTGCAGATGTAGTGTCACAAGTGTCAGATGGAGGGGAAGAGTCAGTTCCCTCCATCCCACCAGTGGTACTCAGCCCGGTTTGCAGCTGGGCACGTTTGCTCCAGGAGCACACAGCTGACTCACTTTCAACTTGTCCACCACAACCCCCAGCTCCTTTTCTACAAAGCTGTTCTCTATCCAATCAGTTCCCAGCCTGTCCCACTCTGTGGGGTTACACCAACGCACTTGTAGGGCTTTGCATTTGCCTTTGTTGAGATTCATGAAGTCCCCAGGAGCTCATTTTTCCAGTCTGACTAGGTCTGTCTGAGTAGCAGCCCTGCCTTCCAGTGTATCAGCCACTCCCCCCAATTTTGTATCACCTACAAATGTGCTGAGAGGTCACTCTATCCCATCATCCTGGTCATTACATCAGCCATTGCAAGGCTGATGTAACCTATATAAAGAAAGCAGAGTTATCTTCCAGAGATGTGCTGTAGACTTCAAATTTTGTTTTAGAAAGTGCACACATTGCATTGCCAAGTCTTTTTTTTTCTCAAGATGTAAAAATAAGAAGTAGCCCTAGGTTCCACAAGAAGCAGGCTTTGGGTCTTTTTTTGGGTGCAAATGCCAAATGTAGGACTTGATTTAGAGAGTGCAAATCTTCTGGGAGGCAGAGATGACTGTCAGAACCTAAGAGCTAAGCAAGCTAGAAGTTATTTATAGAGTCCTTCCCCAGCATTTCCAGTGTGTGCCTTTGCTCAAAGACAGGCAATGTATTTCCAAGCTATAAAAATGGACAGAAATGCATCAGTATTTCTGTCTGAGGATGCTCTGAGGATGGTGCTCTGAGGGTGTTCTTGCAATCTTGTCACCTGCCTGGGTGGTTGTATGCACAGGATGGACTCTGTGTTAGCAGCTGTTGAACTTAAGGAGCAGAAGAGAGAATAGGGAACAGGAAAAAATCGAAACCAGGAGGATGAAAGAAAAAACTGTAGGAGCAATTCAGCTCCTCTACAGACATTATAGCCAGTTTCAAGAACATTTCTGCAAAAACAACCTCTCCAGCACGTAACTGTCTGTTATGGGCAGTGACACACTAGTGTTTTTGCAGCATGGACAGAGTAACATTGCTGCCAAAGGGCATGTAAAGGACAATGCTACAGACATGATCCCCAAAATTCTCTGAGGACATATTATTCTACCCACAGACTTACTATTACCAGAGACATTACAAGTTATGCTTTAGGCTGGTATAGTCTTAACGTTGGATTTTGTTCTGTGTGGTAGAACTGCATTTGAGATAATACATGTACATTGCAAAATAATATAAAATGGCTTAGTAGAATGTTTTCTAATCTTCCACGTGGATCTTGTATTTCCAAACTTCACTTTATAACTCTTGTACATTTTGGGACAACTTCTCCAACAGCATGGGCTGAAGTAAACATTGGTAAACAGGAAACATTGGTTGTGAAAAGGAACTAAGAGAAGATGGAAGGACATGAAAGCGAGGAAACCCAGCCAAACCTCCAAACATAGGAACAAAGGCACTGAATGTTTCCAAACAAATACTCAGATAATTAAGGCTGTTTGGTTTGGTATTTTTATGAAGACAACAAGGATAAAGGAGTCGTATACTACTTGACATTCAGCATCTGAAGGAGCATACACTTGTAAAGGATATATTCCTGGCAGAACCTGTGTCCCAGTCCAATGTTTAAGAAAATGTGGGATAACTCAGAGACATTTACCAAGTATAGCAAGAAGTAAACACAGTCATTTGACTTAACTGCTGGGAAGCAACTCTTCAGTTCTAATTATTCTCATACCCTTACAGTAAGGCACGTGCTTCTTTCCTTATTTTCCTCCAGAAGTCAGTGCCACAGAAGAACCCAATCTGGGACTTAACCTGGGATGCAAAACATCAAAGTTCTGTTTCCCAGCTCTGCTACAGCCATCGTAAAGCCCCTTAAGCAAATCATCCTGCCTCCATTCCCATCTCTAACAATGGGAAAATAATTTCTTTCACCATTCTTTATTAGTTCATTAATTCAGTGGGGCAGCAAGTATGTCCTGTGGCTCAATTGCCATATGCTTAATGCTGTAGGATCCTAATTTTTAGGGCTTTGCTTAGACACCTACAGACCCTAGTACTTCTGTTCTCATCAGCAACACTACATTTGTTCACAACAGCTAAATACAGAGTAGATATACATTTGGCACAGGTAGGTGCCATGCTTTTTCATTTCTCAGGAAAAATAACTGCTCTTACTAAATAAAAAAATTTAATGGAACTGTTATTACCACAAAAATATAGCTTTTCAGCTGTTTAGTCAGCAGTAAATCTACTGTTACACTGCTCTCAAAATCACTACCTTTACCTGGTCACAGGATAGTGGGTAACTTGCACTTATATTAACTATATTTTAGACCATTCTAGCACTTTCCATCAACATTTTAACATTTTGGGTTAATATAATCTATTATTTTCCTGCATGTACATAATCATGGACACTGAGGAATGAGGCTTTTAGAACTCACTGAACAAGTGTGCCGATGACAGTATTATGCTGTGAGAATGTTCCTCAGTACAGCCATGTGTCTCAATTATATTAATCTATTTCTCAGATTTAAAACCAAATTAGTTAAAGCAATCATAAGGCACATGCAGCCTTGCTTGAGAAAGTATATTTGAAAAGCAAATGCTTCTCCCCACCCCTGCACAGCTCCAGTTGACAGACAGAAAGAATTCATCTATAAGAGGGAAAATGCCATTTGTCACATATGACTTAGGCCAGTTTCCAACTGCTTCAAGTAGAAAAAGAAATATGACAGGTCTACACTGCCACATAAGTTTTTAGTTAAAAATTTAAAGGGAACTAAAGCTAATTAAAATAGGACTCCATCACTGTAATCCATATGAACTTCCAAACTGTTACTAGTATATTTTCTTAGCAATATGCCATGACAGTTAACTGGACAATCTAGCTCCCCCTCAGTAAAAGTATTTCCTTCTACCAGATTTCCTCCCCTCTCACCAATTTCACTAGATGTTCTCCTTTGAACTTTTACTACAGTCATGGGAATCAGAACTCATGACTTGCATTCCTTACTTCATCACTGTATACAGATTTTTGTGTACTACATATCTTTGTGTACTTTCTGATAGAAGCAGCTGTAGTCTGAACATTTCAGTTGCATTTGAGTTTTCAGTGGTTTTAAGGTTACTTTCCTTTCTTCAGAGAAAAACATATCAGCTGCACTAATACATTGCATCAGTCAGTCTCCTGAAGAGCGACATGAAATGTAATTCATCTTGCTCCCTTGGATACTGTTTTCATTGTCATATGCAATGGTATGCTGGATGGGATACTGTTCAACTGGAAGTTTCATTAAACAGCTCTCAGACACCATTAAAATGTTCTAATAGGTGTGACTTATTGACCGGAAGAGTCGGTAAACAAATGAAGTATAAGTGACAGTACAAGACCAGAGTAACAGTAATTAGCGATGTGACTCCATGAGTAATAGGAAAATTGCCCTGACCCAGTTGATGGCAATAGCAATGAAATCTTAAAAAAAAAAATTGAAAAGAAAAAATCCCTGATAGATGGGGTTTCTACCAACACTTATCAGGGTCATGGACAACATTTCTGGTTGCCACACAACCCATTTCACTATTCCGCTCCACCTCTGTTGGGACACACAGTGGTAGCTGTGCTCCCCATGTTGGCCAGAGCCAGGCACAGTGATGGAACAGAAGGACAGGCTGGCAGCATTGTCTTAGCACACTGTACCTGCAGCTGCTTGGTACAGATCTGCAGGGCATCCTGGGTTCACAGGAAGCCTCCAGCAACCTCTTTGCAGAGCACCAGCACTCAGGTGGGAACCCAGCAGGCTTCTGCTGTGTCAGGTTGACACCATCACCCTCTGCCTTGTCATGCGCCATGCACAGTCCTGGCTGAGCTGCCACACCTCTCCTGCTGTTCTGCACGTGGTTGCACCAAGGCCTACCAGGTGTATGAGAGCATATCAATATCCTGCCTTCAACTGATGTTCCACATTTATCCCACGCTACCCTCACTTCAGTGCCAACACAAACATTTCAGAGAGCCTGGATTAATGAGAGCATAACAAAAACAAATCTGATCTGTCTGTGCATGCTTTTTATCTGTTGGAATCACACCACATACGATTTTCTACCTCTGCTGAATAAAGAGGAATGTTATAACACAGAAATCAGGACATTTTAATGCAAAAGTAGAATTATCCTTCAGTATGTGCATGAAAAAAGATTTTGTTTCTTTGATGAAAATACCATTCACACAACTCCCCCACCAAACCACCAGCAGTTCCCCAATAGTACGATGATGTGGCCAAGAACAAGTTCTTGGTAAGTTCCATTAAAAAACTTTATTTTTATTTCTCTTTCCATATCCTAGCAGTGTAGGTCTCCATGGGATCCAATGGGGGTAATTTCCTGGAATATAATAATGCCAAAAAAAAGAAAAGGATGAACACCATAAGACAAAACACACGCACACAAAAATCAATACTCCAAATTTCAGGGCTCCTGGTTGCTTGAATAACTGACAGGAAATGCACTGGTTTCAGTGCAATAATAAAAGGTCTGAAGACATACTTGGAAAGCATGAGCATAGAAAAAATCCCATAAAAGCAAGTGGTATTGTCTGTGTGTTGAGAGAGACAATGAAACTGATTGCATTAAGGCACATAGTTGTAGTTTTTACAAAATAGTACAAGAGTTGGAAGGGGAATGGAAAAAATATGCAAATATTATACAACGTACAACAAAATACTTTGAGACTCTATTTTGTTTGAGGTACAATTTAAAATTTTTTATCAAGCTACAAATATCCATAATCAGTTTAGGCGTTGGTTGTTCTTTAGTCATCCAAGAAAAGGAGCAATCAGTAGATGAAGTCTGGCAGATGCAGACTCCAGATAGAGCACAAGTCTTCAGCACCGGTTATAATTAACCACTAGACTAACTTACAACACAGTTCCTGCCTTAACTCTTCAGATCTAGATTAAATCACCTAGGAACTGCTGTAATTGGAAAAGAAAATATAGCTACCCGAGCCGGAAGGTCTGGAGGAGCGGAGCGGCGGCCCCCGTCAGAGAGCTGCGGGGTGTGACCCCCTGTGCCTGCGCCGCGCTCCGCTGCCCGAGTGACAGATCTCAGCTCTCCCCGGCTCTTCCAGCGGCAGCTCCTCCCTTCTGGCCAGATGGACAGCACAGCTCGGTCTTGGGCTCCGGCTCCGGGGGACCCGGCTCGGGGCAGAAGGCAGCCTTTTATAGCCGGCACGCCGCCGCACCGGCTCACACCTACACACTCCGCTGTCGAGCACGGCGCCGCTGCCGGGACCCGCGTTCGCGCCCGCCGCTGCCCATGGCGCCGCTGCCCCCGCTCCTGCTGCTGCTGCTGCTGCCGGCGGCCGGTGAGTAGAGCCGGCCCCGGGCCGGAGCTCGGGACCCTCACGGTCCTTCCCGGTAGGGAAGTGGCCCCGTCCGGCGGCACCTCCGCGGGCTCTGCTGGGCGCGCTCCCTTGCCCGGACCCGGCCGGATGGGGCTTGGCAGCATTGGGGGGCAGGTGGGAAGGGGATAGAGAAAGGAGCGCTAGGAGAAACCCTCACGGGAAATGCCTCTCTTCCCACGCCGGAGAGCAGTGCCTGTGACAGGTGTCCGGCGCTCGGGCACAGCTGGGTGGAACTCGCCCACGGGAAAGCCCGATGTGCCGCTGACAGCGGCGGCTGAGTGTGTCCCGCCAGCCCGGCCGGTGCCAGCCCGCTCCTGCACACGGGACAGGTGCTGGGGGGGCTCGCATTGCTTCTGTAAAGTTCATCAGCAATGGACAACTCTGCTAACGAAGTGCCGTGTTTCAAACCAGTTTGCAGCTTGCACGTGCAATAACAATCTTTTTGATAAAGCCAGTGTCTTTACTCCCACTCTTCTCCGGGTATTGCAGTGAGCTGTCGCAGAGCACTTGAGTTACTAAGCAGTTCAGAAGCAGGAATTGCTAGAACTGAGATTGCCTACAAAACCCTAACTGGGTTGTTCTGAAAAATGAGTCAGTATTTATGAATAAGTTATGATGTGAGAATGTAATTAAAGGACCCCTGCCTCATACCTTCGCACAGCCAATTACTCACTTTGCAAATATTTAATTATTTTCTTTGTCTCCTACATTCTATTTATTAAGCAGTATTAAAGACCAGTTGGAACAATTCACAGTCCATTTCCTCATGGGTTTCCTGAGATATTAATCTGTATAATATCTGAATATACTCATTTCTCTGAAACTGTATTATCGTCCCTCTTTTTCCGATAGGTAGGTGGGCTGACACAAAAAAGCATCCTCTAATTTTAGATTCCCATGGTGACAAGGTAGAACCCAATTTTACCTACAACTACATAAAATTATGTGGAACTTCAGCTGCTCAAAGGCTGGTTCTCACTGAATACTGTGGTCGCTTGGTACTCCAACCTCAGGATATTCAGCAGGTGGGGAGCCTACTATTAGTAAACATCACTAGGCATTGTTTTAAAGTGATTAAATTAACCTCATGCTGAACCTTTGTGACAGCTGTAAGGATAAAATCCTGTCTTCCAGAATAGCATTCAGCTGCCTTAAGTAAAAGATTCTATTGCACTATTTTCTTTTTAATACATTCCTACACAGCTTGCAAATTCACCACACCAAATCTTGCAAATTGCAGAGTCCTAAGGAAAAGAACCTCAATTCAATCCTAGAACAGATTCTGGGCACAGAATGAAGCAGGGTCTGGGGGAAGGCAGTCGTGTTATTAAAGACCATGAGGTAAGGTGCTTGCATAATGGGGCCAACTTAGGGCCCCACCAAGCTCCCTGCCCCAATTCTACTTCCTGACCTCAGATTGCCCCTATGATTCCTTCTGCATTTTGATCATCCCCCAGACTTCATCCTTTGCATGGCACAAACCTCAGCAAGAACATTAAGGAAAGCAATGAAATCACTGCTCCTGCCAGCTTGCAGTGCTCATTACAGAGAGCCTGGCTGCGCTCCGGTAGCTCTGAGTCAGGCACCTCAGTCACCCATTCCGTGGGCAGTGAGGAGCACGGGAAATGCAATTTATGTTTCTCAATTGGTCCAAAGTATCAAAACAGGCAAATTCAACCTCTCCAAAAATTTACATGTGATCAGAGTTTGTGGAGATAGCATCTAAGTAGTCTGGGCAATAAAATGAGGTGAAAAAGGCCATTCCTGATAGCTTATGCAACAAGAGGTAAAAATCTAAGCAAAGACTAAGAAGATTCTATAAGGCATACGGTCCTTTTTGCAAGATTTTGGAGATATATCATGAAGCCTGCTTATTCCCAAGTTTCAAGTTCTGATCCACTGGAGCACTGTGACTGCACAGAGATATCCTTATAGGAAATTTTACACATATTTAACATCAAAAATGTTTCTGTAGCCTCAGTCTTTGAAAGAATGGCTTAAAAATTCTTTTTAAACCCACAAAGCATCATACACTGTATTAGATGCTAATAATGTAGTTAGGTATCATAATTATGCAAAGTTGTACATCTCAATAAAAATATGATAATCAATCTGGAAAAATAATCATTATCTTTGCATTGAGCCCATTGCAAAGAGTAAAATGTTATAGGAAATACGACCTTTCACAAAAAATTGATGTGATTCTAATTTTTTTCCCCTTTCCACATATGGAAATTTAAGGGAGTGTATTTTTAAAATACTCTTTAAAGCAGTGAAATTAAAATAAATGCAATCTGGCTCACCCCCTTTTCCCCCATCTACTATGTTGTGTTTGCAGACACAATCTGCATGACAAAACCCAAAACCAGACTAGACATCAAGGGACAACACTGCTCTTTCAGGAATGCATATTATGCAGAAAGTTCATCACTTCTACTTGTCATTGATATAAATCAAGGGACCAGAAATTGTCCAAAGTTAGCAAACAATTCTCTGATGAAACCTGGAATATGACTTGGAAATTCTTATTTTCTTCTTCCTGACTTGCAGCTCTCCTGTACCATTCTTCCCCACTGCAGAGGAAACCCAGCTTTGTCATTAACCATGTTTCCTTCAGACATTGCTGGCTGCCTACAAGAGCAACCATTACTAAACATTTAAGAGTATAAGCAGTTGTCATTTGTAAGGCTGCAGCCTTATTGCAGGGTTTTTCTCAGCTCAGAATTTACTGAACCTGTACTGACAATGAAGATAATGCTTTCAATACTATCATAAAAATAATCTGTTTATAAGCAAATATAACACTCAACATACAGGTAATATTCTGGAACAGGGGTCAGGCACAACAGATACTCTTCCCTATCTTAGCAAGGAAGTTTAGTGCCAATTCAGCAGTTTTGAAATGAAACTGCAATCGACTACATAGCAAGGAAGCTTTTCTTAATTCCTCAGGATGCAATACCTTTTAATCAATAGCCAAAGCTGCATGTGCAAGTTTAAGCGCCCTTGTTTCAACACTTCTCTCCCTGGATCACATGCCTACAAAGCAGGAGGTACAAGATCTGGGAGTAGTCACCAGTCAGAAAAGTACTAAATGCTGTCTCAGAATTCTTCCTGAAGTGTTTTTGTACCATTATCAAACACAAATCAATTGAATTTCTTAATGAGGTGATTTGCTGAGGTGTTTAAATTCCATTGTTTCATGAAATTACAAGTGCCGGAGGTCACCAGCATCCCACACATGTTACTCAACTGTGCTGGGGCCAGTATTTCTTTTTGGCAGATTTTCCATTAACTGATTATAGTTAATCATATAATCTATTATAATATAATCTATTACAAAAGATTACTCTATTAGGCTATTATAATAGATTATGTGATTATACAGATTATATAAAAACTGCATTTTTACATATAGTTACTCTACAGGAAAATAAATATCAAAGCCTTCAACAACGTCTAAATATTTTTTTCTGTTGCCTGTCTCCCTCACAGGTATGATCAGCTATTAAATCTTAATGTCTTTTGCAATCTGTAACCAGTACTGGGAGTTCAGGTTTATAAACTGTTCTCTTCATACCAAAATTAGTAATTAGTTTAATTAGTGAGAAACTCTAATCAGAAACTTTCCACTAATTTGTCGTATAGTCATTCAGTTTCTAAAACTTTGCTGTGAACAGCTTGGAGCCTGCACTGCAAGGAAAGGCTGTCCATTACCATTAGGCGTCTTCAACGTGTGAGTTCAGCCTGCAGGATGACAAGAAGCCCTTAGAAATGTCACCCAGTGCCTCAACATTTTGCTGCTGCTCGGGACCTCTTCCTTTAGTACTGACATGGGATAGTTAAAATACAGTTCCTAAAGAAAGTTTTGTTATGGAGAAATAATAGTGAGAATGCCTTAAACAACAACAACCCCAAACAAAATTAAACAGAAAAATAACCGAACCCCACCTTTCTTCTTTCCCTGGAAATGACTCCATGCATACATCCTGCTCTACATCCACCACACCATCCCCACCAGTTATTTGGCTGCTTTGTCTAAAAACGAGGAAAACCAGAACCCTATCATAAAGGACCTATTTGTTCCAATGGAAAGCACTACATTCTACAAAATAACGTGGGCAAAATTACATGTTATGTTATGGAGAAAGCACTGCAACCCTGGGGCAGCTAATCTTAGCAGATGGGTGAGCCTGGGCACAGAATGCACACTGGCCCTTGCCAGTTTGAGGACTGGAAATGACTGCAATCTGCCTTCATGGGAAGAAACCACTGTAGCTATTCTCACTGTTCAGTATTGTGCTCACTATGGACTAGGGGAAAAGGGACTGGGTCAAGCAGCGTGGCCCCAAAGCGTCAAAAATAAAACTGCATTATTTGCAAGTACTGTCATTTATTATCAGTGCTTTAAAAAACCCAAACAATCACCCCAATTTTCTGCTTGCATGTTGGATTCAACAAGAGTTTTTCTTCCACAGTTTATAAAGGCACTTTTGGGGAAGGCCATTTTAGAAATCGAAGAGGAATTCTGGAATTAGCAGGAGCCATCAGATGTACCACAGGGCGCTCTCCTTTTGCCTACCTACGCTATGGATGCTACTGTGGCCTGGGAGGAAAAGGATGGCCCAAGGACAGAGTAGACTGGTGAGAGTAACTATTTATCTGAGTAATTAAGTGCTGAATGCAGATGACAGATAAAAGGGCTAAAATATAAATTAGGCCTATTTAATTTGAGAGATGGAACTGAGTTTATACACACCTCGGACTGCTAAGAAACTCTGAAGCATTCTAATTGCATTTGTGTAGATCTACATGATCTTGCTTTTAATTCAAACTCTCATTGCATTAATACAGGATTCACAGCACAACTGAGTTTCGTTGCTGTTGCTGTTCAGCAAAGAGCTGAATAATTAAAGTCTTGTTGGAGAAGCTTTAAAGCTTAAACACTGAAGTAAAAATTTTTTTTAAGTCAATTAAAAATCTTTTGATTTTACTATCTTCCATGTTATTAGTATTCAAAATAATATATTAAAAATTATGCAAAATTCAACCTGTTGAAAAACAAGAATAATTCTAAAAACCAAGCCTTTCAATTTAGTACTGAATTTAGCATACTGACTATCATCCATGAATTTAGAATTGAACATTGGCTGACAATAAGATGATTTTCTGGATTATGTTCTGGTTTTGTTTGCTTCTTTTCTTCTTGTTCTGTGATTTGGGATTTTTAAAAAACTTTCTATGCATGAAACGGAGTTACTGAGCTGTGTTGTTCAACTGTTAGGATCTTTACACAGCGATTCGTGGGGAATGACCAAGTAATTACTTAATAAGCACAGGAAAAAACAATAATTGCAAAGTGAGGGCTCACAGCATTAACTTTTCCTATTGCAGATACAAATTCCTCAGGCAGCTTAAACACCATGTGCCTACTGTAATATGATGGTTTTAGGCTACCAGGAGGAAACTGAATGGATGAATGAACACTTTGTGGATACACCCTGTTCTTCCACCAAGTCAAAAAGAAAGGGTGTAATTAGTTTGCAGCAAAAACTTACGAGCTGCCTAATTTCAGGTCCTTGTTACCTCCCCTACTTTTTGTTCTGGGCTTGCAATGACTCTACACCAGCATATTTTAATGCCTTTTTAAAGCATTAAAATGTCATTAATACTTGCCTGTACTGTTCAGTTTCACAAAATCATAGAAAGTCAATAAATTCTTTGTGCCAGTTATGACAAGAATAATTTTGAAATAACAATTTTGAGCAATTGTCCAAACTTCTGATGATACTGAGCTAACAGTTCCTTTTGTGGAAGGGGCTAGGAGAAAAGCATATCCACAAAACACTGAGAATGCTTTGAAGATTCAACTAGCTCAATGTATATCAGACATTCTTCTTATCATTGATTTCATGAAAAAGCAATAGTTTTTCCCAGGGAATGTATTAAACAATTACCCTGGTTTGGTTACTGAGCAGGTAATGTTTGTACACTCACTGAGTTGACTGTTTTATTGTTTCATAGCTGTAGTAACCCACTGATAAAGCCTACCCTAAATGTATGACCATAAATTACCATTTCTGTTGCTCTCAGGTGCTGCTTTCACCACGACTGCTGCTACGGTAGGGCAGAACAAGCGGGCTGTCAGCCAAAGACTGAAAGTTACCACTGGGAATGTGAAGACCATTCTGCTGTGTGTGGTGAGTGAGCACTTGGAGGGTTTTGGTGTTGGGTTTTGAGGGTCAGTTGTTTGTTTTGTTTGTTTCTTACTTCTACTGATTATCTCATTAGAAAGATATTTTCTTAATTTACCGTAAAACTCTTAGTTTACCATCCTTTCTTTTGTGACATTTTTTGGCCAGGATACTGTGCCTCCAGAAAGCACAGCTATACCAATCAACTGAATGCAGTTTTCTTCTTCTTAATCCTTCCCTACTGACTGACATAAGCAAACAAAACAGTGATCTAGAAGTGTCTATTACCTTTCCAGAAAATACAACCAAAACCTTCCTCCTTTTACTCAGCATTGACATTTGTTGAGGAACCTATGTTACACTACTCCCTGCAGGTCTCCAGCTGGAGAGCAATGACAAACAGAAGACAAAAAAATTTAACAGTTTATAAAGGATCTTCTCCCTACTTAGCAGAAAATATTTCCCAGCAGTTGTAAGCTTATAATGGACAAGTTTTTGGCATATTTACCCCACATCAATTGCACTGATGGCTGCAAATTATGAATGAATTCATAATTACAGTTTACAATTTCAAACAGTGAAGTAATAAAATATTTGATGCATATGTTTATTTCTGGAAGTTAAATTAACAAATGTTAATTTGAAAATATTTATATAATACAAGTGAACAAATTGCAACAGATTGCTGACCACATCCTGATAAATTTTGTTTGAGTGTTCCAAAATGTACTTGCCATGCTGTGGTAAGGCAAGGACAAAGAGATCTCAAAGAAAAAAAACCCAAAAAAAAAGCTTAACAGGAAAATCCAGCTTTTCTCTTACATTATTTGTTCACAACTCCCAAAGCTTTAGCAAATGTTTTCCAATATACCTCAAAGACTCAATGAAACTGTGCTTCTCACAAGCCCCCAACATTTGCAGGGCTTTTTTTCTTGTCACGTTTTTGTTTTCATTTTTTGTGTGTTATCTGGGGGCTTGTTTGCTTGGTTTTTGTATTTTTTTTTTAAATCAGGTACAGATCAATTACTTTGCATGTAATGTTAAACTTCTACATAGCATGCAAAGCAGCTTGAGAATTGGTTATTATTTGCACTACAGAAATGCATAAACTTGTTTAATTCATAAACTTGTTAAAAACAAGTTTGAGTTTCTGACTACCATGGTTTAAAGGCAACAGAGCTGGCCATTCACAGAGAACATAAAAACCTCTCATTTCATATCTCAGTTTAGAATTTGCTGAAAATAAACAAGAGTTTTGACATTACTTCCTTTCCTCCTTCATATTCAACCTTTACTTCATTCAAGTGGCTCCCTCATTCAGAATGTCTACTTGCTCATTTCTTTCTGTGCTCCAAATGGACAAAGCATCTTCTTTCTCACACTAATTAATCACATTACAGTCCACCCTTATTTGGCTGTGAAGATTCTGCTCCTGACAATATTTAAAATAGTGGCCAAGACAGCAGACATGTTGTCAGGAAACAAAGTCCCTGGCATCATGGAGAAGATAAAGTCTGGAGCAGTACCAGGAGAAGAATAGAAGGAATAGTTCCCAGTTAACATGTTTTGATTTTTTATCCTCTCATGTTCCTTATGCTATTGAGTAGCTCTTAGGGTAGCTAGTTGCAGCATAAACAAATATACATTAAGAACACTTCGATTTCATGGCAGAATCTGAGTTTGTTCACAAAACTGAACACTTGTTCTGCTCCTGGACAGATCTCAAACAGAGATTTGGCTAAGCTTTTAAAATGGTAAACACTCAGACAAATGTAATCAAGGATTCTTCAGTTTACAGACAGTTACAGAGAGAAAAAAACACACACTTCTGGGTTGGCACACTGAAACCAAAATACGTTGCTGTAGAAGAAAATGTTCATGCCAAGAAGAAATGCTCATGCCAAGAAATCTGTTACGTTACAACACTACAATTATAAAACAAACATGACAAGACGTGGATTTTATCACACTTAAACACACTTAACCTAACTTCTTACTGAATGCCTTAATAAAAAAAGGTGAGAAATTTAGGCTAGACATGGAACATCTTTGCATGCCATGTATATATCCCATATATTATGTTTCATGCTCTATCCTTTTGTAGATTGAAGGGTATGTGAATGGAAATACTTTCCCAAAGTCAAGTTTCACTAGAGCAAGAGGGCAGCCAGGGAGGGTCACATAACAATTCTAAAGAGGGATCAGTTATCAGAGTTCCGTTATTTAAAAACTTGAAGAAGAGTATTTAAGTCTTTTTCTGTCTACTGTATTTTCACCTGCCAAGATCAGTGATCACTGATTGATCCATATGTTCTGTCTTACCAAAGCTCAGTACAGTTCCTATTGCCTTTGAAATATGAGGCATTTTTACAGCAAATATGGAATGCGAGGGAGAAATTCTTGGTATTCCATTTGGTATTTTTAATTTCTTTAGGCTAATAGCAAATTTATTTTGTTTTCTTTCAGACTCACTAGAAGATAAATGTCAAAAAATGGCATGTGAATGTGACCGTGAAGCTGCCAAATGTTTTTCTAAAGCTCCCTACCATAGAAAATACCTTTTGTGGCCAGACTTTATGTGTGGTGAGATTCAGCCTTTGTGTAGGTATTAGACATATGATTCTGGATGTATTTAAACCTAAGATGACTTTTTGTCACAGTAATGACAACAAATTATTTTCCCCTTTCTTGATACTTCTTCCTGCCACCTCAGCCTCTCCACCCCAGAATGGCCAAAAGTAAACATTTTTCCTCTTATTTACCTTCTCCAGTGCACTCTTATTGGCTAAATAGAAATCTGAGTATATCAGTTTAATGAGTAACTGACAACATTCATTTTGTTTATATTCAGATTCACAGAATCATTTGCTGTGAACTTTTTATCCCTCCTCCACTGGCTGTAAGATACAAATCAAACTTCTCCACTAATATTTATCTTAACATTGTCCAGCTTTGAACTGACTGGAAACAATGCATAAAGTGACAGTGTCAGCACAAAGAGCCCTCTCATCCACATTAAACACGTATTATAAAGCCTAATTTAACTGTTGCATCTCATTCATCTTAAGTAATCCTACCTGCATTAAAGAAGGCCTAATATAATATTTTTTTCCTAGCATTTACTTTTAAAATAGATTTCTAAACAGCTGCCTGTTTGATTCGGCTCAAGCTCCTTACTCTACGTATACCCTGAATTTCCTGTAAGCACAGAGAGAAGTTCTACCCTTAGAACTTCAGTCAGATTTAAAAATGCAAATGCAAACCATCACCAAAACAGTAACATGAAGAAATGTAGAAGTCTTTGGGATCAACTGGCTTTGCCATAAGTGTTTGATCCTGGACAGCAAGAAGTGTATATACCTCAGCAGGATGTAAAGATCATTTTAGCTAGGATCACTTTATAGACTTTTTTAACCTTTTGGGAAGAGATATCAGTACCATGAGTTGCTGATAATCCACTGTTCTATATCTGCTAATTTTAACAGTTATAGAGGCAGGAGTGTTTTACGTCTACTTTCCCCCACCCCAACTCACTCAAAGATGCAGGGCTAGAGAACAGTTTTGCACAAGTCAAAGCTAATGACATGTCCTTCAATATTAAAAAAAAAAAAAAACCCAAACAAAATAACCCACCTCTATAGGAACAGTGAAGATTTCAAAAGAGATCTTTAATCTTGAAAAATATTGATAGGCAAATTTTGTTCATATTACTGACACAAATGAAATAAATGAAACAACAAACCAATGTGGAATGCAAAGGGACAAAGCTCTCGAAAAATCTTAACTCTTGCTTCAGTCAAACGAACATACATTAACAAATACCAATCCAGCTTACACAAAATAACTTTCCTGGCAAGATTTGCTTACAGATATCAATACACACATTATATTGCTGCAAGTAATTACAGTGTCAGGTCACTTTTCCAAAATAATCCTTTTTAAGAGATAACCCTGAATTCAAGAATTAGCAACAGAATTCAAGAGGAGAGAATTAAAAGAGCTATTGATGACGTCTAAGTGATCTGAATAAAACATTTTCCATGGCAATCACATTTTTCAAGACACAAGAAAAACTCAAGCAGTCTTTGCCTTCAACTGCAGGAATTTTAGAACAAACTCTACTGTGAGACTGTGTATAGGGCAGTCACAACTTGACATGTAAAGAAGACTGAAATAAATTAATTACTTTCAATATCAAGCCTATCCAGGAAGGGCATTCCTTTGGCACACTTAAGTTGAGGAACGCATCACTGGTATGAAATGCTAAGTTTAAAAGGAAAAGAAAGAAAAAAATCACTGAAGCAGTGCAAAAGACACTGATTTTAAGGCAGGCTTGAAAGTACACAGAATGCTGAGGACAGAACAAAGAAGTTTATCTAATCACAAATAGGGTGAGATGACTGTATGAATTTTACATGGCTATACAGAAATGTGCTTTTTTTTTCCCTTCATCCTCCAATTTGGAATCAGCTGGTTTAAAAGTAAGTTACCTTAAAGCTTTTTTGTATGTTTAAATTAACATAATCCACCATTTTCACTACCACATACATAAAGAAGAAAAGCAAAGTTTATTCAAAATGTCCATTTTTAGAAGCTAAACAGCTCAAGAGTTCCAATGCCAATCACTGCACTTGTGTCTCCAGACGCCTTATCTCTGTAACCACAAGATCAATGTTTATAATTGGGTTAAAATACAAGGCCCAGTAAAACAAACAATTGCAGACAAACTGAGGAATAAAAGGCCAAAAAATGGCAACAAAAAGTCCCTGGGTTGAGACTTTCCAGAAATGTCTCCACATTCTGTGAGGAATAGTCCTGTGAAAAAGGAAAGGGAGAGGCTTAGAAGAACTTTTTGGTTCCTTTTTGCCCATTCTAAGAAGAGCTCTGATAGGTGCTGCAGCTTTAAATTACTTAGCCCTTACTCAGATACCTGTCAAAACACCATTTTGAGCTCCAGGAAAAACTTTCTTAAAACCCAGTAGTACCAGATTTAAAGAGGAAGCACTAAGTCAGTGCACTTAGAGCCCAAAGCCCAGCAGGTGCCAAGCGCCATCCCAGCTCTGCCTCAGGTTAGCCCATGTTCCCTGGGCTGCTCTAGGCACGTTCTGCCCTCTATCGGCTGGCAAAGGGAAAACCCACTACACACTAAGACAAGAATTCCTCCCATTCAGTTTCCAAAAACTGGGAATAAAATATCACACCAACTATGAAGTAATATAAGTATGCTGAGGTACTAACAGAAAACACAAATTCTGCTAAATTATCAGAACCAGTATCAGTACAACTGAACTTATTTATGATTCTGAGGACTCATCCTTTCTTCACTACACTCTAAGAATATCGTGACTAAATTCTGTTGTATTTAGCTCTCAGCTGACAGCTAATACCAGGCACTGTAAGAGGCATTTCTCAAGGTAAGGGTTAATATCTCCCAGTGGTTAAGAACATACTTATTACTGTTTCCGCATTGCTATATCTGATAAGTAAGAGCAACTGTAAAAAACCCTTGGGAGCATGCACTCCCAATATTCAGGAGTATTCAGGAGCAATAAAATATTCAGGAGCAAGCAGTAGCATATGTGGGAATTCAGACTCACATATTGTTATTAACGTCAGATTTCAGGTAATTTCAGTGAGCAACTGTAAAATTATAAGACTCTTACTTTCTCTTTATAAGGCCATGTACTTCCTACCCTCTTAAGCAAGCTCAGTAAGACTTACTTCAATTCTCTTCTTGACCAGAGCCTCCAAAAGGAGAATAATTCCAGAACAGAGAGCAACATGGCATTCACAATTATAAATCTTGATGTCCAGTAGTGCACATCGAGCCAATCCCAAGCAAATTCAGCAATCAGCTGGTATGGCAAAAATAAATACTTTACAATGAATTCTCTCCATTGTCTCCAAGAAGGATCTTCAAGGTCCTGTAAATTAGGATAAAAAGACTGTTAATCAATTTTCAAACAAACACAACACTGGCTTATTTACACTAGCCTTTTGTTGAAAAGCTGTGTTTTTTATACACTGAAAGTAGTAATTTATTACACTTGCTAGCAGGTAATACTGTAATGCAGTCATTTCCATTAGATTAGAACATTCACAGACAGCCAGACCTGATAATGCCATTTGTTAAAATGAGTTAAGAGCCTTTCTGCAGTCATGTGAACTTCAGAATGATCAGTTTCACACATTTAAAGTCTTAAAAGCCTTAAATCAATCTTATTAAAGGTAATGGGTGCAACACTGGTGATTGCATACAATAAGATCAAAGAACCACTTACTCTGTAGGTTTGTTGTTTTTAAAGTCAGAGTATAAAGAGATAAAATGGTGAATAATTACATCATGTGTTTTTATGCTGCTAGTATGAAAATCCTTATAAGTAAAGCACTAGCATGTTACATATTTTGAACACTTACTAGCACTTTTGTGACAGTATCTTCATACTGATCCTCTTGCATAGGACAAATTGTGTGGATGAAAGGTAGGAAAGCTTCTGTATAATCAAACAAATACAGGTATAACATACTGAGTCTTGGAGAACTCTTCAGTGCATACAGAAGAAAGAGTGATTTTCCGGGGTTGACAGCCTGAAAGGTATCAAATTATCAAGTTTCAATCAGTGAAAAAATAAAATTAAAGGGACATGCTAGCTTTTAGGTTTTCTGACAATCACTTTGCAAAGGATTGTTTTTCAAATACAACAGTTCATTAAACTGAGCAGTTTTACACAGGTAATTTCACTACCTTAACACTCCTCCTGGCTTTAAGAGAATCTTCTATTAAAGACATTATTTTAAAAATAATTAATATACATGACATGATACACTTTATATAAAATTTACCTTATATTCCCAAAGGTTCTGTGGTGGTTTAACACCTAAAGCTTTCACACATTCCAATTCTGTGATAATAGCTCTCCTATGGTTACTGTTCTCTATACTGTAAGGCTCTTTGGTGAAATCCTCCTCAGTCAGTGTTAGGAGGAGTCTACAAAACCAGAATTCAGAGGGTTAACAGTGTCTATTAATCAAAAAAGATATGAGTAACAAATACACAACTACATACTGAAACAATAAGCTACTGATACAAGGTAGCATCTTTTGGTTTACAGAATCACAGAATACTTTGGGTTGGCAGAGACCTTCAAAGATCATCATTACATTCCATATCAAGTGTTCTATACCAACTGCATCTCAGAGCCTGGGTTTTAAATTTCCTTCTTTTCCAGTTGCCTCTCGCCTGTTTTCAGCACGGCTGTTGGGTGGAATATATATGCATATAGCACATGCATATCTCCACAAGAAAGGAAAGGTGGAAGGGGTGGATAATACATCAGTAGAATTTTACTCTCAGTATCATTTCAGTCTGCATTGTCAGCATTTTAAAAGGTTCTTAGAAAACTTTCATGTGGCTTGCTTAGTATCTACTACTAACGCTTTCAACAGTTAAAACTTCCTCTGAATTTTTTTCTAATACATCAACAGCATATTCCCACAATCTGTGAAACAAAGTATGGTCATTTCACAATAAGCCATCCCTAATGGATCTATCAGTAGTCCAATCACATGACAGTTGTCCTTGACCATCAGGCCTCTCACCTTCCGTTTACTTTCTCCAGTAAAAATCTTTCTTTGTAATGCGAAGCCCATGGGCCCAGCTGCTCTAGCCAGAGTATCACTTCCTCAGCAGTCCACTTAGCAACAGGCTTGTGGACAAGAAGATCATCTTCAAATTCTCTGCTACTCCAGTGATAGCCAAGTAGAACTACCTACAGGTAGATTACAAAGATAAATTAAAAAAGATCTTTTACTTGCAATGCAAATACATTAATGATATAAATAAGCACACAATAAGGGGCTTCATGTGTAGAATGTTCCATTTCATGGAGACTAGAATATTCAGATTATAAGAAAGTATCTTGAAGTTTTATCCTCTTTGTCTAACTTCCATTTGCTGTACATTGCAGTTGTAGTTCCTAACAGCTCTGAAGGCCACATTACTTACTCTGAGACTACAGCTGAGCTTTTGTGCTGTCTTTTTTAGGTGCATGCAATTTAAGAATATTTGATTGCATGCTTAGTGAAGCAAACAGAAAACCAAGCAGATAAAACTTACTGCTACACAAGTTAAAGCTGTCAGAACGCCTGAGAAAAACCCTCCTCCACGAGGACTGAGTCTTCCTATGTTCGGAACTGTAGGCATCTGGTCATTCCCATATTTTTGGAAAGTTGCTAAGCTGCGTGCTACATCACTGTTTTGTTGAATATCTTCTTTTCTTTGTTCAATGGCATCAGAAAATAGCTTTTCAATAACATCCCTAATAGAAAAAATATTATAGTGTAACCATTTAGGCTTAACATTCAGAAAAGGGACTCATTTTTGGAGTTTTGTTTTCCAGCCTCTACTGAAGACTATCATTTTGAAAGCAAGAAAAAATTAGTTATTAAAGCTTAGTAAACTTTAAATTGTATCAATCACTTCCAATATTTTCCTCAGCTTCTAAACCTAAAATACCATGTAACTCCGAAGTTATTTCTTATATAAAATTAGAATTCTGTGTGCTACTGGTAAGCAGCCTCAATTATTAAAAATGCTAAGCAAAAGACAACAAAAAAGCCTACCATCACTCCTACCATCTATTTACTAAAATATTATTAACCCCAGATAAAGTATTATTAACAAAAGGACTTGTGGGTAACTCAAGACAGCAAATAGATATTTCTAGCTTTGTTCTGCAAAATGATCACATTTTTTTCAATAAATAATTCCTGTAACAGTAATAACTACCCAATTATCAAAGATCACTCTAACTTAGAATTATTAGAAAACAACCAGCAATATTAAAAGATTCAGGATCCCACCTCTCCATCTCCCAAAAAATTTAGAAGAGGGGGAATGCCCTCTTCCCAAACAAACCTCCTCCCTCAAAACAAAACCAATCAACCAATTCACTACTTAATTCCCTGTGCTTGAACAGTT
This sequence comes from Lichenostomus cassidix, assembly GCF_008360975.1. Lineage (NCBI taxonomy): Eukaryota > Metazoa > Chordata > Aves > Passeriformes > Meliphagidae > Lichenostomus > Lichenostomus cassidix. The sequence goes on along the minus strand of NC_139495.1, from coordinate 9,709,314 downwards.
CATTACAAGTGCAGAAGATGAAAGTCTTTGGGATTTAAATTTCTTTGCGACAGTTCAGATTACCAATAAACTAAGAAAATTTGCAGCAACCTCAAGAAACCAGAAAGCTAGTTTCAGTGGTTTAATTTATCCAAAAAGAGCATTCACAAAACAGTTCACTCACCTGAGGAGGATGTTGACTTTGGGGAATCCTTCCCATTTTTCTCTGCATTCAGGGCATTCATTCTTCTTCGACGACACCCACCACAGGGCCAAGCAATGCCTACAGAAGCTGTGCCCACAGTTCAGGGTGGTGGGATTGACCAGAATGTCATAGCAGCAGTGGCACAGGAACTCACTGACAGATATCTGCCGACCCATGCCAGGAGTAGCACATGGTTCAACATTTGCCCTCTCTGTTTCCCCTTCTAAAGTCTCATCTTCTTCCATTTTCTTTTACACCTTACACAAACAGAAAGCTCTCTTAGATCCTCAATCCAGTCAAGGCATTACTTCTGCAAAGCAACAAGAAGAAAGCTATTACAGAAATTTAGAATTGTAAGCAATGTGATTTATCATTGCACTGCTTTTGTCCCTCAGATGTTTTTAAACTTTTTAAGTAACTCAGCCCTCCTCAAAATGAAACATGATCTACTTTTCAATAACATACTCATTGCCAACTACAATCAAAACCAGATTCTAGATGTAAATAGCTCCACTCAATCTCCCTACACTTTCTTCTCCTGTGTTACAAAACACATAAAAGTGAAACAAAGTAACTCACTATGATTCACGTAACTTTTGACAGTATCTTTAAACAAAGTTTTAGTAAAAGTCACCAGTTAAAGGCAGTATCATTAGAAAATACCATCAGAGGATACAAAGATAAAACACCAGTATAACCAGTAATGATCTAATTTACTTCATCCCTCTTCTTTCCAAGCGTATGGAATAAAACATTACTAACAGAGGTCAATGCTAGACATTGCTGGACAATGTAAAAAAACCGTTTGATCCATGAAAACATATGCTTCAGCATCATAAGGTATTGACCTGCACACCTTCCCAGCAAAGCTCTGAACTCCGCATTAACTTCACTCACAGTTACTTAGTATTACAGAAAATGCACAGATAAGAAGAGTTTAAGATGTTTGCAAGCTTACCAAAAATATGAACCTACTTGTTTGACGTTCCTATTTCATTCTCTTAGATGGCAGTATATAGTTTCTTAAGAAAAACACTGACTGAGATCACTCCCACTTATGATATGTTATAAGATACCAAGAACTAAACAATTTTCTCCTCAGGCACTGCCAAACCAAAATACGATTACACTCTCCACCATGTGGCTTGCTTACTATTAAGTTACCAACTTGCCATCCAGATCAAGCACAAAGAGGTAAGCATGCAAGCACGTAAAGAATAGAAATTAAGGAAAAAAATCTAGTTTCACTATTGGTTTCTCAGAAAGAGAAACCAATAGTGAAACTAGATTCCTCAGACCTGCAAACCTGTATCTCCCTGGCAAAGCACAGGCTATTGGCTTTCTAAAACACAAACCTGAAACAGCACTTATAAGAGGAGAAATAAAAACAAAGTTTTGCACCTAATAACATTCTTCTTTTTCCTGAAAGACAGAGGCAACAAGATTTCTGTGGGTAGAAAGATATTTCACCGCTCAGTCTGCGTCAAGTAAGTCAGCAGTAGAATGATTCCTAGCTCCTCTCCTGTCTCTTCCCAGCTCCAACTTCCTGCCCTCCGCACTGCTTCCTCAGGCGCGGCACGACCGGTGCGGGCCCGCGGCGTTTCCTCAGCGGGCAGGGCAGGGCAGGGCAGGGCAGGGCAGGGCAGGGCAGAGCAGGGCAGGGCAGGGCCGGCCCAGCCAGATCCCCCAGCAGCAGGCTCGGACCCGCGTTGCCCCGGCTGCAGCCCCGGGCCGAGGAGGGGCCGGGCCCGCGCCGCCGCTTCCGCCCCGCCCCGCGGACACCGAGGCACCGCGGCTCCTCCCCCGCCGCTGCGCCGCGTAACGCCGCGGCCGCTCGCCTTCTCACTGCCAGCGTTTAACATCACGGTTACCATCACTCTATGCTCACGGTTTTGGAAATACATGCACTTCTCACATATTCGTGAGAACTGCGGTACGTTTGCTTAATGTACACTACACACCCAGGTAGCCTTCCCACGCAGAAATTGTTCGAGGCTGATCTTACAATAAAGATTCGAGGTGTAATCTCAGAAGCAAATGAGACTTTCAGGTGCTAGTTTGATTGCAGTGCTAACCCATCCTGTCCAGAGACTATTTTTACCACGTAAGAGTCTATCTATCCACACACTCATGGTTACTTATATCAGTCTCTTGCTCCTTTACTGCAACTCTTTTTGACTAGAGTCCAAATCAAATTGATTCACTCTCTACAGAAGGGGTTGGGCCTCTTCTCCCAGGGAACAAGTGACAGGATGAGAGGACATAGTCTTGATCTGCACCAGAGAAGTTTAGGTTGGACATAGGAAAGGGTGATTAGACATTGGAATGGGCTGCAGAGGGAGGTTGTGGAACCACCATCCCGGAGGTGTTTAAGGACTGGACCATGGCACTAAGTGCCACAGTCTGATTGATTATGGTGGTGTTTGGTCATAGGTGGGACTCAATGCTCTCAGAGGTTTTCTCCAACCTAATTGATTCTGTGATTCTGTGACTTTTTAAAGTACCCCTGAGATGTATTTTTTCCACTGTTCAACACAGCAACATTTTCTTGAAGATTTTGTTCCAGTTTGATACAAGCTACTAGTGCAGTTCAAATGACATGTCAGTTAACTATTCCAGCCTACTTCAATAAAGAAAATAATAGTCTCTCATTGCTTCCTCTCTCATATTACCCAGCTTTTTCCAGAGAACTAAACAGCCAATCCTTAAATTACCCCAGCATAAAAGAATTCAAACTCTTCTGGATCTGAGGAAGTTCATCTAGATCTACCTCAGTATGTGAGGTGAAAATGTAGCCCAGAATACTTAGGCCTTGTTCTAGAATATAATTTTTTACTATTTTTGTGTGTGTGTTTTCACTTAGCTTTACATTCACTATTAGTAAAGTGACAGAACATATAAGTGTTTGATAGTCTGTGCAGCAGACTTGATGCGAAAACGTGGCCTTTCTGTTTCCAGTTTATAAAACTTTTGACATATCAAAAAGCCACAGAGTCTCATAACTCAGTGCTTGTATTGCTCTCTCTCACTTTTTAGATGTTCCTTCTGCTTATGTAACAATACATACATGTTGAGGTAAAAAATGTCTAATCTGTATGACATAGCACTTCAATTCCTATTGCAGTACTTTATTACACCATCTCACTGTTTGACTTGCAGTTTATTTTGTAGGTGAGGGAAGCATAAGAGTTCCTGAATTTGTCACCTACTTGGGGGAAAATGTCAGGCTTTTAAAATAGCCATCAACCACTTTGAATTGCCACGAGCACTTAAACTAGAAACTGCAGAAATGCATCTTAAAAAAACTGAGCAGTAACCTGAAAATTTTAGGCTTTTGCCAATTTACTGCAAAATAGAAACAACTCTACTACCATCTCTTCTAGTACTATCTACAACTGTACTAGTATCTTTCTGGGAACCATTTAATCATACTAGTTGCTTTGCTGGAAGTGCCTGTAGAATAAATTCCTTATACTGAAAAGGCAAAACTTAATTCTGAAGAACCTTTAAAAGCTCTAAGTCCTGCATAATTTCTATCTTGTCCCGTATACAGAATTTACCCTCCAGTTTATGCAGAACTTTCAGTTTGTTTTCATTCTGCTGGAATTCTGGAAAAGACACTTTAAGAGCAGTGTGAACTCCAGCCCTGCAGCACACACACTGAGCAGCTCTGCCGCCCGTCCCACAGCTCCTGCCCTCTGCCCTGTGCAGCACCTTGTCTCGGGCAGCTCCTCCTGGCTCGGCACTGCTGCGGGACACTGCTGGGCGCTGAGCACCTTGTCTCGGGCAGCTCCTCCCTGCTCGGCACTGCTGCGGGACACTGCTGGGCGCTGAGCACCTTGTCTCGGGCAGCTCCTCCCTGCTCGGCACTGCTGCGGGACACTGCTGGGCGCTGAGCTCTGCCCTGCTGCAGTGAGTGTCAAAGCGGCCGTTGTGACGGGCAAACGCTTCTGCTGTAATGCTGCAAGACTTCCAGTTCCGCTGGACTTATCATCGTTAAGGCATCGTCACTAGCAGTTCTCCACCATCCTCCCGGTGTCTCCTAGGCAGATTCCTATCCCGTCTTTCTTGCTGGTGCTAGTTACGCACTTCTGGCCTGAACGGTGAGGGCTTTGTGGGCGAGGCCCACATCCAGGACATTTCACCACAGCCCACAGAACTGCGGCTGGTGTAGGACTTCCTTCCCCACTGCAGCCCTGCTGCAGGCACTCGGGTCCCGCGGCGGCCTCAGGGACGGGCAGGCGGCGGAGGGCACGGTTCGGGGCAGGCGGCGGAGGGCACGGTTCGGGGCAGGCGGCCGAGGGCACGGTTCGGGGCTGGCGGCCGAGGGCACGCTCCGAGGCTGGCGGCGGGCGGACGGGGCAGTGCTGCCCTGAGGGCTCCGCCCCGGCAGGAAATGGCGGCGCTCCGCGCTCACGTGCGCGCTCACGTGCGGCGCGCGGGGCGGCCCCGGAAGCGCTCGGCGGGGCGGCGGGCGGTGCCGGGCGGTGCCGGGCCGAGCTCCGGCGGGCGGGGGCGCGGGATGGAGGTGATCCGGAGCAGTGAGTGACTACCCAGCCCTGCGCCCCGAATGCCCCCGGCTCTGCGCCGGCGGCGCACAGCTGTCCCGGCTTCCCGGCTTCCCTGCCCTGGGCTGGCGGCTGCTCCGGCCTCAGCCTCTCCTCCGTGGCGAAGGGGTCCCCGCTCTCCCGCTCACCCATGAGGCGAGCCCTGAGCGGGGAGGCGCCCCGGGGCTGAGGGGTGGCGGGCAGGCCCAGGGCCCGCGGTGCCCGCCTGAGGGGGCCGGGCTGCCGGAGGATGCCGCTCGCAGTCTCAAGTGTGTTTTACCCCTTTACTCGCAGATTTTAAGGATAACCTAAACAAAGTGTATGAAGCCATTGAAGAGTCGGACTTCCTGGCCATCGACGGGGAGTTTTCAGGTACGGTGGCAGCTGTGTTGTGATTGTGAGCTGCTGGCAGTGTCTGAGGGGTCGTTTGCCCTCGGTGCCCGAGTTCGCTCCTCTGATGTGTCTCACGCTTGGTTTGAACAAGCTAAAGCTGAGGCTACCAGAAAGTGATTAAAACATTTGCTACGTGCGATAGCAAGACTTTGGTCAAAGATACAGGTTATGCTCATGCTGCTTCTGCTCCCACAGTGATCCTTCAACATATTAACTGATAGTTGCAGCTCAGGGTAGAAAAGACAAGTATTATATATCTCAGGAAAGCAATGAATTGACATAAGTGAGGGAAGCCCTGCAAGTGTTTGGATAGTGAAAGGCAGCACTAAAAACGTGTGTGTTTGTAAAACCCAGAGGGTGTATGCAGCAGAGCAATGCATTAATAGGTACTTTGCTTTTGGAATCTGGAGTTTGGTTCACCCATGAGACATAAATGTGAGCAAGACTAGGTTTAGTTACAAGTGGTGCTTATGTAAATACAATTGTTACTTATTGCCTAAGGTGACTAAGTTATTCAGTAAATCTCAGGGCAGCACTCTTCCCATTTGTAGTTTGGCTTTGATGCTGCATTGTGTTGTAAAGCCCATCTACATTAGGATACTGGTAGGTCTTGCCCTGTTACTGATGTATTGAATAGGAACTAGAATGACAGAACTTTTGCAGAGGAGCTTTTCTTCTATAACACCACTATTAAAATGAGTGGCTTTTATGCAGTAGTATTTATCTCAACTGAAGTAATTGTAGCATGTACTTTTAAGTGAAAACATTTTTCTTAAATTACCAGTTATTGCATTGCTTTGCTGTGGTTAATTTTTAAAAGCTTACCGAAAGCAAAATATATTCTGCTTTTTCAGGGATCAGTGATGGGCCTTCAGTTAGTGCACTAACAAATGGCTTTGACACTCCAGAAGAAAGGTATCAGAAACTTAAAAAGGTAAAGTGTTTACATGGACTAAAATGAAAACTGGAGCTGCTTCAGGTGCATCTTTTGTGTGGGACCAACAGGTGGAAAGAGAGATGGAGCTTCCCTCAGTTCTTGTCTGTTTGTGGAATGAAAGTGCATCCTGAAGTCATCTTGGGCCAATAGTAAGATGATTAAATGGGGATGAAAATTAGTTGAGAAACTCTGGTGTATTTACCTTAAAATTACCAGCAAAACAAATACTGGTTAAGAAGATTCACTTAATTTTGAAAGGGAGAGAAATCATATGTGGATCCTGGTAATCTTTAAAGGTGTACATGTTTTATTCTCATACAAAGTTTTCCTTTCCTTTCCAGCATTCCATGGATTTTTTGCTCTTTCAGTTTGGCCTTTGCACTTTTAAATATGATGACACAGAAGAAAAGTATGTTACTCTCTTATTACTTGTTTTTTTTAATTGAGGATTGTCTTAAGTAATGCTGATAAGCTGTATTGACATGTATCTCATCTTTTCTACAGGTATATAATGAAGTCGTTTAACTTCTATATTTTTCCAAAACCCTTTAACAGAAATTCGCCAGATGTCAAATTTGTCTGTCAGGTTAGTAGAAAAACAAGTCTGATTTTTGTTGGTTAAGGTATATCTGAAACAAACTTCAACTTAAAAGGTAGAAAACTGTACGTTTCTGTTCCTGTTTCTTTTTGGTTTTTGTTTTTTGGTTTTTTTCTTATAAGTAAGCACAGTTAAGAGCAATCCCAAAAATGAGCTTTAAAGGAGTATCCTTGACTTCAGTTTTTAAATCTTGTTACGCATTACATTGTGTGGTTTCTGGAACTGGAGATAACATTCCAAACCTAGCAAGATGATTCTATTTTTTTTCCCTTTCTCATTGAACTTCCAGTTTCCTTGCTTTTTTAATCCTTTATTCTCATCTGCTTATCTCACTTTTGCTGCTTCCCAGGCTATTGCCAACATTTTTCTGGTCTCAGATTTGTTCTCCTGAACTGCATTTTGGTTTCTTTAGTTTCCTCTCTCCACACAGTTTGTTCTTTCATCTTTATCCCTTAACCTATTCATTGTTCTCGTACTTTATGGAAGTTGAAAATAAATAGAAGTAGCATACTCTAAATTCTTAGTGGCTTCTTTAGAGTCACAGACTTGATTGTTCTTGGCTTTGGACTTTGTATAATTTCTTGAAAACTGTGAAAATAACTGAGTTGATCTTTTATCCCACAGCTACTTTTGCCAATAGTAAAGCGTTTTTCCTCTTGTTGCAGAGTTCAAGTATAGATTTTTTAGCAAACCAAGGATTTGATTTTAATAAAGTTTTTCGCAATGGTGAGTTGTTTTGGTTTTTGGGTTTTTTCAATTTCTTTCAATGATGACACCTTTCATCGTTTTCTGCAAAAAGAAAAAAGGCTGCCATTCATGATACTGTCTTAACACGTAATGAAGTTCTTGAATTATTCTTATCCAGTCACTGTTGTGCTGATAGTAACTCCCTTTCCAGGAATTCATTGCATAATTGAACAGAATGGAATTCCCACTTACATGAGAGCTTGGTTGTTTATTTTTGTATAGAGGCAAAGCATGAATAGAGAGAGTTACAATGTGTGGAGCTGTAATGCACCAGTAGTAATGTCTGGGAAAGGTACCAGTGCATTGTGATAGGGGCTGCTGCAGTCTACTATTGAAGTGATGCAGATAGCAAGGAAGAGAAGTGCTCTTTGTGGTTGTGATCTGCAGCTCTGCAGTGCTGGGGCACATGCCTTGTGCAGAGGAGGCTCTTTAGGGCAGTGCTGCCAGCTCACCTGGCATGTGCTGGAAGGCTGGACAGACACAGAACCAGTGGGATCTAGAGCAGATGACTGAAAAGGAAGGATCTGTTTTCAGCCTTCAGGGGTGTAACAGAGGCAAATGCTTGAATGCCTACACAGCCCTAATTTGTCTCTAATTATAATGAGTTTTTACTTTTTTTTTTTTTAAATTAGGAATTCCATATTTAAATCAGGAAGAAGAGAGACAGCTAAGGGAACAGTATGATGAAAAACGTTCTCAAGCCAATGGTGCAGGATCTCTGTCATACATTTCTCCTAATTCCACAAAGTGCCCTGTTACAATTCCTGAAGATCAGAAAAAATTCGTTGACAAAGTAGTGTAAGTAACACTGTTTAATATCCTTTGATGTTGTTAAAAGTGAAATGTGAACAGTAGTGGACTTTTTGTGTGTTGAAGCCATTTTTATTAGTTCACTGTTTGTAAAATGCTGCTCTTTTTGTTATGAAGCATTTTCTTGTCTTTTTGGGGAGAGCTGTAAACTTCCAAGAAATAAAACAGTAGATATAGCAGCAAATAATCTCTTTGTTCCAGGGAACAAATAGAAGACTTATTAAAGAATGAAGAAAATGAAAGTTTGGAACTGGAGCCATGTACAGGGTCAGTTTCTGAAATTGCATATCTTCTAACTTTTATTTTGCTCATACAGAATTAGGGGAGTGACAAGGAAGACTATGTTTACTTGGGTTGACTGTAGCAAAGTCTACATTTAACTGACTTTTTAATGTTGAGAAAACATGGTGTCTACGGGTGTTGTAATTTATTTTGAGCTGTAACTTCTGCAGGTAGTGGCAAAATATTTAAGCATAGCCAAGAAATGTCTTGTATATGTGAGCTGCCTTTTGTTGTTGCTGAAGTGTTCCATAAGCCTTGGATATGCATTTTATAATCAAACTTTTCAAATCTATTGAGCTATCAGTTTTTCACAGTGGACAGTGTGTGACTGTTTTTAGTAGGTCTCCTTCCCAAAAATCTATTTAGTTTCAGAGTCTAGGTATTTGGAGAGTATGATTACATAAAAAACTTTAAAAAAAAAGAATTTAGAAGTAGTAGAACATGGTGAAGCTGGGGACAAGGTACCATTACTGTATCTATATTGAGTGGTCATGACTACAGAATACTCTCTTACGAGAAGAGATTTGGGTAACTGTAAAAAATGGTGTAAATGCCTTTACAGCTTGGCAACAGAACATCAGAATTCAGTAAATCTCTTCCTAGCTTATAGGTTCTGGTGGAAGTGACTTTTGCATTAAAAATCTTTCTAAAAATGAATACAGAGTCAGCTTTTACTGAGTATAATTTCTTGGAAACACTGTGTAAGGGGATTATTAGTAACATGATTGTCTTTTGGTTTTAGATTTCAAAGGAAATTAATTTATCAGACCTTGAGCTGGAAGTAAGTTACTGGTAATACTGCCTTACTGTATATTTTTGTACTTTTGATAAAAAATCTGGGTAAGATCTGATCTACTTAACCTTGGGTGATTCATTTAGACGTTTCTTTCCCTTTAAAAGAAGACTTGTATAATGTTCTGAAGATAAATTACCTTAAACTTATTTGTAATGATTAACTTAGGTATTTTACAGCTTAGTATTTGTTTTATCTTGGCTAAATAAACGCTCTGAATAGAGTAGCACAGCCTAGAATTATGTAACAAATGCAGCATGCTAGGTTTTCAGTGAACAGAAAGTGCATGTGCTTATACAGATTTCAGGGCTCTGCCTGAAAACTGCAAGTTCTGTGGTAGGTACTAGTATGTTTATAGTTTCCTGTTAGATGGCAAGCATAAGCATTTCTGATAACTTATTACATTGCCTAAATATATCCCTTAAGGCCTTAGGAGAAACTCTAAAACTGTAGAGTAAGGTTTTCACTGTTCTGATTTTACCAAGATGTGGAAAATCCACAAGTCTTTTTTTTTTTTTTTTGTATGTTTAGTAAATTCGGTGTTGCAGCACTGAATCTGGCACTCTGTTACTTACACTGGAAGTGGATAAAACAAAGATTCTCTCTATAAAGTGGAATCTCAAGAAGTGAGCTTGAGAACTAATCTGAAAGGAGGCTGAATTGTTTTCAACAATTTTTTCAGTGAAATTTTTTAAATATATGGGTAGAATATCTATAGCTTTCTGTAGCATATAGCTTTATGTTTGTCTGACACTTATCTTTGCATCTTCTCTGAGTGGATGGAAGAATGTGTTCTTGAGTTATGTTTTTTTAACATTCAGCAGTGTTGCTCTACTGCAGCTGTGTACACTGTGGGTGTGTATTGGAGAGAGAAAGCTGAGCTGTGAAGGTAGCATGGAGATAATTAAAGCAGAAAACAGTGAAGTTACTGATTGTGTCCTGACCTCTTCACAGGTCGTTTTCTCTATTGAGGTGTTCTCTTGTGCGTCAGTGTTTTGGTGCATCCACATGAGGCAACTCATAAGTGAGATGTAGACTCAAAACTCTGAGGAGTCAGGGTGGAGAGGACCCAAGTGTTTGGAATGTACTCTCCAGTACTAATTTTAGGAGTAGCTGGAGGACAAGGAAACTTGCTGGTTCTGCAGTGGTTAACACAGTTGTGGTTAGTTTATTATAACGAGATGATGAGACTAATTGCTATTCATTAGGCAGTAAAAGGCAACATTCTTTTATCAGTTGGATGCTCTGTGTATGGTAGTACTTTAGAAATTGAATGTGATTGTGGTGGCATGATGCAACCCTGTAACAGCAGTGATGACATTTGAGTTAATAATTCCTATTAAAATCTACTGCTAGCAGAAAGTTAAGGGCTGTTAATATATCCTTAAATAAGTGACAGGTTAAAGGTATGCAGTCTCCAAAGAAGCTGTCTTGAGGCTGCGAGTAAATGAGAGCCTTCTCACCAGTATTTTTGTTTTGGGTTTCTTGAAAGCTAAGATTCTAGATTGTGATGAAATATATAGATGATGTTTACTTAATATCACTAAAATAAGAAGTTACAGGTTCCACAGCCATAGCATGGGAAATTATGTAAGTACTAGTTACAGTTTAAGTAATGTAAGGATACCAGTTAAACTAGCCTATTGCTTATAATTTTCCATTATTTAAAATTAAAAAGAAACTTGTAATAATTCTTTTACACCTAAGACTTACAGTAATAATGCAACATGAAATTACTGAATCACTGTTGTGGTTTCAATATGCTAGATGCCAAATGAATAGCTATTTATATGTACTTTTCATTTGTTTTCATGTAGGTATCCAAAAGGTATCCATGTAGAAACTCTGGAGTCAGATAAGGTAACTAGGCCTGTTATTGCCTCTAACATTTGTTCTGTTTAAAGGAAATTGTAGTTCTCAATTTTACCATCTCTCCTGACTTCTAGATCTAAAACTTGAGCTTTGTTATGCAAATGCATATATTGGAATACAGTGAACTAGTTCCTAAATAAATAAATCTTCCCAACATGTGGAGTGTGGGCATGTATTTGTGTGGCTTAATATTACTTTTAATGGGTATTAAAAGGTGTTTTAAAATACAGTGGATCTGATGTTCAGTATTTGTGAAAAGTAGATTGTGATGTTAGAGGAAAAACTTCGGCATCACATGCTGTATCCTCACTTCCCAGCACAAGTCTCTGCTCCAAAAGGTATTTGAAGCAATATATTTATAAGAAAATGCTGATAACGTTTTTTGAGAAGTGAAAACTGGATTTAGGAAAAGTTGGGTTTGGTGGATGAATCAAATACAGCTTTCTAAAGCAGGCTTCTGGGAGTAGGTGATAAAGTGGTGCCTACAATAGAAACAGTTGTGTTGCCAAGTAACTGCTGCTGAGGTATGACAGTTTTCTTTACAATGTAAATTTACAGAAACTTGCAGCAACCTCAAGTCTGAACTTTCCAGTCATTCCTCAAACTATACATTTTTTATTTTAGAAGGAGAGATACATTGTTATTAGTAAGGTAGATGAAGAGGAACGAAAAAGAAGAGAGCAGCAGAAACAAGCAAAAGAGCAGGTAAGTAAATTCAATTTGATTTGTTTTTGTGAGAGAGGATGGGGGAGAATCTCTGACTTCACTCAGCAATGTAAAAATGCGGGGTAGGGTTTGGTAGTGTTTCCCTTTGGCTTGCTGTGGGTGGCTGAAACTGATCTTCTAAATTCTACCAGATAACTCAGGCTTTGCAACAGAACAAAAAGAGTTGCAAGGCACTCTAAAAAACTTTTAAAAATCAGACTTTGTGGAATACTGATTGAGGGTATTCTGGAGCAGTGAATACCTCCTTCATGTATCTGCTCTCTCCCAGAAGCGTGGCCTAGTGATAGGAAACATCAGTTTCTTGCAGAAATTCTTGAGCAAGTTGTTACATTGTTTGGATTCACAGTCTCCCCTTCGGCTTCAAAGCTTGATTGTTCTTGGCTGTCTGAGTTAGTGTCCTGTGCAGTTAATGTGTCATTTTTCAAGAGAAACACTGCTATGGTTACAAGCTGACCAGAAGGTCATGCCTGGTATATTCAGGCACTCTCACTGTTTATGGGACTTCGTATTTTGCTTCCTGAGTGATGCAAGTTTCAGGAGGTCTTAAGACTTGAATTGTGGGAATTCTTGATCAGACTCTTGTGATTTGTCCTTTCATATATCAAGATAAAGTCAGTTTGGACGGAGCAAATAATACTTCCATGCAGAAAGTCTTTTAAGAGGGAAAAGAGACATCTAAAGAGACATTAACTAATGTGACATCTCTTTACAGAAGGCAAGTCAGGAACAATTTACTGCTATAGTAGATTTTTCTGAAGCATTTTTAGTGGGCATATTACTTGCTCTGATGAGTGACATTCAGAGCTGAACTAAAGTAACAGTGAATGTTTTTATTGAATTTCAGTTACGGTTGAATAAAGACAGATAACACAAGGCAGAAATTACTTCCCTAGACCTGAAAAAGAAAAATCCGTTACAAAAGTATGTGCTGTAGTCAGATACCCCCCTGTTGCTGTTGAGCAGTTAGCAGAGTAATGAAGGTACCAGTTCTCAGTGGCAAGAAGGAATGACCTTTATTGTTTTGATTTCATCATATATATAGAGTTCTCAAAAGTCACCCAGATTGGTCAGTCAGAAGCCTTCCCCCAGGCCTGATTGGCCAGGCCTGCACTGTCCAAGTTCTAGGACACTGTTCCAACAACATCCAAACTTTATCTTTATTTATAAAACACAAGAAAATTCTCATGGGAAAAGCCTGTGCTAGCCACACCCCCCAACCAATCAAGAGTCAGTTTATACAACAATATTATATAATGTATATAATTTTAATGTTTCTTCTTGGTTTTGTTTATATAAATAATGAAGAATGTATATTCCCCAATCTTAGTGTTAGCATAAAAGTACAATCTGATTTAATAGAAGTAACAAGCAGGATTCAAACAATATATGTAAAAGGCACAGCTGAAGATATGTAGGTTAATTTTAATATCTGCTGAGCTGTTTGCAGTGTAATAGCTGCTGAGCACTACTGGAGATCCTGTGCTGACAATGAACTGAGTGCAGCTGTTACAGCTCTGGTTGGGATGAAGTTACCCTTCTTTGTAGCAGCCCAGATTTTGCTGTGCTTTGCATTTGTGGCTACACCACCAGTGATACTATCCATGTGTTTTGTCTACTGCTGAACAGCATTTGCACAGTGTCAAAGCTTTCTCTCCCACCCTCCTCCAAAAGCAAGGAGGCTGGAGGGGTTGGGCTCTTGTTATCTTTATCCACAAGTCTTGTTGTCTGTCTTTGAATTTTTGAGTGAGGGGAGTGAGCAAGGGGCAGAGTGGCTATTTGGATTCTCACTAGGGGCACCAGGGCAACAGCCTGTGAGTTGTCCTATTTGACAGAGAAATCGAGCTACTTGTAAAACAGGAATTCTGTCAGCAACATCCTGCTTTGACCTCTTGTATCCTCCAAATATTGACATTTCCTCTGTGATCTGTTCTTGGTTATGTCTGAGAAACAGTTTGAGACAAACTGGGTATATCTACCAGTTTTCAGGTACAGTTTTGGCAATATTTGTATTTATGTTTCATTAATTTCAACAATATTTGCTTACAGGAAGAATTGAATGATGCTGTAGGATTTTCCAGAGTTGTTCATGCCATTGCTAATTCTGTAAGTTAACATGATTTTTAATCTACCTCTGTTCATAAGAAAGAAATAATTCAAAGAAAGGACTCTCTTGCTGTAACATTTTGGAAGAAAAGGTGAAATACAAGTTAAAGTGACTTAAGTTTGTGTTGCTTCATGTTTTACAGTTATTGATCCTAGTTGGCTAAGTAAGCTCTTAAACTGAAGAATGATGTGAAGAGTTATTATCTGTGAAAGTCAACAATACCAATTTCTTAGGGCTTTTACATATCTAAGCTTTGGGATTTTTTTTCTCTGTTCTAAAATGATTGTGTGTTTTTTCCCTTTTTTTTTCCTGGCAGTTAAAGGCTATCAAAGGAGGACTGTTGTCATGTCAGATGAATCAAAGTTAACATTTAAAAAACTTCTTGTGTTTTCTCAAGAAGGAGCTTGCTTGTACAACATCTGGCATGAAAGGTTCTGCACTGTGATAAGCCAGACCATGCCCTTAATACCTATTGTGTATTATAACCATAAGGAATATATTGTGTGTTGTTGTATAAGTAAATTAAAAGGAAATTACTTCAATGTCAAATAAATTACATCTGGAAACCAAGTTGTAAGTTCTAGTGCATCTTCTCAACATTTGAAGCTGCTGCAGAAGCCTGTGATAAATTGTTGGGAGTAGAGGAAAAAGGAGTGGCTGCTCTGAGAGAATGGAGGAGTGTGTGGGCCAGGCACGGAGCAAATGGGGAGGTTTGATGTGTATTTGTTCCCAGCTGCTCCTGGATAGCATCTGGGATAGGGGATTTTACAGATTCCCTTTGCCATGGCTGGGACTGGAAGTGTAACAAACATTTAATGTTCTTTTTGCAGGGCAAGCTTGTTATTGGGCACAACATGCTGCTGGATGTTATGCACACCATACATCAGTTCTATTGTCCCCTGCCTGATGTAAGTAATCTTTTGAGTGTTCCGATGATGAAATAAATGCCTTTATATATTTGTCTTTTAGTCTTATCTCTCCACACTTTCTTGTGAATGGAAGAATTGGTCTGTCTGTGAAGAATTATAGGAAAGTGTTTTTAAAAACATCCATTTGTTACTTCTGGGCTACGGCCTTATTTTCTTAAGTCTTTATCTAGAAAGTTTAGTTGGATTCTGTTGTTCTCCTTTGCATTTTAAAATGTTCGAATCAAATACTGAAATTGTGTTTTTTGCATATATCAGATATATTTAACTGTCTGACGTTATAAGATAATGGTGTGGAGCTTCAGAACAATTGTGGTGTTTATCCTGTTGTTTACAAAATGGAGATTATGTGCTTTCCTATAATATAGTACACTTCAAATGATAAGCAGTCTTGTAGCAGGATGATATTCACCGGGGTGAAGAGGTGTAATGTTAGAATAATTGGAGGGAGCACACTTTGACTGCAGCAGGGCAGTCTGACAGCTCATGTCTGGACAGTCTCACAGTTCAGTTAAACTAAGCAATGTATTGGCGCCAAGAATATTGTCTGAAGACCCCAAAGCTCTTACTGGAAGGATGCCTCATATGACATTGTTACTTGCAGTCTTAAAGGGCTTGTGGGTGTTATGGGAAGGAATTGATTGTAAGATGGGAAAAAGAAGTTTGGGACCTGTCTGGATGGTGTTGGAACATAAGCAATTGTTAGTTGTTCCTGTACTTTTGACACTTGGCTGATCTAAACCTGTAGGCAGTCACTGAATATCTGGAGTGACTGCTTATATTCCATTGAAATGCTAAATGCTGGGAACACTTAAGAAGAACTGTTAACTAGGCTGGAATTAGAGGTAGCCCAGGTTATAGAATAGGATAAGGTGTTGGCAGTGATAGAACACCTAATTACTAATCACAGACAAATCAGAAATACTTAGTCTGTAGTTGTGTGCAATTGCAGATGGTGTCTATGGTAGTGCTGACAGATACATCTCTTACATGGTGAGAATTCAGTTACTGTAGCTCACTTTTAGAGACTGTTTGGATTATTGTAGCTACTGCTATCTGTCCTCCTGAGGCTGTAAACAGTTCACTGACTTGGATTTTATCTTCCGGTTTAATGTTAAATTAGGACCTAAGTGAGTTCAAGGAAGTAACATCATGTGTCTTTCCCCGGTAAGTTCTTAGTTCAAACTTTCAACCATTTCAGTATAGTCTTAGCAAGCTGATCTTGTTTGTCCTAGCCCTGTACCCTAGCTGTTACTGGAAAAGAAATTTGGATCAAGTTAGGCAAATACAATTTTTAAAGTGTTCCTGAGTAGCTTTTCTTTTTTTTTTTTTTTTTGGAAAAGCAGTGCTGTTGGTTCACTTCTTGGCAAAAGATGCACCTTTGCTACTCCCCTGGTTTTGGCATGATGTTTGGTGTTTTGAGCATATACTTCATTTGGAACAAGATTTATTTATACTAGTTGTTTGCATCTCTTGCTGTTCCTTAGTTGCTGTCCTTTTTCATGCTGAACAAAGCCAAGGAATGTGTTGGCTGTTCCAAGATCCAGCAGTAATTTTCAGTAGGGTGTATCTGCTGTTTCCCAGCTAATACACTAAAACGTTTTTTGAGGATTTGGCAAAATGGGCATTCTTCTGTTTCAACCTATTTAGCTCTTGTTTTGTTTCTAGGTTACTGGATACTAAACTGATGGCAAGTACACAACCTTTTAAGGTAAATTAATATTATAGAATGATTTGGAGGATACAAACTTGCATTAATATGTGTATTGAAACAAATTATATTTCTTTTTAGAGAAAAACATCTAATAATGTTTTCTCTGATGCTCCTTTTATTGTAGAAGAATGATTTTTCTTTACCTCTTATCTGAACTTGCAAAATTTATAGAACACAAATTTTTACTCTCCTACAAGTCCCACTAGTGACTTTTGTGTTTGAACCTTTAAGGTAACCTGGCAGCTTTGAATTCCAAAATGGTTTTTGGTAGTTAAAATGTGATCTGTAGATTATTTTCTTCCTGTTAAGTAGTGCATCCCCTCAGGAGTTTAAAAAAAGTGCTGTTCATGAACAAATAGGACCTGAAGCTGCTCCTATATTCAAAGTCCTGGAGTACTGTGAATGCTGACTTGGATTTTTCTGGAAAAATGCTTTATCATCATTAGGTTCTCTTGTGGCCTATTGCTTAGTGGGTAGTCAGCAGGAGGAAAAAAAAATATGGGTTTCTCCTAAAATCTCTTAGAGCATGAATTTTATTCCTCTAAAGAAGTATTGAGATAAGTGTTCATAAGCTCTTGTTTTCCCGTGTGCCTTTGAATTTATTAAAAAAACATGCTGAGGAAGCAGCATCTATCTTTGTGCATAACTCTGTGACTCGAGAGCATTGCATAACAAAGCCTTACTAAAATATACTTGTAGGTATTGTCAGGTTTGTGTTTCACACTGCTGTGGTAAGAATAGAGGCTTTGGCATTCTGAAAAGTAAGAATCCTCCACGGGTTTTATGGTTGGTACAGTTATGTTGATATTTGTAATTTCAGAGCAGGTGCTTGGGTTCTTAGGCTGTTGTTACGAAATGCTGCTTTGGGTTGCCAAATTGATGCATCATTTGAGCTTGTTCGTTGTACTTGGTTCTTGATAACTCTTCAGTCTGCAGACTTGATGAGGAATGTAAACAGCTAAGCTTGATTCAGAACCAAAGGAAATCTGGTCCTCATAAGTCTCAAACAACTTTAAGAAAGATTGTGTGAGATGTTTTGCTTTCCCTGGCTGTTGATTCTGCATGTCTCCACTGTACTGATTGGCAACATGTATTTGATGAAGAACTTCAGTAAGAAATTAATCTGTAATACATCTTTGTGGCTTTGTCGTTTTCATGCATATGTAGATTCAATGATGCTGCTCAGCTCAGTTGAAGTGTAGGAGCAATTTTCTGATTGTCAGGCTTCTTTCACTGTCTCTGTATTACTTTAAATCAGCAGTATTCACACTTAAAAAACTATTCAGGAATGTCCAGTCAGCAAGCACATTTCAATACTCACCTTGAATGACCTCAACCATTATGATCAATATTTAGAATATTTTGGCTTGCTGTTTGTGTTGCCTTTTCCCTTGCCACATGTGCCCTGCATGAAACCAGATTCAGATAGAAATATTACTGTGGCACAATTAATCAATAATTCTGAGAAGTATTAATTAACGCTTATGACTCATTATGATGCAGGTGAGGCAAGTTAACTTTGAAATTTGTCATGACACACCTCTGGTGCATTAGTTTGAAATGGGGCTAAGTGTAAATCCTTAGAGAACACAAGGTGGCAGCAGTAAATACTCATTTGATCCTATTTGATTTCAGTTTCCAGGGAAAATGTGCTTGGCATTGGCAGTTAATGATGGCTTTTCTTGCAGGAGATCATTAATAATACATCACTTGCAGAACTGGAAAAGCGTTTAAAAGAGGTTCCATTCAGCCCTCCTAAAGTTGGTAAGGATATATCAAAATGCTCTTATTTCTGAAGTGTTTTCTTCTTCCAGAGGAAACAAAATGTTTTGATTATTTTTGTTCTTGGTCTGAAATATAAATTCCTGTACTACTACTTGATGTTTTGATGAAGGGACTTGAAATGAGGGCGTTATACCTACAGTGCAGTTTTATTTGGAAGTGTGACCAGAACTTAATAGGAATCCAGATAGTAAAAGAATGGATGTGTGCAGTAAACAGCAGCTTCACCATCTTCTGGGATGTTTTTTTAGATTAATTTTTGAGGATTAATTTGAAATTGGTTTAAAACTTTCATTTGGTTGTTGTCCTTCAGATCAAAGCCAGAGCACTCCAAGAGGCACTTGGACAAACTAAACCAAGAAAACTTACACAGTAGTGACCAGTTGTGTGTGTTCTAGAAATTATTGAGGTTCCTTTAGTAGGAAAATGTTTTTTTTTTTGCTTTGAGGTGAGCACAAGGATATGTAATCAAAGGGCAAGCTTAGCTCAAGGTTCTGGAATTTTTCTTAAGCTGCTGATTTAGAAAAGGGAGGGTAATACTGAAGAGTGAAGATATTCTTTGTGGGGAATCCTACTGTCATTGTCTTAGAATTAACACTCCATTTTGGCTAAGTAGGTCTGGGGATTAAGGGCTTTTTATTAGGAAATACTTTCCATCTTAGGAGCCTTTTCGTATTTAAAAATGCCAAACAAAATTGCCTTTTCAAGAACTTAAGAAGTTTCAAAGATTCTGAAAATTTTATAAAATTCTCTGAGTGATGTAATGGTCTGACAAAATCAGCCTGTGGGTAAGCATACAGGATTATCTTTATCTTTTGTGGTAATACATTTATAAATGGCTTTTTCCCCTCAGAAAGTGCAGAAGGATTTCCACGTTATGATACAGCATCTGAACAACTCCATGAAGCAGGATATGATGCTTACATAACTGGACTGTGCTTCATTTCCATGGCTAATTTCCTAGGTACCTATGAAATCTTTTCCAAACCTTCTCCCTGGTGCTGTCTGTAGCTGCTTATTACATACTGAATTTGTGCTTCATTTATCAGGTTCATTCCTCAGTCCTCCGAAAAACCATGTGTCTGCTAGATCAGAACTCATTGAACCTTTTTATAACAAGTAAGTAGTTGTATTAAAAAACCTGCTGAAACATGGAAATACAGCACCAGCTTTAGCAGATCTATCTGTAGCCTTGGAATCAATGGCTAACTGCATTTCTCTTTAAACAGAAGTTTGATTGCTTTTCTGGTTCATGCTGGTAGTGCTGGATAGAGGCTGTGAAGGAAATGCCTTTTCTTTTGAGAATGGTTTACTTTCTGCTGACCTGTGAAAGGACACTTTCAGGAGTACCCAGCCTGTTTTAATGGCCGTGCCCATGCCAGTTAGATATGTTTAGTTGAGGATGTATTTACAATTAAGAAAATTATTTCTGGAGTAAGCTTCTGAAGTAGTGGAACTGAAGAAAAACTGGTCAGGTGCTCTTATGTTGTAGGACACTCAGAAACTGGTGACAGTGAAAACTGAGTACACCTAACAGTCTGGGAGAGCTGAAGTCTCCATATGGTAATGTCAATCCAAGGAACACAAAGCACTGGTATTAACATTGTTGGGTAACCCATTTCTAAGATGGCATAAGAAACATACGTGTGTGAGTTATGAGATGGTGCTATGAGCAGTATTTTACTTTTGAATTGGATCTTCATGCAAACTCCTTGAACAAATGGAAGTAAGAACTGAGGAATCTAGAAGCCTTTATGCACAGATTTGATTCTCTACATATTTAATCTGTAGATTTTACCTTAGGAAACTTCTAAAGGTACTAAAATGTGTTACATAAAGGAAAAGGAGTTGACAAAAAGATTCTAGAACTTACTCTGTTTAAATTTGTGATAAATTCCATCCTTTCAAACCAAGTAATACAAGAGTTGGCAAAATTAATTATTTTAGCTTCAGATGGCCCACACAAATGAGGAAATAATTGTGATCAGTGGCTTTCACCTTTCATTGTTCTGAAAGTTGTATTATTATAGTGAGAGCAGTTATGTGAATCTCTTGACACTGAGACGTGAGGCAGTAACTCCGTATATTTTAGCAGATCTTACAAATATTCCCTAGATAAAACATGGACCCACAGTGACTGCTTGATTTGAAGGTGAAGATAAGATTGATCAGCACAATTTCATTTTAAGATGGGATTTGTTGTAGGTTGTTTTCAGGAACACCAACACACACACATGGCAGCTAGTAGATGCCAGTTAAGCAGGTTAATTTTTCAATCATTAACCAAAATTCTTTCTAGAAATGCATATTTGCAACAAGCACAAACTGCAGCTTCTGCAACTGTCACAATAATACGTTAAATTTAAGCTTTTCAAATTAATTGTGTACTTCAAATATGACATTCCTCTAGCAGTGACATTTCAGAGTTCTGAGAGTGAAAGGAAGCTTGCTGTGTCTGTTCTGGCTTCAGAGTTAATGCTGCCTAACTGTAATGGAAGGAAGAGTTAACAAAAAAATTGTAGGGAAAACAGCTGCCTTTTTTTTTTCCTTTTTTTAAGCAAGAACTGAAAATTACTGTTTGCTAGAAAAGAATGTTTATCCATTCTGTCATTATTCAGAACTTGTAGCTTCTTGTTTCAGAAAAGCTGTATATTATTTTTGAATCATGGAAACCTGGAAGACTTTCCACATCTTACTTTCACACGATTTTAGTAGCTTAGCCGTATTCTAACTAACATCTGCCACATCACCTAAGTCAGAGCCTAGAGATGAGGCTATCTCACCTTTTCCTTACAGTGAGCAGGTGAAGGCTTGTATTTTAAGCTGGTTTTCTTTCTCCTATAATGCAAACTAACAAACCAGAATAAGATAATTCTACTTATTTTTTAAATAAAGAAGATTTAAGTACGTGTCAGAAGTCAGGGCTGTGAGGTATTTAAATGAACAAGTCTCTTGCTCTGTTCAGTTGGTCTCTGTCTGCAGCACTTGGTGTTTTTAGCACCTGTAGTAGCATCCAGGGCTCTGCAGTTCAGAGGTACCCAAGGGTGCCTAGTGAGTGTGTTGCTTCTGGGCCTTTTTGGCAGGTGTGCTCTGGGCTGCCAGCCACCTTCCTGCTACATCTAGTTGTCCCTAGTTTGTGGTCTAGAATCTTTCCCTAGCTGAGCATTCTCTCTTCCTACTGGGGAGAAAAAAAAACTATCTTCCTCCTTCCTCCAGAAGTTCTACCTGATCCTGTGGGCAGCAGTCAGAACAAGGAAACCTTTTCCTTTGTGCTGTAGTCATGTTCTTCAAGCAAAACACAAACTACAGCATGCAAACAGTAAGCTAAACAAATGAAGGTTATACCTTATGTCACAAATTTTTTCCTGAAAGAAGCTGAGGACAGGAGTTTATTGTAAGGCAGCTTTTAGAAGCAGCTCTGTTTGAGCTATTATCAAGATAGTCTTGCAAATGTTCTTTAAAGCAGACCATGATTCTTGGGGTTGCTCATAAAGTCTTAATTTCAAGATCTCTGAATATCTCTGAATATTAGATGTTAATACTTAAATACGGTTTAGTGATGAAACTTTCACATCATTGCTAGGATTTTGGAAATGTTTCCTGTTTGAATGGGCTTGTCACTACTGTGATTAGTGAGAGTAAATACAAAATTGAAACATCAAACTCTGATTTTTATTAACTTAGCTTTCAAATGAAGGTGATAGCTTTTTCAAGAATAAATTTAATGTCTTTCATTGTATCAGCAAAATTATGGAACTTCCTGGCTTGCTGTTCAAGAGTGATGGCCAATATAGGTTAATGTTCATAAAGGTTAATGATGAACATAGGTAAAATCTTTAGTTTTAGGACTTTTGTGAGAGTGGAACTGATTAAAAACAGACTTTGCCTTAGGGTTGTTTGGCTCTTTTAGGCATAATGCAGTGAGTTATATGATAAACAACTCAATAAGCCAGGAATTCCAGAGATGCATTTCTGTAATCTTTATGCTTTATTGTATATACAACATCTTTGAAAAATCCTGTTCGTCTGCTGTGAGTAATCCCTGATGAACATTTACGAGTTGAGATGGGACTCTTTATTGCAGTATCTAAACTCTTATGTGTATCATTTGGATACTGTTATTGCGTCATGTACTTTGGAGTTGATTTGAAATTTTTTGACTGTTTGGTTTAGGGCAACAGCTCTTTTCTTCCTTATTTTCTTGCCCCCACCCATGAGAACCTCAAACTTTTAATGACAATGTTCTTTTCTGTCTCTTTGGGTTGTTCGAATGCTGTTTATTCTCTTGATGGAGCTGGAGGCAGGGCGTGGAAGAGGTGTAGAGAAATGAGAACACCATGTTTTATGGAGCTGAATAGCGTCATGATCTGTAGAAATATAAATTATCTTAGAAATGTTTTTTTAATAAAATGGATATCAGAAACCAAAATCCATGTAAATCACTTGGTTTT
Organism: Lichenostomus cassidix; assembly: GCF_008360975.1. NCBI lineage: Eukaryota > Metazoa > Chordata > Aves > Passeriformes > Meliphagidae > Lichenostomus > Lichenostomus cassidix. The sequence goes on along the minus strand of NC_139495.1, from coordinate 9,686,448 downwards.
GTGCTATATTTGTGAAAATTTTCTCAAAGGGAGCTGGGTTCTCTGGCATGTATTGCAAATCCATCAGCTTTTCTATATTAAATTTTCTTTGCAAAATTATTGCAAAAGGAGATTGGTGTGCTTTTGTACAGTTTGACCAATAACTTTCCACTCACAGTGTAGGAATGAACAGTCGCTCTTCTTGTTCTTGCAGCCACATGTGGCTGAAATAGTCACTGACCTGGACTGGTAATCTGAGCTGGGTTTAAAAAGATGCTTTTTCTTTTTTCAGCTGGGTCGGTTTCTCTACACAGTTCATCACACAGCTGGGAAAACTTTCATGCTAGCTCAGTGCAGAGGAACAGTGTTGACTTCTTGAGACGTTTATGTGAATGGCACAATGATAGCATTCCTCTTCTCATTTTACTTGACTTGCCACAGAAACAATTGTCTTCCAAGTAGCTACCTCAAAATACCTCAGAGTTCTTATGGAGAAATGGATCTCTGTCCTCTGACTGTAGTCCCTAAACAGTGTAGGAAATAACTTTTTTTGTAGCTTGGTCTGCTTAGCTTGTAAAGAAATGTAGCTGTGACATTGATTTTCACAACATTAACTCACAACTTCATGAATCTTGCTAATTTAATAAAGTGTTCATGCTGTCATACAGAAAAGCCTTATTAATGTTCTGCAGACAGGTGAGGAATCTTAGAACCATAGTTATGGATTCTTAATTATGAATTATGTTGGAACTCAGTGTTCATAATCCATGTGGTGTAAGTTAGTGCTACAAGATGAAGTTAATTCTGTAACATACTTGAAGTGCACTAAATATTAAAAGGACTATTTAGACTACAGGGAGTATGTGTGTTTGTGTGTGTATATGCTGTTTAGTGACATAATTGTTTGGCCAAACAAATAAATGTAGGATTTGTCTCAGGCAATAAAAAACTGATCTTAATTAATTTCAGATATATATATATTTTTTTCTTGGCATAAGTCTGTTCTTGCTGTTGGCCACTGTATAGCTTGCTTCAATATGATAATCCTGGGGGAGGGAAGCTTAACTAGTGTTCTCACCAGAAGTTTTTGTTGTGTTTTTAGTAGACATCATCTTTATTTTCAAGAAAACTACTACCTACAAAACTTAAACTAACTATTTGAGTGCTTTAAAAAGTAGTTGGTTTCAAGAACTTTGCAAAAGTTTGTTCAGACAGGTCAGCTTAAAACAAACCTGCTTTTTTTTTTTTTTTTTTTTTTTTGTAAAACCCCCCACTTTTCCTATCCTGCATGGATAATGGACATCCTCTATCTAGCAGATACTAAACTGCTCTTATTGTCCACTAAAAATACTGTATTTAGCCTATTTAGGCTGTGCTCTTTCTCTGCACTGGGGTCTGAAGAAGGCTGTGTCTCCTACTAACAATGACCTTGACCTTATTTCAGATGAAGATGTGAGCACAAATCATAGGTAATAAATCAAATTGAGCGTCTTCTGGCAGTCTGCAGTCCAGCTTACTAGCAGAGCACAGATCCCAGTTCTTTTCTGCCCAGCTGGATGCCTGTTACAGTGTTGTGATCCTGCCTGATGTCTTCCACCAGAGGTGGAATGTAGTCATATCCCTTCTATTGCTCCTTGGATGATGTGCCCCATGCTCCTTTCTTTGTTTTCCCCCTCCCTTTAATTCCGTCAAAGATACCCTTGTGGTGTGATCACTGTGCCTCCTTGTTTTCTGAGTAGATGGCTTTTTTTGTTTCATTTTTGAGCAACAGTGCTGTCACTATTACCCTGGATCTCTAGGGTATGTCAGAGGAAGGATATCTTCCTTTGTTTCCTTGTGGAAGCTGTGTTTTGAAGCTTGATTCCCAAGATGCCACTCTTCAGTTTAGACAGGTATGATGAAGCCAAGTCTACAGGAATCTGGCACCTGAGGCTAAACATAAGAAGAAACTCTGGCTTCTTTGTAGAATGTCTTTATCACTCAGTACTGTGCTGGAATTGGTGAAGTTCCTGAAGTTAATTGTTGAAGCTGTTTCTAATTTTTATAGATAAAGTTCCTTTTAGGTGCTGCAGTGCTCAGAGGGATGCAGTGCATGTTATACCATACCTTCCCTGAGACTCAGGAAGATAAATTGGATGGGACAGTGTGTGGCACAACTGGGGACAGTTCTCTCACCCTGTGGCTCACATGTGAACCTGTCATACAGTACATTTTACCTCAGTGTTTGGGGCTTTTTTCTTTCTCCTATTTAGAGCAAAAACAAGTTAACAACTGTATTTCAGTAGACTTTTCAGTGATACGGGGAATCGTAAAGGCATGATATCCTAACTCTTAGAAACTGCTAGTGAGTGTGGTATGATACAAAGAATCTCTAGGGACTTACAGATCAGTCTGTACACTTAAAATGTTTTTATCAGCTGTTTACATCAGTTAGTACTTAGTTGAATGCTGTAACTGTAATCTGATAAGCATTTTAGAAGCTTTTTAAAGTTACGATGGACAAGTTATTTATTTTAGCCCTCCAGTGAACACTCTACACAGCAAATGTTGTGTAACATCAATGTGGCATCGGTACCTATGACAGGATTTTAGGCTGTTTATCTTATTTTGGAAGGAAATATTTTTCAGAGCTGAGTAAGAGCTTTTATTAAAAGCATTTCTTGAATGTTTTGAGAAACTCTTCAGTTACATGTTAAAGAGGAAAAGACTCATTCCAGTTATCTCTGAAGAAGTCATGATGGCTTTTGCAGTTTTAGGTTTTAAGATCCATTCTGTCTAAAGCATGGTGAAGTGCTCAGAAAATGGGGAGATTTATGTGTGTTTAGAATGATGGCAGCTTTTACACTACCCACTGTGCAAAGGGCTCTTACTGCGCAGAGCTGCCACTTGTTACGTGTTCCTTCCCCACTTGTCTTAATTGTTTTCAACAGTAACAATTTGGGGCTTTTTTCTCCTTGTTTTCTTGAATAAGTAAAATTGCAGGCATAATGCCAAGTAACTTTTTGAATCTGGTGGTTGAATAAGAGATTAGACTTTGTTTGTTTTAACATAGCTTAAGATAAGTTTGGGTTGGTTAATTCTGCTTCTTCAGAAGAAACATGTAGAAAGAGTGTGAAAAGGAAAAGGTCTTCAGGCAGCAATTTGCTAATGGTTCTTTTCCATTTTGCTTTAGGCTATTTCTTATGAGAGTAATGGACATACCATATCTCAATTTGGAAGGACCAGACTGTAAGTAGCTTCTTTCACTGTAAACTTAGTACCATTCTGACAAACTTCCTGGAGGAGGAAGTGTAAAGATTAATTATATGTATCTATAGCATGGGATATCAGCATATCTGTCAGCTGTGTTTAGATTATTAGCAACTTATGAAATTATTTAAATATCTGCTCCCTTTTATTTTCTTAAAAAAAATAGTAAACACAGAAATTCTTCAACTTTGACCAGAGAATCTGCATTATAAATGGGGTTAATGAGAACAAATTACGTTAATGTTACTAAATGAAAGAATTCAAAATTAACAGTTTTATGGTTATTTTGGGTCACTATTCTTATGTACCATGGCACATAAAAAGTGGGATCTTAACACTGTCCTCTCACCCCAGCACTAGGTGCAGGATGCAAATTAGCGTATAACAAATGGTTCTCAAAACCTGGTGGCCACTTTGTTCTTTGAATTGATGTGCAGCAGTACCTCTCCTTATCTTCAACCTCAACAGCAGATGTGCCGCATGGAATTATGATAATGGAAAAACATTACTTAAAACATTTTTATGTTTCAGGTTATTTCAGTTTACAGGCCTGGAGCTGTAATTAGTTGATAATACATTTAACGGAAAAGAGATTTTACTAATGTAAAAAATGTCCTTACTCTTATGGGATGTTTCATTATGAGGAGGAAACCTTTGGATGAGTGTTTCCACTGATGCCTTAACTTAGGAAAATGTGAAGCTCTGGAGGTCAATCTGGTCCTTGACTAGGTGAAAGCTTAATTTTATATTATGAAGTCAGATACACGATGTCTTGAAAATTATACCCATTTGGAAGCAATGCTGATGGGGAGACATTTTCCACTTCTTGCATCGGAAAGCTCCGACTGGAGTGTGACTCTATTAGATGCCAGTTTAATAGTAACAGAATGCAGTTCTGGAGAGATGGAAGTAACTGTTGGAGAGGGAAATACATGCAGTAAGGGCATATATTTAATTTTAAATTCAGTTAGGTGGTCAGATCACTGAGCTCTGGCTCTGTGGATCTGTTGGAATGGTAATCTAATTACGTTGCATCTTCCTTCCCCAACTGTTTGATACTTAGTGGAAGAATGGGTAAATACTTTGGGTCATTGAGAGAATGCCAAAGCTACTAATTTGTAAAGATGCTACTTCCACTTGCTGGCCAACTTACAGGATTGTTTTGATACTTTGCCAAGAAGGGTTGCCAAAAAAGAGTCTGCCTCTGAGAGTCTGTCTCTTTTATCTGAAAGCCGCTCCTGTAGAGCAGACTGATGCAGATGTTACAGGAGAACCTGAGCCAGGGAGGCTTTCTAAGCCTCGGAAGGGAAAGCACTCAGGGGGTGGCATGTTGGACTGGCTGTTCTAGACACTTTTGTTGCTATTCTGAGATGTAAACACTACTGTAGGTTGAGGAAGCTGTCTGGTGGTTGTCTGTGGGGACAGTTTTGCAGAGAGGCAAAGCCATATAAAGAATATAGCCTTGTTTCAATGGTAGGTGCACTTGGAGTCTGTATTTTTTAAAAAGAGATTGAGGCACAGCTAGCTGGGTGACTGTTGGAAGTTGTGGTTTGTTTGTTTGTTGTGTAGTAACACAGCAAGTTTGTGCTATTTTTCTTGAAATAGCGGATTTCAGTTAGGTTAAATAGAATGAATGTGACTTTCATCGTCTTCTTTCATTACTGTGTATTAGAAACTCGTTTAAAAGAATGAAGTTGCCACACAAAATAATTGCAAAGCAGAATAAAAGTCAAATCTTTTTCACCTGAGTAGGTAGAAGTTAGAGGTGTTGACAGCAGATTCGCAGTGAATTTAGGGACAAACTGATACAGGAAGGTTAGGAATAGTTTATTAATCAATATAAAAAGGCTGTAATATCTGAAACTGGAGTTGTTCATGCTACAGTTTTCTACTACTGGATTACAAATGATTAAACTTTGAGTTGCTCTCTGTTCACTAGGCTGTACAGCAATCAATTGATCTTCTGTTGCTTGTGGGGGCTTGGTATTTGACTCATATAATGCAAAAAAATTGAATTTTAGTCCTTAAATGTGGTGTCCTTTTAGTTTAAGTAGCAGATTTAGGGAACAGGATTTCACCTCTGCTCATGAAGGTATTGCCTTTATAACTGCTTGTGTCTCTGTCCAGCCTGAGTGAGCTCTCAGTGCTCATGTACACCTGTAATTTATTACTAGGGAGTTTCTGGTAAACTCAGGCTAACTGACTTGTTCAGGTGAAACAGATGAAGACACTTAGCAGTAAGAAGTGGTTGATGGTCTGATTTTGGACATCTGCCTTGGAAAGCTCTCCAGTTTTAATGCTGAAAGCTAAGGACTTCAGAAACTAGAAAAGTTTGTATTACAAAAGAATTCAGGAGGGTAATTCACTAATTTATTCACTAAAATGAAAAACAGTCCCTATGTCTCTATACCAAAAGAAGAGAGAAGCTTTTCCTGAGAGTGTTACCAGGTGGTCAGATTAAAATCTGATCCCATCAAGCCGTTTGTAGTTAACCCTTGAGTTACCTTGAAGAAAGTGGAGCAGAACATTGCAAAGTGGAGCACTGGACTTTAATGGTTCAGCCTCTGTCATCAAATGTGAAACAACACATAAGACTTGGCAATGTGTCATGCATAACAAAATAGATCTCTGCAGATACCTGTGGAGAGGCCCAATTAATGATTTGCAAATGGTTTTATAGGAAAACGTAAAATATTGCAGCATCTTTGCACCTGAAAATAGTGATCCACTTGTTTATTTATGATTGGAATTCACAGGTTATAAAGGCTCATGTTTCTAGTGAAAGAAACTTCAGGGAGAAGTGTGTAAAAGTAAGATATATAGTGATAATTTCTGCTGTACTCTTACGATTTCCAGCAGTTTGATTTGGATTCTCTCTCTCAAAATCACTAAGTTCCAAATTACTTTCTATGTACACTATAGACTTCTTTTGTACTTCTTTAGATGTTGGCCTTATTAAGCTTTTTTTTAATTGTAATTTTAAATAATAATAAAAAGTCAGTTGTATATGCTAGCTTGTACCTAATATTATATGAAAGCTGAGTTGAACATTGTTTCACAGGAAGTTTTTTATTGATGGAAAAATGGCAAAATTGAATCCGTAATAGGAATTTTTTAAAGGTGGAGCATGAAGGGGCTGTTGTTTTTTTCTTCTGTCCTTGAATTTGGTTTGGTGCAAGGGATGGGAAGGACTAAATTAGTGGACGTTTCCCACTGCATGAAACGCTGTTTCAATTTCTTTTACAGATGAGCTAGTAGGATTTAGTATATCTGTCATGCCTAAGTGCAGGCATCTTCTCACTGTGCCTGGTGTGGTTTAATAGATCTTGGCCTATTTTCTTATTTAAAAAAGGAAGTGGGGGTTAAAAGATGACTGTTTTTAGGATATTCTAAAGATACTAGTAAGTGACTCTTATTTTAACAAAAGCGTTTTTGTTTTGTAGTGCAGCCAAAACGAGATCATGTTCTTCATGTTACTTTTCCCAAAGAGTGGAAGACTAGTGACCTATACCAGCTTTTCAGTGCCTTTGGTGAGTGATATAGTCTATCTTTCCTTACCTTTTTTATTTTTTCTTATTATTAGCAATAAATCTGGTTTGCTTTGTTATTTTAGTCTGTTGATGCAGACTTCCTCCTAGTGTAGGTAACGATGAATCTCTTCTTGTAATTATTGAATGGTGTCCTGTGGACTTTGTAATGATGTGTTGAAAATTACTGGTCTTATTAACTGCTCTTTAGAAAACTTTATATGGGGTGCTTGTTGAATATTGTGAGTCTTTTATCCTTCTATATATAGCCTCTCCTGAAAGGAGGTAAGAAAGGGAATGGGGATTGGTGTGAAAGGCAGATCGAGGTTTTAGGAACAGGGTTCATCCTGAAGTCTGCATAAAGCCAAACTGCAGTGTATGTAAGTCTAGGCAAGTAAGCAAGCTTGAAAATCAACTAATTTGATTTCAAGGTTGTGATCACCATCCAAGTCAGAAGAAACAGCAAAAAAGGTGTTTAACAACTGAGGACCTGTAGTGCTGTTGTTGCTCTACTAAGTAGAAGTATAAAATGTAGGTGCCTAGAGAGCTGAACTAGTTAATGATGGTCTCCTGATCCTTATCTCTTGTGGCTTGGTACTCTGTCTGTGCAGGGTCTCTGGACCTGTATAAAACTCCCTCAGTTCCTTCTGACAATTTGATTTTCACTGCAGCACAAGGCCAGTGGAGTGGATGAGATTTAATAGTCCTGACTGGGCAATGTAGAATGTGAGAATGTAGAGATGACAGGGGTTCTCCTGGGATTGCTGTTCTAGGGCAAGGAACATCCCTTTGGCCTCTGTTTCCATAGGTTTTTAAACCCTCAGCTCCGGTTTTCCCTGTGTCAGTGTGTCACGCGGGGACAGCACCGCCGCCAGGGGGCGCACTTGCACACCGCAAAACGCTGGATTTGGGAATTGCCAATTCTCGCATTTCAGATTGTAGAGCTGAATGTTTTCAAATTTCGGTTTACAAGCTCCAGGTTCAATAATTAATCTATATTTTTGTTTAGGTCTTATTGCCATGGTGTCTCAAAGAAACTGCAGATTATTCCTTCCCAAATTCTGGAATACAGAAGTACCCATGCTTCCCTAGTTGTAGGTGGACAGAGGCAGAGTGGCACAGCGTGAGGTTGAGCAATTTGCCAAAAACAAACAAAAAAAAAAGGCAGTAACAGGCATGATTTATAGCAGTTAAAGAAAAGTGTTTTGAAATCAGCAGTATTAATTGAATTTTACAGAAAAGTTATTTTAGAATGAGTTGAAGCAGAGTTATCTTCCATGAAGCTTCTAACAAAAGCAGTGAAACAGCTGAAGGGCTGCAGTGTCACACTTGGAAGTGGTTTACGTTTGCTGCTCTAGAAGGGGTGTGCATGATTCCGGAATCCTTCAGGACTGCCTGCATACCAAGTGGACACCTGTTCATGCAGGATGTTTTTATAGTCTCAGGGGTGAATGTAGTTTCACTGTACAAGTACTTGCAGCACTATGCAGTCTCTTAGAACGCTTACTTTAGACTCTTAAATTTGTGTTTGGTTGTGCTTATGTGAAATATGAAACCATTAAAACAGGATTTGGTAGAATACAGCTTTAGTATATCACCTTCACTTCTACATAAGTGAATGTCTTTGGGTTTTTAATTAAAACTCATACTATCAATGTACTATAAAAACTACTACTTAAATACCTGTAAAAGTTGTGTAGGAAATATATAAGAATAGAGTATGAAAAAGGAAAAATGTTTCAGTGATGTAATCCATCAGTATAATTTTATCCTGTGGATTAAATATTGTTTGCATGTTTGAGTTTATATAGAGAACATTTTCAAATTTATTTTTAGAAAAAATGCATGTTACTTGCACCTTCATGTCATAGGCCACCAATGGCATTCTTCAAACTGCTGAAGACTCTTGATATATTCTAGAAGTGCAAGGAGAGGTGTTTCCTGGTTTATTTCTCTAGAGTTGGTATTCCATTACATTGCTGCCATCCATGACTTATCTGGATTGGCCTTGCAGTGAGCTGGCACAGGGCTCTGGTGATTGCTAAATACTGACCTGCAAGTGCAGATGCATTTGCTTTCCAGAGCTTTATTTGCATTTCACCATACTTTTGAAATGCACAACATTTACTGAATGCTTAGCAGTACTGCTGAACAATTTAATTTATTAATCTTATCTCTCCTAAATTCTTTCTTCAGAATAATAATGCAATGTGGCATAGTCTGAAGAGAGCATCTCTTAAGCATGGAGAGTTGCATAAGAGCATTTGTTGCAGTTCGCTTCAGATTGTAACTCAGTGTCCTCTATTTAATGTTTGACTTTCTTTAAATTCTATATTTAAACTGTATAAATCGGAGTATAAAGGGAACATATGTTGGCAGGCATTGAAACCCTTTATTAGCTAAAAATACAAAGTCAGAAGTCAAATAGAGTGCAGCAGCCTTTCTGCAACAATGAGTAAGGATCTGATACTGAAATGATGTGCCACCAATAGACTGGTTTTTTATTGATTTATTTTCATTTGGCACTTAGTGAAAATATGGACACTGAAGTTCATTTGAATAGCAGCTGAATTCCTTCAGGAGATTTTTTTTTTTTGGTCTATCAGTGATCCTCTTTCTTATTTTACACCGAGGACACAACTGCCAGACATTCAGGAGAATTTTTCTTTCTGATCTTTCCGTTTGCTCAGGTAGATGGAAATTAATTAACTGTATATATAGGAAAGGAACACTGTCTGGACAGCATTTCTGTGTTCCAGAGTTATGAGAGAATATGGTCTCAGATGTCTCAGACGATTGTTTAAAAATTTTGTAATTAGTAATACAAAAATGGAGAACTTGATATACAAAGAATTTTAAAGCAATGACTTGTCAATGTGTGTGGAACAATATGAATTTGTGCAGTAATTTCTGTCCTTTCAAAGAAGCTCACTGTCAGAGTCCTACCAAATGCAGTACAGTTTTAAGTTGCAATCATAAGTCGGCTCAGGCTTTTCTTGTGTTGGGAAATGTTAGTGTCCTGTCAAAAGGGTGTTCTCCCTTCTGTAAAGACCCTTACCCATAGGCAGCAAAGTTCTGTGTTCTTCAAGGACAGAATTATTAAAAATTGAATTTGTGTGCCCTAAAAAGTGTTCAAAGAAAATCTAACTTCTCGGTGTAGGCTCATCTTAATAGCAGCCTTAGCCCTTCAGTACAGGGAGATGTCAGAAACCATACTGAATTAATTATGGTTTTGGCAATGATCAAAATGATTATAACTTAAACTTCTAAATAGCTGGCTACTCAAATATATCACATGTGAATGAAATCGATGTAGGCTTTTATTTTTTTATAATTAGAAAATCTGTTTATAATCTGGCTAGATTTCAGAAGAGATTTCTATAACCTTGTAACCTGTAGACTAAATTAGATTTCAATAGATTAAACAACTGAGAATAAATGTATTTTCAGCCTTTTTGCATCATTGTTTTTAACCTTGTAGTGTCTGAAGGTTAAATGGTGGTGTAACATTATACATAAATTGATTTCCTACTCTACGTGAAAAAAATGGCACCAATTTTCAATATCTGAATTGTACTTACAGTAACGCATTTAGATAAGGACAGGAGATGTAAATGGATTTCAGACTATAATAAGACCTTGTGTCTGGAATGGGAATCCTTTCCTCTGCTTTTGCTTGATTATGAGCTCTTTTAGTGCTAATGTGACATTTTAAGCCATTCACATAGAAAATGCACTAACTGCTTGATGAATAGAGGAACTTATTTCCAGTCACTGTTCCATTGTAACAGCTTCCAAATGAGGTCCATGATTTTGTGCATTTGTCCTCATATTGACTCAAATTAAGTTTTTATTGCACATCCAGGAAATTATGTATAGTGGGATCCAAACAAACCAGAGTTTGAAGATTTAGTGTCCCAATAGTGGAGCTCTCCATTCATGTGATCACTCTTCTGCCTACCCTGCTTGACTGCAATTTATAATTACTCGAAGAGCTGTTCTTTATTTGAGTAAAGGGCTGAAATTCCCAGAAAATTTGCTCAATTTATTTAGTAGAATCATACAGAAGCCATGAAGGGAGGATCTGAGGGTCTGAGGGTGTACTAGAGCATGTAACCCTAACTTTGAAAAGTTCCAGGCCCTTGTGCTGCTGGGTATGAGCTACACACCTTTACAGTGCACAAAAGACTCCTCAGGTGCAGTTAGTCTTAGTTGGCTCTCTTATGTCAGGGCACATTAGATAAAAATCTGTGACTGAGTCTAAGATAAAAATAGTCATAATAATTTATTTTGCTTTTTCTAGGTAACATTCAGGTTTCGTGGATTGATGACACATCAGCATTTGTATCATTGAGCCAGCCGGAGCAAGTCCAAATAGGTAAGTACTGCTGAATTTACTTCAGCATTAAGACTTTAACTGGCTCCTGCAAAATGCTTGGAGCCAGCAGGGTCTGTGATTCTAATGGTAAAAGACAAGCCCAACCCAGACTTGCTGGAGAGTTTTGTGTTTCATTCTGTGATCCTCCAAGTACCTAAACTTGTAGGTAGAGTAGTGCTGGTTTCTTCGTTTGGTGCAATATTCATTGAGGTTATTTACTGTTACTTTGCACAGAGCAGAACTGTTGAAGACTTTTATGGTCTTTACCTCCAAATACCCTTTGGACTGATACACAGTTAGTTTGGTTTACATTTGCAAGGAGAAAATGCAGTGAGAAGCCTTTTGGTGAATTGTAGAACATGTGCAAAGTAATAGTCTCCAAAGAGCCTACACTGTAAATGTGTCCACCGTCTGTGTATGAACAATGTGCCATCTCTCCAGACTTGAGGTTTTTTTAATTTTTATTTGAACATTGGAAAATATTGCTGTTATGTGGAAAAACAGTCTTTTTGGTGTGGTGGATGTTTCGTATTGGGTTTGTTTGTGGCATGGGGATTTTCTTACGTTCTTTTGGAGGTGGTTTTATTTGTGTATTGGGGTAGGGTTTTTAAAAGATTTTTGGTTGACTGTAGTTGAATCCACGAGCTCTGAGTGGTTTCTGTAGTTCTTTTGGGCATATATTTGAGGACTGACCCACAAACTTCCTTCAGGGAACAATGGCTGGGAATAGACCATTACGATAATTATTTAGGATATGTTCTGGTAGTGTCATCCCCATTTGCTGAAATGTTTGCATCAAATGCTGTGGAGCCAGTGAGAACAGCAGTGCATGTAGCATTTCTGATTAAGTGGCTGAAATCTTGTTGCACTTAAGAGCTATCCAGACAGAATTCCCACGGTTAAGTTCTGAAAAGAAATAAAACGGATTAGAAAAGCCCACTGAGTTCACCATCATCTATCTTACTAAGCTCAAGTAAAGAAGCTTTCAGGGTCTGGATGCACAATCAGTGCATCTAATTCCTTACTAACATCCTGGGAATGTTTATCATACTTCCTCATATATTCATAGCTCTGCAGAGGATTTTGAGGGCTCACCAGCAGCCTCCTTACAGCAATTGTTCCACAGCAGCAAGAATCATTGTTTCTTCATCTAGATATAAGAATGATACGACTTGTAATGAGAAATTCTAGATAAATTATTTTAAATAAAGCCTTTCTAGATTCTGCTACAGTGAATTCTCTACTGCTCTTACCTCACTCATTGTCTATATGCTTGGCATATACATTATCACCATTGCTTTGTTGTTGTTGTTGTTCTGTTGTTTGGTTTGGTTTTGTTTTTTTGTTCTGTTTTCGTTATGGCAACTACATATTTTGGAAAGAACTGACTGTCTGCAGAATACTGAAACTGAATTTTTCTGGCACTGCTGTGTGTCTTTTTTTTGTGCTTTGACAAACAGGGAGGCTTGTTCTGTGGCCTACGTGCTGGGAAACATGTTATTTATTTGAAAGCTCAGGTGATTATAGTCTGTCATAGATTTTTATGGAATCGGGTTAGTAGAAGCTCATATACTGAAAGCAGTGAGCCAACCAAGCTGATAAACTATATCAATCTCAATTACCAAAAATCGTGCAATTTTTTTACTGTAAAATTGCTTAAAATTCTTAGGTTTGGGTTTTGGTTTTTTTTTTTTCTGTAACAAATGCATCTTAAAATCAATTCTGTTATTCTATTTCCTGATCTTAAATTCTTTAATGAACTGTTTTGGTATTAAAAGTCACTGTACTTGGGATTTAGTGAGATGTGCTTAAGTGAAGAACTTAGGAAAAACTAATAACATGGCCTGTTTTTTAACCTGTTTATATAAATGTCTGCATCTTCTGCACTGTATAAAAAGCCTTGGAGGACTGTCAAACAATATGAATACAAGGCAAGATGTTGCTACAGGCATACTTCTGTGCTTACCTCTTAGAGAGGTGTCTGACTTTGAGCTGGTGTTAGTATGTATAGTTAAGAAAACACAAATGCAACAAAAACGTCTACGGGACATAAATGGATCAAGGACATGAAGAGTGTATGGAAGTTTCCCCCTAAAGTGTTTAGATTTCCATTATAGATGAGTGTAAGCACTGTAAAAACATCGAGGCTTACTTTGCATCTTATTAATAAGGAAATTGTGTGTGAAAAAGTGATGAAAATAGGACTGGTTTTGTAATTATCTGCATGGAGTGTTAACTGATTCTGGGTCTATCAGATTTTTAAACCCAGTTCACACCTGAGAGGTGTCTTTGTTTCTGTTACAGCAGTGATTCAAATACTGAATATTTGGCTGAACTAACATAGAAACTTGAACAGCAGATCATTCAAAGACCAGTCTGCTGCCCTCCCTTGATTTACATGCTCAAGATAACCAGTTGATGAATCTGCCTAGTTTCTTAACAATTTATCTCTAATGCCTTTTAATTTTGTTCAGCTTCAGGGGTGTTACAAGACAACTTGAAATATGATTTGTCTATATTACTAGTTTTGTGTAACTGTATCTAAGAGTAGTATTGAAATTGTGATGGTTGTCTTTCCTATTTCAAATAATTAATTATCATGCTTAACTATCAAATCATGCAAATGACAGACCTCTCAAAATGTGGCACTTTGCATAAGCTGTTTCTGCTATGCTGTTTCTGTTACTTCTAACTCTCCTGGCTTTAGTATTTTAAATGGGCTAAAAACTTGTTCATCAGCACCCTGGGAATATGTTGTATTTCTCACAGATTCAAAAATCCATTTTGAATATGTAGGGAATAACATGTATCTCTTCATCCCTCAGTGCTCTTTAAAACAATGTTCCTGGGTTAGGTAATATCATGAATGGTAACCACTAAAACCTAATCCAAAACTGATAGACAAAACATTGGTCCATATGATTTTCTATTTAAAAAGTATACATTTGGTTAGTTGAATTAAGCTAATGAGCAGCTCTTCAAATTTCCCATGGTAATCAGTAGTGTTTATGTTGCCAGGGAGAACATGCATTCCAATTTCTTTAATTGTTAAAGTGTTACCCTGAAGGACCTATGAATCTTTGCATAATATAAAAAGACTTTTTTCCTCTTCACTTATTTTCCTCTGAAAAACTAAGTAGGGAAAAGGGCAATATTTTTATAGGCAATTTTGGAGTTGCTCCTAACTTTCCAAGTGAATATGGCCTGCTTAAAACACACAAACCAGAAACCTTGGGAAACAAGAATCAAATGCCTTAAATCTCTCATTTTGCTGCTTATAATGATGTCCAAGAACCTTCACTTTATTTGGTTTTTCATGCAACTCACACATTGGCAGTCTCTCTGTTTTATTATGAGAAGAAAAGGCTTGTTCTTGTATAAAATGGTATTGCTCTCTATAGCTTAAAGTGAAAGCTACATCAGGACAAATGCTAAGGAACAGTTACACAGTCCCCCTGCCCTGCCTGGCTGTGCAAGCTGGACCTGATCCTTGCCAGGGGAAGGTTCTTGACTTCAGTGGGCTCCATGTCACTCATACTGTTGGACTGCCACAATGTCAGCTCAAAGCAAATAACAAGGTTATTAAAGTGGTGCTTTAGATGGCCCTAATTTGTCACTTTTTGCAGTATGCTGTGCTGGAAACTGATTTCCAGACTACATGCACCTGAAAACTATAATGGACAATAAACACAGTCTATTTTCTGTTGGGATTTGCTGTTCAAAGTATGTAATTAATAAGAATTTGTTAAATACTTGATACTCCTTTAGTTGGACATCTGGGAGACAAAACTTTCTGTTGCCAAGTTGCACTTCAAAAGTGGTCTCAGCATTGCTGTCAAACATGAAGCACATACTCATTATGTGTGTGGCAAAAGATAAACATTGTGCACTGTTAGAACTGATGAACACAAGAAACTTCAGAACTAACTTTTGGCATCCAAAAATCTTAAGAGCCAGAAGTTGTCTTGCTAGATAAGTTTGCCTTTGGATGCTGTTCAGCTTTGTGTATTTATAAAGCTGGCTTTTCATTTGGAGAGGTTAGTATGGAATAAGTGCTGTTTAGTATGGAATAAGTGCTGTTTCAATGGTTCTGTGACTTACAAGGGTCTAGACTTCATTCAAATAGTCTGGAAATGGTGGGAAAAATGGGAGAGACTTCAGCTTGTCTTAACTGTAAAGTAAACCCAGTATTTTAATTAATAAATTGGTATAACCTGAAATATTTCAGTGTTTCAGCCCCTCAGCTGTTCTGTGCAGTTAACTCTGTGAGTCCTCAGTTAGTGCTTTGTATCAGTGTTAAGCTCTTGTTATTCATGGTTTCCTTGAATATTGTTGTCATCCAGCTTTGTTTGTTAAAATGACTATTTAGGTTGCTGGTCTAAAAAGAACCTTGATACACTCTTAAAGGGAGCTTCCTGTAGATGTCTTTGCACTTGTGGAGTCTTTATAGGCCATCTAAAATGTACTCTTAAAAAACCACCAGTATTTGGAATGGGTTAATTTTTAAAATATGGGAAAGTCTTATAAATATGTTTAAAGTTTTAAAGTGCTTGAAAATAGAATTGGGCTTCTGAGGCATTTTACATGATTATATGTTAATGAAAATAATGGGCAAATTTATCAGTGGTACCCCAAAAAAAAAGCTAATTTATTTTCCCTTAGCAGCCAACACTTGGACTTAATTGCCTTTACCAAAGGCTTAGGTGCAGTTTAATGACATAATGTTTTGGTTATGACTAACTTCTGCAATATTTTAAGACCACTGGTTCGACTTTAGAATAATTTTAACCTGAGAATCTTCCTGAGAATGTGTTTCTTGCTGTTTTAAAATGCAATAAATACACTCAACCTGAAATTTTAAATACACGTGAAAAGCAATTGCTTGTTGTAAATGGCAAGCATTGAAATAATGTTAAGTTATTCCATGTGTTGGTGCCCTGATACATGAGCTCATATAGAATTTAGTGTGTGCAAGATATCTTCTTCCTCTCGGCACTGAGAAGCCTGATGCCTTCAGACAGCAGGGGAGCAATGGACTAAAGCAGGTGCAGCAGCTGAAATCCTGATGGCCTTTCAATGATTTGTGTTTAAATCATTAATCTTTCTGAACTTGGGAGTTTCTCAGACAGGGCTGGACTTTATGGTTTGTTAGTGTTCTATAAGGTTTACTATAGAGCCTTCTACTTAGTGTGAGTGCTTACCACCACAATTTTAAAATGTAAGAAGTATTTTGAGATTGTGTGTATATCACTTCTCACTGAATTAGGGGAAAGGGCAGGTAGTAGATCCTGTATTACCCAAAGTCTGTGAAAAATTACATTTCACATGACTGTGTTCTCAGCAATGAGTTAATGTGAAATTTATGCCAGGTATATTCTAAAAGGAGGTTGTAGCTAGGTGGGGATTGGTCTCTTCTCCCGGGTAAGAAGTGATAGAACAAGGGGAAATGGCCTCCAGATGCACTAGAAGAGGTTCAGGTTGGATATAAGGGGAAATTTCTTCATGGAAAGAGTTGTCAAGCATTGGAACATGCTGCCCAGGGAAGCAGTGGAGTCACCATCCCTGGAGGTATTTAAAAGATGTGGGACCAGGTGGTTTGAAGCAGTGGCTAAGGAGCAAAGCATGAGGTTCTCCCATTTGGTACCAGGGTGGAACTTGTGTGTCTGCACTGTGTGTCCATTTCTGTCTGCAAAGTCCTGCAGCTCTGAACTCTCTGCGCTTTGAGTAGCAATAGACATGGGACTTTCTGACTAGAATGGAAATGTTCTGAACACATTATGCTTTTAAGTTTTTAGGCTCACAGATCTAAACACTTTACTAGCAATCCTGGGAGTTAAAATTCTCTGTTGTTTATTTAAAATCATTTCTGTAGTAAATGCAGGGATTGAGATGTGGTAAGTTTCAGTTTGTGTTGTTCAGGAATCTCGACCACAGCAGGAAAATGAATTACTGGTTTTACAGTGGAACCTGTAGTATAAATCATATTCAGAGATAGCTGTTTTACAACTTCCAGCATTACTGATGTGGAATTAAGAGGACAGATTATAGACTCGCCTTCACGGCACCCTGCAGCCATATTTTTTTCTCATCAGCTAATAAACAAAACAAACAAAAAAACCCCCAAACCCCAAATGCCCTTTATACCCCATAAGTTTGCATATGTTAGGGTTCTTTTCTTAATTTAATGTTGGAAGTCTTGTGACTACCTTTGCACTTGATTTGGATTTTTTGAAATTAATTGAAACAAAAGCTATGAAATGTATTAATTACTGAGGTATTTAAACAGGGTGCAAAGGTTAAGTAGCTTGAATTCTTTCACAAATTAAATAACTTCGTCTGTCAGGGAGTTAAAGTCCTTTATAACAATCTTCATAAATGTGCATAGCATGAAATGTCTCAGTGGACTTATACAATCATCTCTCTTCTTTGTTGAGGGAAATATTTAAGCATTGCATAAGGATCCTTCCTCTTTCTTTGCTATGCAGAGCACTTTATCTTCTGTAAAACCATTTTCTTTCAGATCACCTGTTCATTTTGCTCTGTTCTCCAGCATGGAGATTCAGAGCCTTGGTTTGGTTTGCTCTCTAGTTTGCCATCCTCCTTTGCAAAGTGAAGAGCTGCTTTGTCACTGCATTAATACTGCTCTTTGCTCTGCATTCAGACACCAAGAGAAGTGACAACCTTTGTACAACACTTCTATTTAGCATCTGTATGGGCATCTTCTATCTTAAGCTGATACAGGAGAGGAGAACAAAGGGATGGGCAGCACCACATACAAATTGGTGTTGTCAGTTTGGGTACAGCCTGCAGATAGCTGCTGTTATCAAATATACTTAAGAGACTCTGGTCCAACTAATTTGTCATGCATGTTAACATCTTGATGCCTTGCAGCAGAAATTGTCCAGGTAGGCTTGAAAGACTGAAAACTGTATATAGGCTAACTAAAGGGGCTATTAATATTACAATGACAATTTCACTAATATTTAACATAATATAGTTGAATTATGCTTATGCCTTGATAATGTCCACAGCTACATGATCATGTACTGTTTCTTTAGGATTTGTGGCTTCTCTAGGATTATGTTTGTACATTTGTTGTGGAGGAACTCAGCCCTGAATGTTCTGTAGGGGACAATTTAATTCCAGTTAGGTGAATTTAAAAGATGCCTTCTCATTTGGGGTGTTGAGTCTTCTGCTTTCTGTTTATAAAATAGGCCCACAGCACTGCTGCTTCCACTCCTGAGCTTTATTTTTAAATATTGGACTATGCATGTGCACCTTTGTCATCATGGCAAACTTCTGGATTGTTACATTTGGCATGAATAAGCCCTAGTAGTCAATGAATAAGGCTATGGAACCATACAGTGAGTATTGAGAGTAAAACAAAATACTGACTTAGCTACTCACAAATTGCACACTTGCTCTGGCTGAGACAGTGGTCCCATGTTTTAAGTAGAACATGATCAGATAAGATCAATGCAGCATAGATACAGAGGTCACTTAAAGGCTTCACAGGTGAAATTTTACTTCACGATTTCATAAGCTTAAGTGTTTAGTACTGCAGCATCAATCTGTATGGCTCTGTGTGTTTATTGTATTGATATATTGTGGTTTTGCTTTTACCTACACAGTTCACCAACATATTTGTCTATTTATTAAGAGGCTTAATCTTGTCAGTGGCCATCTGTCAGGATGTTGCTGTGCATAAAACAGGGACTTGGCAAAAGGGTATTTTTGTAAACATTCCTCTTGGACCACTCAACAACAGCCACCCTGTTCAATGTCTTCCCTAATGATGAGGGAAGGTACCACCCTCTAGAAATGCTTTTCCTAAAATAATTTGCAATTACTATTATTCTGCTAAGAGACAGAAACTTTAGGGCTGCAATTAATGTGAAATGCAGTCCTGTGGTGTTGGTTACTAGGTCAGGTTTCTCACAGAAAGATTTGTCTCATCTCTTACAATTTAAAGAAATAAGTAAATAGTCCCCCTGAGTTCAGTTTTTTAGAATTCACAGAGCATTCTAGCAATGCATTTCTTCTGCTGGCAGTGCAGAACGATGTAACTGTATTTGCTTTGTTTGGCAATATGGACAGCATTCATCAAAAAAGCATCAGAGAAAATGTATTAGACTCTTACAGGGAGCTGCTCTTCAGTTTTCAGTTCAAGACCATGCAAGATTGATTTATCTGTGTGGCTCCTTAGACATCTCCATATGCCTTCATTTCAGTTGTTCAATTATGAAGGAATATATTCAGCATGTAACATTTTATATTAAATATATATGCTATATATGTATATACATATATTTGTGTGTCTATCTGCCGTATGAATGGATTGCTGTAAGATACATGCCTTATTTCAAGAGTTGTCTTTGTTCAAAAGTACTGACTTACAGATTTATTTTAGAATTATCTTTAGGCCTCAAATTATTTGGGTTGATTTTTTTTTCCTTAAGAAAGGGCTGAGTTTTCAGGGAGTTAAATGGCAGACCCATAACTTTGGTTCATAGCTTGTAGCAAAACAAATAATGTTATTGTGTTTTAACAAATGAGTATGTATCAGATGATCCATGGTAACTTTGTGCTTGATTTTAGCAAGTAAAAACATGCTTGAGTTTAACTAAACAAATTTTACCCTGAGGAATGTCAGCTGGCATGCAGTAAATTCTAGTGAGCCTTATTAATTCATTCATGATGCCTGCACCATAACTTCATGGGCAATAAATATCGTCCTAATTCTTACAAACAGATCCGGTAACTTCACAGTTCAAAACAAATATAAGGGGGGTGAAAGGAAGTATGTCTGACACTTCTTGGTTAGTGCAACAATCTCATGAGGCTGTTCATCATAACTGCTGGTATCTATACTTGGGATTAAAATTAAATAGACTACACTCTTGCCTGGTTTAATGTGCATTACAAAGACATTGCAACAGCAGCATCTATATGCTATGGCAGATATCAGAGATAACTCATTTCACTGTAACACAGCAAACAGAACAGATGATCCATCCTTAAAGAGGTGGAAAAAGCACATCCACCCATCTTCCTCACCTTTTCTGAAATTTGATGTTGGAGCTTGCCATTTCTAGTGCTTGCACCAGAGGTAGCACAAAATACCTGTATTTAAGGTAAAACAGCTCAGCTAGAGTCCAAAAGTTGGATGTGCATCTGAAATTGCTCAAAAAAAAAATTGGATGTACATAATAAAATAAGGATTTTGTCTCCCCGGCAAGTGTGGTATTTTAAAATGTGCAGAAACACAATCTGAGGTTTGGGGTTGGTGTTTTTGTTTTGTTTTACATTTAAACTGGTTTATTGGTTGGTTTACAATACTTCCTTTCAGAGAGCTAGGCTGAAAGCAGCAGAAGACACCAGTTGACAGTCAGTTTAATTTGCTGATTCATCTGTTACAGGGATGGCATCAGGCCAGAGCTTGGCTCACAGACTAAAGGCTGAGAGCTGTGAAGATGCTGGGACTTGAAGGAATGTTGTTAAATTGTTACTGAGTGGAGGCAGTGAAAGTTTTTTTTCTTTACTTTTAAAATGCTTCTAATTTTGCATTGACAGAAATCTTTCTACCTTGAGCTTGCAGTCTTTTTTAGTTAAAGGGAGATCAGACATTAGAAAGATACAAGGATGGAACAGCTGGATATTAGTTAAATGCTTCTTCCATGGATATCTTGTGCAACCAAAAATGCAGCTCAAATAAGCTTATGTTTCACAGCAATCAAACAGAGTTTTGGCAAAGGCTTTGCAAATGTCGTCTTTTCCTGGCAGACTTGCAAAATAAACCTGCTGGGTTAAGTAATGAGACTAAAAGGGAAAAAATCCAGGAAATCTTTTCTTGCCAACAAGCAATCTGGAAGAGGGTTACGACTGAAGAATTGATCGTTTCTAATTTAAAAGAAATGTCTTAAGTAGGTTTAACTCTTTTTGCACAAAGTCTGAATTTGAGAAGAGCTTTGCGCATCTAATTCAGACATTGTGCCTTTTGGAGAGTATGGCATTTTGGTTTGGTTTTGTTTTTTAATTGCTAACAATGTAACCAGAAATTGTTTTATGAGCAGAACAAATAGCTTGCAGCCTTCTGCTTCTCCAAATAAGTTATTTTAGGAGAGGGCATGCTGTCACTTAAGTGTTTTGTATATAACATCATTCTTCTTCTCCATAGCTGTAAACACCAGCCGGTATGCTGAAAGTTATAGGATCCAGACATATGCAGAATATGTGGAGAAAAAACATGAAGAAAAACAGGCCAAGAGAAAATGTACAGAAGATAGTTGGAAGGAGATGGAGAGGAAGAGATTAAAAACCCAGGGCACACCTTACATTTCCCAGAGTCGATACTACTGTATAAACAGGTGAGACCTGTGCGCTGCCAGCTCATGTCCTTACTGCATTTCTACTTGAAATCTAGCAATCTTTGGGTAGTTCTTCAGTAATACAGGACGTTTTTCTGTATGTATTTCTTTGTATATAAATCAGTAGTGGTACATCAGCTGTCACAAGCTGATAGGTAAAGGAACAGAGGGAATTTCATCATGAATGTGATTAGAAGATTTTTAAATTCTGGGATCTTGAGGGCAGGTCACATCACAGCTTCTGAGCTTGATGCAGCAGCACCATTTCTTATAACCAAAATAAAAAAATTATTTTCTTGTGAATGGCTTGTGTCATGTGGATACTTGGCTGTCATTGTATGTGCTTGTAAAGACCATGTTGGTTTTCAGATTACTTTGCCTGGTGCTAACAAAGAAGGGTATAAATTACCTCCTACAGCAGTCCAGATGAAGCTGTCCTTATGCTTCAGAAACAGGATGGCAATGATGATATTTGCATGGTTTTAAGCTTTTAGTATAAAACTTAAAAAGGGTTGAAGTTCATTAAGGACAAAATTAAGTCAGAACATGTTGCTTTTGATGCTTGTACAGTATGCTTCCTACGTTGCTGTGTGTATTTCTTGTTCCATTTTTACCCTCTGATAATAATGATAGGCTTTGGATATGATAGTAACAGGCAGCATCTTTCTCAGTCGTTTGTGTAGCTGAGCATGTGAAAAGTGTTTTAGTGTTACCTATCAAGTTTAGTGTAACCTATCAAGTTATTGCCATTCTTCCCCCTCCCTTCTCCTGCACTGCCCCCCCAGCTCGATCAATTTTATATGAAAATAAGTTTGAGTGGAGTGTATAAGGTACATTTCTCTAAGGTGATGTTTTGGTTTGGTTTTGGGGCGTTTTCTCTCTCCTCTTCTTCCCTGCCCCATGGTTAGACAAACCAAATATGGTGATCATAAACCCAATGCTGAGGTCTTTTCTGCTTTATCTTTCTTGGGAATGCTGTGTTAAGTTCTAGTTCTCATATCTTCCTGTATATGTTAATCTGTCGTGTAACAAATTTGCTAAACTTGTTCTCTTCTTCTCGTGACCTTATGATTTTGCAGGTGTGTATTTTGGCAAGCTGTCAGATGTTCATGGCTTTTGTCATGGTGGGAATTCTAAATGTGTTAGACATGTTTGAGTCAAAAACACATGTGGAGGAAGCTGATGATAAAATCCATATCAAATGAAGTTAGTTTAATTGAACTGTTGTACTCTGGGAGCCTTGGAAGTACATGCTGTGGAGAGATGAGGAGCTTTAAGGATTGTCCTGGCACCAGCCTGCATGTGGCTAAGGCTTAGGTCTGTAACTAAGGCAGTAGACTATTAAATAGTCTGAAAATACTTACTGCACCTTGGGTTTGCTGCAAAGAAATACCAAGTCCTAGTTTTGTTTCTGCCAGAGGAAGTGTCTGCTCTCAAAAACGTTGGGTTTTGGGTACCTGACAGGTTCCAGTCAGATGCTAATGGTGGCAGCTTATGGAGAGCAGGAAATGCAGAAAGCTGATTTGCTGTTGTCTTGCAAGGAAGTTACAGGTCTGCCACAAATGTGTAATTTGGAAAATTGTTGAACGAAATTTTCAGTAAATTCTTACCCTATAAGTTTGGCATACCCCAATGAGTTGTTTGCCTAAGCACTTATTCTCCTTGCAAATTTTAATTTTTTTTTCATTTAGTGTTGTAAAATTCCACAAGAAGTCGCTTTTTGTTTTTACATGATCAACATTTCGATAGTCTTGGATAGCAGCCTTTATTTTGTTGACAGATCTTCTTTTGTAATTGATGTTACATAAATTTTTGTTCTCTTATTATTCCATTAGTAAAGTGATTTAGTTCTGTCCTGAATTCTCTCTCATGCAGGTCTTTTGATATGTTTTTCTTAATTTTATTTTTACTTGTTACTAGCTATATTTTATGACTTTTGTCAACTCATCTTTACTTGTAAATACTTCCTCTGAAGTGTAATCTGGTTAGATAGAATGTGGAACTGCAAACCATGTTTTTTCATTTCACTCAAGATGCAAATTTTCTTTGTCTTCAAGATAAAGGTATTTAAAAACATTTTAAAATAAATGTATATAAAATATTTATATTTTAATATTATATACAACCATTTTAATATAAAATATAATAACATAGTATTTATATAGACAATCAGGACAAATATGTATATGTGTGCATGTGTGTATTTGTCCAGATTAGTTGAAGCCATATCTAGTTGAGCACTCAGTACTGTGATGCATCTAGCAGCTGATCCCTTATAATAGCTTCATGTTACTACATCCTTTATTTATTTATTATTTAATAAGCTTGCTGCATCAGCTTCTGCCAAGGAGCACAGCTGCAGAATAGCTGCTTGTCTCTAGGATGACAATATGTCCTGGCTACTTTTTCATTCAGTAAGGAAGTTGTTGGGTATTTCTGGTAAGGAATTTTTGTCTTAAATTTACAGATTGTTACATATTTATCAAAGGTTCTTTAATTCTTGTTTTGCTGAAAAAACTGGAGTCCCATATTGTAAAGGAACTTCTCTTCAGAAAATTAATAGTATTGCTAGCAGTCACCAGGTAAAATTATTTATAATCACTATATATCCCTTGCATATAACTTAATACTACTGTTATATGTAAAAAATTATTTCAGAGGAAATATGCCTAATTATTAATGTAAGATGGAGAAGTAGAGAAAAAACTGCTGCATTTGACAAAACTTCAAGTAGTAAATAAGATCCCCTTCTCTAAAGCTGTTGCTATTCAGAACACACTTAGGAAACAGATGGAACTGGCTATGTTGTGCTTAGCAAATGACTGCCTGCCAGCTCTGCCATGACTGTTACATGCATGGCTTTAAGAGCTTCTCCTTAGCAAAACAGTGTTAAACCACAGCAGGAAAAGTCAAATAGGGTATGCTCTGTGGAAAACTAGGTATCCTGCTCTATTTGTACTTGCTTATTCTAATTCTCCTGATCATCATCTAGGAATTGTAAAATAGAATAAGGCCAATGGCAAAAGACTACTACAAAATACAGGAAGGTCATATATCATTTTGCCTTACAAGTTTTTTACTCATGTAAAATATGAATGCTTCATCTTCTGTCAAGTCACGGTGTTGTTTGTAGTACCACTTCCTTGAATGTCTTAATTTTGTCAAAGATTATCTGATTTGTGAAATGTTTGAGTGTTTCTACTTATGATTCTTTTGGGTTTTTTACAGAAATTATTGTTTATATTGGTTTACTACCAGCTAAAGATTAAGAATTGGCAAAAGCTGAGGCAATAAGGATATGGGATAACAAATATTGCAGGCAAATTATTATAGTCTTCCTGCATTGTAATGTTATTTCAGGTGATTTCACCTGCTCTTAAGCTGAAATTACTGATTTTTATGATGGATCAGTATCTACTCACACCCCTCAATGTTGTTTTGAGCGTCAAGAGAACTTACTTTCTCTTTATGTGCAATAACTTCGTGAGAGTCTTAAGTTGAAAAAATTAAATTCAGCCATAGGACCATTCAGGAAGGGATCTTCCTCCTACAGAGAGTGCAAGTTCCCTTCTGAGAGCCAAGTGCTCATAATATGTCTGAAGAAATCCTGGGATCATAATTTATGGCTCCGGAATTTTTTCTTCCTAATGTATTTTTCAGAATGGCTTTCCCCAAAGTAGAATTCTTACAAGCTTTTCTAAACTACATTTAAAAAGATACAGTAGATTTTAATTTTCTAAATGCTCCTTCTTTACTAGACTTTTTTTCTTTCCAACCCTAGTTTTTGCCAGTTTTGCAATATTGAAGTGTGTACGTAGGAGTAACAGTTCTATCCAGCTTTTTGGCTTCCATCTTTTTATTGGTGGTAGTTGTGGTATGACTCAAAATGATGATTTGTAAGAAACCATGCAAGAAGGCCTTCTGTGTGCGAATGTTTGGAGGAAAAACAGCTATTCATCAAAGTAAATGGTGTTTGTGCTCCTAAAGTGGAAGTAAGAGCATGAGACGTAATCATATGTTTCATCTTTGTTTATTGCCTTTGGACATCCCAGACAGAGTCTGTTTTAAGTTGCAAAATGTTCAGCTGAAAAAATTCCATTTCAAAGCCAAAACTATACTGCGAAATTTAACAGTTCTTAATTTAGCTGAAACCTTATTGAAACTCTGTAACTGCTATTGATAAAAAAGAAAAATATACCTTGTAAAGTTTTAGTTTATAACTTAGTATTAATATTTATTTAAATCACAGAATAGAACATGGATTAAATGCATATAACCATGTTGTGTAGTTCTAATTAAAAAGTAAAAGTTTGTAAGTCTAAAACTACCCTTTTTTAAAATTTGGTTGTTCTAAAAGCATTAAATTAGACATTTAAGTAGCTGGTGTTTACATATCTAGAAGTTCCTAATGGGAACTGGTTTTTAATTAGCCCCTTTGGTACTGCATTCTTTTTTATACTCATGCTAATTTGATTTTAATATTGTCATTTGTCTTTTAAGGAAATTTAACAATAGCATTGCAGTGGAACGAAAGCCTACGCAGGGTTATTTCAGTGTGTGCTGAATGAAGTGGAGCTCCAAGTTCATCTTCATCCTGTGTTAGTCAGACTTCATTCAAATGCTACTAATGAAATGAGTGTGCAATTTTTTGTGCTTTTTATTTTACCGGCCCCGTGAATAATAAGGCTCTCCACTTGAAAGCCAGATTTAAAGTTTATATATGGAGCTTGATGGTTTTCTCTACCTTTATATAGAAATGCTTTTAAAATAACCAGTAGTTCCAGGAGAGAGGATGAAGTTAGCATGTAGAACCCTTCAATATCAAGGTGTGTTTTTGAGGCTTGATTTGTACATAACTTGGTGTCTTCTGGCTGCTTTACAAGAGCTTGCATAACTATGAGAAAAAAATGTAAAACTGTGCAGGGATAGAGAACTGATTTAATTACATTTCAGCTGAATGATCTCATCAGGATAGCAGCTAAGTCTGAGACATCGATAGTACAAAGAATGAATGCTTTGCTCTACATAAGATTGGATTAGATAACCAATTTATGGCATTTTATAGTTAAGTCAGATTTTCTAGATAATGTAATTCCATGGTACACCAATTATGACAGTTTCTTTTTCTACCTCCGAAAGCATTTAATAGATGTACAACAATGTGTACATATGTAATAGTTACGCTTGACCTTTTCATAATCATCTTTCTTATGTGTTCCAGTTTTACAGATACCAGTACAGTGGGGAAGAGAAGCATGAGTCCTATTGAGGAAGAAACTGGTTCTGATGATATGGAAGAGGGAGAAGGGCAAGATCCAGAAAATGATCAGACAGACTCCTGTGCAGAGTCCCTTGCAGATGGTAAGAAGAGAGCCAAAAAGTTGAAGAAGATCAAGACAGAACAAGTTCCAGCAGGTAAGTGCAATGTTCATGCAAGTGGTTTTCTGTTCTGTTTGAAACTGTTCTAGGCCTGAACATAACTGAAATTGTTTTCTTGAAAGTCTTCACTTCTAGCAGTAACTTACTCCATTACATTCAAAGTTCTTCTAGAAACTGAAGACTGCATCATACAAAAATTGTAAAAAAACTCAACAAACAAACCCAAAACAACATCAAAAAGCAAAGAACTCACCCAAAACTGAAAAACTCACAACCAACCAAAACCCAATCTGACTCCAACCAAAGGAATCAGAATGTAGCTGATTTATTACTTTTGCTTTCTTTCTTTCTTAAAACAGAGATTTTGAATTTTTTTAGCTGTTCTGAATATTTTTTAATGTGACTTTGTAGTTAAGGTTACTCAGTGCATTTTGTGTATCATAAGCAAAATTGAAGGAACTCTGTTTTGATGCATGCATTAGTATATGCAATGTTGTGTGTGGTGTTTGTAACCATAACCTTCATTGTGCTTTATTTGGTTGAAGACTTTTCACCTAGGGTTGATGTGAAAGTGGGTATTTTCAGATTTTAATACCTATATATTTTTTTAGCCAAAATACTTGGAACTAAATGTCTGACTAAATGCAGGCAAGTTACAATCAGATGAAGATGTTTCACCTCTTAATTTTTGCTATGTTTTGTGAGCTATTGCAACTTGTACCAAAAAAAAAGGAAATAACTAACCTTAGCCCACATGAATTTAAACATCAAAATACTTTATTTTTATTGATCTATTTATTGTTGATTCTATTTCAATTTTTGCTAGTAATTTCTTGAAGAAATTGGACTACAACAAAAATTAAATTGTATTTTAATTCAGTCCAGATGACTATACCATATTAGTCATTGAGGTAAATTCAAATATTCATAATTAAAGCTTCTTTTCAGTATCTGCACTAGTAGCTTTTATCCAGAAAGTGGTATTGTATACCAAGTACCCTTTCTCCTGATTTGGTAGAGTAAAATGTTAGTTAGCTGATTCAAAAGCTGTGTTTGGAAACTGTTTTCTTCTTGTTATTCAGTAGGGCAGTTGGGGCATGTAAGCATATGCAAAATGACAAGAGTGTCTACTGTAATTCCAAGTAGAAAGTTCAGGCTCTGTATTTGGCATTAGGGAAGTATGCATTATCGGTATTAGTGTGATTCATCTTTATTCTCCAATTAATTTGGGCTGGAAATATTCTTCACTATCTTAAATGCCTTAAAAAAAATAACAACAAAGTACCCTTGGGAAAATAGTACGTTTTAACTTTATTATTCCAGTAATTGCAAAACCAAAATTACCTAATTACTAGGATTAAAAATACAGAAATTTACCATTCATGTAAGAAACATGAAATTAATATTTATTTTTTTCTCTTTTTCTTTTTTTAAGTGCCTATTCATAAACAGTCTCTTGGTTTCTCTTTGTAAATACTGGCTTGCCAGTGATGTATCTAGAGCCACTCTCTATAGGAAAATATGTCTTAATATCCTCTGAAAGAACAAAAAAAATCTTGGTTTAATTGTTGTTCCCTGATTCTGTCTTTTAGGAAGTCTCACAACTAGTTCCACTGGAATTTTTGAGGTCCCTGAAACATGGTAGGAAGCAACTGCCTTAACAAGTGGAATTGATTGAAAGCAGTTGAGAGAATACACCTCTTGGAAGCCATACTTTATTTAAATAAAGTGGTGTTAACAAAGCAGTATGTGTCCTGAAAATCAGTTTAATTATTTTAAACTGTTTCTTGAACAATCACTGTCAGTTTTACTTGTGTGTTTATCAACTAGTATATGACTCGTTGATCCTGTGAAATCCTTGCTGTTGTAACTGATGTTAGGTTTAATAAGCAAGACTCAGTGTCCTTTGGTCACCTCCTTTGGCATGCTGGCTATGAACTGTACAAGAACTGGCACTCTGTGACTTTGTGCTAGACTGTTCCCTCTGCTTGGAGAGTTCCCACAGCTCTCCTAATATTTAGCTATTTTTCCAGGCAGCATCAGCATGCTGTCAGCATTCTGGAAACAGGTAGAACTGCAGTTTCACATATTGCTTTCTACCAGTTACTTTATCTGGGAACATTTTCTTGGATTTGTTCTCTACCCCCCACCCCCTATGCAGGTGGTATTCCTCTAAATACCAGCTTTACACATACCTTACCCTTTCAAAAAACTGTAACTTAAAAGTTTCTCAAACATTAATTTCCTGGTGGGAGGTAGTTTTCCTTTGTATTCACATCTGTTGTTATTTCCACTTTTAAGTCCTGATTTTGTAAAAAATGTTTTTTGGTACCTGTGATAAACCTGCTAACTGCACCAGCCCTTTATTTGTTTAAAAAAAGGATCTGCATTGGTAGATTTCAGAAAATGTTTGATATTTAAATTTTTGTATCATGGAAATAAAACCAAAATATGTATTTCCATAACATGAAAATTAAAGACATTTTCTTAGGAATTGGCTTGTTTTTATTTATTAGCATCTGAAATGGTATTAATGAAATCTTTTTTTTTTTCCCCCCTTCTTCCTAATATAACAATTTTTTGTCATCCTGTGAGTAGCAGACCCTTTTGGTCCATGGACTATTTTCAAGATATTTGTGAAATGTAACCAAGAAAAGCAAGCCTATTGTCGTAAGATTTAAATCGCTTATGTGTTTCCCTTGGAGGTGTGAAAACAAAAGAGTTCTACAAATCAGCAAGTTCAGAACCATTGCTGTGGAAGAGTGGAATATTAAGCAAGCTTCATCATATTGTATTTAGACTAGAATGGGAACCACTGTCATTTAAACATGCAATAACGTGTTTGAAGGTATGTCAAAATTCATGGGTTTTTAAATGACTGTGAACTTGCATTGCAAAGGGAAAAATAATTTTAAGATGTTAAATGTGAGGTGTTGAATTTCTAACCTTAGAATACTCCCAGAAGTACTATAATTAAATTGTTTAATAGCAGCTCTATCATCACATTCTCACACTAAAATGTGGGAAAGAAGACTTGCTGTTAGTGATGCAAGGGAAAATTAGTAACTGAACTCTTCTGCTCTCAAGGATCCAGAGACTTTTCTTCCCCAAGACTCATGACCTTAGGTCTAAATACTTAAATCACTTTCATCTTGAGTATCCAAACCAATTGCAAATTTAGTTCTCAAAATATATGCAACACCTAATAAAAGTTGTATAGAATATTCATCTCTCATGGAGGTGATTCAGGTAAGTCACATGCTGTTCTATCCAAGTGTCGGGGTGTGTTATTAAATGTGTATCCTAAAGAAGTGGCATAATATAATTTGGGACAGAGCTTAGGACTCATGATGACAAAGGGATACAGAAGCATTTAATGGGATTATCAAAAGTACAGGTTAATAGGCAAGGAATTAACTGCTGGAGAGACACAGAGGGTCATGCTGTCACAGAGAATTCACCTGGAGTCTGTACCCCCAGGCCATTAGGATCTTCTCCACCCTTGAAAAGCAATGCTTATGTACCTGCAGGGAAAATATAAGTCTTAATTGTGTTACAATACAATCCCTTAAAACTTGTTTCTTCAGAGCAGGCTATGCACAAGCTTCTCTACACTACAAAGGTTAACAGCTTTACCTACTATTTCCACCCACCTGCTCTTGTCATTTTGAGAAGCTGGATGTTACTAATCTCTATCAGTAATTAATACCGCTTAAGCAAACAGGGCTCTTGAATATTGTAGCCCTTATGTGTATTTCATTTTACCAGTTGACACCTGGGTAAGCTACTCAGCTGTGCTGGATGGAGCAGTAATGTTTCAGCACTAAGTTTGGGTGGACGAGTGTCAGGGCAGGGCCGCTGTGTCCTGAGCAGGGCCTGGCCCCACTCATCCTGTGCGGTTTGGTCTGCTCCCCTGCGCCTTACATGAAATCATTAATGCTAGGAGAGAAAGAATGTGGCTTAAATTAGATCCACATTTATTTCATAATGTATGTTTAAAATATGTGCCTAGAATTTGTTTTGGGAAAGCGAAGCTGTCATCGCTGGTTGTGATGGCTCTGGGGGTTCCTGCTCACTGGGGGTTTATGTGCTGTTACTGACTCCAGAGGTCATGGAATCGCAGAATATCCTGAACATCGTCCCATCCAGCTCCTGGCCCTGCACCGGCCAGCCCCCAGAGTCCAACGTGTGTCTGGGAGCTAATTCCCGGCGCCTCTCGCCCTCCAGTGCTCCGCTCCGCTCCCCTCAGGCCGGGCACGGCCTCCTCCCCTCCCCTCCCCTCCCCTCGGGCGCTGCGGGGCCGTGTGGGGCCGCGTGGGGCCGCGTGGGGCCGCGGGCTGCAGCCGCCTTGAGGGGCTGTGCTTCTGCCTTCCGCCTGCGAAGGAGCCGGCTTACCTTGCCCTCGGTAGCGCTGCTGTGGAGCATTTTCCTCGGCACTGTGCAGAGGGTGGCTGTGGTGGTGGGTGCCCCGTGCCCGTGCTCGGGCGAGGGTAGAGCCGCCAGTGCTCAGCGCTGGCTCTGACGGGCTGGGGGACGCTGGGGAGGGTGTGAGGAGCAGCAACAATATATAGAAGTGGTGGAAGTGCGCTTTGAAGGAAGCGAGGAGTTTCCTTGAGAAAATGAGGGAAGTTTGTGAGAAGTGTTTAAAAATAAAAAAGAGCATTTGGGAGTGTAGGCCTGAACATGGAGTATCTGACAGAACGGTGTGGAGAACCATGAGGGAGGTCTGGCCCAGCAGCAAGGGAGGTAGGTGAGTTGAAACCCTGCCAGTGCAGAGGAATAAGAATGGGCTTTTTTGGCTGGAATTTGTACTTGACAGTGATAATTTATCTGTGGTGATGGAGTGCTTTGTTGCTCACCTCAGAAAGCACATTAAAACTGTATTTGAAGTAATAATTTTCAAATTCCTCTCAAGCATTTATGGGTGAGAAGTGTTAATGTGTCAAAATGCACAAGATTGCAGCACAGGATATGGAAAGTTGCTAGTAAATGAGAAATAAAGATAATTGTGTAGTGTGGACTTAGGGAAGAGTGTGAGTGTCCCTAAAGCATGGATTTGAATGGAGACAGGTAAGAGAGTGAGTGAACCCCATGTGAAATTAAGAATACTGCGAGTGCAACAGCCTGTTCTTGGTCTCAGATTTGAGTTTACGGTTTGGAGCAAAAAGTTGACAGCTTCAGGTGATTTAGATGGAGAGCTAAATTAAATTATAGAACCAGTGGTAAAACCAAGGGAGAGATAGAAAGCTAAAACTTCTGGTGATGGTGGGAAAAAGTGAATGTAATTCTTTCTTTCTTTAAACTTTTGAGTTCTGTCATGGTGCCCAGAAAATGTCTGGTACCCTGGATGTGTTCACTGTCTTTAAATCAAAGTAAATGTAATGCAGACAAAAATGTCCTCTGCAATTCAGCGTCGGAGCATAAAGAACACTCCTGACAATCAAAAGTTCTTGGCTTCTGATGTAGTTAGACTACTGCCAGCTGAGCAGATGTGTACATTGAAGAAGATTCCTCAAGTTACTCCACAGTGCATTTAGTAAATGAATAAATATTTGCTTGTTTGTATTGTACTGTTGTGGCTTTTAAACTTACACTAAACTAACACACCATGTGTGCTTTACAGAAATACTGCCACATGTGCATTGGATGGGGAGCAATAGATGGTGGGTTAGACTGAGGTTTATAAGGTCAATGTATTCAGTTAGGATGTTCTTTTTGCTTTAATAGGTATGCAGTAAGCTAATTTAAAAAATACTCTTTTTCCATTGGAATAATTACTGGCAACCATGTGCTTCCATGAGTGCTATAGCAGAGCACAAGTCAGTCCCAGCTCAAAGCAGATTTGCATGCAGCACATCTATTCATAAATGCCAAACTCAGAAAAGTTAGATTTCCCTGCATTTATATTAATTTCTTTAAAAGAGCTGATAGTTGTATTTGTACGTGAGCAGTTTATAGTCTGCAAGTTTTGCAAACAATGTTGTGGTATATTACCAGGGTGACCCTGTGTGATGGGGTTGGTGGTGGTGTGCAGCTGAACATGAAAGTCTGGAGGTTGTGGCTGTCCTGAGCTACTTGAATCCTAATCTGTGATCTGTTTTCAACCCATCAAATGACTGAAGATACAATTTTATTAAAGCTGATTGCTTAAAAAAACTTTTGAAGTTACCAATTCTTTATATAAGCCTCAAAAAGCTTTGCACTGTTACTGAGGTAAGAATGGCTGTTTTGTTTGGTTCTAAATATGTATTTGAACTTTTACTTTGAATATTTCTTTCAAATGGTGTTTTAAACTTAGAATGCTTAAGGGTGACTGAACATGTTTAGTTCATGTATATACTCAGGGGTGGGGTTTACTTGTTGTTCGTTTTTTTAATTAGATGTTAGATGACTTAACTGTAGCATGCTTCTTACTTCAAAAATAGATCTGCTCCAAGCATGTACAGCATGCATGGGGTCTAACATTTAAAATATTTGCATTAGGGGAAGTTGCTTGCCTCATGTGCAATAAATAACTGATAGATGTTTGCTGACAAAACCACAGTAATTTTTAATTGAACCTCAGTTCTGTTTGAAAAAGGTCTATGCTTCAGCCTTTCCTTTCAGTTCTCTCATATGCTCGATTTAATTCCAGTTATCCTATTTTTGATGTGCTGTTGAGAAACTGCCAGTTACCATTAGAAACTTCTTACTACAATGGTGTGGAACTGCTGGAAGTGGAAATAATAGTTCAGTTGTTTGGTCCTATGCTGAGCATGTTGTCTTCAATGAATAATGCAGTGTTGCAAAGAGATGATTTCCAGAGAATTTCACCTCAGTATTACTGGACTCCCTCACCCGTAGACTAATAACCCTTTCTGCTGGTTGTGCCATAGTCCCCTGGGGTTTTACAGTAATTGTTACTAAAACAGATTAAAGGATGGTAGTACTTAATGATGAGTCTGTGAAGAAGTTAATGGGAAGTGTTTATACTGGCAGATTTTAGGGGGTAAATGAGATGTTGCTTGAAATGTTTAATATTCCGTTCTCATAGAACAGATCGCTATTTTTTTAGTACTTCAGTCAGGTTTCTTAATTAAAGTAAGTTCTTCTGTCTCTTGGAGGGTGCAGCTCTAAAGTCTTCTAAAGTGCTTATAACACCTTAATAATAATTTGTAATGGATATTTGTAACGATACACAGAGGAGTTTTTGAGATTCACGCCTTTGGTTTTATTAATGTACAAGAACAGGAATTTAACATCTCATTGTTCATCTAATTGATGTCTAACGTGAAATTTGGGATGGGAATGTGTCTAAATTCAGTGGCATTCACTTGTTTCAGTGGCAGAATCACTTGTTTAATACCTTTTAGCCTTTTATGCCTTCTTTTTGCTTTTTGAAGAAAAGCCTAGAAGAATTAAATTAAATGCAACTCAATATGAAATTAGACTGATGGTTTTAAAAATACCTCTTTTCCTTAGAACTACTCTGAAAGATACTTTGAAACACTTATGATGACAGTAGTAATAAGTCAATTCGGTTTGAGGACTAGCTTATACTAAAATCTAAATTAATGTAGTTTATCCTGAAAAAAATTATAGCAGCAGCTATACAAACTCTACAAAAAAAAACCTGTTGAATTTCTAAGAAGACTGAAGAATAGAATGATACTCAATTTAATATATTTCCATACTAGTAGCACTCTAAGGTTAGCAGGTGGAACTGAGTTTTTGCTTTGAAAGTAATCTGCAAAAGACATGCATCTGAAATTGCTACTCCAACATATAAAATAACTCTAATAAGCAATAGTAAAAAGTAGCATTTTCTGAGGAAAGTGCACTATTTTTCATGGCAAAAAAGGGCTTCAGTGCCCTGAGAGGATTCCCAGCTATAGTCCAACAATTTTCAAAGACTTGCTGAATGTACAAACTCATATTTGAAGAGACCTTGTTTGGTTTCTTTTTGTGTATATGATACGTAATCTTAGCGTATGTGTGTTATGAACAAGACTTAGAAGCTTTTGTGCATGTGTTCCAGTATCCTAAAAAGCACACAGACTTTCTTATTCTGGCTTGCCAAAACAGCCCCTCAGGCCAGTGTATTTTGGTGAAACAGAAGATTTCCCCTCAGTAGATGCTTTTCAATCTAGTGTAGATGTTTTGTCAGTTCGTATAAGGAATTTGGAAAGTTCTGTGTTTTGCTTCTACAGGAGTTCAGATGAGACAAGAATTGTGATATGTTCTGAATTCCAGTTTCTTAAGATACTTTCCTGCGTTCCTTCCCCTGCATATTTCAACATTTTAAGGTAATGCACAGCAAATTTAAAGGTGGCTGTCACATTCTCATCTATTTCTGTTTACAAAAGGCTTGCTTCCATTAAATAAACCAAACACCTTCTTGTTTCTTGAATACATTTCTGAAAAACAAACACACACATAAACAGCATTTAAAATTAAAGTAAAAAAACCTTTGAAAAATGTTGAATGTTTGCACTACATGCAATTTTACTTGGATGTATTTTACCTTTATATTTAGGAATAAATTATTGGGATAAAATTCTGCTGTGAATTGAACATTGAGTACAATTTAAAATGTAGTCCCACAGTTTAAGGTAGATTTGTGAACTGTAATCAGTATTTATAGTTCCATTACTCATTTTGGCAAGTAGGTTTCACGTTGTTTCTCTCTGCAAGAACTGAAATTATCACTGTGTTTGAAATTGCAGTCTCTTTACCTCTCACAGGCTGTTGTATGGCTCAGGCAATCTGTGTAATCTCTGTATTCATGGGTGGAGCTCTACATTCCCACATGAAGTGGAATATGAAATGAATAATCTGGCATGATGACTGTTTAACGTACTGCACTGGTTGTGTTCAGCCGTGCTACCACCAGTGCAGAGGAGCTCCGGCAAGCAGGAAGGCTGGAGGCACTGACAAACAGCTCATCATTTGTACATTGTCAAATATTATAAAAGCTAGAGAAAACTGCAAGAGTTTTGCTTGGAGGCTGAAGAGCTAGCCCAAAACCTAGAAAATCCTAAAACTGCTTAAAGATAATGGACAAAGGTTATCAGTAAAGAATGGGAAGTTAATTAATCGTTAAACTCTTGCCTATGTCTTCACATTTAATATTTCTTAAACAGAACCAAAATGTCTTGTGCAGGGAAGACTTCATGCAGGGATACCCTTTGACAAATGTGACATTAGAGAGAGAACAGATAAAGTTGTTTACCTGTTGTGTTGAATAGCATGCAGCTCTATCAACACTGCCTAGAAGTGTTGAGCATTCAGCTGGACCCCAGGATATAGGTGTTTCACACTGGAGAAGATTTTATGTCTTGTCCTTGTTAGGGACAGTTAATTCATTGTCACTGACATATTCCTGTTTAACATATGTAACAAGCTCTAAGGTTACTACTACCTATTTCCCACAGCTCTTCTATTCAATGTCAATACTGTGGTATTTGTATCACAAATCTTTACAAGTGTCTGCTTTTTTATTCTAGCAAGCAATATGCAAACATTTAGTCAAATAGACACTGGAAAATTAAAGAAATTGTTTGTACTGTACAAATTCCTTTACTTGGTCCTTTTTACATCCTTAATAAGGACCCTGGCACCTCATTTAATAATTTAATTTTAGTTTCTAAAAGTGAGAAATATTTTCTTACCGAACATTCCTGGTAGGTTTACTTATCTGTGTGTTTCTTTGAGACAGCTGGAAGATGCTATATATACTTTCAAGTTTTTCAGTTTTCTGCTTAATTTTTCAGTTGATAGATAATTACTGAGACAGTTCGCAGATTTTGCTGAGAAAGACTTCACTACAAGACATGTTTGTCTTAGCACTCTTTGAAGAGAATATTCAATATCTATTCCATCCTGGTTTTGGGAGGTCTTGGTTGTATTACAAGGCACATTCTAAAAATAAAATACAAAAATGTGTTGTCTAGCACTAGATGGGAGTATGTGATGACTGCAGATGTGTATATGATATGCACAGGAAGAATAAGGCCGAGCACTGGCATCTCAGTACTGTGGGAAACAGAACAGAGTAAGTGATCTTTCTGGCCTGTAAATCTGACTGAAGTTATATTTGCTAAAAGTCCAACTGTAGAAACTTCTGGGAAAAAACAGCAGGAAGCTGACACTCTTTTAGTGTTCTGAGTAACTTAAGTG
Organism: Lichenostomus cassidix; assembly: GCF_008360975.1. Taxonomy (NCBI): domain Eukaryota; kingdom Metazoa; phylum Chordata; class Aves; order Passeriformes; family Meliphagidae; genus Lichenostomus; species Lichenostomus cassidix. The sequence continues at coordinate 9,649,411 of NC_139495.1, read as the reverse complement.
CCAGTTAACTCATGTTCAGGAAACTTGGAGATTTGTCCTTTTTTCTTAATTCTGAAACGTATTTGCATCTCAGATAGGCTTAGGGTTCAGTCTGGCAAAAAGGTCAGATGATTTTCAAGTTTCCTCTAAGGAGAAGTGAGTTGCTTGCCAAGTTTAATGTAGTCTAACCTAAAAACCAGTAAAAATGTTTACTGTAGTGAGATGTAAATACAAGTGCTTGGAGTGGATCAGAAAAATTTGCAGGACTTGTGTGTTAGCTTTCATATATTTTCCATTGCTGCTCTTTGCTTTGTGTATTCTGAACCTACCAGACATGGATGTTTACTCCATAGATTGGGAGAGCCCTACTAAGGTCTGTCCACATTCAAACTAAAAAAAAACACTATCACACTGAATTTTCAAAGCTGTTAGTCCAAGCAGCACAGAGCTATTATTGTAGATAACAAACTGCGAGTGCTGCCATGTTCTGAGGTTTTTTCTGTGAAATAGAAATCAGTGTGAATGATCCTAAGAGAAAATCTGAACTGTGCCACTGTGTGATCCTTCTGGTTGGGTGGATCCATTTTAGCATGCTCTGGCTGGGTTTTAGGTAACTGAAATTAGTACTGGAAACTGGAATGGAAAAAATGGGTAATACAAATAAGTTAAAGCATCCATAATCATAGATACACAGTATCTGCTTAATAATAAAGCCAAGGCAGGGACTTATAAAATTCAAAATATCCAAACAGAAGAATAACTGGCAAATTGACATAGCTGAGTTGAAAATCATGAGTGCTTTACTTGTATTTCATTAGAAGAAGGCAATGGCTTAGTGATTAAATAATATTATGCCACATTCAAAAGCACAGTCTCTCACTCCGCCTTCATTTCCTGAAGTTTGAGCCCTGTTTAAATCACTGTAGAACAGCTTGGCACTTAGTCAGATTCAGACATGCCAGTTCATGCACTTCTCTGTGATCCAGCTCACTCTCACGTGTCTGCAGCTATCTCACACCTTTCTTGCTCTGGAAGATTTTTTTCCTTCTAGCACTGAGTTGAGAGAGGGCAAGTCTTGGCGTTTAAGCAGCTGCATGAGTTCCCTTGTACAATGCCCAATTCTTATGCCATATGTGCTACTGAATATTATATTCTACTGAATCCTGAATTTGGAAGCTAAAAAGCTTCTAGAAATCATTTGTCTGAAACTAAAGCAATTCTTCATAGCGTGATTTGTCTCCATTCCACGCTGCAATGTTTATCATGAGTTTAACACTGAAATTCATGGTTGGTGGAAATCTGCAAACATTGTGATCTTTGTTTTTGTATGTACTTACTTGAGATTTTGTAATGAATATGAATAATGAATTTTTCTTCTCCTTTAGTTTATTTGTATTTCTACTGCTCAGTTGAGGATTATACAGCAGCATACAACTTAACCAGAACAGTTCACAAATCTATTTTCAAACGTAATGTAGAATAAGATACAATTTAAGGGATGTCTTACTTGCCTTCACAGTGCTTTTTATTCTTCTGACACAATCTTATTCTCAAAGGACAAAAGTCCTTGATTATTGGAACTATATGTAAGTAGCTATGGCCGGGAGACTCAACACTGAGTCAACCTGCAGAGGTTTAAAGCATTTTGTAAATGTGAATTTGATATTTTATTTAGCTAAAGTTTTTAGTTGAGCATTGTTCTTCAGGGAACCTGTGAAGATTTACATTGCAAGGGCAAACAGTACATTATTTCCTGTCTTTGCTAGCTCTAGATAGAGTAATTGCTCTGGCAATTTTACTGGCACTTCTTTCAATTAACTACAAAATCACATCAAAACGAACTTCACATTTTTCCAACAAAGTCAAAGCAGAAAAATTAATATTTCAATAGATCCCAGGGCTAGAACGACTCCAGGACTTAATCTGATGGTTATTGTATGGAGGTTTTAATGCTACAAAGTTACTAGAGGATGTTCTACTTAAGTTATGTTTCATTAGTGTAATATAAGTGTGTTCTATTGTCTGGTTTTGTGCTGTTATTCTTCCATTTAATAGCCACCTAAAAGGAACAGCCACTGAATTGCTAAAAATGAGGATGAATGACACATTGTAAGGAAAGAGGCTCAATGCCAAATTCCACACATTTACACTGCCAACATTTATCCACAATGTTGGCAAAGTGGAGAAACACTTCTAAGCTGCTCTGTTATTTATGAGACAGATAATTTTTTTTCCTGGTAGGATGGCGCTGGATAATCTGATTTTTGTCACTGTCAGCTTAGCTACCAGTTTTTAGGGTGACATTGGGCAACACACTTTAACCCTTCTATGTCTCTGGTTTCTCCATCTGTAAAATGGAAGTGATAGTTAACATATCTGATGTTACTCTGAGATTGAATTCAGTTAAGCTCCAGAAGTATTTTTTATTTTTATGTGAGGCATTATTGCGTATGAAAAGAATAATTGCTAACATGAATGTAGTACTTATTTACTCAGGATTATGTGAATTTTTTCCATGAAACCAGTGCATGGTGAATTAAACTTGTTTTACACCTATTATAAAGTGTTTGACAAAATCCGGTATGACAGTTTTCTTCAATTTCATTTGACAAATATGACCATACACACTTGAAGATATTCTGCCTCATTTCTCTTTCTGAAATCATTCCAGGATCTGTTTGCACTGAGAAATACAATGTTTTTGTGTCTAGGTCCTTCCCCTCCTCTCTGCCTCCTCAGTGTTTAACTAAACGGTGTTATTTAGCTGAACTGTGTTATTCTAATTCAATGCATAGGACAGTGTTGTTTTGTAGAATCTTAGTTTATGCAGTGATCTCAATCCCTGCCCCCCCGCCTTCTTGTCCTGAAAAGACCTGCAATGCAGCTTTTCCTGGTATTGTAAACTTCCAACTCAGAGCATGGAGTTAGAAATGTGTGTTCATTCAGTGATATGTTAGTTTGAACAATGTGTACTAAGGCTTTGTGTATGTGGAAATTAATTACTTTGAAAAGATTCCATATAGGAGTTCATTCTGAGCAGTTGCCTTAGGCAAAAAAGGAAAATTCTTACTTTTTGAGGTGTCTTCACAACAGTAGGCACTGAGAGCATGCCTGAGGTCCCACAGATAAATATTCACTGTAAACCTAACCTGGGCAATTACACACAGAGGCTGGTTTTTAATGCCACTTGAATGCTACAAGCAATAATGTAGCTGGGAGGAGGCAGGGGAAAAGAAGTAAAAGAGCAATTAGAATAGCTGTTCTTCTAAATCATAGTACAGGCTTTCTTGGTTAATACTAAGTGTGTATTTGTGTAGGAATAGAGATCTGTGGGACTACAGAGCCTTTTTATCTTGATACTTGTAGAATAGGCACGAAGTTTTTTGAAGTCCTTGAATAAATACACAAAAATACTTTCCAGTGACATTTAGTATCTGCTACAGTTCTCTTCAGATATTTTCCTGGTGTAGTTTAAGCATCTTGTAAGCCCAAAGAAAAGGGTTTGTCCTGCTGCATGCGGTCAGTGTTGTTAGATGTACTAATTTCAGTTCATATCCAGTGCATTCAGTCTTCCCCAGCAGACAGGACTCTAAGGTTCAGGTCACTTATTTGTAATGCTCTGATTGCATTACACGTGGGAGTAAGTTGAATTTGGATTTTATTTTAATAATTATTATTTTTGGTTTTGAGTTTGTGTGGAAGACAGAGCATACTGAAGAAGAAACAATGCTTCAATTTATTTTTTATTTCAACTTCCAGGTATGCTCTTTTTGTTTCTCTGTAGTCTTATTTTTTAAACTTAAACGTTAATTTCACATTCAAGATTTTTTTTTTAAAGTTTCAACAAAGTCTTTCTTTTGTTTTATTCCAATACAGTGTTTTCTCTTGTGCTTTGTTTTGACTTATTAGGACATCTAAGCAAAAACTAAAGATTGCTTTTTTTAAAGGTCGCGTACATTCTGCCAACTACACACATTGTTGGTGAGCCAGATATCTGCAGGAGAAGCCTTATGAAGGTGGCTTGAAAGTGTCTGGGATTTAAAAAACACGCAGAGTAGGAATTCATAAAACATATTATTTATGCAGAGAGAGTTCTTTGACTGTAGAGAAAAGGTCTCTGGGGCTCACAAAGAAAGGTAGCAAACTATAAAAAATATTTTTAATTTTCTTAGGATATAATTCTTCATGTAATATATGCAGTGCCTGCAAAGTGCAGTAGCCAACTGTAATACAAGCACCTCAAGCTTGAACTTGATTTGGTCCAAAATAATGTAGCCAAGCTGAACCATACATAAGTCACTTGCACTTTTTTTTTTAAATTTACGGTGTAAAGTTTAAAAATATTTTGCTGTGATATCAATGTTGAATGTCTGCAGTAAGAGGGAGATTTTTGTGCGCATTAACTTTAGCACTTATGGTTTCCTGACCTTCAACTGACGTTTTTTTTTCCAAGTTGCAGTCTTAGATTGCTGCAACAGAAAATCACCTTTATAAACAGAAATAATGCAATTAATGCTTCTGATTAAAAGCTTGTGGAGTCCTACTGTACAGAGTGCTTTCAATTTAAAAGGTGAACAATTGTTAGTTTTCACGTTATTTCCCTTGCCCTAAAGGGAATGTTTGTGGACAGGCATATAACTTTAGTATCACAGGAGCTTCTGAAGAAATCTTTCTTGTCCTAGTGCTGGGCTGTTGGACCCTCCTGTGACAGTGGGACAGAAGGCCTTGTTGGAAAAGGAGTGTGCATGAGGAGCAACTTGACCACCTTCTGAAGCCTTGGAGGTAAAGAAAGGGGGAATAGAAAAGACAAGTGTGATAAAGAATAATAGAATTGCAGTATTGAAACACCACCTGACAGGCTTGCTTCTGTTTGAGATTCTTTCTCCTTAAATGTACAAAGAAGAGATTTGTTAATATAAAGTAAAAATACAAATACCTTTCTTTTTAATTTTTTTAACAAGTAACCTTTAGTTAGTTTCGTTAGTGTAGATCACATAAATGGAATTGGGACTTTTTCCAAGATGAGGGCATATGAAGATGCTACAAACTGTATTGTAGGAATTATCTTCTCTAAAGGAATGGCTACATCGGAAATTAGCTATTAACATTACAGTAAAAGCAATCAGACTAACCTTCAAACCATGCTAACACTGAATTATTTGGATTTTGTGACTGATTGATTATATGCAACAGAGTTGGACTTTGTGATTGATAATTCACTACTGTTATATGACAAGTCCCTTATGATAAAGGTATACATCAAAATGTGACTGTGGTTAAAACATCAGAGTGATTTTAAATAGCAAGCTTTCCCTTTGGTGGAAGATAGCAGGCAGGAAAAGTATATTTAAACCACCTATTTAAAATAATTTTTAAGTACAAAGCAAATTTTCCTTTCCAGTCTCATGCTTAGGAGTTCAAGAAGCATTTGGACAATGCTCTCAGGCACAGGGTGGGATTGTTGGGGTATCCTCTACAGGGCCACGAGTTGGATTTGAGGATCCTTGTGGGTCCCTTCCAACTAAGGCTATTCTGTGAAAATATGTATTAAATAAATGGGAATAAAGAAAATAACATCTTTATTTGCAAAAGAGCCAAATGATGTAACAAGTTACTTTTTATTTCAGGATGACCTAATTAGGACATTAAGGCCAGGGTTTCCAAAGATTCATTGGTTTGACCTTCCTGAAAACTTCTTTCCCAAAAGCATACTGTAATTTCTTTGACCTCGATTTAAAAATTCTGTAGTGCATCTTTAGGGACTTTGTACAGAGTAAGTACACACTGTGTTTCATTAAATGCATTTTAATAAAAAGACCAAATTTGTAAACAAGACAATCAAACCAAATGTATTCAGGGCTGAGCTTAATTTTACTTTTGCACAGGCCTATGCAAACCAATAGCTGTTTGAAATGACTGAGTCAATAAATAGCAGTATTTAATGAGATTTTGGAAATTGAATCAGCTTCAGACAAGTTAGAGTTCAAGCCTTGTGCAAACAGGTGCAATTGAAGTGGCTTGAATGGCTTTGATTATTGACATTTCTTGGGAGGCTGAAAGAAACTGAGATAAAGCTTTTTGAAAGGCTGCACATAAGGGGCAGTTGTGTGTTTCCTCACAGAATTTTAAGATGTAAATTTTACATCCTGGTGAAATTTTCTATTTCAAATGTTATAAATTTGCCATTGTTGCACTTGCCAATATTGTGTCACATTTGCAGTATGAAAACTACTAACTTACTGTGCATGAGCTTGAACTATTTTGCACATATACAATTAGAAATTATTAAACAGGGTTTCAGTTAAACAGTCTTCCCCTGACAAGCTTAAGGAGAATTATATTTCAATAAAAAAAACCATTAGGAAGCCATTTGTTTGAAAATTATCTAATATTTGGAACCTAATATTTGTGTCTGCATTACCTGTTATTTAATTGTTGACTCTTGTGTTCATAATTATGTGAAACCCACATGCAGGATATAAAAATATTGGGATTTATATATAGTAACTCTAATTAATGTTTGTGATTATTTGTTTGCTGCTATAAATTGTCATAACACCAATCAGTTGGTCTCCTAACTCTCATTTCCCTAAAGAACTGTTCACAGTCTCCATCACTTTCCTAACCCGTATTTTTCATAAGTTAAGTGGAGAAATAATGTCATACACATGGCAAACTGTTAAAAAATCTCCTGTTTTGTTACCTTTTGCTTAGCAGTTTCCCATTTGGTACTTTACTCTGGATGGTATATAAAGCCAATAAGCAGGTGGAAATTGGGTCATAGGAATCTTTCTGGTGCCAAAACCCAACTTAATGGAAATTGTTAAACATAGCTGTATTTTGTAAAGGAGCTTTACTGTTCTCATCTGACTTTGGCATAATATTCTGTATTATGTATGTTTGAAACAATTGTAAATTAATGCTGAATCCAGTTGGCTCTCATCAGCCCCTGTCAACAGCAAACACATTTCGTGCAGATACACGTTCACTGGAAATAGGAAGTATTTTATTTGAAATGTTACAGCTTTAGTTTTACATTTTTATTATATTTAATTTTCAATATTCTTAATCTAGACAAGAGCTGAAGCTGTAAAATTTGTCTCCTGAGAGCTGTTTATTAGGTTAATGCTTACTTTGAAAATTATTAAATAAAAACAGGTTTTTGAGTAGGACTGACAGTTGAATGGGTGATATCTAATGCTGCACAGAAGTCTTAAATTTCCTGCTATTTTCATACCTGACTGACTGTGCTTAAAGACAGATTTTTTTGAAAGTCAGTACACAGCAACTACTATTGTACTGTTGCTGTGTGCTTTTGGTATACAAAAGTGGTAATTCAGTGAATGATCTCAGATGTTGACTTTGACATCCTGGAGTGAAGGGCTATTTTCTACATGAGTGCTGAGTTCCAAAAGATATCTGAACTTCATATTTCATTCAGCTTTGCTCTTCCTTGTTCTTCTCCCTTGAGATTCAAGCCTCCAATTCAAATGTTTCCTCAAGTAGATACTCATAATGAGAAAATAAATTAGAATGCATTCTGTACTATTCTGAGCACTAGTAGCAGATCTTAGCTATTTGAATTATATAATTATATATTTGTAATTAAATGGGTACGTGCTTTACATAATCCTTTTTTCTTTCAAAAAAGGGGGTTCATATAAAGATTTTATAGAGCATATCCTATCTTACACTGAAATAAGTGTGTTGTTTTATATAGTTGAAATAAAAATCAGGTTTATATCTGCAAGCAAAAAAAAAAAAAAATTTAAATGCTTTAGAAGAAATATTTCTGGAGAAGTGCTAAGCAAGATTTTGCAAGATTTGCCATACAGTTGAAGGATTGGCTTGCTTTTAGAAGTTTGGACAAATGTGCAATTTTGTTAGAGGAGATGCAGATCTTTTATTAAACTTGAAATGCCTTTCAAAAGAAAAGACATTTCATAATCTCTGTATCAGAATTTGTGGTAATGCAAATTCATGATATATGTTAATGCTTCCTTAATTAGCTTGATGTTTAATTTTGCAAAACATTAAATTTTCTATGAGCTAAGTTACACAAATTTTGTCATACTTAAATTTTTTTCTGAGTAATAAACCCAAAACAAGTTAGAGTGCTCTGGAGTGACTTACACCAAACTCTGTCAGATTTAGTGACATAAAATGTTTCAGGGTTTGTTTGTCACAGTTTGTCAGAGTTAGGAGTGAGTTAAATCTGTATCTGGAATTTTAATGTGTGAGTCACAGCGAGATCTTCAATAACAAATGTTTAAACTGGGTGTCCCAGGTGGAAAAAAAAATTGGTCACTCAGATCTCACTGAAGAACAGTTCTGTAGTTCTCTCTTGACCTTACTTTTTTATTAATGTTTTATTGTTTCCTGTATGGAGAGAAAAAAACCAACCAACATTCACACAGCTTCTTTTATGGTCATGATTCACCACTATGGCAATCAAGCAAACCTTGGAAGAACACTGTGTGGGGCTTTGCCAGTGCTTTGAAGTGCAGGCAGCCAGAGCTGTTTGGACATGGTTTGACTTGAATGTTGTGCTAATGTGTGATTTCCAAAGTTCCTGCTTGCGGTTCTCCACCCAGAAAAAAGAAGACAATCACAATGCACCCTCATACTTTTTTCCTAAGAACACATAATAAATACATAATAATGAAGAGGCATTGAAAACATTAAAAATGCAAATTTCTGTCTTACGAATAAATTATTCTTATGAGTAAAGAAGGACAGAATTAGTTACCTATAATATTAAGAAAACAGCTCTGAATGTTGTCCTGATCCTCTTTTTGGTACATATGTTTGTTTGGAATTCCAATTTAGTAGCTTGAGTGTAATTTTACAATACATTGAAGAATATAGATTTCATTAGGAACAAGTACTCATCTCAGGTAGGAAATCTTCCTCTGACATTTGGCTAAAACCGTAGGAAGATAGACAAGTAACAGCTCAAATTTTGTAAAAGTTATTTAATGAAGAGCACCTCTGTAGTGAAGAGCCATTTGTAAGTACAACTGCATGGAAGGTTTCCTAAAATAATCATAATTATGTTAACTTTCATTGAAAGTGAAAATTTGACAACTGACCTGCAAATTTCAACTGATGCAATAGTGAGAAGAAACAGGCTTGTCACAGGCTTCATCATGTCCAGTCAGCTGGAAATGGACTGGATTGCTTCGTTTCCATTCTTTCTCTCTACGCCCATATACCTTCAAGCTTTGTTTGATCTAATTTGAAAGCAGGTTTCTCTCTGGTTCAGTTTCCAGTCAGATTATTTGTCTTCTATTCCTTGGTAAATGTGAGACTTTGCTGGCTACTTGCATATGTGCCCCTGCCCCAAGGATGTGTTGCTACATTCTCTGAAAGATTAAGCACAGCTTTTCCCTTTGCCCCCTTTTTACTCATTCAAGGTTTATAGTTTGCCTCTTAGAAAGATGTGATAGTTGAAGGAGACAAGCACAGGTGTAAAAATTTCAAAAAATCAATGATTCTTTATATTAGCTGGCATCTACCATACAGCTGAGAAAACACTGAATGTACTGTGTATACTTCCCTTCCTCGGTTCTGATGTTGTTTTGGGCATAGTCCGTGCACGCCGTGCCATCCACTTCTGTACATAACTTCGCTAAATGATGTTGCATACATGTCTGTGTCACAGTTTTGAAGCCAGCTTCCTTCTCGTTTGGCAGGCCCTCAGTTAGCAAAGCACACCTCACTGTTCCTTCTCCATGCACAAGTTTTCTGCCGTTCTGTGATTCCTGGTATTTCTCAAATGCTTTAGTTTTTGAGGTCTGGTTGTAGCTGTTGGTCTTGCTTTTATTTTTGGGGAAAATCTGTCGCTTAAGACCCTGGCTTGCAGGAAGAGTTTGGGTGAATTGGTTGCCATCTGGCTCAGAGACCCCATTGTTCTTTTATGTTCCCTCTTAACTGGGAACTGCTAGGGTGGGACATTTTCCACAGCCCCATGTCTGAGACATGGATGACTCAGCCCTGACAGCATATGGCTGATTTCACATCCTCTGAGGTATTTAATGATACAGCAATTTCATAACCACAACCACAATTCCTACTTCGCGCACAGATAGATTTCCCACATCGGCACAGATGCTTTTTCAAAGGTAGTTTCTTAGCAGTTCTGAGTATTTTACCTACAAGCTCTACTGGTGGCATTCTCTATTTCAGACAATAGTTACTCACCTGACTGCTTCTTATGTGGAGAGTATGTAAGAGGTGTTAGTGTGGAATAAAATACAAAAAGTGAGAATTATCATACCACATAATTTCTATGTAGAAAAGTGAGTTATAAAGCCAGCAGCTGCTTTGTATAAATCTTATGATATAACCAGTACTTCCCTGAGCAAGAGAGTCTCACACTGATTATGAATCAGAAACCTGAGAAAAACTAATAGACACAGAGAAGGCTAGAAGCTTGGAAGCATAATTGTGGCTTTAAAAGCCCCATCTCTTTTTTTGCCCTGCTATTGTTTCAAAGAGAATAATACCATTATCTCTTCTTTTTGACTTGCACACAGTAAACTTCCAGATGGGACTGGTTGTCTTGATACTGGCTTCATATTCCTACCCTGCTGTTGTACCAGTTCAGGAAAGTGAACTGGCAGAAAATAATTCCCTTTTTTTGTAAGGATAAAATCTTGCTTCACTCCTTGAGCTTACTAAAAAAGATGAGCAGGGTCCTTCTGACCAGCATCTTGTCAGACTATCACAGGTTTGTGGGGGAGGGAATAAGAATGTGTGACCAGAGACAAGGGAAGCCCCTTATGTCAGCACCTAAGGGATTGCATTGCATTAGCTTCATCATCCCCACCTTCTCTGTCATGTTGAGCATTTTCAAATTAAATTGCTTTGCTTAGATTTTTCCAGACTATCATACGTACAAATTTAGTAGCTAAAACTCACAGTGTTAAAAACTCTTTAGAAACTGAGTGAGCGTGGAGAAGGAAGAATTACTAAGAGGCAATTTTAAGTGTTCTAATTTAATATCAGCGTACATTTTATCGTATCTGCTTGTATCCCATAATGTTATATATATTTCTTGCATGTGAAGAAAATAATTGAAAGAAATGTTAAGCTTCAGATTCTGCAGGAGTAATGTTTTGGCACGCGGTCCAAATATCTACAAATTCTAAATGAGTACTCCTAGAAGGTATGTTGCTGTACCCAATATCTACATGTGATAGTCTGGGATGTAGTTTGGGTAAATTATGAATACCATAGCAATCCTTAAAACAAACAAACAAATCCAGAGAAATATCAACTTAGAAAATCAACATGGTAAACTTCTTAATTTTTTTTTAAAGTGAGCTTGGGACGTGTGTTCTGTATTGTCCTTACTGAAAAACAAAGGTCTGGCAACTTTATTCTTTGAAATACTGGAATCACCCAAAGGCTTGGAATTGAGATTTGATGTTGGCAGGAAAGTGACCTGCCTGTTGAGCATGTGCTTTTTGTTATTTCTGTGAAAAATCTACATATTTAACCAAGTTTTAACCCTTATGGGCATAACTCCTAGTATGATCTCTGCTTGCTGGATTTAAACAGCAAGATCTTTGATAACTGTATTCCCAATTATTTCCATAAGCTTTCTCCACTTGGAGTATGTGCATAGGAGCTCCACAGAGCTGTTGGTTGTGGTCTGTCCCCTTACAGGTCTCAGTGGGAGTGGACTGCAGATGTTCTGGCATAATGAATACAGAATTCTTCTTTTAACTGCCAGAGAAGGTAATTCAGCTGAACCCAGCTAGCTCAGGAAGGCAGTTCCATTTACTGGGGCTTGAGGATGATAAATTAGTAAAAGGAGTGACATCTTAAGACTATCACAGCTGTGTCTGAAGCTGTGTCTGACACAGTGTGTCACAGCTGGGGAGCCCAGGTAGGTGAATTTCATGGTTCCAGAGTTTACTGCATCTGTCAGCTCTGCAGCTCAGCTGGCAGTGCCTGTCCCATTCCAGGGCTGCAGGGCCAAAGGAATGTTGGCTCTGTGGGCATTGCAGGTCACAGGTCTGTGTGTTAAGATTTAACAAATAGCAGCTTCATTTCACTTGCTCAGCAGTGAACTGTAGTTGTTCCCCTCCCCCCTTCCTCTCCCCCCCTGGTTTTTAGCCTGAGGAATTAGCATAAAAGGTTATGAAGCTAAATTGGGGATGTGGCTAGCATGAAAAAAGTACAGTGTGTAAAGGTTGGCCTTATTTGATGTTACCAACAGTTAATGGTTACAAAGCGTTTGCAGTTACTCAACCTTTTCACCTGCTGCTAAGAGCGTTGAGACATGACAGTTATATTTGATTATAATGCTTTAAAGGATGTATTCTGTCCAAGGCATTCTGCAAAACTAGTGAATTGCAGAAGTTCTGAACTTGCTTTGTCTTTGTGAGTCAGATTTTTTTTACAGCATCAACTCAATGTGTGAACCACCTTATATGAGTTACTGGTAGCTGTAAAAATTAATTATTTTCAAGTATTTAGCATTAATTCTGCTCTCTGTAATTCCTGTCACTCCTCGTAGTAGTTATTAAATAAGTATGAAGTGTAATGCTTTTAATTTTATGGAAATCCTAAGTAATTTAGGATTCCTGTAGGAATCCAGATGTTTGAAAAAAACACTTTTTTAAAGAAGTAATTCACTGGGAACATCAGTTTAATGTTGACCTTTCTCAGGACTAATCATCTTAATTATTAAGACTTTTGGTGACTAATTTTTTATGATTAATCTGTTTAAATATTGGGTTCCTGACTGCACTATGACTAAGCAGTCTGGGTGCTTAAATCTTGAACTGAGAGCAGAAAGAATTCCAAAACTATGCAGTGAAATAAATCTCAAGCAACAAATTTCCAGTCATCTCATAAGCACACATATAAAGCTACACGTGGAACTTGCAGAGGGGAATCAAGAAGTCACATCTCATTTTGTGCTGTCTCCAGTGTCTGTCAAAAATTAGTGCAAATGACTGTTAGAAATACTGAGTACAAAATCTTAGTTCAACTTACAGTTCGCACTCAAATGAATATGTCAAGTGCCACAAGGGAGAGAATAAGGCCCCCAAAATCACTTCCTTTTAACTCCAGGTATTTGTTATTTTCTGCTTTTATTTTTATGGACATAAGCTTAATAGTTAGAATGAAATAACTGACATGTAAACAATTCCTTTATGTTGATTATATTTTTCTTCTGAGCCTATTGAATCTTTGCAAAGTTTGTGCAGGGATTGTAGCATGCTCCTCAATATTAGGCTTATCTGCTAAGAATCCTCTCCAGTTGTGCTAAAACGTTTCTTTGTTCCTGTAAGTCTGGAAAATACTATCTTTTAGTAACTCAAAATATTTTAGATAACTGACTTATCTTTGATAAGTCAGTGCCATAATTAAACTCCAGTGAGTGTGCTTCATCCTGTGCATCTTGCCTTTTAGATCCACTCTTTTCTTAAAGCATCTTTTCAGTAACAGTGCATTTCCTGAAAGCAGCAAGATGATTTATAAATTAAAAATATGAAATTACTAATACATAATGTTACTTAAAAAGAAGTTAACAATTTGCCCTTTATATCAGTTGATCTGTATGGGCAGTCTATTAGAAAATTATAATTAAAGAGACTGAAAAGGAAGCATTTCTGTGCTTTTGCTTTTCTTTATAAACATTCAATTTAAACATTCCACGGTCCTCCTACTCCACAATATAAGTATTCAAACAGCTTGATATATATTCCTATAAAAAATGAAGCAGGTTTTTCATATGTTAATGGTAGTTTATGGTAGTGATCTTCCGATGGTTGTGTTTTAAATATGCAGAAAATATAAAGCAGAATGTCTGTTTAGTGAAAAAAAAGAAATACATAGACATTCCCATGCATTGCTGCCAAAAACATGACTTATAAATTAATAAAAATAGTGTAAGTGTTGACTGCCATTCCTTATGTTTTCCCTTGCAGAATGGGATGTTTTCTTTTTTGTGTGACTTGCAATGAAAGTGCATGAATTTAAAAAAACAAAAAACAACCAAACAAAACAACAACCGAAAAAACCCTGAAAACAAAACCAAAAAAGAGTTGCAGTTACTTCATAGATCAACGTCTGATTCATGGAGACCACAGTCTGAGAAGCTCTGATTGGAAAGGTTAGATTTTAACCAGCTGAATTTCATTGAAAACTTGGAGAGTGAGAGAAATGGCAGTTACAACATAATTTATCTTGATAATCAGAGAGAGACTTCCCACATTCTCATAGTGCAAATATTTGTGTGACTAGGTTTTCTGGTTCTTTTTTCTGTCTACTCTGAGTCTTTGACAGCTTTCCTGTGTGGCTTTCTAATGTGGATTTCTTCTGGGCTTTTCCTAGAGAGGTATTGAAGAACATGAGAGAAGCACGAAGACTTTATTTCTCATGTTTTATTACCAGCTCATTACCTTTACCTGCTGTATTATAAATGCACACATGGTGAGGTAATACAAATAAAGGCACAGCACATAACAGAGATATATAAAGAGTTTCAGAAAGCAGAGCTTCTAACCAAGGGGCATTATTTTCTACATGTGATTTGGGACTATGGAAAAAGAACTAGAAGTTTTGTTTCAAACTTCTGAAGTTACTCAGGATTTTGTGGAGAGTTTAATGCAGATGTTTTTATTCCAAATTGTTCAAATCTACAAGCTGGTTAAAGGACCTTGCAAAGGTATATAATTTTGTCAGTGGTCAATTGTATAGAAGAATGTATCTTTGATGTCAAAATGAATTAAAGTTCATAATGGATATATTTTAGTTTCATAGGCCTTTCAGAAAGTGAGAAGCATCAAAAAATTGGGTGAATATGTGTGGTTTTGAATTTGTTTTTAAGAGATGAAAATGATTCTTTGAACAGCTGTGGTATGTGGCTTGGGTGGATAAAGGAGAAATAAGCCAACAGCAACTGAATATTTGTGGGGATTTAAAATATTATATGAATAACACATGCCATCTTTGGAGCGATGTTACAGGGTACATCAGAGATGTTCGGGACAGATTTGTACAGTCATTGGGATTCTTCCCAGGGGAGTTCTTTTCCACACTGTTGTAGTCCATGGCCATATGAGTGTCCCTGAGTCCCCTTTGTGAGTGTCATCTCTGAGGAACAGCCATCCCAGGTGAGTGCAGTGGAAAGTACACCTCTGTTCCCCAGGTCACAACTGCTGCTGGCATGGATTCTGGGACACCTTGGTGGGTTTTTTCTGACTGTATCCACCATGAAGTACCAGAATGCCTACACAGTAGCTACTGAAATCCAGTATATTCTCAAGAGACAGACTGTTATAAATTCTCACTAGTAGAGAAAAAATGCTATGCTGGAAGCACAGTGCTTTTCCTCAAGCTTCTCAGCAAATACTTAGTACTTATTTTAGCACTGAGAGGCCAACAATCAGATTATACAAATTTGTGTTACCAAGAAGCTAGGCAGGAAATGTAGTCAGTGTCACAAATTATCTTCTTATCAGATTCAGGTTTGCTGTCCCACTTAGCTATTCCAAACTCTACATTGACAAATTCCATTTTAGCAATCAGAAATTCCATTTTAGCAATCTGGAATTTGTCCCCTTCACTTCTGAAGCCACATGAGAGGGAAATGTCTGTATATTTCCAGTTACCACAGAAATCTTTGTTTTACAGAAGTCTTTTGAATTCTTTTATGATTTTCTTTCTTTTGAATCCTTTCTTTAGGAAATTTGATTAATTTTTTTGAGGGGGGAGAGAATATTTTTAAAATTCCTACTAATATAATTGTATAAAATGTAATATACTTTCTTCATCATAATAATAATAATAATAATAATAATAATAAAATATTAGAATGAAGTAGAGAGGTATTGACAGTAACAGATTGAAAAACTGAGACAGAAATTATATAAAGGGTTTACTAATTGTTTACAGTCAGTTTGATGTCAGAGAGTCTCAATACAGAAATTGTAGCAGGATTTGATATTTACAGGACACATGTAGTACTTACATTCTTGTATATTCCTTACAATACAATTCCCAGATATTATGATGAACCAAAAGGGGAAAAAAAAGAAATTAAAATCATGCTTCTGTTTGGGATTTCTTGTTATTAGTTTTGGGTTTGTTTCCAATGAAAAGGTGGAAATTTCCTTTTAAAAAGATGAAAAGTATAATAATAAAAAAAAAAATAATATAATAGCAGACTTGTTGAGGCAAACACATTGAAGTCATTCAGAAAAATAACTGCATGACATCATGGGAGAAAGATAGAACCAAAAAAGGACAAGTTTTGTCGGCCAAATAGCTTCTATTCATTCCCAAAGTATTTGTCCTACTCACACAAGAATTGGGAGAAGGAAAGAGAGAAAGAAAACCTTCATCCTTGGAAGCTCACAAAACACAAATATGTTATCCCAGATAGAAAAGGTCAAAAAAGTAAAAAAAAAAAAAAGCAAAAAAAAAGCCGTGACTCTAATCAGGAATGCTTACTGAGAAATACTGACTTGCTGCTTAAAAAAACAGAGTTGAAAGCTACTCTCAGTAATCCAAAGAACTCCTGGAGCCATTGTGAATCACTATATGCTTTTGTTATCTTACATTTTCAGCAAACTAGTATTTGCATATTAAAGGATGATTTTTGACATGTTTTTCTATCTCGATGGCTTAGAGCAGCAGGAGTTTTACACCTTTATGAATTTAGCAAGGTGATTCCCAGGCACTTGCTTGGCACTAGGAAATGTCAGAAACAGGAGCTGCACCACAGGCTGGTCTTTGCCCTATAGCTTGTCCTGTTCTTCGGCAAATAATTGTGTTGCCTAAACCAACCCACATAGTTCAGGAGGAAACAAAGCATTTGGGTTCAGAAGGCTTCCAGGACTAAAGTACCACATAATCTCAGGTTTTATGCTCCTTGATATATCCAGGCTACTGTGAAATAAATGCTAGGCTAAATACCATGAGGTAAATCTTTCTCTGCTACCACAGGCCTGTTTATCTGCCCTGTTTCTTCACCTGTCCTGTATTATTTTGTGGCTTTCTGTACTTCAAGGGCAGATACCTGCCACCTGCCTCTGTGTTGCCTCTACACTGTCTAATGATGGCCAGTTGCCATTACTGCTCCTTCCCTCCTGTTGTTTGCAATTTTCACATAATGTAGTTCAATCCATTATCTTAATAGAAATCTTATTTGTCGTTGAATTTACTCAATATTCTTAAAAATGAGTATATTATCAAATTAACATATAAAAGTCTTTGAAGCTGATATTTCTGAGGATATTGTTAAGCTCATGCACTATGTTAGTCCCAGCATTCTCCTTTTATTAAACAGAATGAAGCAGCTGCTCTTGTCAAGAAGAAAATAGAACAGCAAAAAAAAAAAAAAAAAGTGTCAGAAGTTTACAAAAGCAGGCAGGTAATGCCAATCGGGAAGTGGCTGTGTTGGCTGAAAGGTGAAAATGAACATCTTTAAATGGATACAGCTGGACAAGATTAGGGTCGTTGGGTACCCTTTAGTGCACATATGTAAGCAATCACAATTATTTTCTTGAATCATGCTGGGGCTACCTTCAGAAGGTGGTGCATCCTAAAATAGCATTGTTGTCACTCAGGAATGTAATTTCCAGAAATAACCTAAGGCTTCAGAGATATATTGGTGCTTAAAAGCAGATTTGCTGGCTTCCTGGCATATAGATTTTGATGAGCTTTATCGGTAAAATGATGACATAGAGTATTTGAGACATTCTTAGCTTTGTGATCTGAAGCCAAACAACAGTAGTCCTAAAGTGCCAAAACTCTAGAAAGGAAGAGCCATTCCTAGAGGAAATTACTTAGATAATGAAATTTGCTCTTTAGGACCATGCAGAGTTTTAAGGCAGCAGACCAAATCAGACTAAAAATGTGGCTGTAATGATGAGCAGTGCCATTTGAATGTTTTACAAATCTAATATGAGAAGTAATGTGAGATTTCTAAACTTCTGGGCACAAGCTTTGCACTGTGGAAACATGGTATTACTGTTACCAGTAATTTTGGTTCTATTTATTTCTGTGCATGTGGGGATTTAAAATCACAGTTGTACTGTGTAATGAATGTATCTTAGGTACTTCATACATATACTCCTAATGAAAAAGTCGCAATGTTAAGGTTCAGGAACATTTCTCACTTGTGAAGAATGTGAGTCTAAACTTCTCAGCAATTTTTGGGTAAGACAAGATGTATCCTTTGTGTCACTGTTAGAGGGAGGTGAAGTGGCATTACCCTACACACATTTAGATGAAAGCTGCATTTAGCTGCAAACTCGAAGAGTAAATTATAGTTTAAAGTAATTTTTTGCTACTGTTATGCTTACAAAATATTTCTGTAGTAGCTGTGATAGTCTTCAATGTTGCATGATGTGCTATACAATACAAATTGGCCTACTGCCTGTAGGCTTGCGTTTGGTTTGCAGCTGTCTGTAGTTCTGCAGGATTGGTTTTTGGGATAGTCAATTAAAACCAAAAAACCAGTATTAATTTCTGAGCTATGAGCTGTGTGTATTCAAACATCCATTTCTGATGGGCCAGTTCCCAGGATATTTCTGTGAAAAGAGGTGATTGTTCTGATCTGTGCTCAACTCAGAGATTAAGTGTTTATCTCTTCTGTAACAATGTTCTCACCCCACCTTTTTCAAAATTGGCTTTTTAGTCTCAGTTAGTTACTCTGGTGTTCGTGAAGAGTCAGTTCCCAGGGAATGGCCACCCTTTTTTTTCCTTTTAAAAACCAGTCACTTCCCGAAGGCAGCTTTTCTGCTTTCCATCTCTTTCCCCAGACTATACAGACAGTGCAGATTTAGATGAACAATTTTATTGGAATATCTACAAAAAATCAATTCCCCCTAATAGTAGATAGTAATGGTCCTGCTTCTTCTGCCTTGTTTTCTTACACTGATAGCATTGAGAAAGTCTTCCAGTCAGTATTTTATGATGGCAGAGTCCTCTATAGAAAGCATATGTGAAATATGCCTAGGTGGTAGCAACTAAAAAAGGAAAAACCCTTTCTTTTGCTCTGTCCAGAAAGAATTCCACATCCTTGTTTCACTCTAAATTCACTCTAAAATGTAATTGAACGATCCTGCAGATTTACTGAGTAAATTGTCATCTAAATACATTGAGCAATGAAATGTTTACTGTAATAGTCCAGAAATCTTTATAAATGTAATAGTTAATCCCTTATGATTCAGGCCCAACAAAAATGTGTGCCAATATTTCTTTCTCATAATTGAAGGATATTCATCTTTCTGAACAGATGAAATGCATTTGTCGTATTTATCAGGAAATCTAGGGAGGAAAACCCAGCATTCTATCTGCACCTTTAGTAAGAATAAAAGAGTTGTAGGTATGGCATAAAAAAAAAGTCATGACAATGCTTTTTTTCATGTAGATACAAGGAAACACCACCCAGAAAGATAATTAAGATCTGTATTAAGGAATAGCTTTCAAAAACTTATGGTTTGGATTATTTCAATTGCCAGCACTTTAGAGTTTGATTCCCAAAATGAGAAAATGATACATGGAGAATAAATAGAAGAACACTCAGTGTTTCATTTTTTGGCATTATTAGTGCATTTTAGATGGCATGTACTAGTAAAACTCAGAGCACAGCATTGGAATTTGGATGAAATTATATGTTTTATTTCTTCCAACAGAGATAAATTAAAACAAATCCTGTGTGAGCTGGTTTGAGATCAGCATTTCGCAATCAGTGCAGTTAAGTAAGCAGTTGAACTAACCTATACACTATGTGTCAAATCTTCTCTTATAAACTAATGCATTTGAGTATATAAAAAGCACTTCTTACTGTTACATTCCAAATGGTGTATGTGGTAATAGATAAAATAAACATCCATAGAGAAAAACACTTCTAGTTTTTATAGTTTGTAGATTGATGTTAAAAATAAATCCAAAACTCCCTGCAACAAGCAATTAATTTCAACCCATAAGACCAGTAAAACAATGGCAAGTATGCAGTCTGCCTCGCAAAAAGATAACTTAATGTCTTTACTGCTCTAAAAGAGCCTGATGTGGCCTTCAGTCTCAAAGACAATTTCACCTCTTGCAAAGCTTGTCTGAATTATCAAAGCATGTCTTAGAATAACAAATTCAAGGTATTATTTTATTTATTTTTAAAGCCATGTGCAGCTGTAAAGGTTTTGCTTCTATACATTGGAATAGAAAGAACAGTTTCCACATTTTAAAAGCACTTGATCAAATTAGATGTCTTTTACTATTGCAAACTGCAAAGAACAGGTGAATTTCCTGTAACTTAACTGCAAATACTACTTTTAATTCAGAAATCTAACTAATTTCTCTTTCACTAAGTATAAAAATAAAACATTTAAAATAAACTAAGAAAAATTATTTGCTGTCATCCAGAAGATAAGCAGGAACAACAATCCAAGTTAACCAAGTTTGATTTCCCCCTATGACACAGTAGCAGCTCTTGTGAATGAGGGATAGGCAGTTGTATATTTTAATTTTAATATGGCTTTTGAAAAATGTCTCAAATAACATTCTCATAAACTATCTAGGGAAATGCAATCTAGGTCAGACATTAGCAACATTAAGGGCTGTATGCCAGATTGAATTTCCCTCTCCAAATTATGTGATTAAGACCCTTGTGCAAGTTGTGAGACGTCACCTCTCACACAAGATGCTTTGTCCCAGTAAGGTCACCTCTGTGAAAAGTGGTGGCTTCTCACATATATCCCTCTGAGTGTGCAGTGAGCCCTGTTGTCAGGGCAGGCACGAGGACAGAGACAGAACTGGAGGATGAGGGTGCTGTAACAAGCAACAGCTCAAAGAAGTTGAGCTCTGCCTGCTAGCCAGCTTTATTAGCTCTCCTGATGGCAACTGTAAGGACTGCTGAAAACCCAGTATTTATAGAATGTAGTCTCCTTTGAACAGGTACAGTATAACTATGCATCTGTCTCCTGGCCTTTCTTGCAGCAAGTCAAAATATATGCATAAGTTTTTGTGTTACTCTTGCTGTAGATATAGTGGTAGTTGAAAAATACTCAAAAATTATCAGCTGTGGAAGCCTTTTGCTACTTGGTCTATAACAAATGGAACTGCTCAGCAGACAAAATGTGAAGAGATGTATATGGAACCAGTGCTGACAGCTTGAGAAATAACAGGTAATAACGAATCAGTACCATCAGCTAACTGTTCATTCTCTGCTAGACTGTCCAAAGCTTGGCTTAGAAGGACAAGAATTAATTAGCTGATGTCATGAATAGAAGCAATGATCAGTAATGGACCACCTGGGCATATTCATGTCCACTGAAGTCAGTGGATAGTGCTGATATCAGCAAGAGAGCAGGACAGATAGAAGCCAGGAAAGTGACCTGGCTCTGCTTCTGAGTTTGTTTTGGAGGTAGATTAGTAGCAGCGTTTTCTGTCTGGTGAATGACTCTGATCTGTTACTCATCAACTAAACAAGCCAACACAGAACTAAAACAAAGCAACTCTCCCCCAAATGAAGTGGAGCACGGGTGCCAGCTGTGCTCAGCTCTTGCTCCAGAGTGAATCTGTCAGCCTGCAGGTTCAGACAGTTGCTATTGCTATACGTGGGGAAGAGGATCAAAGAAAAGATACTGAGAACAGCTCAGATAAAGTCTTCTGGAGTCCAACTCCAAATAGTTCTTTTGTTTGAGAACAGCAAAAAAGTCTTTATGAAAAGATGAAAAATACTTCCCTAACACTGAGAAAGTATTCTTCTGTTAACACACCTTCATTCAGTGATTCACAGAACACACCTCATCCTGCATAACTTTAGTTGCTGATTTGTAAATTTTGAGTGTAGTCATCTTAGGCTCTTGTGTCATCATCAGAAAGTTACTTTCAGAGCAGGTAACTTTTCAGGGCTCAGCCTTCCTGAAGTCTTGGTTGCCTCTGGAAGTAGTTTGCTTTCTGGCTGGAGTCACTCCATGGCTGGAGCCAGTTACAGATGCTTTTGACAGGTATAAAATACCTTGGACACAAAGGGCTTCTGAGCTTAGCTCCACACAAATGCCACCTGTATTTCCCCTCAAGTTCCTCCTGTCTCAGAGGTATAGGAAGGAACAGGTGAGGGGATTGTAGCTGAAATGCATTGTGGACTGAATGTTCTCAGCTCTGGCTATTCTGTGCCATTAGGGAACCTCTGCACAAGAATGAAAAATTGTGTTTGATTAAGTCTGCAGCAGAAAGACCCTTAGCCTGTGGGATCAGTTTTGGGTATGATTGGAAGTGTAGTGTTTAACAGGATATGTTTTGTTTCCTTGACCTAAAGAGAGAATTGGTCATGAGTAACAGACTAGGAATCTACCTAGGATCTACACAGAAAGAATAAGGGAGCAGTGGAGTTAACAGGAAACTCAGGCGTCTTCCATTGGGATTCCAAATTTCTTCTGCAGAATATTGGGAACTGTTCTGGAAGCAAGGGCTTTCTGACACTTTATTAGGTGATCCAGACACTTCTTGGTCCAATAAAGGTGCTTACTGTGCAATCTGCTCTGGGTGAACCTGCTTCAGCAGGGGGATTGGGCTACATGATCTCCAGAGGTCCCTTCCACCCCAGCTATTCTCGGCTTCTGCGTGACAAATGTGGCACAGCCAGCCAAAGAGCAAAGAATGACTCAGCTAAGAAAAGCCAACATTTCATTAACCCATCAGTTGGAAAAATATGAGGAATAGAGAAAAGCTGTGCAAAGTACAATAAAGCTTTACTAGATGATCCCACAGGACTATAGTATCGGTGAAGAGAATACAGTCAGCCTTTATGAAATCTTGGTTAACCCACATTGGGATGAATAAGATAAAATGTTGCAACAGAAGTGTACTGGTATAATGTGGTTTACTGACATACTTGTATACAAATACCTTGACTAGTATGGGTAATTGTAATAAATACTAAAAGTTGCGGCAAGAAATTTCTACAAACACTAAAATTATTAACTCACATTTTAAAATGTTGATAAAACAGCAGAAGTCAGCAAGACTGCTGTTTTTACAGGACATTGAAGGATAGCTATTAAAACTTTTTGCCCTGCACATGAGTATTTTGAACGATGCAAGTTACAGTTCTGTGCTTCCCTACAAAGGTCTGTAGGCAATAAGATTTCTCTTTCCAAATGTTAATTTTTTCTTTAAAGAATGTGTGTACATGATTAAACCAAGCTTGCTCTTCTACCTACTTTTTTAGAGAAGAACCATGTTTCTATTGGTGTATTATAGGAATGAAGCTCACTCCCCCTTCACAGAAGATGGCACAATTCTGAAGAAGTTGTTTCAGAACATACTCAGTTTAATTACAGGATCAGTGAACACAGCAACATTTTCTTGGCAACAGGTAGAAAAGCTGGCAGTTAGTTTCTCTGGAGCAGTTTCTTGGCATTACATTGCTGCATTAGAAACTTGGATTTCATTTCTTACTTTGTTTTTCTGTTCCCCTGCTTCATTTCCTCTTTATCAGCTTTCTCCTAGTGGTACATAAAAATTACATACTGCATTCTTTATTATGAAGAAAGAATCAACTCATTTGCTTTTAAAATTCATAAAAGTAATTGAATGTGGTAAGAATCCTATGCATATATATATGCATTATCTGATAACAAATAAGGTAGATAAATGAAGATCATGAAGAAGAGATAAATGTTGAATGTTAAACTGATGCAATTGCCATTGCTTAACTTATATATTAAAATATATTACATGCATAAGAAAAAATCAGATTTATAATGTAAATCTACTGGTACATCAGGCAAGAGAAAACCCTTAGGGCAGAAAGACAGAGAACAGCCACCAACAGTACTTGTGACTTATGGTAGTGTTTAATCGCTGTAGCCTTACTGCCTCACTGCCCCATGAAGTTCATATGTATTGATCACTGCATATATTAAGTTGAATTTAGTACTTGGAAGTAGATATCGTATATTATGAGCAGTATTTTTGAGTGAAAATCTATTGTTCTCCTTCCCTTGTCCCTCTGAGAGACTAAACAAATAACAGAAGTAACTGCTTACTGAAAAGAAAGATGATGTAAGCCCTGTGTTTCTTCACTTTTCTATAATATACTCATACACAGAGAATATGAAGAATTAATCCACAATCTGCATTAGATCAATGATGGAGCTCTCTGGACAAAGATGAGCCATAAAGAATGACATGCTTAATAGTAACCAATAGAAGTTTTAGGAAATAATTTGTATACCTGTCCAGCATTCAAAGCCATCTCACTTTTTGCTATATACTTACCTTTATTTTTATCATTGTTGCTTTCAAAGCTATCTCAAAATAGTTTAATTAATAATTTTCTTTTCTTTTCATAAATAAAATGTTGTCTTTTTGCTCAGATACGTCATTATTTTTGTGTTTGTACAGCATATGGAAGACATAAACAGACAGATTCTTCTTGGGAGCATACTATGCCTGTACTCTGGCCTTATAATTTTAGTTCATTTTTGTAACTACGCAAACTCATTTCATCCAAAGGAAAAAGCAGCATTGGAAATGTTTCTTTTCTGTCGTCCTTTCCACTTACTTAATGCCATTGTACAACAGTAATTGAATGTGGCTCCCATTGCTGATTCACATCATGTACATTGTCACGTCTCGTAACAGTTTCTGGTTCCACAGTTTCTAGGACTGGAAGGAGTACCAAGATAAGGTAATTTTTTCAGTTTGTTTTTTTTGTCTGAGGAAGTAGTTTTGCCCCAGTGCCAAAGTAAAATATTTAAATTCCTGTTTTGAGGTCTGCAAATCAGAAAGTAGGGCAGTACTTTATTAGGTTAAGATGTTATGCTGTGTTTTGTTGAATGCAGAGCTTTAGAGTTGGGAATTTTTTAATATGAATTGTGAAACAGTTTCTGCACATTTGTGCCCTTCCATAAAAACAAAACAAAATATTTTCAGAGGTAAAGAGGAACAGGGAAAAAAGAGTTAAAAATCAAACACTACAGCTTCTGGAAAACTTTAAACTTCTCTTCTAAAGACTCAGCACAGCAGTAGCCTAAAATTTAATTTAAATTTTTGCATGATGCTATGAAGTATATATAAGACTGCAGTGTTTTTCATCAAGTCTGGAAAGAATACATTAAAGTTTTTTTCCAAAAGTATTGATTATCTCTGTGTAGCTCTCACTTAAGCAGCTTGAGCTTATCCCTAATAATGTTTTTTTAAGACAGGGATGGCATAGGTCTCTACCCAGAGATGCTAGATTTTCTGCACAATTTCAGTATACTGTAATCTGTCAGGAAAACTGTTAATAGAACTAGGGAATTGAAGTTGTAAAGGTCCGGAGGGGTCCGGCCGCCTGGCCCCAACGAGCTTCCGGGGCTTCGGGAGACCTCGGGGGCCTCACCTGGCCCAAGCTCTCAGCCCTCCCGGCTGTTCAGCTCTGTCCAGAGGCGGCTGCAGTCAGCCTCGGTGTTCCCAGGGTCGCTCCTTGGAGCGGCAGGGACCACGCGGCGGAGGCGGGTGCCTGCCGGGCAGGAACGCCGTGGAGTCGCTGGTCGCTTCCCGTGATAAAGAAAGGGCAACGAGCCGAGAGTCAGCAGTGTGCAGTTTATTAAGGAGAAGCGGCGCGGGGGAGGCACACTGAGGGCTCTCGGGTGGGGCGGTCCACGCAGCTACCGGGCGCAGAACCCGGCGGGGCTGGGGTCGCGGCCACACCACGCCGAGAGAACAAAGGGAAGGGGTTTTTAGGGGGAAATACGGGGTTTCCCGGGGAGGAACAGCAGGGGCGGAGCCAACGGGGCTCCGGGACAACATGAGGGACAAGCGGGGGAGCAAATGAAATATAAGTAGGGAGGGGATTACAAGCAACTCATGGGGGAAGCCCGGCAACAGAACATTCTAGTGAGGGCAAGCAGCGGGGGCGGTGATAGGGGCGGGGAAGCAAACTTTAAACCAATAAGCTTAGGAAAAACTTTCCAGGGGAGGGAGAGAGCGGTTTACGGCCCGGCCTCCTCCGAGTCCCAGGCGATGGCATCCTCGGCAGCGTCCCCGTGGATTACGCCGACCACCGGCCTCGGGGACTCGGGATCCGCAGCATCGGGCCGCCGCACCCCCACAGGGAATGTTTCTCGTTTTGCAGAGACACCTTCATTCTAGAGCAAGATTCTGTTTATCTGATTACGTACATAGCAAATATTAAATTCAGTGCTCAGTACCCTTTGTCTTCAAATAGTTTATTGAATCAGGCTGGTATTACCTAGAGTAATTTCCTGAACCTGGGTGCTAAATTATGCAAGTATTTGGAAGCAAGACTCATGTTCAGCTACTCACTTGTTTAAGTATGTCACTAAACTATGCCTCAAAAAAGGGCTGTACCGAACCTTTGTAACATTTTTGTGCGTTTAAAAAAATTGTAAATCTCTACATACAGTATCTGAATTTGAGTTCAAAGGATTTGTCTGGAAAACCTAAACTGGAATGTTATTTCACTGGTTTTAATTCTTTTTCAGAAGTCATTTGAGAGCTTAAAGAAGAATTTTCTATTTAATGCTACTTTTGGTAGTACGCTTCTCAAATTTTAGTGCTGTTCTCAAATATTCTTTCTTTGGAGAGAATATTAAAGATGAATTTGCTCTTTTCATCTGGCTGCTTCTTTTGCTCTTGACTGCATTCTTACACTACAGTTTATATAATGATAAATATGAGAGTAACGCCTGGTGATTTTGACTCACTTTGGATGATAAATATGAGAGTAACCACTAAATGATTTTGACTCACTTCTGATTTCCTTTCAGGGCTTTTCTTCTTTTATTTTCAGGCTTAATCATTGCTATTGTAAAAATATTTGTTGTCTTTACAGAAGTTTCCAAATGATTTTTGACTATGACTTGGGTGTGTCCTGTTATTCATACATATATAATTGATCCACATATACACATTGTTAATTCTGCTAGTAAAGTAGAAACCTCCTCATTTTTTTCCAAAGTACACTCTTTTCCTATCCTATGCTGTGCTACCCTTTAAATAGCGTTTGAGGAACTTTCCCAATCTTCATTTAGATACACTCATCCTGGTAAAAGATAAAAAAAAATTTTGGTAGCTAAACTTAATAGGTTTTTTAATAGTTCTACTTTTACTAGATGTAGTATCTAAATTTGGTGCAAGAATATAATTTTTTTCCTGAGGTGCCCAGGATTGTCACGTTTCCAGATTGAAAGTACTGAGAAGAATTCAGACTTATTTCCGCAAAAATTTCTGTACTCTGAATCTAGAGTGAATATTCTGTTTCCACTTTCAAGTGTTAAGAAAAAGTTTCTTTTTTCTTTTAAAAGTATCTTATTTATTTCTAACAGAATACTTACTTAGTCACATGGCATTTACTATGACTTCTCAATAGTGTGTGTGATTCTTTTGCAGAAGTTGTAAGTCATTTATTTCCAGAGTAGAGGCTTAGTATTAGTCTGGTTATCGTACAAATTGCTGATAATAAATGTAAGAAAAAAGCTTTTTCTGGACTGAAATTGTGGCCATTTATATCTTACTTTTGACCCATTCTAGTGTATAAAGCAAGCGAATTTGTTTCCAGTTTTTCACATAGCTAATTTTCAGTTTGATTTATATTTTTCATAATCTTTTTTGTATGTTGTTTTCTTTCAACTGAGTTGTATTATTGCCATTTACAGTATCAAACCACATAAGAGTGAGGAATAGAGGACAGAAAGGAAAAGTAAGAGTAAACAACTTATGGTCTTAATAATTCTTAATTAGCTGCTGCTTTAGATCCTTTAAACATGGTGATAATTAATGTGGAAAGCTCTGGGAGCCTTCGTAAGCTAGCTTGATCATCTGAAGAATGCCGGTACTTATTAGGGAAAGTTCATGATTCATACACAAGGATTAAGCCAACGGAATCTTGTGACCTAAGCAGCCTGGCTCTCCAGTGGTAAAAATGGGATTTTCTTATCTTACGAAAAATAATAATTGTGACAGAGAGCAGAGATGGAAGCAGACAGGACACGTTTGGTTTGAGAGGGAGCAACACACATGGTGTAGGGAAGTCAATGTTTTGGCACATTGCTGGAACCGTGAAAGAAAAGTAAAGTTAAACTACAGCACACAAAGTGTTCCACAGGGATGAATCAGAACATTCCTGAGAAATGGTAGTGATGAGAATTGTAACATGAAATGTTAGGGGGTTTTATGTTCAACATCTGAGTTATCCATAAGAAATTTTTAGTAATTTATCTGATCGCTCTTCCCAGGGTATTAAGCACTTAAACCCGAACACATGAATACGTGTCATGGTGTGGTAGGTAGGCAATAGTGGATGCAAGATTTGGAGGGATGACATGAAATCTAATCCTATTTCTAATAGTAAATATTGATTTGACAGAGTCAATCAGCTTCAATACTTCAATTTCCACAACTGAGTTAATAATTTAACTTTTGATTTGTATGTTTAGAGCCTTGAAAACAAAGACCTTTGAAATATGAACAATAAGGGATGCCCAGCATAAGGGAGTATTGCAAACCAGCTCCCTGAGACAGTCACATAAACACACTATCCTTTTGCAGAGCTCATTAACATAAACAATCTTGGTTATATTTAGATGCTTTGCCACCTCTATTCTCTATTCTTCTTTTTTTAGTGCTCTATCTCACTGTATTTGACGAATTGGAGGGGGAAATGAACGTACAAAAGCTGTAACCATCATCACTTTTTAACTGGAATCTGCATTCACACGCCTGAGAGAAGTAAAACACATATTGCTTTCATCTCCTTTTAAGAACGGATGAGTATCAGTGGGCAAAAATGTAATCATTGTATAGAACTGGTGCTCCTGTTGGCTTCTTTAAAAACTATGCTGGCAATTTCTTTAGCCTTCCCAATGCAGAAATTTCTGGCAGGCATTGAGGGAAGTTTCAGTGGTAGCTTTTGTGGGAACTGCAGAGGTGAGGTCACAGCAAACTCCTTTCTGTGCAGTCTTCTCTTGTACAAAGCAGTTGTAAGGAATGATGCAGTAAAAGACATACATGGGCAAGCCACTCACTTTAATAACACCAAGGGGTTAGTCTGAGTTCTGTGGAGTAAATGCATTTAAAGCCTCATTCAAAGAGACGATTTGTAGGAAAAATTTCCCATCATTACACTCCTGTGCTTAGTTGCAACATCTCTCATTTATGTTTATTCAAACCTTTCTTTGCCATCCTGTTGAATTGTAGTTGAAATAAAAAAATCATACAATGAAAAAGTACAATCCATAGCAGTACATACAGTAAATTCCATCACTGCTATAAATTATATCTTTGCTACTATTAGCTAGAAATGTCTTATTTTTTAGCATTTATTCCTATAATCAGTGTCTGTATTGGAAGGCTTCTGCCTCAGAGGAAAGTGGGCCCTAGAACATTTGTGAGGATTATATAGTCTTTCAAAAATTTATACAGTTTGTGTTGGGAAAAGTATTTTATTCATGTTTTATTCACATTCCAAAGTTATACTCGTTGTGAATATCTAAATATACATAATATACATAATCCTGACACTTGTATGGACGTGAACTACCTCAGTTTTCAACATAGCTTTAAATAACAGAATAGAATATTTTACCCATAAGAAAAGAATAAGCAAAACAAGGATTATGACAAAATTTAGATATTTTAATTTTCCCATAAGCATTGTAAAAGAGTAGCAAAATATACTTTTATTTATTTTCTGCTGAGTAAAAAGAATAAAAATTTCTCAGTTCTACATGGCATTGTATCTAGGCAGTCCAGTTCCTCTGTGGAGTTCCATCATTGAATTACATTCAATGAAGATTACAGAGCTTCTTGCAAAAGCACAGTTTGCACAGGGAAGAATAATACATTTATATATAATAAATAAAAACTACTTTCACAGGTTTAGGATTTAGATTTTGGAGCCAAAGCCACCTCCGTGCTTGTTGTCTGCTTCTTTATGAGTCTTGCCACTATCTGTAACTCAAAATTATAAAAGATTTCTTCATTATAGGAAATGGGCTGAACAACTCAATTTTACAAATACCTGGAAAATAGAGATTACTGTAAAAACGATGCTGCATTTTTCTGAGTTTTAACTTGCAGTATTTATTTTGACACCTATAAAAATTTCATGTAAGTCACTGAAACTCAGTCTTTATCAACATTTTAGGAATGTGGCGTATGGACTCTCTAAATTCCACCAGTGCCTTTAAATTCCACAAATGGAGTGGGGTTCCCCACAGAGTGCTCTGCAGCAAGATTGTATCAGAGAACCACTATTTGCTAAATCTTTCTAAGTATAAGTAACTTGGGCATTTTTCTGAGCAATAGTTAATTTGAACAATCTCATTGTAATGTGTCTTAATTAGGATATATCTGTTTTTCCCAGCTCTAAGCCGTTTTTAGACATTGAACCAATCCAGGTTTACAAAGCTCTGATATGTAAGGCTGGAAGCATTTTTTCAGATGGAGCAAACTTCATTACTAAATCAAACCTTCCCACAAACAGAACAGGTAGCAGAAACAGCAATAACACATTCATAAGTCTTTCACTAACAGATTAACAATGATAACTACAGTTATGTGGTTATTTTAAAAAACTTTAATTTTCAGAGTATAAATATTATTGTAGTGAAATTATAGTAAAGTCTCTCAGAAAATTGTAGTAAAGCTGATTTTCTCATAAAAGTGAGAGAGATTTCTGCAATATTTATATACTCCTACACATGATAAATGGTGTCAGTGCTGTCTTTTTTATTAGCATGTCTTTCCTACAGTATTCATGACATTAGAGGATTAATAGTATTGGCTGCAGTCAAATTGAGTGCAGAGAGCACCATAAAGGCTTCTCCTATGTATTTTAACTAAACTGTTGCATTTTAGGACAGACTCTTAGGCTAACAACAGAGTTGGCCTTTTCCAGTAAATCCTTATAAGATTTTCTATTGCAACTTGTCCATGGTGGTAAAGACTTGAGGAATTCTGATGGAATTGTGTATGTGTACTTCTTGTTTTGGTGAAGAAGCAGTTATCGCAATTAATTCAAGCTGGTGAAGATTTTGCCAGAAAGCTTCAATCCAAGAATTAAAAGATCTAATCGCAAACTATAACCAAGTTGTTTTCTATCACCCTGAGTGATTCATGTAGGTCATTGTTAAGGTGGCTGCACTGAAAATGTGCTTTTTACATTATTCACTATTGTCAAGCAGTTGCTTTAAGGATAAACCTTATGCTACAGGTAAAAATCCATTCTACAATAGAGAGTAAGAGTCACATTAATAATGGGTGTGTATGAAGAGTATAAACATTGAGTGAAAATGTCTAATTGTATAATTGAAACATGGGATCAATTGTTTGTTGTGCACAGTATGAAATAACACCTACAAGCAATACTTCCGAACATCAGTTTTAAGGACAAAATGTCGTTTTCCTAGATGATTTCTGGATTATACTACTCATTTGATAGTGTTCTACAGCTCCAAGCAAGTTGATGAGATGTGTCTCTGGGATAACAGCTCTTTATTTGGCCCAGCTACTGGAATAATGTAAAAATAATTTTCCAGTTATCAGGCAACATGCTTTTTTATAACAAAGTCAACCAGTCTCCTTCTTGCCTGAGGTCACAGCCCCAGCCCAGACAGTGTTTGGTGTGAAGGGTTGTACAGATACACAGCTGTGGGACACCTCACCCTCACACACAAAAATTCTCATTACAGTGGCAACTCCCGCTGCAGCAAAGGAGCCTGTTTAAATGCAGAATTAAGCATAGGACTTACGGTTAATTTGTTGTGCCCTCTCCTCCTAAACCAACAGAAGTATTCCAGGGGAATGAGCACAAAGAAATTGCCAGTTGTAATATCTAGAAGGTCATTGTCTTTATTTATTCAGTGTGTTAATCCAGCCATCAGAGTCTGTGTTCCAGAGAGAACCTCCTCTGGGACAGGCTCAGCCACTTCTATCAACAAGCATTTACAGTCTCCAATGTTTAATCACTCTGCATTTCATAAGAGAGGGAACCTTCCTTGTTCAGCACAGTCATACAAAATGGGATTTTTGTTTTATGAATATAGCAAAAACTTTTCACTTTGGTAAATAATTTGGCATGAAAAGGTAAGCATGGATAATTCCTTCACTTTTGTACTGCTTTCACATACTTCAGACTTACTAATTCTCCAGATTCCACATGAATCATGGCCAAAAACTCTTGAGTTTCATGTTATTACCTGTCACCAGTACTATTTACTGTGTTGAAATGAAACCAAAATCAACTCAAGCATACTGAATATGTTAAAGGGAATTTGGTCTGGGTTTCCAGTGATTTAAAAGCAAAACAGCCTATTCAAATCAAGACTCTTCTCACAGATTGAGATTTGGTTTTTAACTCACACCATTCTATGTGACAGTCATAATTTATAAAAGTGATTTTTAGGGTGAAATATAGAAATAGGGACTCCGAATAAAATGTTCTGTCAAAAGAATATTTTGCTGTATTCCATTAAAAGCAAAATGGTCTCTTAAAAATCTATTTGAAGGAATGCTAAACTTACGGTTGTGCAGATCAGTTTCTGATTTCAAAGCCTTGTAGGGATGTCAGGTAATAGAGAGACACCTGTTTCTGCTGTTCTTGATTTTCAGTGGGGCTCTTCTAACTAAAGGAATTCAATAGTTTCATTGTAACTTATACCACAGGGGATTTTACAACACAATGTTTAGTGTATACTCTTATACTGTAGAAAGTTTTATCGATATGATAATGACATAAAAATCTTATTGCCAGTAATTTTATGTAGACAATTACTAACTCTTTTGTCATTTAGACTTTTATCTTTGATCATGTTACTTCTTGTGAGTTAAATGTCTAGTTGCTTTATTTTTTATGTGATACTAGCCTTGTCTGGTACAATTTAGAATGTGTTTATAGGTGGAAATTATTTCTGCATGATAAATGCATGATGTTATCTATATTCATACTCAATTTTATTTTGCCATGTAGAGTTTCTGTAGGTTGCAGGAATAGATTTGTGCAATTCATAAAGTGGTGTCATAAATAGAATAGGCAGCCACTATGAGACAATATTAGAATAGTCCTTTTCTTCAGGATTCCTTCTGATCTTATATGTAAGAAAAATAGTGTGCTGACTTTTCATTTTTTAATCCTCTAAGGAACGTAGTGACTTTAAGGATAATTAATCCCTCCTTACTTTGTGTGTCTAAAATCTAGGGACCATGATGAACACGAAGACCATTTATCAGTGAAGAGTAATGGGTACTGTCAGAGAGTTATTCATCCTCTCACATGATAAGCATCTAAGGCAGGTAGGACTCAAAGAGGAATTTGCTGAGTTTTGAAAGATTCTACTCTGAATTTGGATTTGCTTACAAATCCAGATGTCATCTTTAGGGGAGTTAAGCTGTTAAGTCACCCTAGAACCATTAAAATGTGGATTTTATAGAACAGGGCTATTTCCTTTGCCTCTACTAAAGCAAACCATAAGTGTGCATATATAGCTATATAT
The DNA here is from genome assembly GCF_008360975.1 of Lichenostomus cassidix. NCBI lineage: Eukaryota > Metazoa > Chordata > Aves > Passeriformes > Meliphagidae > Lichenostomus > Lichenostomus cassidix. The sequence goes on along the minus strand of NC_139495.1, from coordinate 9,615,959 downwards.
ATCTAAATAGGTACTGGTTAGGTGTTGTTCCTTAAATGATCATTGGTTGCAGTGAGGAAGAACCATTTACATTACCTGCATTCTGAAATGTTTGTTCATTATTTTAATCACCTGCATTTAGACCTTGCCTAAGAACAATCAATATGGCTGTAAATCTACAAATTACGTAGAAATAGATATTTCATTTATAGCATTACAGATAAGGTACTTCCCATGTTATAAAAAAAAAAGTTAATAAAGATTTATTAATTTTTAAAAGTTGTTACTTCACTAAGAACTGCACTAGTCATGCTCTGTAGGAATTCTTTCTAATACTCTACTCAGTTTCTACTTTTCTGTAAAGAACTTACCATCAGCTCTGTAGTATTTTTTTTTCCATAGAGGACGATATTCTTTTAATTCCATTCATCTTTACATTCCATTTGCTGCTTTACTAGGATTAACAAAGCGTTCCAAGTATTTTAACAGGAAAGTAATACATTCACAAAAATTCTCATTAAAGTCCTTATCTTCAAGTTACAAAAGACTGCACTTTTTAATGATTAAAAACCACATACTGAAGCAGCACATACTTAGAGAATTGTTCTGATAGTCCTTTGGTTGCATAGATTTGGGACGATCCCTCTCTTTTGCTACCACATTCTTGTGTCTTGGAGCTTTTTTACTGCAGTAATAAAGACTGTATTCTTACTCAGGGACATAATATGTGGCTATCAATGCCTAACTAATACATCTCTTCTGTTATTAAAACAATTCCAGTATGGAAAAGTTCTGTCTTAAATGTAGACGATCGAATAATATTTGGGTTTGTATGAGTTGAGAAAGGCTACAAGTACAACTAAATAGCACATTTGCATCAAAGGTTTATTGCCTTGCAAGATTTATGTCTCTGCAGATGAAAATCTGAGAGGATTCGTAATTCATACTGTATTATTTTTAAAATTCAGAAGGAACTCTATGTAGTTCTAATCAGTACTGGAATACATGATGCAAGAGCAGACTAGGTGCATTATCTGTCTGAGCAGAGATAAACACCAGAGCTTGGTGGGATGAATTCCTATGCAGTACTCCTGATGCACCACCTTGGAGCCATTACTTCAGAACAGTTTCTCCACCTCCAAATAAACACAATTCTCTACAACAAATTCTGAAAAAGAAAAGACTTTCAGAATCAGGGCCTGCTCCCAATATGCATCCTCAAAAAAAAAAACCAAAAAAGAAAAAAACCAATTATTGCTGGCTTACTGTTTTAAATAAAGGGGCCCTTGAAGTGTCTTTGTAGATTACTTCTGCAATGATGTGTGAGACCCAACCTAACCTAATAGAACCTGATAAAAAAAGTTTAAAAAAATCTGCTTTAGGCAGATAAATGAGTCTAAAGAGCTAGATCAATGATCTTTTAGGATATATGAGCTTTATTATACCCTGAACATGAAATCTGTCAGACCCAATATAAGACAAATGTTATCAAACAATATTCTATTCCATTTTATCTTATTTTTATTAGCTCCTTACAGCACAAACAAAGCAAAATATTCTTAAACCTCAAAAGAAAAATAGTATCTGCCTGTTTTCTGTGCTTGCCATATGTGATCTATTCATCTAAGGAAATACTCTCTGCCACGCTGTTGGTGTGAAGTTGAAAGACAGTTGATTCTTTAAGCAGTGTGATGCTCCTGTAGGCAGCCAGTCAGCTCATCTGGGACATTTCTCCTTGTTCCTGCATTCTCACAGGTTCCTGGTTATGATATGAGACCACATAAATTCCCTTGATCCACAGCTAAAAAGCCAGTGGAATGATGATCCATGTCCTCCTTTTTCCATGCCACTGTCAAGGTATAGTAGTTTCATAAAATGTGTTACCTGCTAATTTACATGTACATTTCACTGTCTGGTCTGTTCTCTAAGGTTTAATATTCTAGACTGGAGAACCAGAATAAGCAATTAAATATGTGAATTTAATAAATAACTGATTGAAAAATAATTTATTAAATTATTGAACTTATTTACTTAATTAATTGAAAATATCTAGCATGCCAATAGCAATACTTCTGTGCTATTAGCCTCAGAGTAGTTCAATTTAAAAAATAATAACCCCTAGTTGACTCATATTAATATGGTGAATAAATATGCTACCAAGAACACTGTTTATATTTTCAAGGAAGGCAAGCATCTGCACACAAACGATTTGTGTCTTGCAGCAGAATATGATTCAGTGTCTGAGAATACAGAGGAAAAAAAGCCCTTGCTCTTTCTCCCTCAAAACAGACAGGAGCGTGTTTATTTTCACCAAATATCCACATATGTGTAACACTCTCTCATGAGCATTCAGTTGCTGTAAGACTAAAATTTTTTATTCTTTTCCATAAACATCCTGCACATGCATCTCCCATGACTGTGCCCTCAATAAAGGAGGAAGTCCTGAAAGACTGTCAGTGTATTCAGTCGTGAGCTCCCAGTGGGAAGCCAAGGCAAAGGACACAATTCTTATACAATGGGCAAAGGTATCTACATTCCACAGTGCCAAGCAACCATCAAATCCAGAAGTTCCTAGTCCTTATCCTTGCCCTACTTCAGGCATCTGGGAATCACTGAAGTCTTGCAAATAACTGAAAGTATTACCTGACTGGTCACTGATCACATCTTGCTAAAGTGTATATTTGATCTTATCCTAATTTTCTGGTCCCTGTTACCCCATATTGTGAGACAGGATATTCAAATAAGTTCTTCTTACACCTTTGGCAGAGTGTAACAGCATTTGCCAGACAAAATGTAGAATTTTCTCCTAAATGTGTTAATGTTATTTCTCTAGAGCCATAAAAATTGGCATACCACAAATGTTAATGGTGCCTCAAAGCCTGTCTTAGTGGGGCAAAGGGACTATAGAATATTATGGCTACTTCTGTAAGAAAAACAAAATGAAAAACTTTCTAAAAATAATTGTTCGATAAATGATACAAAAAAGTCATTGTCTCTTCCTGTGATCTAGGAAGACCTTTTTCCTTAAGTTATCATCGGTGATTAACATACCCACATGCAGGTTTTGCCAGTAAACCCTCATCCTACATCCCTGCCTTATCTCTTTGTTTCCCCTTGTTTATATTATGCTGCATACCCTTACAAAAAGGAAACTAAAAGTGACATTTGGGATGTATGGCAGGATTTTTAATATTTACTTTGGCAGATCTTAGTTCAAATACAGATTTGGTGACAATATCAAGAGTCAAACACTATCAGTTTGTTGTAAGGCATTTAGGCATACATCAGAAAAATCATCAGGCAAGAATTTAATCAGGCAAGTGCTAAATCAACGGGTACAGCAGAACCCAAATACACTGTATTTAGTTTTCTGGAACTACAACAGGCAAAATACATGGAAACAAGATCTCAGCATCTACATTTAATGTGAAAAGACACCAAGCAGAAGTGACTAAGTCACTAAACCAAGTCTGCCTGTTGTGCCATGACTTTAACAGAGTTCCTTATGAGTGTAGAATTTAGAAAGCTATGCCTGTACCACCTGAAAATACAGATCCATAGAGCAGTGGTGTAAGTTGTACAATGGATGCAGATACACTGAGGAATTTGCTACAAACAAGAAGAAAAATTGTCTGTAGCAATGAAAGCTCCAATCACTAAGAATAGAAACCCTTTCTTCAGCTGAACAGTTTTTGGCATTGACCAGTTATTTTTCATTTTTCAGAGCACATCAGAACTTTCTACCATGTTTCTATCTTGCTCAAATGAACTAATAAACTCCTGATATGACTCTTGATAGCCCTTATCAACTTGTCACGCACGGTAGTGTTTGCTAACTTGCAACAAGAACATGTTTATCTTTTTGCTGCACTCAAAGCAAGCAGCAGAACTGATGTAAGAGGCAGCTGGCAAGTGGCCTGCAGTCTAGAGACTTTGCTTTACTCTTCTATTTTTTGTTCTCATGCCTTTTCTCAGCCCAAATTTTTCTGTATTCCTGATGATAAAGATTGGCAGTAATTTTTTACAGCCTAAAAAATATTCCAAAATATGGTACAGCACCTGGAATTTATTATTTGTTCTTTTCAACCTTTTAACACCTGAGTATTAAACACACACATCAGGACTGGGAGATGCAGAATCACAGAACAGAACCAAAATGTCTGTCTCCCAGTTATGTTTAAAACTCCATGTTTCTGCTGTAATGCTGCCATAGTCTGGCACATTAGCATAAAATACTGAATTATTTTTGAGTGTTCGGTATGTAGAATAGGAAAATACATTTTTCTGTTCTCTGTAAAAAGATGAAAGAGAGAGACTATATCCTTGGAATATATAATAATGCAAATACCACCCAATATTGTGCTTCATTAGAAATGTTGCAATTTTTTGTGCAATGAGATAAACTTGCTATTACAGGAATTGTAACATACTCTGCCAGTTTGCTGTTCAAAGGTACTGCTCTGCTTATATTAATTCCTAGTGAAATGAGTTAAAACTGTATGGTTAAAGCTTGACTGATTTGTTTGCCAACCAGAGCTGTGGGCAGTTTTTCTATTCTATTATTAACAGTGATATAGGAAACTCTCTTAGGGTGTTGGGTGAGATGAAACTCAAGATGCAGCAGTTCACCATCTCTTGCTATCTTGTGGGTGATGTCTGAGAAAAAGTGAAACCATAAAATAGCAACAATAAAAGTGCAGTGTGCTGTGCTTGGTGAGCAGTCGCAGCTGCAGCACAAAGGACAGAGGCACAGGACAGCCCGGCAGGAGGGACTGGTGTCCCCCAGGTCCCACTGAGCACCGGGGGCTGCCAGGCACAGCCCCAGCCTTGCCGGTTGTGGGACAGCCTGGCAAAGGTGGCCTTTTGGACACTGCCTCCACCCTGCAGGCACAGCCAGGTCCTGCTTTACACAAAGATCCAGAGGCTTGAGCTGCCTAATTGGTGTCATTTCTCCACTCACACCCCCCCGCCCTGGGATGTTTGTGAGAGGGGAGTTATCAGGAAATTGCAGCTGTGGCTCCGTCTTTACTTCCTGGCAGGAGGAGTTACCTCTGGTTTTGGGTGGGTTTTTGACTTCTTGGAACTTTCTGTTTATTAACTGGATAATCAGGAAAGGAGATAGGAATGGAGCTGGTACAGAAAGATACTGCATTTAAGGCCAGAGTTGACTATTCCAGATCAAAATGCATTCTGGAATTAGGTGGTAGCTGTACTGATCCCTCTGACAGGTGAAGTGCTGGCAATGCACCACCTTACCTTGCCTTACTTGGCTTCTAGGTGCATTTGGCACCTTCTGTCACCGGCCAGAGGGCAAATCAGGGCCCAGACCTTGAATCCAAAACCTCCTACTGCAACATTCATCTCCTAATGCTCAGACTAGAACCAGAACTCTATCATTTCAGATACGTTCTAAGAAGAGCGTTCTTTCCGTTTTGGTTTTAGATACACCCAGAGTATTAAGAGAATAAAATTGTGACGTTCTGGTACAAGTTAGAGGAAATTTATAAGATGATTTTATATGAATTATCGAGGTTCTAAATCTAGATTATTTGAATATGAGCAGATTATATCACAAAGTCTATGTTTGAATCAGACTACAATCTGGGGATCCTCTGGACTCACTCAGTTCTCCATATTGCCAACTGCAGTCATAGGATAATTTTGTTATGGATTAGTTCCCAAAGTGCTGTTAGCTTCAGTGGACAGTTTCACAGATGAGTTTTTCAGTCCTTCCTCTGGGGCTATATCAGATCCAAAGATTTTTGTGACATACTATTTCATACCAGAATGATTTAAATACTTAAACAATTTGAAGCAAGTATTTGAATTCAAAAGTTTAAGTACACATCTCAAACCAAGTGCTTGACTCTCATTTTCTAATGTTTATTCTTCAGTGATAAAAATGTCTAAAAAAAAAAGACATTTGTATGTCAGGTGATTCCTATGAGACGTAAAAGGGACTGGAATATAATGTTACTTGTTTTTATTCTGTTCCTTGAATTTAATCTCAGGATTGCTAGGTCTCAGCAATATTTTTCTTGAAAGTAGTGTCATACAATAAATATATTTTTACATATTTACAGAACACACATTCAGAAGGAATCTGGCTTTTGCTACAACCTGTATGTTTATAAGTAAGCATATATGCAAGAATTAGCTGTTCAATCTACTAGTTATTCATGCAAGAAATTATATGAAAGATTGCTTACACTGTGAAAAAAATAATTCTGAGATCCTTGAAAGATTACATGTAAGATAAGATGGTAACATAGGACAAATGGAAAATTAGATCAGTTTTAGTGCTCAAATCTATCACAGTATTCTTTACATAGTATTCTTACCAGCATAGCCTCTACAAGACTTTTACAAAAATCTCCAGTCTGTTCGTATTAAGTCTTCTGTACAGAGGTGATAGAATTGTAGTTCAAGGAGTGCTCCCTTCACTGGTCCTTAATACTGCAGAACTCCATAGAATTTATGCTGTCACATGATTTATTGGTTTTTTTCAACATTTTCAATTATATGCAGAGTCTTTACCTAGGAGTATCGCTTGGAAATAAAAAAAAAGCTGAACATACACCTTGGCGTATTTAGAATAGTAACATGCAAAAAACTTTATGAATAATATTAGTCGTTCAATTAGTTTCATATGTTGTAAGTAACTGTAATTTTAAAGGCTGGAAAAGCCTCAAGCCAGTCTGTGTTACACCTTCCATTTATGTCAGAAGGTGCTAGGGGTCATCTTGTGATCAGTGGTGCAAATAGGAACACTGAAACATTGATATGAAAATTTCAAATTAATGTTATGACTGTGTTTTCTACTGGCTCTCTGTCTATACATTAATTTGAAAGGCTGTTGCATATTGCAGTATTTTGTGTTGAAGGACACATGCCAGTGTGTTTTGACCTATGAATGCAACATTGTTCAACACTGTTCATTCTGTCCTTCTAGAAAGGAATTTTCTTGTTATTGTAGTATTTCTCTGCTTTGTGACCTATAGGATGTGACTTGATCTATAAGATTTTATTGCATGAAAAATGAGACACATTTCTATAGCAGAATGAAGAAAAGCATCTCCCTGGAGATTAAACTTTAAAATAAAAGTGGTCTGGTGAATCTAGCCAATTAGTTTCTTTCCTATGTCACCAAATATTTTGATGGCTATTTAAAGACATTAGTAGACACTGTCAGAGGGACCATGCGACACCATCTATAATTTCTTTTGAGTCAGTGAAGTCAAGAGTACATTTAACACAAACCAATGACAGTACCACAGTCAGCTACTGAAATAAATGTTACCAGCACTGCACATGTCAAACTGATGATGTATTGCTCTGCAAGACCAAGACAACAACAAACCATGTTTACGTGTGTATGTTCTGCCTCCTCATTCCAGAACTGGAAAACTGCAAACTCCAGGGAAGCTGCCACCTAGCAGGAATGAACTGTGCATGGGAGATCCCTGGACATGTCTCACGTCATGGGAGGAGCCACAAAGCATGACTGCATTCCCAATGGACTGTGCCATCCTGCCTTCCTCAGGAGCCTCAGCAAGAGGTACAACCACACAAAGACCTTTTGAGTTGAGTACGCACAGAGCAGCTGACAACCCACAGTGCTTTCTTTAGGTTTAATCATAAATTTCTTTTGAGACTGTATAAAAACATAATCTGAATATTTTTGTGCATTTAATTTAAATAAATGTACTGGACAGATCTATGCATTTGATAAATGGCTTGATGTGTGTTTCCAAAAGCAGTAAATATTCTAAGTGAGGCTCACTACAGCAGTCTTTCAAGTTAGCTTGTAAAACATCTGTCATATTTTCAGAGACATAAATGCTTAAATTCTTATGTTAAATATAAGTTAATTGTACCAAAAAAAATGAAGCTCTCACTCTTAAGCCAAAACAGATCCCTCTTCATAATCCCATGCAGTTATCAGCATGTCCCTTGGATTTATGACTTATGACATTTATTTACCAACAGGTGGTTGCATATCTTGCCATTTATATTTTAAGCAACAGTAAACACAACTAAAAATAATATAAGACAAACAAAATAAAACTCAGTGGTGTTTTTAAAGTGTTTTTAGAGAAAAGCTGCATTTGTAAACTAGGTCTTCAAGTAGTTCTCACCAGATCCAGCAACACAGAAGAATACTGCAAGAGCAATAAGGATTTTTAGGGGCATTATGATAGTGTAATGGAAACACATCTGCCCCCAAAAGTCCCTCATTTTCCCTGCGGTTAAGAGCCATGCAGGAAGTGGTGGATGCTGTGGAACATCAAGAATGAAACTATAAAGAAAAGATTTTTAGGTTAGAGCAACTTTCCAGCAATACTTCAGGATTTCATCATCTTCTGTTAGTCCACTGCATAGGAAAATTGTACCTTTTCAAAGATCTTCTAATTCATTTGCTCTGAATGTGTAGAATGGTTCTGTCCATGCAACAAAGTGAATTCTGAGGCAGCTACCCTAGAAATACTTTTAGTATTGGGAAGCAAAAAACATTTTGCATGAAGCCCAGACAATACAGGACAATTTTTCTTCTTTCAGCTCTCCAAAGGAAAAAAAAAAACCAAAAAACCCCAACAGGATAATCATCATTAAGTGCTGACGTGCATTTCTCATTTTTAAGAGTACTTCAGTGACAGAGTGAACCTTAGTTTATAGAAGAAAATTATACATAATAGAATTATAGAACATCTTTCATTTTAAAGAATTTTAAAATATTTTCCAGTGAACTGTCTGGACAGTTTTCCATATATACAGAAGGACCAGTCAAAGTTAAAATACAAAGAGGAATCCAAATTTAGTGGGCTGAATTATCCATATTTATAAATATCCTTAGAAAAACAGGTAGCACATTTGAACTTTAAGTTATTAAAGTTAACTTTAAGTTATTATAAGCTCATTCAATTGACATGCCCAATGAAAAGGTACTATTTTAAAATAATCCACACTGAATAGCACCTAACAGGCATATTCTTCACAGATTCTTGTAGCATAAAGCATAAAATATCATTATATTGTTGAAAAAAAGCAATGCTCAATTCCTCATGTTATTTAATATTATGTTCTGTGTATTACATTTGCCCTTTGTTAGTGTTAAAATATAAAAAATGAACTCAATTATTTTCTCAGATTCCAGAAATTTTAACATGATCTCACTTGTGTTTCTTGTGGCTGTAGGTCCAGTGAATTCAGTGGAGACACTTCTGACTTACACCAGCATCCAGGCACTACTGATAGAGGTGTGTGTGCTTTGTGTGATTTGAAATAGGCCTTCAATTACAAAAGAAAGGTTTAATACAAACAGCAGCAGCATCAAAGCAAAAATCTAGATTTTGCTGACTTTATAATAGAAATTTTTAACAGCAGCAATGTATAACAACTAGAAATGCCCCTTCAGTGCAATTACTGCATTCATTTGTTTTTCCTGACACATGTGGGCCAATCCTGAAACATCCTGAATTATTTTTCTCACCTCTTCCTACAAGCCTTTATATGTGCCTTGTTGTAGCTGACAAAACACATATTGTATTTTTTGGGGTATGTGTGTTTTAATTCTTGTCCTGACCTACAAACAAAAGAAAAGCTTTACTTAAAAAATTAGTGTCTAGGCACTATTTTATATTGGTTCATATAGAAGGGACATGCTTGCAGCAAAAGGATTTGGACTGTCTGACTGAAGCTGAGATACTTAAAATAGCAAAAATGTATCAATACTACTTTATACTCTTGAATTGCAGTCTCCCCCATTAACAGCTAAATTAAAACTATCAGTATTAACTGAAAATAGCAAAACAGTTTTGTTTCAAGCTTTACATGTACATCAACAATGTAACTATTCAGTACATTAGGAAATCAGAGAGGACTAATTTTTAAGACTTCTTTTGAGCTCAGCTAGGAGCAGGTATGCTCCAAGCAGGGAAAGAAAAAACCTCTGGAGCCTGTCTGTAGAGAATTGCAATTCCAATACAAGAAATAAAATGCTGATAATTGAAGAGTCTTATATCCTACAGGCAGTCAGAGATCAGAGTAACCTTCTGAAACCAACTGCTAATGTGTAGCACTGTCAGCTACCTCACAAAGCCAGTTACCTCAGTAATGCATGGGGCTTTATTTCTGTTGGTATTATCTTTATTTAGTCTGTAGATGTTGTAGATAGGTCCTGAAAAAAATTCACAAGCTGAATAAGACACTAGAATACAGAATGATTGCCCTTTCATCCAAACCTCATAAACAGGAATTATCTGGGTATTTTGACAACAGGCAAAACCCCCTGATTCTTTGTTTCTTTTTTCCATGTTTATACCTTTACCAGATTCTCTACATGTTTGCATTGTTTGACTCAGAAAAGCAAATGGCATTGCAGCAAGAGAGTACTGTACTTATTAACTGATGTGCACTGTGAACTGGGCAAATTATGCTTTAAATTTATTTAATTTCACCAGAAGCTTCATAGTCTCAAGCCACATGGTCTGAACCAATTTCCTACCATTTCTTCCACTAAAGGTGCAGCTTCCAGGTGATAGCAGTGTTTTTCCCCTAATATTTCAAACTTGTTAAATCCAGTTCTTTTTTGGATTTTTTTTTTTTTTGCTTCATAGCCTACTAAATTCAATTTCTAAGGCAAGTGAAATGCTCTTTTGAGTGATGTCTTTTAAAAATATGCCTGAACATACTGATGTGTGTTTGCATAGATTTTCCTTGTGACATGAGCTTTGGGTTTTCCGCAGGGAAGCAGTGCTGGTGTGTAACACTGCAACAGGGAGCGGAGAACAAAGCACAGTTTAAAAATCAGACCTTGGATGTCTGTGTTCTTGCCTGGAAAAAACTCTGGATAGCTTCCTAGGAAAGGACAATTGATTCTGTAGCCTTAACTAAGGCAAAATTTTTAGTTGTTCCAGGTCATGAGTTTCTAAACTCAGGGTCGTTACCTCTCTCTCTCTTTTTCTATGGCTGGATCAGAGGGGAGTCACAAAACTTTTCTGTTGCAACATGGGGTCAGGAGGTGTCAAAGGTTGAGGCCTTGCTTCAGAAAATGCAGGCCCCAGACCAACCTCCAAACTGTGCCACAGGATTCTGGGGGAGATCCTGATCTATTCACTGCTTTCAATAAAATTTCAAAAGTAAACAGATCAGGCCATTTGATAATCCTCTGCTGATTCAGTGTCTTCGTAAGCTGGTTTTTTAAAGGTTTGCTTATAAATGCAGAAAAGTTATTCTAAAAAGGTAGTTTCAAATTTATTCTAAATAGAAAGATAGCTAGTAGGACTTTCAATTTTATAAATTATAAATGCAATAAATAATTTGGGTTGATATTTCTAAATATTATTTTTTCAATAATTAATGACATTTTTATCTGAACAAAAATTAGTTTTTATTACAAACATACCATCTACTTTTTATCTTCTGTAAATTTCTCTTTTCATATCAAATAGCAAGATAGACTGATCCCAGGTATTTAATTATTAATGCTCTGGATACACAGTGCACTTCAGGAGTCTCAGCTCTGAGGCCAGCACCCCAAGCTGCACGCAAACCTGCTGGGAAAACCAGTGTGAGGGAAAGAGATCAAATTTTTATAACACAGATGTTTAGGAAATCTATCACTTTTTGTGTAATCATCATTAATTTAAGTAACAAATACAAAATGAACATACATTTAAAGTTTAAAATATAGGCATGATATCTATATCAGCAGAAAATTGTCTGCTTTACTGCACACCAGAGACAAACAGGAGCTCTTTCTGTAAGCTTATTAATGGGAAAAAAATGTGAATAAAAATATTGTATGAGGAAGGCCTACAGAAGCATAACTGTGTTCTTTAACACTGCTCATTAATCATTTAAATAGTGTATTAATTCTATAGCTAGGCTATTGGTGCTAGAAGGAATGCAAGTGAATTTTATATATCCTCAATAGAGAATCAGATAGAATCTATTTTAAAGAATAATCTAAAAATAGCTGATTAACAAAGTGTGATGCATAAAGCACATCTTACTGGAAGTAGCTGTACAAAATTACATTTTAATTTAAGAGCTTTAAAGTAACAGTTGGTAAGAAGCAACTGTGGTATTTCAGCAGAGCAGAGCTGATCTTTGCTGGTGTTTGGATATGTGTTTCTCTTTTCCCTTAAAGCAAGATCCTCACATTGATCCACTTTCTAATCTCTGATTCTCTGCCCTTACATTCTCAGAATACTAGTGAAGAGACCACAGGAGTTAAACCAATCCAAATCTGACAACTTGGAAGACTGGACAGGTCTGGAATGTGTTCACAAACTATGTACTGTAATTCAAAAATAAAAAATGTCTACAGTTAATTTTTTTAGCTTAATTGGCTTATGAAAATTTAACCTTTCATAAATGCTGCTTCCAAACAGCATTATTTCATGGAAAATAGCTAAAAGGCATATTAGCACCACAGTTCTGACCTAAGCTCCTCCAAATCAGATTTCAGTCTTAAACAAGTGAGGAATTTGTTGCACTGAGGTTTGGATATGTCCTATTTCACTTGTGTTGTGATTATATTGCTAAAAAATGTAAAATGTCAGAATTCTATAGAAAAATCTTGATAATTCATCCTGATATTCATTTGCATAAATGTACAGATCCTGCATATAGTCATATGATAAATCACATACCAACAACTTTGCTTTAAGAGCGTATCACTGTCTAACTTCAACTGAATTTCCAGGCCTTTATGAAATACTCAAATTTATTCAGTCTGTGTAGGTCAACACTTAAAATTAACCTGACTGCAATGACAATGTGACCACAATGTGAATGTCTAGATGTTTATGTGTAGCTTAAGCAGGTGATTAGCTGGCATTAAGTGTCAAAACTATGACAGACACTTTTACACCAACTGAGAGGATGCTCCTGCACATATGTTGTGTGAATATGCTTTATATATGAACCACTGTATAAATCACATTGTGAACATCATGTGCTCATTCAGTGTTAAATATCTGTGCAGTGTATTTGGAATCCTGAGAAAGTTCAGTGCATCTACCAGCATTTTCAACACTTACTAGAATCCCATGAGGAAATTACAGCTATGTAGCTTTTAAGTAAAAATAATACTTAAATTCTTTAGGATATTGATACCAAAATGTAAATAGTAACATGAACTTAAACAGCTCTGCCAAGCTCAGGTTTACACTGCCTTACTCATAAAAGTATACTCTACAACTCTTATCAGGTACAAAAATTAACAGTCTTTGAACTCAAACATAGAAACAGACCATACACATGTAGACACACAGACACACATAAAGGAACAGCTCGTTCAAGAGAAACATTACAACTGAATACTTTATGAGCAAAAAAAAAAATGAGGAGGGGATTGACAATATAAATGCTACCAGTGTTTAAAGGATTTAAACTGCTTCTCTTTTCTAGGGACTGTCTTCTCTCCCAGTTCACCTATATTGAGTGACCACACGTTGAAAGGTGACATTTTCTTCAGCTTTTGCTGGCTTTTTAAGAGAAAAACACCACCAACAGTTAGAAAACTTTTATGTTTAACTTTCAGAATTACTGTATTTTCTATCCAATTTTTATTGCTGAAGACAACACTAAAGTTAGAATATGATTATTTTAAGTGTATAGCAGCCCTTTACTAAGTGCAGCAGTAGTTGACAACTAAATTTACTATCCAGTGTGAGAGCCACAACATGCTGTTTTCTTTGCAGAACAAAGTGACCACCAAAAGCGGGACTTTGTGGGCCAGTTGGATAAAACATAAGCTCATCTCGCCCCCAAAACCCCGACTCTGGAACCACAGCCTTCCAATTTGTAAGTAAAGTATCTTTGTAAAGTATGCCAAATCAACGGAGTCATTGCTTATAGAGTGGGTAATTTTCAGACTAATCAGAAGAGAACATTATAGCCCAGTCACAATACACACTCCTTCATTTTCTGGACAGCAGGAATTGCTAACAGATACTAACTGGTTTTATGAATATTTTATTATTTATTTATCAAGCAAGTAAGTACCTTTTCTAAATGTCTATAAAATGACACAGAATAAGTCATTAGACCCAGCACTCAAAATATATATTAAGATTTCTTCTCAAAGTACGTAGCAAGTTATTATTTATCTGTTCCACTGTATTTCAGACTAAAGTTGACACATTACAGAGAAATGTCTGTCATTATTCTAAATTTGTTATTTGTACAGTAAACTAGAAATTATTTTCACTTTACTTGAAAACAGATCTCATCCTACTAACTAATAGTCTCAAGTATTCAGCTGTACGTCATCATCTTACTACCTTCAACATTATGTTTCATAAGAACTTCTTTCAAAGATGAGAGGAAAAGTAGAGATTCGTGGACAAAAGGAACGTATTTTCTAAATCTTCACCTTATAATTCTAACAGAACTTCTCAATAAAATACAAGTTTAAAAGCATTATAGTTTACACTTGGATGGCTGAAGTAGGTTAATGCTGTCAGTTACTTTAAAAGAAACTAACTACTGTGCTTGAAAAAACACTATTACATACATTCTGCTCTTGATAATCAAAATGCAGACCCAAAGAATGCTGTCCTAGCTGAACTGCTGTATAATCAGCAAATACACCCTGAAAGGAAAATGCAGAGAAGTTGATGAAAATTCTGGCTAAGTAGAAATGTATAAATAATTCCTCTTTCTACAGACCATACATTTTAACTGACTTATTTATGTCTGTGATGATTTAAGAGATTTTTCTGGCCGTGCTTTCACACGAGCTGATCAGACGGTGCGTATCGACACCCCTCGGCACGCGCATTTGTAGTTATTTGTGCTGGGCGAAAGTCGCCACAGAAGGCACGCGGAGGGAGCGGGACGGGAGCGGCGGCCGGACGGACACCGCGGGGAGCGGACACCGCGGGGAGCGGACACCTGTAGCTCCCGAGGGTGCCGGGCACGGCGGCGAACCGCCCCTTCCCCGCGGGGCGCGGCGGGCCCGACCCCCCGCCCGCCGCGCCCCCTCCGCGGCCTGCGGCAGGTGGGCGCGGGGCCGCGCCGGGAGCCGCCCGGGGACGCGCGCCCGCCGATGCGCGGCCCCGCCGCCGCCGGGGCGCCTTTCCGCGGCCGCGCCGCCTCGGCCGCGCCCGCCGGCCCCGGTGCCCGCCCGGCGCGGAGCCGCCCCATCCCCGCGCAGGGCGCGGCCCCGGCTGCCCGCGGAAGGGGGCGCGGGGCGGCGGCCGCACCTGCGGCCTCGGTGGGGACGGCGCGGGGCCGCGCTGCTTCCCGCGGGAGGGCGGGCGGCGCGGAGCGGGGGCGCGGAGGGAGAGCGCAACTCACCACTTGTCGGTGCCCCCGGCGGTGTCCCCGCCAGCCGGGAACGGATCAGCGCCCGCAGCGAGCGGGGATCCCGAGCACAGGGAGCCGCTCGCCGGGCAGGTCTCTGTTCTTGAAAGGAGACAGCCCTCCGGTCCTCGCTCCGAGCCGGCTCCTTCCGTTGGCAAAATCCTGACTCATTACATAAAAAGATCACCCTGCCAGGCGCCCTGAAACATTTCTTCATCACGGTCACGCCACAAGCTAAACAAGAGGCCACATGAAGGGGAGGGGGAGAGGGGGAAACGGAGAGGAAAAAAAAAATCCAGTTTTTTTTTTTTTTCCAATTAAGATCCTCTTCGTTGAAAAAAGAAAAAAAAAAGTGCAAGGAGAAAAAAAAAAAAAAAAGAACAGCCACCAGGAAAAAAAACTAGAGAAGATTCACTCATTGTTGCCACAAAGACACCTCTCCCCTTCCCACTCCTTCTCCATGCTCATTCCTCCAACAGTGCTACAAAGACGTGCAGTCTGCGCCGGGAGTTGCGAGCCCGAGCCGTGAGCTCCTCAACTCCGCGGGGGCCGTGCCAGGAGACCCGGGGCGCAGAGTCCTCCGAGAGGAGGTGTGGTGAGTCCAAGACCGTCCGAAAATTATTTTTTTTCCTAGAAACTACCACCAAATATAGTAACAGGGAAGGGGTATTCCTAGAAATTCGGGAGACGTCAGAAAGGGAAGATTTGTGAAATTCAGCTTCACTTCCTGCAGAGGGCTCCTAGCACAGGGATAAAAAAAAGGCAATAAAGTGCTTTTCATGCTTCTCTGATCAGATAATGGTTAAAAAAAAGAATGGTAAAATACTTAACTCACATTTCTCCGATACAATCTAGTAGTTTCATATGGGAAGAAAGCTAATCAGTAACCTCCTTTCCTCATTTTCTGCTAATGTTTATTAGATGTCTATCTTCTGTATTTATTTTCTCCGTATCCTCATATCAGACCTATACACGCAGCAAATAAAAGGAATATGCATGTGAGTGAAAAATGGGCCAAATGATAACCCTCCCACATATCACAGAAGCACTGAGTGTTTGTGTGTTATTTTAAACAGGCTTTGCCGTTTGCATCTTTCATGCTACACTGCTGTGAATAATTCATGTCCCCACTGTAGATGTGTGCAATATTGTTACTCGCATGAATGGGAATTTGTAGGTTGGCTTTTATTTAAGGGCTTCAACACTGAGAACTGCTGAGCACTGTCAGTCTCCGTGGACTTAATGGTATCGTAGGCTGTTAATTAATTCATTTCGGCAATTCACAGGATCAGGCCCTGACCGACAAACGCAGACCCGCACCCTGTCAGGAGCCACATTATTCCTCATGTGTCTCCTAAATCTGTGTTTGCTTTGTGCTAGTGCCTAACACCCATCCTTCCTGAATCATATCTTCTTAAAAAACCACTATTTGATACATTTCATAAGAAGCAGAATTGAATGTTTGCAAAGCAGAGATGAATGAAGATGTTATTATATGCTGTTAACTATATAAAGATGTCAGTGCACTTCTAATAAAGTATTATTTATCCAAGGATAGCAAAGGTTGCTATAAAAACCACAAAGCCAGCTTTTGGGGGAAGATAATACATTTCAATGTGTGCAACACTTGCAGGTTAATTGGATTTCCTTAATGAAATTCCCCTCAGCCACATTAAATCCTTGGGTTTGTTCTTTGAATTTCATTATGACTTGCAGAGTCTTCTCTGCCCCCAAATCAAATGCAATAAAAACACCAGAGCTGGCTTCACTTCAGTGTTTTATGAACACTCACATTTAATCAAAACTTAGTTACCGACACCTTGTCTGTCTGCAGTTTTGAAGGGGAATTAGCAGAGTTCACCTGACACTCCTGAGTGTGCTTTGACTCCTAAGTGTGTTTTGACTGTTCTTGCAGTGCTCAGTAAACAATTGCCTCAAAATACAGAGCCAGGTTTCAGAGAGGTGCACCCACAGTGTTTCGTTAGCAGTAATGCCTGGTTAGAAGTAGATTTACTTTAAGTAATCTCCTGGAATTCAAAACAGCTCTAGTTAATTGCAAAAAGGCCTTTTTAATCTGGCTGGCTTACTTATGGCACACTGCTCCGCTCTGCCTGTCACTCTCATTTCCTGAGTGAAAAACTGAATGGCAGCTTCAAGCTCAGAATCTTTTAATCATTAAAAGAAATGGATGTGCTGTCCTCTGTTGGTCATACTGGTTGTCACAAGTAACATTCAATTAAAAAGGCAGCAAGAGGCTGTTAGAGCGACAAAAAAACCCCAAAAAAACCAAACTAAATTAAATTTGCTTCACCTTCTGCTTTCACCAATAACACTGCACAGCGTCAGGGATTTTATTTTTTTTAAAGATGCAATGATATAAACTGGAATATGGAGAGGACTCCTTTCACATGACTGTACTGCAGGTTCTGCCCTGGCATTCCCCATACCCCGGCTGCTTGTTCACCCTCTGTGCCCGGTGTGTGGGTGCCACAGGGAGCTGCAGGCTGCCTCGGGAGTCAGGGCTGCAGGGGGCTGCAGTGCTGCCAAGCACGTGGCGAGAGAGGAAGTTTGGGGTTTAAATTTCACATCCCACGGGCTGGGCTAGGGACAGCGCCGTGGGTGCCAGCTGGTGCTCAGTGTGGTGACTCGGGTGGTGCGATGGCAGCTGGGCAGCCTCTCGGGGCACTGTGGCGATGGCAGCGCGGCCTTTACTGGCTCTGTGTAATGCAAATTCCCACCTGGCCTCTCCCAGGGTCCTTCCGTGGGTCCTGCTGGGCAGAAATGCCCTGCTCTGTGCACTGGTGCTAAGCAGTGGTGTGACCTCGCTGGGTGCTCATTTCAAGAACAGAGAGCATCTAGAGAGGATCTGGTAATTGTAGCAAGGATGATCAGAGGTGCAGGAAAACTGGCCAGAGAGATTTTAAAATTTGGTCCTTGTGTTGTCTAGAAAGAAGAAAGCTGAAGGCAAATAGAGCAACACTTTATAAAAATGTTTAACATCATGTAAGTGAATCTGTTGTGGCAGTAAACCTGTGTGATATGTTAATTATTTCCACCTCTTAACTGCTGCTGGGGTTACCATTTCTGGGCTGCACTAGTTTCTCCTAGGCTGTGAGTGCACAGATAGTTTTCAAATTACAAAATTAATTTCAAGTAAATAATCACAAGACATGTCTTTAAACTTAGCAACATTGTTAACATTAGCAACATGTCTTTACTTAGCAACATTGTTATCATGTTAATAGTTTAGCAATGTTATTAAACAAAATGTAAGTTCTGTCTGCAAACTGTGGTAAAACAGGCTCTGTGTTACCTGATTTCTGTGTCATCTAACACAGACTCAGGCCTCAAACCATTGTTAAGAGGGTGAGACACAGACACAGCTCTTGCACATAGCTGGCTTAGTCCTATGAATATATTATTTCTAAAAAACAAGCAAGAATTTATGAAGGCTTTACTGATCAGTGGCAAGGTGGCTCATCACTGCCACCCTCCCTGTGAGTCTTATCCCTGAGGCAGCAGTAAACAGAAAGCAGTATTTATCAGATATGTCTTTTGATCTTGAGTTTGATTTTTGCATTTAGTTTTTAAAACCCTCCTATGAAAGCAGTTTCAGGGACATGGCTGTACCTCACTGTCTTTTGTATCCCTAAGTAAAAATACCGAAGAATATATACAAAATCCAACGTAAATCGTTAAAGACATTTATTTATTTTCATACTACAAATGTACAGTTTAGATTCTTGACAACAGTGATGTGGAATATGAGAGGAAGATTTGTGAAGAAGAGAACAAAACTGATTGTGTGGACACAGTGGTCAGTAAAATTTCAAATGGTAGGTAAATATCAAACATGAATCAATAAAGATTTCCTTCAATTAGTAATGCTGTTACTATTTACACTGTTAGGTGGGTTTAAGTGCTGTCAGCCCTTAACTGTGTGTGCAGGTTTGGTGACTGATCCCAGCAGTGCCATCAAGTTGGGCCTCCTGACCACTCGTGGTCCCGCTGGATCAGCTGTGTCAGAAGCACCCAGTGTTTATGTCACCTGGGGAAAGGGAGCACTTCTTGGCTCCTGTGAATGGAACCAACACACCCTTTCCTTACCCATTTTCAGTGCCACAGGGAGCTTTTTTTATTAAAAAATATAACATGTAAAGTACACACTAAATGGATTGCAAATAATTCTTCAAAGTGGTTAGTGATACCAATAAAGAAACTTCATGGTTTACTAATCAGAAGACAGAACCAAATTAATACATGCTTAATTACACGGTGGCAGGGTGGGGGTAAACCAGTGAAAGGGACCTGGAATTACAGGATGATCTTGGTAGCTGCAGCCTGTAGAGTTTGAAGGAGCTGGAGGATCTCTGCAGAGGCTCCACTTGCTCCTGCCAGGAATGTCTCGATGTTGAGGTGGGCTCCAGCACCTGCCTCAAGGCTGCTGTGTAGAAAATGCGTGTGACACGACTTCCACTCGGCCTCTGCAGTCAGCTTGGCCTTACACATTTCAAACTGTCTTTTACTTTTGTTTCTTCAGGCTGAGCTGAGGGGCTCTTGGAAACAGGATTAGGCTCCAAGAAAAAACGAAGAACATTTCTGTTGCTGCAGATGTGAGGAGGGAGGTCGTGCAGCTGGTGAAGGACGCAGCAGGGCACGGCTAACCGAGGTGGAATTTCGAGGAGCAGGACAGTCACCAGGACTCTTTATTGGGGTCGCAGGAACCGAGCCGTTGCCGCCGGTGCGAGACCCTTGGCTCGGTACCTTTGCTCGGGGACCCAACCAGGGGGATCGGCTCTCCCGCTGTCCGGTGTGCTCCGGCCGGCAGAGCTCGGCGGGGCTGTGAGCCGCGATCCCCGGTGCCGAGCGGGTCCGGCGGCTCCGCGCGAGGTCCCGGCTGCGGCCACCGGGCCGGACTTCTGCCTTCCCCTAAAAAGGAGGGGGAAAGCTCCCGCCAGCGCGGACCCGCCAAGGCACGGACGGGGTTCGAACCCGTGATCTTCGGTTTACGAGACCGACGCCTTACCACTTGGCCACCGCGCCTGCGTTAAGGGCTCCTCCTGACGCCCTTCTATCGCTGGCGCCACTCCCGCGAGCCCGCCCACGCCCCGCCCTCGCGCGCGTCTGCGCCGCCACCTGCCGGGGGCGCGCGGCCCTGAGGTGCTGATGGCGCGGAACGGGAGGGAGGAGCTGTGGCTGCTCCTGCTCGCCTTCTCGCCCTGGCTTCGTTTCCCTCTCTCCCGCTGTCCGACCTGCCAGGAGCTTCTCCTCCGGCTGCCGAGGCGTTCTGAGGGCAGCGCCCTCCGCCCGCGTAGGCCCGGGGGCTGTGAGGGCGCGGTGCCCGAGATGGCACTCGAGGGGCTGTGAGGGCGCGGTGCCCGAGATGGCACTCGAGGGGCTGCTTCAACCGGCCAGAACGGCCTAGAGAGGGGAAAAAAGCGGCATTAAGACTTCCCTCCTCCGAGAAGAGAAGCAGAAATGCAAAACGTTGGGATAATTAAATGGTAAATGCTAAATTGAACACCCTTGCTGCCTGGTAGCTGTTCCCTCAAAAACTCAGTGTCGTGAAATGCAGAAAAGATACTAAAATATTTATTACTTTGTAGATTAGGTCTCCTAGATTTTTGCAAGTGTTTTAATTCTCCATGAAACTGTTGCTGGACACCCACGTTTTATATTCTTTTTGGTTTGGTTTTGGTTTCCTTGTCGACGAAGCATGTGAACATATTACAGAGGTACCTTTGTAAGGGTTGAGATCAGAGTTACTGATTTGGTAGCTTTGTAATGCAGGTGCATTAAAAGGTTGATACAGAAGCAGAATAGCTTGGCTTGGAAGAAACCTTGAAAGGTCATCTGGTTGAACCACCCCGCAGTGAGCAGGAAAATACTTAGTGTTCCTGTGGGATGTTCTTTGAACTCTCATCATGGAAACTCACGCTTGATGGTTTGAATGTATGAGAAAAATTAGTTCTTTAAAAGTTACCATTTGGTAGTTTGTCTGTGGTAACTCTATGCTTGCCTGTGTTTGAGCAGCTCAGAGTGATTTGAATTGGCTTCACCTGCAGTGAAAAGTGTCTAGTTTAAATCACCTTCCTGGATAGTCAGCCCCTGTTAAATGTGTTTGCTGCTGCCTTGGAAAAGCTGCCCCAAAGGTGATCTGATTTTCCAGTCCCTATGGGCATAACTGATGGCCTGGCCAACCCAAATGCTTGCTGGAATTTATCTGCTCATCTTGTTCATCACATGCTCTCAATCTGGACTATGGGAGGCTGGGAAGTGAGAATAGCACTGTTGTATTCTGCTCTTGTCTTGCCAGTGTAATCACTGCAGCATTTCAGTGTGATGGTGTGTAGGAGTGGAAGCTGCCTCCCTCAACTCTCACACCGGTCATGTTCATGAAAGGGGTGACCTCAGAGGGCCACTTACCTACTGTGGCTGAAGGAGTTACTTTAGTGTTACCAAGCTGGCAGCAGGAAGGAGTTCAATTTTAATCAATCATGTTTGATTGATGATGGTCCATTTCTGGCCTACTTGCTTATTACCAAATATGCTCTTTTATGTGCCATACTTGCCAGTTGTAACTTGCCATCACAGCTCCTGCGCAGCTCGCATCTGTGTTTATGAGTGGTTTTGGATTCTTGTGAGCTGAGAGGTAATTTTGTGGTGAGAGAAGCAGAGGGTGCTGTTTGAATTGTTGGTGGAACTCATGAGAGTTTTCTCTCTTCAAATACACTATGTATTTGCTTGGCATCAGAAACAGTATTTAATGATAAATCAACTTCTGTTGATCAAGTTCTTCCTTAAACTGTATGGGCAGATGGAAACTTCAATTTGAATTCATGAAGACCTTCTAACTAGATGAAGAGGAAGTAGTTGATTTGGTTTAAAAAATTTGTCTGCTCTCTGAGTCTAACTTCCTCAATGTCTGAAAAAACTGTTTCTATCTAAACAAAGTGCTGTTTAATAGTAAGCTGATTTATCGCAACAAAAGGTTTTATAACTGAAAATGTAAACTTGGTTTTAAAAAGTATAATTGCCCTTTTGGTGTCTGGGTACTTTTGTTTGGAAGTGTCTCTTATCTGGCCCCTTACCCTGGTTTGAGCTCTGTGTGAAAGCCCTTCCTCTTCATGCTGAATCCTCCTTGTTCACTGATCTCTTCTGACACAAGCTTTTTCTTAAACATAGCATGGCTTTCCTAAAGGGAAATCTTTAGAGGACTCCATTGCTGAAAAAATATTGGCAGAGATTTTGTTGGATTGAGAAAAAATCCCCAGTTGGTTGTTTTTCTTTCCTTAGCCTCACCCATATGAGATGGAGATACTACTTTAGGAGAGGCTTTGGTGTCTGTTTTCATGTGCAAAACCGACCAACACGTTCTCTGACTCTTCTGAGATACGGGGAAGAATCATATTTATGTAGATTTGGTGCAATTTATGAAGGCTGGCCATGGGGTAGTTGGAATGCTCCTCAGTTGCAGTTACATGAGCTTTGACTTGGTCCTGGCTGTGTGAAAGAACATTTCTGTTCACTATTTAAACTTCTAACCCACAGCACTTGTCTTGGAGGGGTTCAAGAGTGATGCAGTAGATGGCAGAGTGGCCCTGCAGTCCCTTTTCTGCAGAGGAGACTGGAGATTCAACTTCAGGTAATTTTTTTACATGAAGGGAAGTATTTATCTTAGAGTTACTTGTTACATTTATGGATAAACACTTGAAGGAAAAAACACAAGCCCTGGCTGTTGGGTCTCAGAAGCTCTAATTTGTTACTTTGATTTTGCGTTAGGGATATCTCAATAGGGTTGCAGACTCTGTGGGGTGTGGGAAATCTGTGTGATTTCTTTGCCATCAAAGAAACAGTTCCTACTTGAGAATCCTACTTGAGAAAGTACAAATACTCTAAGGAATATGTCACTCTAGCAACATCTGTCCAATACACAACAAGCCAATAGGCAGGAGCAAATGGCATTTACTGTGGTACAAAGTAAAGACAAATGTGGTGATGGCCATCTGTAGAACATGTTTGAATAAACTGAGGTTTTATTGAAAATCGGGGTTAGCCTGTGGAAAAAGTTCACTGCATAATCTCACGTTTCATCAGGCCTTGTTTTGTGTTTACATCATGATAGTAATACGAACACAGCTTGTGAGGGAGGGTTATGTTTATATTCTTTGTCATGGTAAAACAATCAAACGCCCAGATTGCCAGTTGGCACTAAGTATTTTATCTCTGTTATACTCCAGCTGTAATTTCTGTCACGCATAAATACATGGTCAAAAAATGCTGCACTTGTTTTGCAGCATTTCCTTTTGGTGTATGATATCTGAAGGTAAGTTTGTGGCACATATAGCCTACAAACTTTTACAATGGTTAAAGTTTATAGAGAAAAGGTATTTTATAAAATTTACAGGGTATATTAGTAATTTTTAATTTGTTCTGTTTTACTTATTTAATTACTACTTAATACGTCATGGGGTTTTTAGTATTTGGCCAAGTTCTGATGTCATCAGTGTAGAACAGACTTCCAAGAGGAAAGGCTGGGTGATGTAGTACAGGACTACCTTCACTAGACGACGTATAATATTAAATATTTAAATGAAACAGTTTCATGCTTAAAAGAAGCTTGTACAAACACCTCATAGCTCATTCTCCAGAAGAAATGCATTCAGGTGTTCTAGGAGCTGAGCAGAATGCAAATTGCAAATACAAAATCTCACAACCTAACACATCTTGAAAACCTTGGAAGAATTTGGGAAGTCACACATTAAAGTGCATTGCAAGAGGTATGTAGTGAGGAGACAAGGGGGAACAGATTCGAACTGAAAGAGAGTAGGTTTAGATTGGGTATTAGGAGGAAGTTCTTTACTGTGCAGGTGGTGAGATAGTGGAATGAGTCACCCAGAGAAGCTGTGGCTGCCCTGTGCCTGGAAGTGTCCCAGGCCAGGCTGGATGAGGCTTGGAGCAACCTGTGATAGTGGAAGGTGTCCCTGCCCATGGCAGATGGTGCAACAAGAAGAGCTTTACGGCCCTTCCAACCCAGGCCATTCTATATAATTGTATTGCTTAAGAAAAATGAAAGTCCAAATCTAAACTCTGACAGTTCAAGAAATCTCTATTGTTGCAGACTCTGGCTCCGATTTTGAAGACAAACCATCGTTCTTTTGGAGTTTGTCTAAGTGCAGATTCGTTCTTACTCCTTTTTGCGAGAAAGATACTTAGAACGTAGGCCAAATGTTTCAGATTCATAGAAGTCAGAGTGCTATTCTTCACTTCTAAGCAGTAACCATGGACAAATGAACACAGTTTTCCTTTTTTATTTGAGACACTTAGCAAAAATGCTGAAATATCAAACATTTCCTCAGTAGCTACAATATTGCCACTATGTACAAAATATTTGATAAATGTAGTACACATATAAAAATACAGTATGCATTACATATATACAGTACAATGTGCAAAACATATGGCATTCAAACATATGGAATTGATTTTAGGGGTGCAAACAGCAAATACAAAGGCATCATGGTTTCTTATAGAAAGGCAATACATAAACTGACGCCCTGATTGCCATAATTTGCATTTAGTAAAGTAGTGCTTAAATGAAGAGGGCCCCAGAGACAGGTGTTAATCTTCTTCTTTTCACAAAATGAGATGCTAAGACATAATTATGACTATGAAAATAAGAAGAGAAACACCTCCTAGGGTTAGCGTTATTTCTACTGCAAGCAGTACTGTGAAGAAAGTCCTATCTGGAAAAAAAGCCTGTGCTATTACTTACTACAAATTTCTCAAACAACAAAAACAAATCTGTACTGTTAAACATCAAAAACAGCTTTGAAAATATCTACATCCTTAATTTTAAAAAAGTAGTATGGATAACACTTTTGGGGACTTAATTTCCTATGTTTCAAAATACAAAGTGCCTCCTTTGGCAATATAAATGGCAATGCTTTGGTTCCTATTTAAATTTTTATATTATTATAATTTATTTTAGTCTGTCTTTTGAATATCTGAGCTGTATATTTTTATAAAAATAGTGTGATTATATAGTTATTAACCATTCCCTGCTTTTTTTTGAGAATTTGCTCTCATAGCTAGAATGGCTTTTTTTGGCTAGATTTCTACAAATACATCTATGCATTTTTAACTTAAAAAGACTTTATATTCAGTATTGGACACTACAAAATGATGTAGGTGTCTCTTTTTTGCACTTTATTCCTAGCAAACTGGTAAAAAAGGAATATTTGAGATTATTTCAGGTTTTAATGGATACTGTTTATTGGCCATGTATATACTATATGCAACTCAATGCCACAGATCTCACATAAAAAATACCATCTCAGTATGGTCTAAAAGTCACTGAAAGGTGATTTCATAGACCACAATATGAAGAGTTTCAACAGAACATTTACTAGAGATACATGGAAGATTTTTTTTTTCCAGTTTTAATAGAGTTTGCTTAAAGTTTATAATACCCTTAAGATGCCATCCCAATAAGAATTGTTTACATCGGTGAGCTGTCCCGTGTTTTGATTACATAATGCCCTTCCAGTTCAATGTATCCTGTAATTGCATTTTCTCCACCTTGGAAATAGTTCAGCAGCTTGTGCTTGGGTTCCAATTATGGTGCCTACACTTTTGAGGCATCTGAATGTTTGAGATTATGTAACAGAAAAGTTTAATATTGACACTTCTGTTTTGATCACCACCTTCCCTGAACATGACTCCTGTTGATGAATTTAGAAATACCTGGGAAATAAACATCATTAAGTAGTGATTAGTTCTAAAAGCTGTGGCCTCAGCTTTGTAAAGATCTGATTCTGCAAGCCCACATTGCTGGATTACACTTTAAATTTCTGTAGAGAACAACTGCCATAAATTAATTTTATTCTCAGAGTATGACAATGCTTTTTAAACTATTTCTAATGTTGAAGTTTGCCTGTAAACTTCCTCGTTGTAACTGATGCTGAATGGCACTAAAAGTGCATAACAAATTACATTTCTCTACTGAACACAGGATGTGACTCCTCTTGAATATCACGAGCCTTGTAAAACTTGTCTGAGCTCTCTCTGTGTCTAGATGTGTAAACAACCAACTTTTGATTTTCAGACTGATAAAATGGTATTAATTACTTTGAAGGACCTACTAACACCACATTTGATAGGATGCTATCTGTTAGTATACTGCAGCCATGAAATGGCAAATTTAGTGCCAGTGCATTCCTTTGCAACTGTTCTCTTAATGAGAAAGGTTCAGTTCTGTACAGTCAAACTGTACAGTCATGATTCAATTTCTAAGATGTATTGTATTTGTGCTACAAAAATTTTCATGTAAAACATGCACACACAAAAGTCTAAGCAAAACCTATTTCTGCCATAAACAGGCATATACAACTATGGCAAACATATCACATTTCAGAACAAAGTCTAAAGCAAACCATTTAATATAAGGTTTAATACACAATTCTGAAATGTACAAAAAAGTAATCACACATTCTCTACACTAGAATATTTGTACTTCAGAAACTAAAATGATCCCTTAATTTTTATCTTTTTTTCAGATAGACGTTTAGAGTAGAAAGCTATACCGTACTGATAACAAGACATCTCAACTGTTTGGGTTTATTTCTGCACATAGATTCCTATGGGTTAATTAACATTCTACACTGCCAATAAGGGTAATTTTGTAGCAAGATGACTTTGCCAGTTTCAAGCTCTATTTACATGCACATCAAAAATGACAGTACAGTTGCTCTAGGATAATTTGTCCTCTAAAAATTAATTTACTTGCCTCTCATTTAATCAGGAGGTCAAAAAGGGATGACTCTAACCACACATTTGTTGTATGATGTCTGGTGTATCACACATAATAAACTGACAGTACTGCAGAACACTAAATTTCATTCAGAGTTGACAGAGTTGTTCCTATCAGACCAAGAGTCCTTAATTCTTATTCTCATAACAGCCGAGGGCACTTAGTATCTCAGAGTATTAGCTCCCAAGATAGAATGATGAACAGGAATGCAAAAAGTTGAATGTAAGAGTTCACTGTTACTGAAGAGTCCTACACCATCAAAGCTTAAGGCAGACAGTCCACATGTAATATTGTACTCAAGTACTGTAGGCACAGCAAGAAGGAATAAGGAATTATGTCTTTCAAGTGCGTGTAATGAAAATCTCCAAAGATTGTTTTCTTGTACTTAGTTTCATATTAAAGTAATTCTTGGCCAGTAAAACTAGTGAAGATACATAATGATTTAAAGTGCTGTAGCTGATATGATGAAAACATATGATATCAGTTTAAATCTTGAAACAATGATGTAATCCATTATTTTATCTGAAGCCAATGGAATTCTGTAATGTCAGTAAACCAGACTGCATTACATCTGGAGATGCAAATTTGCAGTTAATTCCATAACATTTTCTGACAAAGGTATTTGTTTCATGTTAACATGATTGTGTTGTGTTTTTATTTTTGGAAAATGTGACAAAGGGTGCTAAATGGTTAACAGCTACTTAGTGTCTGCAGTATTCCTTTGATACATATCATTATTCTAAGAAGTAGGCAAAAGCTTCAGGGCATTTTTTCATTCATTCCTACAAAACTTTATTTTTGAAAGTTGTTGGTGAGGAAAGAACCATGCAATGAGATCAGTTTTTAGACTAGAAAATATACCACATTTCTCTCTTTCAGGAAATGGGAGACTGTTTCCTTTTATCTTAATTTAGGAATTGCCTAATAGGAAATTCCAATTTTGTGTTTGATTATCAGCCCCCATCATCTATGGCAACATTTAACAGCTATTACCTGAGAGACAACCACAGAATGTCAAAGTATATTAATTCTATTTGAATTTTTTGTTTGTTTTTCTAACTGTTTTCATAATAGACTCTGAAAACAATAACTAAGGGCTTTAAAACAAAAAAAAAATTCATGTGCTGTGCAGTGAGGTAAGAGCTTAATTTTTGCTATTATCTGTTTCAGGTACACAAATGCCTTCTTATCACGAAACAGTACATTCTGGTGTTTAGGATTCTCACAGAACAGCTTCTCTGTTGGCTTCCCTGATGTTATGTAGTGATAGACAAAGCTGTTCAATGGACAAAGTATTCATTAAGAAATGATGGTTATCCTGTCAGTACTGTCCTCTGCAACTTGCTCTCACCCTACAAACATCTTTTATTGAGGGCATTGGGACTACTCTTGCATAGATGCTTGCAGGATTGTAGAGTACAACAGCATTAATTAAACTTTTCTACTTCCTCAAACTGTTCTAATATGCTGAGATACTGAATTCAATGATCTAACAAATATCCTCAAACACAAAGCAAAATAGGATATTTACTTGCATGATAATAATCTCTTGTTTGAAGACCACTGTGTTCCCCTCTGTTCACAAAAATAAGCTATATAAAGTTAAGAGTATACAAATAACTGTCTGATATACACATTAAAACCTAGCTATTAAATCCAGAGCATTGCTATAGAAAATTCAGTGTTCTCAATATTACCTGGCATAGCTACAGTGGATTTCTTGCAGTTACACTTAATATCCCTTTGGATGCATTTAAATTCCTCCCTCATGATTAAAGAATGGGGGAAGTGTTTTAAAATCCACAAAAGCAAAATATAAAAACAACTTGAACAAATTAAGAGACTAGATATATGAAATTTCACTGAACCAGCCAGTGCTTCTACTTGCCTTTGCCCTCACAATTAGTTCTGAACCTGGCTCAGGCTTTCCACAGGAACAATGAAGTGCAGTGATACCTCCCCTCCCCCAGACATTTGATCACTGGGTCAATACAGACAATTGACATCTCACTCTAAGTTTAGCCATGTTGTGTTGCTCAAGTAAGCGTTACAAAGTCAGAGACATAACTTCCTTCTTAAATATTTGTGATACATTAATCTTGGGGTACTTTTAATCAGCAAGTACAATCATCTTTCTTGACTTGTGAAATACAGCTTTCAGAGGGCCCTGATGTGCATTACTGATAGGTGCATAAAGTGATTCACTGTTGTAAACTTGAAAATCAATAAGGAATTAGCTTCAAGCGTTTGTTCATTTTTTCTTCCAAACATTACTGTCTTAATTTATGTTAACTGCAATCAGAATGGTATAATAATGGACCTCTGCTGTAAAGAGACTTGCAGGTCTTGTTCTCATTGGCTATAGCTTAATCCCAGTGCAACTGTAGATCTTGTGGATCTAGAAAGTCAGTGGAAAACACGCTCGGGGCAGCAGAACTGAGAGGGGTGAGTCCAGATGAGGAGCTGGGCATTGTAATGTCTAGCCATTCCATATTGTCCAAATTTGTATCAGGAAGATCAAGAGACAGACAAGAATTATTAGTAGTAAACTGTGGGTCAGATGTTTCCATGGGTGAATGAGAGTGATCTAAAATGCTGGAGTGATTAAGCAGATCATTCTGGAGGTCTTCAATTAAAGAAAATGACTCTCTGTCCTCATTACTGCTTGTCAGCTGAGGAATTTCATTACCTGATGGTAAAGTTCCATCCAAGAGGGCTTCAAGTTGGTTTTCCAAACTTATAGACAAGCTGGTTGTTGGTTCTAAGGACACAGGAGGAGGGGCCATCTGGATCTGCGGAGGTGGACGGGATATCACTGTATTCACTGGCATTGTAGTGATGTTGGCTGTTACTGGTCTCATTTTAGATATGGGAGATGGTTCTTCTTTTATTGGAAGGGAAATCTCTGTAATAAAAAAACCCCACTGTTGAGTTCAAAAAGATAATGACATAATATCCTCATCCTTAGAACTACAGCCCTTCTTGGCCCACTTCAGGATGCATCCACAGTGAACTCAGTGGAGTAAGAGTCACTTTGCTGCTCTACTCATACTCACATACTTCAGACTCTGGCAAGGCCTCTATGAACAACAAAGTATTTTAAAACAAGTTCCAGAGTTCTGCTTTCAGTGATAGTTCAGCCAATTAGTATGAGTATTGATGAAAAAAGGAACATAGTTCTAGATGTCAGCTTTACCTCCTTCATGTTTATAGTTCTTCTCATCAACTAGAACAATTATGGAACCAATACATTTTCTCATTTAGAGAAGTACACCCAAACCAATTCCCAGTTTCATCCTCATTTAGTACTGTCCACATTGCTTAATTAAGAGTCCATGAGATGAACTGATGTGATTAGGAAGCATTTGTTCCCAATTCTAGAACCTAAAACTACACTTCTCTCAAGAAGTTCTATATACGATAGCGGCAGTAACAATAAAGGGAAATAAACCATAAGTTCCAGTTTATTCTTAGATGTGAATGAAGTCCAAAAATAAGACAGACAAATATGAAAATAAATCCTCTAGCACAAGTGATATTCCTACCGGCAAAAACATACCTGACAATATGTTTTGTGCTAGTTTTCCAAGCAAAAACCCACATCCTTCTCACTCTCCTGAAGTATATTATTAAACTGAACATTTTTCAGTGCAGAGCTTGCTTACATTAAATACAAGAGCCCTGAATGCTTTACTTTGTTTTTCATAGAGATGATCAAGAATTATTTGGTTTTTTATTGCAGAACTACTTCTAACTACCTGTGCAATATTTTAATAAAAGCACATTTTTTAACTTAGCTTGAGTTGTTGACTACACAAGTTACTTATCTCAGTCTGTCACTGTCTACTCATTTTCTTCAGCTGATTTTCCAATTTGCTTTGAAAAAGAAAAAAATACTCTGATGTTTACAATATGGCTAACATCCTCCAGTAGCCTACAACGAGTCACTTCTGCCCTGGCATTCACTACTGTCAAGATCCTTCTATGACAGTAATTACAAACTATTCAGTTAATTGAATTGCTTGGCACCAGAACATTTCCCAGTATTGTAATGGCTTCTTAGTCTACTAAGCCTAATTATGGCTGAAAGCCTCCTTCTTTTATTGCCCAGCTACTCTGTATATTACTTATTTCAGTGCCTTCCTGATAGCTCCCTCATTTTAACTGACATAAAGTTGTTATTCATTAATGCCTCTATGTAGTTCATACATACTTTTCCCAGTAATGTATCTTTGATGTTTATAGTTGATAAAACATGGTTATATTTAATGAAATTCTAGTATCAACATGCTTTAATTCTTACCTTATTCTAGTCTTTGTATAATTTCAATAAACATTATATGGACTTGCTCCACTTTTCCAATTTTGATAAAATATGTCTGTGCTAATCTCAGGTGTTATTTTAATGATTTGAATGCAGTATAGATTATTGCAAAGAGCTGTCTGAGCTGATTTGCAAACAGTGAAGTTCCACAGCAGGTTGACTACATGTTTCTGAAAATGTTTTCTTTAATAAGGAACTATATAAAGTTTCAGAAATTTAGCTTCATTCAGGCTGGATAGCTTCTAACTCCTGTTCCTAAAAGAATTCTGATTTGATTATAGCAATGAGTTTTTATTACCAGGTTTGAAATCTCTGCATGACACAGTTGTCAATGCACTTACCTCCACTCTTGATGAGAATGTCAAAAAGATCATCCATCTGCTGACTGTGTGCATTGGAAATCTGTAGTGCAGGAGAACAGAGTTATTCTCTTTCATGTAGTATTTTTTCCTATGTTCATTGTTCCTAGTTTCTCTCAACAGTATGTAAGTACTAACCTATGATCAAGATTAAAATGCTTAATATGACATAGTCTATCTTGAAAACAGATACTTTGGAGAGACATTTGCATTCCCTGTGGTCGATTTCAGTACAAATAGGGAAAAAACATGACAAAGATTTCATAAAGGCAGCCTAGGAGAGAGGAGCAGAAACCTAGGGATCAGGAGAAGAGTTACTGCCCCTGTGTTGTAGCAGGGTAATAGTAACTGCAGCACTTTGGGGGCTGCAAACTCTGAACTGTTTTGTCTCAGAGATGGCCTGTGAATGGCCATGATGTAAGATGCATTTCATTAGGTATGTTTGGGATCTTTTCCCCAATTTGTAGATTTATGTTCTTTCACTTTTTAAAGGGCGGGGGGTAAGCTTTCTCTGTTTTTTTAGCCATCCCCTAAATATCTGAACCTTAAGCAAAAGGTAACAAAACCCCCCACAAACCCAATCATGCAAAAACAAGTGTCGAAAAAGTGGAGACTTTCATGGAGGTCTCCAAAGGGTTTTAAACCATTGCTTATACCCAAGGAATGGAAAGTAATTTGTCATCAGGAGATCTAGTGGGGAGCTCTTGGCTAACTGGTAGTGATAGAGTGACCTAAGACAACCTGTGTGCCCTCACTGTGGGGATGTCCCACACGTGCCAAGAGCACATGAAAAATGGTATTAGACGCTCACAGCTCTGCCTGAAAACTGCCACAACAAAAACCCAACCAACACTAGGGAGTACAAGGTTTTAATCTTTTGTGATAGTTCTGAAATGCAGAAAATTAGGGATTCTCATTAGTTTTGTTTACATATTTCCTCCAATACAAAGGAACATTTACACTTACCAAGGTAAACTGACAAAGCACTACACGGGATTATTCACCAAGATCACTAAATACAGACTCTTTTCAATCAAGCACCTATGCTCATGTTTGCCTGTGTGTATAAACACTTTCACACACATTCTCCTCAAGTTTACTCACTTTGGAAAATATAAACATATTTCCTCTCTTAAGTGTGAGGTTTGGGTATCATACATCCTCAAAACAAGTCATCTGAAGGCTAGTTACTGTTAAGTAGCAATAGCAGCATTATCCCAATTATATGTTTTACCAACTGGATACTGCAAGACTTATTTACTTATCTGTTGCTTTAATAAAAGAATAATGAAACAGGAGTCCTGTAATTGAACACAGTCATTAAACTAATAAGAGATAGGTATGTTAGAAAATCTTGACACAAAAAAAACCCCACAATAAAATCAACCCCTAAAAAAAGGAAAAGTTTTGATAATTGTAAGAGAAAAGCTATGTTTTTAATAGACTAAAGACGAGAAAACAACTACCTCACGCTGTGATGGCTGAATATTGCGGGTCTGTTTTATGGCCTCTTCATAACGAGGAGGATCTTTTGTCTTGGACACTGTGTTGTTGAAGAGGGGTTGCTGAACAATGTAAGGCTGGGCTTGAGATGGAGACCCAGGCTGTGTGAAATAACAAAATAATGACTAAATAATATGATTTAGTGAATTGAAGAGGTATCAAGCTCTACAGATTATTCTATTCTGTCACATCAATCTACATATTAGTGTAATCAGAGGGATAAAATAAGTTTCTTTCTCCCTTTCTCACACATTTGCAAGTAAAAGTATTAAAATCTACAAAACATTATTCCTTGAGTGAATGCAGTATGTAAATAGTCACATGTTATATAAGAATACTAATATAAAATGGAACTTTATGGAACACTGTTGAGCTATCTTTACCTTGTTGGGAGCAGCAGGTCCATTCTGTACAGAGGAGACCTGATTACCACCAGGGTGAATGTTAGAGTTTGATGTTTTATTAATAAAAGATTGTGAAGGTGTTGTAACTGGTGCAGTCTGATAGGAAAATACTGCATTTGATGTGGCAGGTGGAAAAACCTGTAAAAGATTAACAGATCAGTCTTAGATTGTGGGGTTTTTATTAAAAATAAAAAGGGTAAGATTGGGTAAATTACATTAATAAAATTTAAGACTTCTTTTTCTAAAATACTTGCTTGGTTAAATTCCCTATTAAGTGAATGTTATTTATACTGACTTTTTATTTCAGTGGAATAATTTGCAAATTCAGAACAGTTAGTCTCTGAAAGAAGCATTGCATTCTGACATGCTTCACTAACATCATTCATCACTGATTATTAAATTGCATTTTCCTGCAATTTTACAGAAAGCATGAGGAAAGTGTATGGAACAGTTTAATAGCATACCCATGATTTCCCCACCTAGTGGACAGTCAATAACATGAACTTATTTCTGGCCTGATACAAACTGTACATGTATCCAACTTGCCCTCTCCTGCTCTTTTTAAGACAGCACCATTTGGTCTGTGCCATATAATTCTAATTTAACTACAGGTATGTATGAGGACTGAGGGGGAGGCAAAAGACGTAACTGATGAACATAAGTATCAGCTATGAATTAACCAAACTATCAATTTGGTTACTGGTATATTCAACTTTTTATTTCTTCAACTGTTAAGTCCACATACTCATTGCAAATGCCTCCAAGCAGTACTCATTGCAAATTCCAAGCAGTTCATTGCAAATGATTCCAAGCAGTATCCCACTTCTCACACTTTTGAGTTAAAGGGAGATGAAGAGAAGCTATGAATGCATCAGCACGTAGGCTGTTCTTAAATTCAGTATCACTCCCAGATATCTTTATGACAAAGGTGACAAATCTTAGGTCATGGATGGAGAGAGATAGATCTAATGCTGAATGCATGAGGAGTGTCCTGATCTGTTTTATCACATCAGTATTTTACATTTTGATATCAAAACCAGTGTAATTATGCTGCCCTGTTTCCTTTGTAAAGAGGGCAGTAGGTGTGGGAGAAAACCAGCTGGGGGACAGGTAGGCTGCAAACTTTGCTGGAAACTGTGTGGTCTTCATGACAACTGATGTGAAGAGTGGGGGAGACTGGAGGGTCCAGTTCTTGGTTATGTCCTGCTGACATTTCAAGGAACTTGTAGGCAGCAATGGCAGCAAGCTGCCAATCTCTGGCACAAGTACATGCCTCAGAATGACTCAAAAATTTCTCTATAGGACATGTTGAATTAACAAGGTAACACTAGCCTCACATCATATCCCAGAGAATCTGCATGAAATTTGGGGTTTGGATATATGACAGTTTTGGCTTCTGGAGGATAACCTCAATGTCCATGAAATTAAACAGACTGAACAAGCTGTCTCAAGAGTATTGGTGCTCCTCTAGTTGTGTTCCCCTTTATTAGACAGCTCTCTAAAGAAGGCATAACCATACATCTTCTAAGGTAAGTTCTCATCTGGAACAAGAGCCCAGGCAGAAGCAGATTAGGTGACACTGCTCAGGTACAATCCCCAAATCACAGCAGAACATAGGGTTCACGATGCACTTCTGTAAACTGAAATATGAACTTTGAAGGCTGAGATATTTTATAACAGTTACATAATATACTGTAAAAATTACCCTCTTCATCCTGAAATTTCAGTTGTTTCTGAATTATCAGTCCCTCAGGGCAGGCTGAAAAACCTTGCTATCCTAAAGGAGCCCTCCAGTCAGTAGCACTGATAAGGAAGCAATAAAGGTCCAAAAATAATCTCCAAGTTCCTAATAATAGAGGTCAGTCTGGAAGAGGCTCAGAGGAGGAGAAAACCTTTTCTTTTGTGATGACTGGTGCTGATGTGTTGATATCAGTTCCCAGATGAACATGACTGGATTGGCACTCACAACTGTACATCCAGTGCTGATGAACATCTGCTGGAATGGGACATTACAGCGCTGATTGTTTTCGGTAGAGAGGAAGAGAAGGATCTCTCTCTGAATCATACCCTCCATTCCTTAGGAAGAGGTATGGTAGGGTTTTGACTCACTGGAATTACCATCCTCAGGATCTGAGTCCATAGCTTTCTTCATAAGGAAGGATGAAATCAACAAGGAAGAAAACCAAAATGAACTTCTATAAGAGAATAAACCGCTGAAATCATACGTAAAAGCTTTCTATTAAGAACTGCCTATAAGAATCTTCTATTTAAAGCCAGTGGCAAATAAGAGAAACTGACTGGAATATACCTGTACACACCACTTGTGCCAAGTGTGAGAAAGGATGTAGTAAGAGTCATGCCCTAAGAGAACCATTAAGATAAAAAGTCTCTAGACAATGTATTGATTTGCAACTGAAAAATAAAGTCCTGCATGGACTAAAATTTTGGAAAGAGAAGGAGTTACAAGCCCACTGTATCACACAGAAAAACATGGTACAGATAGGTTAGGTGACTCGATCATTTCTTTGTAACACAGATGAGACAAAAGATTCTAAAAGCACTACCTAGAATTAGACTATACGGCTATTTATCTTAATGTTTATTGCTATCCACAAACCTTTCTGATTTGTTGGGTCTGACCAAGTGCATGCTGCGTGATGGTATTTTGTTTTGATTGTGGAGTATGCATCTGAGGTGCTGTCTGCACCAGGCCTGAGGAAGAAATAGGAGCAGGTATTTGTGATGGGGTCTGTATTCCAGCTTGTGGTTGAGCCTAAAGGATGAAGATAAAAGATTTGCATTATTTGTATCTCTCAATAAGTTACATCATGTAAAAATCTATTGAACACCTTATGCAGAACAGCACTAACATATATTCTGGGAAGGATGAGTGTGAACTGTGGACAGGAAACCAAACTGTTACTGGGGATTTCCCAGCTAAAAGGGGATATTTGTTTTGCCAACAGGGTCTTGAAGAAAATTACAAACTGGAGAGAGTCCAGTGGATAGCAATGAAAATAACAGGGAACAGAAAGAGCAGAAGAGATCAGTAAGAAAGGACTGTAAGAATTGGTTTGAATACCAGAAGACAAAACTGATGATGCAAGAAAGAGGATGCTTTTAAGACCATGGTAATTTTTAATGGCCAATGAAAGGCAAGAAGTGTGTACTACCTCATGGAAAACAATTTTAGCTGGTAGTGGAAAACTTTCTGGAGTACTGGTGAAGTAAAATACCAGGACAAGCTGCTTAAGGTTGTCATAGAATTCTAGCAGGGTTTTAGAACAATTCAGATGGAGACCTGGGTGTATAGCTCCTAGGAAGAGTTCTTGCAGTGCAGACTGGGGCCCATCCTCACCAGAATTTTCCACCTCTCGTAAGGACTGCTAAATGTGCTGGTGCACAGGCTTGCAGCAAGCTTAGGCCCACAGCATGCACAACAGCCAAAGACACACTGCAGCTGAAAGAATACTTTGCTGTCATGATAGGTAATGCCACTGAGAAGTGCATTACTGCTTAATTCTACCTCAGACCAACAGGTTACACTGGTTCAGCTTGGTCAATTTACTCTTATACCTCTGTATTTATAGCCAGTCTTAATTTACGCGGCATTGATTCACTGTGATACTACCTATAATCAGCCTAGAAATAATATCTGCGTAACCATGAGATTTTTTTCTAAGTCCACACAAGAGTTCTACAACCTGGCATTCACATTTGTAAATATAGTGAGCCACCACCACACAAGAAAGCTCACACATGTTTTGCAAACAGGGCTATCTCTAAATAAAGTACTGAGACTGTAGCTCTCTATTACAATTTGCAGTTAACAAAATGGTAGTATATGCTACTATAAATCAAATTGTGCATGGAGGCAGTACATGGTAAGACAATTGCTTTTCAGGGAAAGAGTATCTGGGAACAAAAGTTCCAAAGAAACAAGTATTAGAAGCAAGTATAAAGGAGATTGGCTCTTAAGTTTTTCCACTGTTTTCCTTTAGCAGAAAGGTGGAAAGCGAAGCCTGGTTTCTTACAAGCAGCACATTTACGTATTTATACTAAATTATGAAATACTGCCTCGCAGTTTACGTGATAAAAAATAAAAACACCCTTACCTGCAATTTGATATTTCCAACTGGTAGCTGCACTGCAGTGGCAGCATTCGGTCCCTGGATAGACAGTGGGAGGAGCAGCTGTGCAGTTCCTTGGGTAGTTAATAAAGCTTGAGGCTGGGCAACAACTGCAGTTTGTGGCTGCCTCTGTGGACTAACGTAAAACTGAGAAATGGCATTCTGAGGTTCAGCTTTGGCCACGGGTATCTCCTGCTTGATAACAACCGCCTTTTTGGCAACTGGATTCAGGCCGCTGGTGTACACTGACTGTCCTAAGGAATGGCTGGCTACAGGTACAGACTGACTTGTACTTGAGCAGTCAGCAGGAGCAGTTTCATCTTTGACAGCAGCACTGAATTGCTTCTGTTCCAAAGCAGCTGAGTTACCAAAAGTCTGAGACTGTTGCTGTTGTCCCCTTTTTTCAACCTCAAGTTGCATTTTCAATACTTCCACAAGTTTTTGCTCTTGTTCCAGTTTTCTTTTGAGCTCTTCAATCTGCTTTTCCTTTTCTTGAAGCTTGCGGTCCTTTTCTGCTACATCAAATTCCATGGTTGAGATGTTTCCACTGCTGCGATTCTGATTATCCTCGTTTGTATTTGCTCTCAGTGGTGAAGTACTTAGGAACTGGGACGGTGACATCATGGTAATTTCTGGGAAAGTATCTGCCATACTCGTGTCATCTGTGCTTAGACTCGACTGTTCAGAAGGAGAGGGAGATATAGGCAAAGGAGAGCTGATGTTTTCGGTATTTACTGCTTTGCTGCCAGGTGCAGTTGATGTTTTTTCTGGAGGGAAGCTGGATATCGTATTAGCCACTGGTTTATTTAGTGTAGCAACAGGAAATGCCACAGTCACTTCCCCAGTGTTAGCAGTGGCTCCACTAGAAGTGGTCACTGTCACAGAGGTACTTGTAGCAACCCCATTGTTGTTAAGATCTTGATAGGTTTTCAGACGCTCAATAAGATCTGTTTTTGTTCCAGACACTGGTAATCCCCTCAGTTTCAGCTCCATTTTAAGCTCTGCTACCTGAAATAAAATAAAATAAAACAAAACACTATAATAAAAAATTAAAATATTAAAACTTACTGATATACATACTTTTTACATCTTAAAAATAAAAATTATTTTCATTAGCGTATTTGCTAGTTATTACACCTCTGGGTTCTGACAGCATACTGACATGATCCATGAACACATTTCCACAACCTGCTACTTACTTCAGTGTTTAAGCAGCCAAAATCTTAGTAGCGTTGAGTTGTACAGTGAATGGTCGCAACCTGATGATGTTTTTTCATAAATATTCAACATGGAAAAGTGCACCTACAGCTCCAGTTCTGAGCTAAAAACCTCTGAAGCAAACCAGCAGACAATGGCAGCAGTGCAGATAAAAGCAGTGAACAGCAGCATGCTGAATCCCTTTGTTATGCCATCAGGACAGACAGATCTGTTTCTGAGAAACTTTATCAGGACAGTTGATGATTCAATAGACCCATCAAACACAAAAGGTTCTCTTGCTAATTAGCAACTAGTTACTCTATGTGCCATCTGGGTTTCTTTTACATAGACAGTATATGTAGTCAAAATTACTTTCTGGTAGCAAAATGTTCTCAGTTTTTTCCAATAAGCTTACAGACAAAGTAAAGTGCAAATGTGTTGAGTGTAAATTAATCCTGTGCTTCAAAATATCAGTTAAAGAAGAACAGTCACAAAGAATGGCTTCTGTTTATCATAAACATCTACCACAGCTAACTGCAGAGTTTGGGTTCTATGTATGTTAGAGCTACCTCTAATAGAACGAAAGGTAGTGACCTTAGTAGTATTTCAGTAGCCAACCAGTCTAGACTTTAAGCTGGAGGTCTTTGTGATTTGGAAATGATGAAAAGTCACAGCAATACCTTTTAGATCTCTAAAAACCACAGCAATTTTATGTTAAATAACTCCCTAGCCAATGATTATCAGCTCTTTCCCCCCAGACCACCAGCAGGTCTGCAAGGAAGGCTTATGTTAGTGTTACCACATCAGCAGGAATACCAATAAATTGTGCAGAAATTGGTAAGTGAACAGCTTTAATCACTGTGAAGCACAATTTCAGATATTAAATATCTTTAGAAGTTTTTAGTTAAAAATTTAAAGATGGAAAACTTATTTCAAACACTGTTGTTTGAATTGCATTTTATAGACTTATTTAATATTAAAAGATTCAGGACAATACATTATTGTCTTGAGAATCCGATCTTCTGAAATTTCTTCTTTTAATCCCTTCAAGCCTAAAAAAATCCTCCCTCCCACCCCTCACAAACCTTGGTAAAGGCAGAGAAAGGAATGAATTGCCCACTAGATGTCCCTACTCCGCCGCGCAGCCTTGGCACATTCCTGCAGCTGCTGAATCCGAACCTCCCATGAGCTGCTTCAGACTCGTAATTAGGTCGCTCACAGTCTTTATTCCTGATAATGTATTTCTGAAGGAAGAAGAACCTATGCAATGCCCTCATAGTGCAATCCAAACACCTTACATGGTTAGTTATAACTTCAAGAAACTTCTACAAAATTTAGTGATCGTTTTCAGATGATGTGTTGAACTCTGGTAAGAAGATCTTTTGTATTCTCTTTCTACAGTCTTATTTCCATTTCTATTTATAGCAGTGACCTCTCTGAATATGTTTGTATTAGGGCAGCTTTTAATTTATATTTCTTACTAAACCTCTTCACTGATACACTGAAATTGTCAAGAGGAAATTACTACTCCAGTGTTTAAATTTGCCTGGGCTGAAACTTCACATGAAGTGAACCTCACAGTTTACCCAAGCTGTCATAGTGAGGGACCTGTAAGATGTGTCTGAAATTCTTCCTCTTCTTATTCTTTGGGAAAAATTGTCATTTCTGGAACGTATGCATATGAGGATTCAAATATTTCAGTCCAGAAGAGTTGTGTATGAAAACGTTGACAATCTTAATCTAAACAATTAGAAGGAAAGTACAGTTTTCATTGGTACAAATAATCAGGCATATTCTCAACAGTAACAGTTCACAAGTTATGAATTACAGTAATGCATGGGAATGGACAAATCTCTCTTATCTTTTACCTTCAAGTCGTCCAAGCTTGAAGGTAGAGGTCCTGGTTTCCTACTGGGAACATTGCTGTTCTGTCTTGGTGAGCTGGCAGCTGATGTTGGTGTACTGTTGTTCAGAGTATTCAGTGGTGAATTCCCATTGTTGCTCTGTTTGTCATTCAGTGGCCTTCAAGTAATAGGAAAAAAGAGGGACAAGAATGTCAGTGCTAAATATATTATGTTTTCAGTCAAGAAGCTGTGATTCTGAATCTCATGTCTGTGAAGCTAATGAACAAATTAACTTTTTTTACAAATACATGCTTAACCTAAAACATTACCATTAAGTATTTTCAGTAAAACAAAACAGACAAGAAAACAGAGAGTAGTATGTTGCTATTTTGGTTTGGTTTTGCAGTTAAGCATACCAATTTATGCTTCAT
The DNA here is from genome assembly GCF_008360975.1 of Lichenostomus cassidix. Taxonomy (NCBI): domain Eukaryota; kingdom Metazoa; phylum Chordata; class Aves; order Passeriformes; family Meliphagidae; genus Lichenostomus; species Lichenostomus cassidix. Next base: position 9,574,661 of record NC_139495.1, on the reverse strand, counting down.
AGTTTTGATTATTATCATGGTATCCCTGAAGAACACTATGGACTGCAAACTCAGTTTATACAAATTAAACATCAGCCAGGGCAATTAGTTTTTTGTTTAGCATCAATGTCCCTGCTCCAGTACTGAACTCTGTGTATCAACCCTTCCATATGTGTCCAATGTCCACACATAGTATGGACTGACATAAAACAGTTCACTTTGAAGATGATGCATTTTTATCAGCTGTACTCAAGAATCTCATATAAGGATTTAGAAGTAATTGCAAAAAAATTAAAAATGCCATAATTTACACTAGGTACCATAAGTCAGCTCTTTTATTCCGTTCAGCTGATTTATGAAGAAATGTTTCTGAAATGTCAGTAAATGGAACATAAGAAGCGTGGGTAAGCAGGCAGAAACATCGCCAGTCCAAATGTTAGGATACATGGTAATTATAAATACAACCACAGATGGTAGCTTTAACTTTTCTAGCCTCACTTGCTGGGGAAAAAGAACTCAGTGAAAACTCATTTAAAAAAAAAGCTGAAAGTAAATTTGAATTTAGGGTTGTGTGACTGTGGCATATTACACTTTAAGCACTTCTAGGAAAAGATTGGTCTTAGATGATGAGAATGAAATTCTGCAGATAGTCAGCTTCTTGTTTTGTTATGGGGTGCTGGCAACTCTTTAAACGTTTATTTTTCTGACTGCTTCTCCCTGTAAATCAGGGAGTGTACATCTCACTGTTAGAAGTGCTAAAGATCAGTACTAATGAGGAACTCATATAAGCATCAGAGATGAGGCTATAAACAACAGACAGATCTTATCAAAATTAAAATGACTGTTATGTCTTACTTGTAAAGTGCAAAAATGTGGTTTGTGAATCTGATATAAAAAAAACAAAACCCACAAGAATAGTGTGTAGTGAATAGTACTTTTACTTTGTAAAAGACATGGTCTGCAAGCTTCTCTTCTCCTCTGCCTACCTATGTCATAGTTGAGTGAAAATGGTGTCAAAACTTCCTTGATTTTGCACAAATGCTTTTGAGTTTCAAATATGCATTTGGTCAGAAAAAATGCATCTGACAGGTAAGATGTTCTTTTCCATGTCGCATAAAAATAACTACGACCACTTCAAGACTTACCAGACTTTGGGATTATTTTAACAAGAGAACAACCTCATCACCTCATTAAATAAGGCAAATAATACCCCCAGTAATGCACAATGCCATTTAAAGTTTTCTTGGGTTTCAACTGTCTTTAACATTTGCAAATCATGTTTATTTCTGAAGCCCTAAGCCTATAACTGATGTATATGTCTTTTCTGTAAAGGACACAAACAATGTTTCACATACTTCAGCGGTGCAGGCAGAATTGTCTGGTAGTTGTAGTGTTGTTGCTGTTGGCTCAGGATCTGCAGCTGCAAAAACAGTTGCTGCTGTTGTAGCAGACGAGCATAGTTGGAGTCCATCTGTGGCTCATTTTTCTCACCTTTCTGATCAGGTGGAATATATTGATGATACTTCAGTTTTTTCACTCTTGGCTTAGGTTCTTTACATTTCTTGCTCCGATGCTTATCATTTGGGTTCTTTGGGTGGGTTTGCTGTTCATGTATAGAAAAGATTGAAACAAAACCACAACAGATGTCATTTAAAGCAGTTATGCATGGCAGTTACATCACAGAGATGCAGCATACTGGAGCACTTTAACTTCAAAGAGCTGCTGAAAACAATTATTCCTGAAAACTTCCCCAAATGAACCATCCTTGGAAGATTAACATACTCCAGCTGGCTTATACCCTGCAGAAGTGGGGGTCATCAATCACAGTTTGTGAATGGTTTTTCAAAGATGGCAGAGCTAAGGGATTCTACTAGTAATGAACTGTCATTGCAAAAAGGCATTCTTCTTAAATAGGTAAGTTCAAAGCCACTCAGCAGTTTGTGGAAGTAGAAGCCACTATCCTAAATTCCATCTGTAAACATCTGAGGTACTTAGAGGTCTAGACTAAAAGCACAGACAGACACTCCTATAAATTACAGGCAGCAATATCTTCATTAGCAATACCTGTTCAATTGGTAAAACTCTCTTCCTTTACAAGCTCTTTGAAATTATTTTGAGTGAAAAACTGAAGGCAGTTACCTAATCATACAGAAGGTATCAAGGCACAAATGCTGTGTAGATCCTTGTACATTTACCACCTCTTTTAGCCTCTTTTGGGGCATATCTGTATTTGTCATTAAGGTTCTGCATTAATTAAGCTGACAAAAGTCCAGTGATTTCAAATTTGTATTAGAAACTGACTGCCAGAGGTCATCGTTGTACATTTAACTGAATTAATTTCATGTAGTTAGGTAGAAGTCTACAAACACATATTCATTACACAGCAGAAGACAGTGAAGTTACTGAAATGAAACATTATAGACATCTAACACAAATCACTCTCTAACTGTATTTGAAAGGGTTTTCAATGCTGCTGGCTGGGTCAGTGCAGAAAAGAGAATAAAGTATGTTCTTTGATATTCAACAAGGATACAGTAACTTCTCCCTCACAATACATTCTGCTGATACATTGAATCAACTAAGAAAATAGTTCTGGAAAAGGAGCAATGCTGTTCACCATTTGGTTACAAGTAGACTATGAATACAGATGGTTGTTAATCTCTTTCTATTAAATTATCCTCCACACAAAACTAGATTAGAAGATAGATAGAAAGTAGAAACTCTGTATTGCAACAATCTATTGTCCTTATTTCTTAAAAACTTCCATAGCAATGTAATGCCCAATTCTGCCTGAAAACTTCTGTCATCTGTACTCTAAGGACCTCCTGGAATAATGAGCTGGCCCCTACAAATGTTACTGGCTGACCTTAGCACACAAAAGCTTTGAGTCACCAGCCCAGTATGCTCCCCTGAGCACCAGCAGAAGTTGTTCTTGGCTACAGGCACTATAAGGTTACTTGTGTAGTTTTCCATTAAAACCAGCACTGGAAAAGGACACAGATTAAGAATGTTGTCCTTAGGTGCCACAGTTCCAGGTACCCACCTTCACTAACGTTGGCCCAGGCTTTGCTGCAGATACAGTGGTTGTGGTCAGGGTGGTTGCAGCAGTGGAACGTGTCACATGCTGTTCGATTGTAGAGGGAGTTTTGAGGAATTCAGGAACTGGAGAGGTTAAAGGTGGATACTAGTATTAAAAAAATATAAGGAAAAAGAGAAACATTATAAACATCGACTGGACAAAATGTGAAAAAGTTAAGACAGTTCACTATCATGTGAAATTTGCAAAGTATTTTTAGAAGGAATGGTGATAACAGAACTCCTGTTCTGTTCTGTTGCACATGTGTACAAGTATTCTATAAGGGCACATTTTGGCACACTTCAAATATAGCAAATAAAATGGTTTCTTACATTGACTTCCTAGTTTGCTAAGAAAAGACTGTTTTATTACTATAAAATTGAGGCCTTCAGTATTTTTTGTCTGTGGAGTCAGAATTTTGTGTACACAAGGAGAATCTGACCACCCAAACAAGTACTGTCAGAAAAGCACTGCTTTCACGAAGGTCAAATATCAAGACAGGCAAACTTTTTGTTTCAGAATGATCATGCAGCAGCACAGCAGGTGTATTTTGTGGACACCCTTCCTATGCTATTTTCACAGAACTCCACCTCTGATTGTGCCAGGATTGTGCGTTTCTTCTGTATCTGATGCCAGCAGAAGTGTAAGCCCAAACATTGCTCAGCTTAAATCTGTCATACCAGTTTTATTGTGCTGAAATTGTTTTGTGATTTTAAGTCTTAAAGAAACCTTACCATTTCCTTCTGTGGTGAATGTCCCTCTGATGGGATATATACTCTACATAAACAGATCTCAGCCCTTGAGTTCCCAGACATACAAAGAAATGTTTATTCTTTTCTCACAAAGAGATTTTTCATTCTCTGATTATCGTTACCTTTTACAGGTAATTGTGTTAACAGTTTTCATTAGTCTTTCTTGGATATAAGTAACCAAAAATATATAAGATATTCCACACAGAGTCTCACTGGATCCTTACATCGGCATTAGCATTTCTTCTTGAATCATCTCTTCCAACAAACTTGCAGTTTTACAGAGAATGTCCACAGTAGCTCACTGACCCCACTGTTAAACACTGCACCTGAGCTGTCTTCCTCCCCAGTTTTCACAAGAGTCCCCAGGTTTCCACATTTCTTTGCCATGGGAAGGAGGGCCATTGTGTATTGTTCTTTCCAAGAACTATTCATTCTATTGGAATTGCATTTCTCTCCTAAAGCCAAATCAGCAGAGTGATAATCCAACACTGTGTTGACTATGCCTTCCTACTTTTGTTAGGTTACACGTTCTTACGTCAAGGTTGTTAATGGTAACATGAAACCAGAATATCCCCAAATCAACTCCTGCAGAGCACTGACACCAGCTTCCTTTCCACACAGGACTTCCCTCTTTCTGTCTCATTTCTGGTAATCTCCATTCTTTGTGTTTCGTATTATCCAGTATTAAGTCCAGCCAGAGGACATCAGTTGCACTTCCATTGTTTAAGAAAGCAATTAGATCACCTAGTACAATATTCCTTTTATAAAACCCCCTTCTTTATATTCCTATTAGTAAACATCCTTTTTCTTCCCAATTAGTTCCAAGACTTGCATTCTAATTAACTCCGACAGGTACTTCTCTCTAATTCATCTCTTCCCATACCCTTCCTGTATTTTTCCATGAGATTGTACCACAAAGGACTTAAATCAGTTTGCTAAAAACACTTGATATACATGTTGCAACTTTATGTCCTGGTTCTTTTGTATTTCTGGAATAGCAGTTCCCAAACTGCCAGTCTGCATGCACAAAGCTCTCTGACTTTTGCTTACAATTAATTTGTAATAAATTTCCATTTTATCTTTGTGTTTCATTTAGACATTTTGCTGTGTTCCTAACCATCAGCTGCCAAGAGGCATCTAGAGCTGGCCTCCCATAATCCAACAAAATTAAACATGGGTTTGATCCTTCTGTAGTGCAGCCATACAGAGGAACAGCATCTGATGATAGCTTTCCTGAATGGCAGGATTTAACATGCCCTCCCTAGTCACTGAAACATTGTACACATGCCTGCCTTGGGGTCGTGTCAGTTTATGGTGGCAGGCTAAAGATACAAATGTCTCTATATTTATATCCAAGTTTCAAAGTGTTTGCTCTGGAAAGTGTCTGATATCTACACAGTATCTGTTATTTGCTGGACTTGCCTAAGAATTGGCAGGAGACCTTAGAGAGACCCAGCCTTTGAAAAAGGGTTCTGGATGCTGTATTCCAACATACTGCACTCCTGTTGCTATCAAGTTTAAAAGGCTTATTCTACTTATAGCAGTAAAATTTTTTTAAGCACTTCGTTGGTCTTTGAATCAAAGTGTCAAGTATTATATTACTATAAGGCACAGAGGAATTAAAATGACCTCATGATTTTCACTATTTCTTATATTTTTTATCATGAAGTCCCAGCTAAACACCATTTTAAATGTCTGCTACTTCACTTCTTCATTACATAGTCTTTTACTGTTATGATCTTTCTTGAACCCAAACAACTTGACTTCAAACGTACTATTTAATAGCCTTTTACAGGCTAGGAAAACAAATCCATGATGACAGCCAAACCGGACTCCTTGAAATGGGAAAGTTAGTAAATTTAAAAAAAAAAGCCCAAACAAAACCAAACACCAAAAATAAGTACCACCAAAACCCCTAACTACTCTTTAATTCAAGTTTTGTGAAAATCATGGTGTTAAACATTTTCCTCTTGCCAGAGAGTAAGTTACTTTTTCCTTACACTGGTCATTATCCTAACCTAGCCACAAAGCTTTTTACAGACTTCCCAATTTTACCTGCATTAGATGAGGCAATGAACCATGAGCATCATTTACTTTATATATTTTTAAATTAAAAAAAATAGATTTAACAGGTCTTGACTTCTTAACTTGATTACTTCATAAACTAGTAATTATTTAATTTAAACAGATCTCTATTTCCAGATAATATGACTTCTGCACCTTTTCTGCTAGATGCCTAAAAGAATCTAGCAAGTCAACAAGCTACAGTGAATATATTAAGAAAACAGTCATTCTGTGCCATCAAGCAAAATTCTTTGGCTGTTTTGCAGATAACTGTTTAATATCTTCTGAATTGTGAATACCACAATTTGATCTGTTTAGAGAATGGATAAAATGCCTAATCCTTACCAGATGCAAATACACTGGGTTAAAGCAAGTTTTAGGTCATCAGTCAACAAGAGCTGAAGGTTCTCAAAATTATGTTACATCCTCTGAAGTCTGGAAATGTGCGGAGGAGGAAGCCTTGAAAAGAACTCTGGCTGCACTCCGCTTTATTCAAAACATTCTTTGTATTTTTTTGTTGTAATAAAATATAAAATTTATCAGAGGAAATTAAAAGAATAAAGGAGCCATTTCCAGACAAGTCTCCTGGAGAGACCTGCTGTGCTGTTATTCTTTAATTCAAAAGAAACAACAAGGTAAGCATCTTTTATTCTGCAGAAGTGCAACTTCTCATTTCAGATCTGTGCACAGAAGTGGCTGTAATATGATATGAAATCCATATGCAAAGGATTGAAGCTCTGTCTGAAGTGCTTTTTCAATCAAATTCAAGTACCTTACTCTTTGTTTCTGCAATCACAGATCTCTCTTATGCTTCCTGCTCGGAAAGCTTTTGGCATGTATTGCTTTGAATATTTTTATTTAACGCTCCATTAGGAACCTAATTCCTTAGTCAGGAATCTTAATTTCATGTGGTTTGTTTTCAATTTATTCAACACAAATTAGATTCTGTCAACGTGAAACCAAATTCACATTTTAATCTGTATATTAGGGAACAGTGAAACAGAATGGATGTGCCATACATTGTGTCCAGCATAGTTTTTGAATATGAACTTTGCAATACTTTTTCTATCTACTGTGGGTAATAAGAAAACCAAGGAGAGTAATACCAGATCCTGAACCACTCAGTTGTCAAGTGTCCATGGTCATCAACACAATATAGTCTTTGGAGAATTAACAATAGCTATCTCCTTTTTACCTATTTAACAGTTCAATTTTACATTACTTTCTTCAGTAAGAAGCAAATCCACGGCTCTCTTAATCCTCACACATTTAAATGCTCTACTATAAAATATCTGCCATGACACAGTTACTTTCTTTGTAAGTACCTTGAGAAAATACTAAAAACCTATTAGAAAAATCAATATAAATGTTATTTTGATTTCTTAAATAGTAAATTCCTAGGCAGTATTCTAAAACTATAGGAAAGAATATTTAAATTATGTGGGAAACATTTTTATGGACTTTTCTGAAGATAATGGAACTGATGTCAACTGTTGTTTCAGCTAAGTTTAATTCTAAATGAGTTCAAGACCTTGCCCAGAAGGAAGACAGACATTAAGTAATCAATAACAGCTGGAGTAAACCATGGCCATGACCTTTTAAACAACTTCTGGGAAAGCTGCAGATCTTCTGTGGGTCATAATGAATTTCAGGGAATTTATGGCTTCACTGCAGCCTATGGGAATTTCATCACTGCCACCAGCTAAGCCAGGGTTCTACTCTATGCACTCCCAACCAGAAAACAGAGTCCCAGATAGCCCTTTGCAGCAGCAGATGTACTCATTCCATGTGAAACCATGCCCCATTTCTACAGTGGCCAACCAAAAAACATACTGTGAAGATCTGAACATTTAAAAACTGTACCTGTGTTGATGTAGCAGCATTTGGGGTTATAGGTGAAGGTGAGTCACTTGGTTTTGGCTCACCAGGGGAAGCTGCTGAACCCTGGGATTCTTGGCTGGCTGGTTGATCTGGTGATAAAGCATCACTGCTGTCTTCATCAAAGGAAAAATCATCCAAAGTTTGAGGATAATTCTCTTGTCCAACTGCTAAAATGTTTACACAGAAACAAACAATTTTTTTTTTTTTTTAGTTACACAAATTGAATTTAGACATTCATGGCAGAATTAGCTAATTGCTGGAAAATGACCAATTTTCAGCAGTCTAAAGATATGGTACCTAAGAATTTATTGTGTTTTTAATATGAGAGCCATATTGTATCATATTCAAGGAATCAATAAAACCAAGTGTGGAGCAGAAGTGGTTTTAGTAAGAGATTAAAAAGGTATGTTCAACATATGTAGAGTGCACACAGACACCTACAGCAGGCTGAGGAATGGCCACAGATGTTTGATTACTTTGCAATTATTTTTATTAAAAAAAACAAGTATTTTCAAAGTTTCATATAAATATAGGATTACTTTATTTAAATGATGACAGAATTTAGGACTCAGAAGCTGAAAGAATAAGTAGTAATAAACTTAGCATAAGTTATCTTCTAGTGAATTTTACCCTCAAGAGTTAAATAATGATTTTCCTCAATGCCAGATAGATCACAAACAGAAGGATTTCTACTTGCCTATAATGGCTTCTTTAACACTGGAGTCTACAGGGAGAATGTTTTTTTCTACCAGTTCCATAGGGCCAGGTCTCTGAGCAATCTTCTCATTCAGGTCATCTGCCAACCGAGCTCTCTTCAGTTTCATCTGAGTGGCTTGTAGAGAAGGCTCTGCAAAGGTCTCTAAAAGGATATATTGATTTAAATATCCTGTTACAAGTTTTTCCCAATTTCTTGACAAACAACACTGTCTTGTCTTTGCAATAACCATTCCACTTTAATCAAAAACAGTCAAGGTACAATTCTGAAAGTTTTCCAATTAATAAGCAAAAATATTATATGGTAGATATTCATTGCCAGGATCATGCTTTTCTAGAAATTTAATCTCTTTTTTAACAGCAATAATACCTTTGGTAAACATCTCTATAATGTCTGACAATAAAGCAGAGAATATAAAATAACAAATACCAATTATAATTTAGGGTATTTGCTTCTCTTTAGCAATGTGAGCTATGGTAAAGGTTTAATTAATCCATTGATTTTTGGACTGTCTCTTCACAAATATCTTTTAAGTTTACCTTAAAAACAGCTTCTAGCAAAAATCTCAGTCTTCAGAATTGTTTTGCAATGAAATTATGGAGATTGTCAATATGGATGTGACCTATCAATATGCAGGCTCCTACCAGGATTTAGTATTCAAATGCATGTTTTGAAAACTAATGACTATTAAATTTTCTTGGATTATGGTTATTTGGTAATTTCTGTCCTTGGCAAGCTCATGGTGAATCACAGTAATCAGCCCTTTTCATCAAGAGACTGTTGTTTCCAATCACCTGCAAGGAAAATAATGAGGCAGGGTAACAGTCATTTTTATTAAAGGTTCTTCAGGGTCAGGGAAAGCACAAGGCTGCCAGGTCATTTGAGGGCATGTGTAGAAATTGAAGCACTATAAACACTCCATGTACACACACCATGGTGTAATTACCATCATAGAATAAGAACAATATGCAACAGCAGACAAATACACTGCTGAGAATACCTTCCCTGCCATAGATGCATCTATTACTACACAGATTTAGAATACAGACTAGTATGGACACTGGAGAAGTAGAGAAATAGAGCATATAAACCTTTTGAAATAATTCACATCAAAGTGTGATTCAGTGAGACAACTGAATGCACAACCAAGTCCCTCCCGTGAGCAGCTCTGAAGCCCAGAGCTGGCACATACCTTCCAGGATGTGCATTCTGACCAGCTCAGAGCGATCCGGCCTGCTGCGAATCTTGTGCTTCAAGAAATTCTCAGTCTTAAAAGAAATGAGGAAACAGCATTAACTACTTTTCACCAAAAAACCCTCAAAGCAGTTTGATAAATCGCCTATGTCCAATGAATGAATATTTGCAGTTTCAGTAAGTGGGTGGGTATCACTGTCAGAACACGGGCAGTAGAGGGGTTCCTTTTGTTTTGTGCGGCTTTCCTAGCAGATAAGCAGGGCTGATGAATTTCCAGCTTCCCCAAATAAGATGGGAATGTTTCTGGATTTGATCCCACACCATCACATAATCACAAAAGTATAGATTTGCTACAGAAATACTGCACAAGCACTATTTAGCCAAGTAGGCAATCCTTAACTGGAGGTAGCTATGTGTTAACCCCCCGTAAGTTTAACCCCCTGCCTTGATCTGTAAAGGCTTAGAGAAGTTCGTCTCAGATTTGACACCCATATTTTATTTTAATGAATTCTTCCAAGACAAAAGCACATGTTATTACTGTAATGGTAATAATTTTTCCATGTACTCAGAGAATTTAGAATCACAAAAAGCTGACTATCCATTTTCAGATGTTAATCACAAGTGTACACGAAGTGGTTTACCCTGGCTCGCTCCAGGCTCTTGATCTGCTCATGGAATGCAGCTGGACTTTTCAAAGCTGTGAAGGAAGAGTAAGAGTTAAACTGACAGGAAGTGATTTTCAAAAGAAATATGCTAACCAGTATGTGTGTATGGGTGTTTAACACCATCTCAGAGACATGCTTGCATCTGACCAGGCTTACATTTGATTCATGCTAGTTGTACCTACCTATATTTAGCAGAGATGAGCAATACTCCTATACAGAATACTTGGAATATTTGATTTTAACAGATTATTACCATGTAATGGTTAACTTTTTTGATATGTACAAAAAATATATTAAATTTTATTAGATAAGGTTTAGCATGCCAAAATGCCATTTAATATATTCCACTGAAATGTCTGTCTGTCCATACCTCATACTTGCTGTTATTAGAGAGAACTGGACCATCCCTTCAGAAATATGTTCTGATATTAAAAGAAAATTGGAAAATGTAGAGGCCTTAAATGTTCAGCTTAGAAAACAGAATGATGGTTAGCTACTAAATAGCCAGAAAGAGTAAAAAACCCCACTATTCACTTAGAAATAACATAAATTGTAGAGTGCTCCATCTCAGTGCTTAAGGATTCTTCACGTTTTTTGTGTACTTCTCATCGGTTTGGCAACCCATGCCATTCTACTCTTTAAAAACTTCTGTCTTTGTTATTAATGTCCACTCATTTAAGTAATTCAATTTATTTAATAAATCAGCCATAATTATTTAAATAGAGAAAATAAAAGCAGAATCAGACTATGCCTACAAATTCTTGCATTTTCATCACAATGGCTACTTTAACTGAAACATGATGGAAGCATGATGAATTTACTACATGCTCATTTAGGTTATCAAATGGATCCCACAAGTCTTTTGAAATGCTAAAGTTATTTTTAGTGAATCTCATAGAAATGCTTATCTTCATTATTTTATGTATTCAAATAATGACTAATAGTACAGAAATACAAATTACTAGAAGTAAGTCTTACGTGGCATGATGCCCTGGTCCACCAGCTGTTCTCGTGTCCGTCTCTGTTGCAGCCTCAGCTGAAGTACTGACAAAAGAAAACATTCATTCCTGTGTAAGCCCAGCTTCCTCAGAAAGTGCAAAAACCTCATTCAAATGATATCAAGTATTGCAACTTTAGAAATATTTTTGCTATGTGCATTCAGATGTGACAGTAACCCCTAAGAGCCTTCCTAGGGAACAGCTGCTGTTAACACACTTCCCAGGGATTACTTCCCATCCCAGTTTCATTGGAGTTTGCTGCTTTTCAGTCACGTCTGATGCCAGGACTGTGTTTCACACATGCATCCACTTTTCCTATCAGCCAGGCCTCATAAGGGGTATTTAGATTACATCAAGAAAACAGTGAGGTAAAGAGTTTAAACCATAAACTGGAACACATAACGATTACAGAGCCTTCCTGCATGGCCTAATCTTACATGACTTCACTGTGCTGAAATAGAAAGAATTTATGTTTGTAGAGCATTTTAGAAGAAAAGCAGTGTGTTTGGTTGATTGTTTCTTCTCAAGGGTTTTTTTTTAATATAAAGTCTGATTGTACATTTAAGTAAACCTTGCTGAAACACAAGAAACTGAAGAGCAGCGGGATTTCAGCTGCCTTATTTAGAAACAACACAGAAGTGTTACAATCAGGAACAGATCCCATTCTTTCTCTAAACATCAGAAAATGTTGGGTTTTTTTGATTGAGAGATGTGTTATCATAATTATTTAAAGGACAAAATAAAGCCAGTACTGTCAAATGTGGAAAAACTGTTTATAAAGCTTCAGAGGTAACTTAGGTTTCATTACATTTAATAAAACATTTCTTATAGTTACTGTGTGATTAACCAAGGTGATATACAATAAGTACTACACCAGAAACCACAAAACCTGGGGGAAGATGTAGACGTAAAAGCTTTATACTTTCGAAGATTATGGCTTTTTGTTCCCAGGAAAAAAATAATGAAAAAAAAATAGTTGTTTCTTTTTTCTACTGGTTCCCTTCCCCTTGTTTCTATATCAATTTATCATATTGCTTCATTATCTCTTTGACACATACAGCTACTACCCCAAAGTGAAATTTCATCTTCTGAACAAGGTCAAGAGAAAAAATATATTAAAGATGTAATATTTACATGCTGAAATTCAGACTTGAGAGCTTATTATGAGTGTATGATTATGGTATGCTGTTCCCATTGTATTTCACAAGGAAGCAAAACAAGCTAATGCATTGTCCAAAACATCAAAATGAATGTAATTTCTAAAAAATTAAACTAAGGACAAAGTTCATTGTTTCCAGAATTTAAAAGGAACCAGCTTATTTCCTGTTCTGCAGTACAGGAAGGATATTCCTCTGGCTAAAGCATTAAGACTGAGAATAGCAAGTCCTGAAAACAAGGACATTATTTTTTTGTGTCACACAAACACTGAGAGTTCAAATACAAACATTTCAGGGCTGTGGCACAGCAGATCTGTTCAGACTTTACAATATTGTTACACAAGAGTCAAAAAGGACAGAAATGGGAGAATGCAAAAGAACAACACTTAAATGTAAACAGATGAAAAGTCATTCAAAAGGTATTAAGTTCCTCTGGAAGCTTGAAAATACCTGCTTTAAGTAGGGCATTGTATTTTTTCAAGTAATATTAACTGCAAAAAGTTAACTGAAGAATTATTTTATAATGGTTTATTTTTGTGTTCCTTGGTTTCCTGAGGCTCCAGGTTAAGCCATGAGCTCTTCTAAAGGTATCTCTCACCAGTAGGTGCAAACTTGTACTGCCTGGCATCCTGCACCAGCTTTACTAGACAAGTGCATTAAAAAAATCATTTCAATGGAAATGCATTTCAAGCATACAGTATAATGTTGTGGTGTTAAGCTTCTAATCCTGGGGCTACATGACAAGCACAAAGCACAGAGAAAACTCACTGACTGCTGTAGTGTTTATAGGAAAGCAAAAGAACTGTGGTATGTTTTTGGTTTGGGTTTCCTTGCTTACAATTAGTAAGGTAAAAAAGCTCAGAGTCAGATTCAAAACTGCATGTGCAATCCCTTTAAAAAATCTTATATAAATTTTACCCATCCAAATGATGTGAAAGGCAATTTATAAGCAGGATGGCAAGACTACTGTATTCCAATGTTTTTAGTCCTGAGTACATTAAAACTTGCCTTTCTTCTGTTCTTTGCTTAAACTATGCTTTCTTTTACTTAACTCAGAGACTGTGACAAAGCTTGAAAATCATGTCCTGCTCTGGGCAGGAATCTCATCCATGTTAACAGCTCTGCTTGGTCTGAATTCACACCATACTTAAATTTGGCTTTCTTTGTACACTAAGCACACAACAAATGTGCCTACCAAATTTTTTACCTAGCTACAGATCAGTTTTAAACATATGCTTCTTTATTTCAGGCCCAAGGTCTTCAAGCAAAATGATCTGCTCCTACAACAGTGATGTCCATAGCAGAGCTGATGTATGTCAGACACAGTAAGTAAATCAGAATTAGTATTTCTTTTTCAGTTCCATTACCTGAAACACAGTGGATCAACAAGTGAATGCTGGCAGTATCACAGCAGGTGCAGAAATGTTAATACTGGTATGACTCATATACCAACATATCATAGGCAGGTAATCTATTAAGAAGTAATGCATTTATGGAGATATTTCTGATTTCTAACATGCTTTTTACTCAGACCTTCTTTTTCACTAAGCTTTCTCATTAAAGCCCATTGTGGAGGTGTAACTGGTTCAGCTGTAGCTACCTAAGCATTGCTAGGATTGTGCATTCAATGTTAGTAATCACAAGTGGGAAAGAACATTATTATTGAATATATTATACTGAACACTATTTCTAAATATAAATGATGACAAGCCCTGCTGTGTAGTTCAGGAATATATCTATGATTTGTAGCTTAAATTATGGTCAGATATTTGGCTTAAGCTTTGCAGAAAGAGTAAAAACTGACCCATATGCTAAACAATGTACAGTGTAACAAGAGAATATGGACTGGACTACAGCAGAAGGGAGAGAAGAACAGTAAGAATGTACCTGCACATAAATCTTATGTGCTCACATATGCATCTTTGTTTAACAAAAACATGTAACAAACCATTCTTGTTTCTCATAACATTACTTATCTGCCCATCATCTGTTAATCTACACTTGGCATTACAAAGCAATAAGGGAGGGTTTTGAAGTTGTCCCATCTGTGTCTGGACAAGTCATAAAAACAATGGGAAAATTGAGAAAATGAGAGATATAGAAGATACAGAACATGTAATTATTCCTTACTAAAAAATATCATGAACTTATATATTACATAATAAGGAAAGGACAGCCTGTGGCATGACTAATAGGGAAGCACTGCAGGGGGAATGCTAAAGAAGAAATGACTCATATTTAGAAAGATGGTGTAAGAAATTAACTGAAGATTTTGACTTGACCAGAGCAAGGAGGTTAAACAGAAACAAAGCTGGATGAAAACCAGATGTTTGCTTTTGCAATCAGCTCCAAAACTAAGGTTAAAAAACAGTTTGGTGCTTAAACTTTTTCAAAAGATAAATATTGAGCAGTTGAATGCATTATTAAAGAAAAGAAAATTTTCAAATAGAAAGCAAGTGTTAATAAAGACCCTAAATATATTACTTTTAAAAGCTGGAAAGCTAAAAAGGTTTTGCTTTTCCAAAGCAAATCCATCAGAAAAAAAGCCAATATTGATATCTTTACAAAAGAGATAAAAAGATCTAGAGGATCTAAAATACTTTCAGCCCTTACAGTGACACAAAGTAAAAAGCAGAGCTGTTTCTAAGGAAGAAATAGTACCAGCTGTCTGTGAGTTGAATAACTTCATGCAGTCAGAGCACACGTGGGTCTGGGTATCAGAGCAGGTGGTCACACTCCAGGCAGGAGTGACCCTTCCATTGTCTCTGTAGTTACAGACAAATGTGTATCTTTACACTGGAGGTGACCCTGAAGTGGGTATAAAGGAAGGGAGCAGGAATGAGGCTGGTGAAAAGCTCAGAAGGAAATGGGGACTCACAAGAAGCAGCTCAAAGAACAGCCAGTGAGATAGGAGGATGGGAGCCATGGAAACTAAATCACACGTTTTCAATAAGGAAAATATGATTAAATTCTCTTCAAAGACAAGGATGAACCATCTGAGAATTGCACTTATGGCAAAGAATTGCTCATTTATTTCTGTGAGAAACTATCTAGAATAGAATGCAGGTTGTTTTAAATCTAATGTAATTAAAGCTAATACAGACTTTGCTTATCATATATATGGAAATCTATATAGCAAAAGATTTCTAGAACAGTCAGTAACATACAAAGTAGTAAATCTAGTAAAGTTGGATGAGATAAGAGGACACAGCCTAAAAAATCTAGAAACCACTGAAGCATTACCCAAATATTATATATATATATATATATATACACATTTTACTATTTGTTCTAGTATGGGTTGGGATTCTTCTTTCCTTCTTCCCCCTCCCCCCTTTATCTCAAAGAACTGTTTACAGACAAACCATCATGGAATCTGGGGAAGGGAGGATTCAAAAGACAAGAGCTGTAGGTACTACAAAGCAAAGCTCCCCTTGTGATGGTACTTACTCAAACACTGTGTTTAACAGATGGTTCTTATCAGGGTAAATCCATTTAGCTTGCTGCCAAATAGTTTACCTTTCACTTTTACACTTTTAAAATCAGGCAGTTACCTACATAACATCTAAAATCATAGGTGATCTCCAAAATAAAGGTCCAAAATAAACAAATATTTAGATATGTTAACATGCTATTAACATTGTTAATATCGTTCCTCCTATTTAAAGTACATGTGCAAAAGAAAGGCTATGTTAACACCACTGAGCAAATGTAGTTGCTAAAAGACAGAACAAATATTTTGCACTTCATGTTATCTGGCAGGAATCCTCCTTCACACCACTGCAACTCTAAAAATTGTCTGTGAACTGCTTCTGAATAAAAGCCATGCACAGAGAGGTCAGTCAAACTCCTGCTTTGACTGAGGGAGAAGGGAGGATATTCTTTTTTGTTTTCAAGTAAGTGTATGATTTTAACACTTGAACACCAGGTGGAGAGATTCCAAAATTTCCATGTGTTTTCTTAAGTGAATAAAATGATTGTTAAAGCTTGGATAGCTTATTTAATACTTACTGACAAAACAAAAAAGCATAATCCCTCCTCACAGTAAGAACATCTGGTTATCTGACTCTCAGAGTCAGCAGAAGTCTTGTGACTGCACTGGAGGTGCAGATTTTTTGCCAGCTGAAAAGCTGAGTGCCAGAGGCTGGTGCTCCAACACTTAAAGCTCCTTCCAGTGTTAGCACACCAGGGAATCGACACTTCTCTAAGCCAGGGAATGGAGATGGTGGTGCAGAAAGGAGAGGTCATCCGTTAACCAATGTACCTGATTGTGTGGAAGTGTGTTTCTGTAAAGCAGTAACGTTTATAAAGCCAATGGCCCCTGTTCTCACCCAGTGAATCCTGCTCAGGTTCACCCTAAAGGCACAGACACTGAGGATAACCAGAATCAGCAGCTCTCAATCTCCTGCTGAAGTGCACGGAGGGGGTGAAAGCAGAAGTGCACAAACAGGCACTTGAGGAGACACAGCACGTTCTGTGTAAACCCTTGGGAGGGCAGGAAACACAGCGGTGCAGGCACGTCTTACTTGCTGTGAATGGCAGAATGAGTGAAATAAAGTGTATTATTAAATCGCCTAGAACAAACAGCTTTTATCAGAGCTGAGCAAGTGATTCCTGTTATGAATCTGTAATGTGTATCCTATAGAAGAGCAGTGTCAAAGTAGTACTACATAATCACAAGCACTGGAATGTAAAGAGGCCAAAAATAAATTCGTAGTTGTCCTGCAGGAACAATGCTATCTACACTGATTGACAAGCTTTCACCACTGCTTCTTGCCTTGACAAAGAACAGAACACATACTACGCACAGTTCCAGGACTAATAATTCCACATCTAACACAGTTCATTACATAGCCTATTAATTTAAGATCAAATTTAATTTATAGAAGGTACTATGAAACAGCAAATAGTTGTTGCCATTTCCCAGTTACAGCTGTAATAAACACTCCACCGTGGACAAGGGGTCCAGCAGACACCACACAGTCCTTTCAAACGGCAGCAAGAAGAAAAACACATCAAGATTTTTTTTAATGTTCTGTACATAATAATCTCATTCTTTCTCTCAAAGTTAAAATCCAGTCGATATTAGCTTTTTAAAACCTTAAAACTGCAAGTAAAAATGAGAAAATATAATGTCCAACATTCCTGTATACCCCCTTGGAAATTTCCAAGAGCGGCAGAAACTCCAGCGCAGGCTGCTAGGCTGGCTGCCATGGAAACAGACAGTGCTGGAAACACGGCCGTTTCCTTTAACTGCAAAGCTGTTACACTGAAAGCCTCCGTTTCTTTCTGCCAGCTTCAAACAGCTTTTCTGCAGCCGGTGCCTCTCAGACGCTGAGGCCGAAGCACAGAGGGCAGAGGCTCCAGCAGGCGCTGTAGGGGCACCGGGGCACTGCTGATGGGCACAGAGCTGCCCCTGGGACAGCTGTATCCTTAACACGGGTGTGTCACCTGCAGGGTGGCAGTGAAGTAGAGCTGAGAATTTCATCAGATGTAGGTGAACTGCAGGAGTGATCAGAACATCAGCTTTGTCCTGGAACTGTGGGCCAGCTTCACAGGGCAGGAGTTCCAAAACTGCAAAGCTGCAGTACTGAGTACTCTGTGTCCTGCAGCTGTTACCCTGCATCCTAAACCCCGTTTGCTTGCACTCCAAAGTTTTCATTTTCTGAACACCATAATTTTACACTGGGTTAATCTTCCAGGGATAGCTTTTGCTTTCTCCTGAGTTGTGACTATTTCTCCCTCAACTCTATGAGGTATTGTACTCTATTTATAAAAAAATGGCTAATCTTTCTTACTAGTATTTGTTCTATGAATTAAAAAAAAGCAGAAAGTATGTTTTGTATAGTAGGTAAAAGAGCAGGTGATAGGCAAGGTGCATATTTCAGGGAGGTTATGGAACATGATCGTTTGCACATGGCATTACACATTCCACCAGTCCAAAGTCAGAAATTTGTTAATATAATGTTCACTTCATTTATATGGCATGTCAAAGAAGGAGAGGAGGGAAAACCATGAAAATAGCTACCTGTTGGAAGTGATTCTACATAATTTGAACAGCATTAAAAAATAAAATGCATTTAAAATTGTGGCATTCGTTCCCCGTCAGCCTGAAGATGGTAATACAGTATGTTATATGCTCTCAATTTTAAAACAAAAATAATTCATCACCAGTTCATCTAGTCAAAAATATCAGACATCATCTAATCATGAGTGATTATGTTATACTGGGTTCAGTCTTCAAAATTTCCATGTATGCCAGGATTTAATTTAAAAAAGGAAATATTTTACTTAGTTTAACTTGTTTTTGTTAAAAAATACCCTTATTTATTTGTTATACAATTTTAATGTTCTTTTTTCCATTATTATATAAGTGACTTTTCTGCTAAGGCTATATCCAATATAATTAAGAAAAGTGAAATAGATCTTTTGCATACTCATTTTAAGCAATTATTCAGTCATACTTCAATTTTAGCTTAGAAATGTACTGGATAAATGTAAAGTATGTGAGAGGAGACTACTGAGGGCCATTTCAGCTAATCTTTTCAGAATTCTGGAGGGAAGCCCTGGAGGACCTGCAAATCTCTTAAATGATAGCACTGTGATTTAAAGCTTTTGTATGTATCAGTGCTGATGCTCAGGTAAGTGCTGCCAGCAGTAACAGTATCCCCTGAAAACAGAAAATGAAAACCCAGACGGCAAAGAGAGCTCCATTTAAACTCAGTATTTCAAACAAACATATGAACTATAACAATATTATTAGCTGAGAGGCTTAAATGACTAGGATATAGGACAATCTGTATTGTATCCTATTGCTATGGAACATGTTGCTTAGAAACAAGCCAGAACATACACAAGCCTCCAAACAAATTACTGGGATGTCTGCTGGGATGAATATATATATGCATGGTCATATAAAAAGCAAAATCTATACTTTTCACTTTATACTTCAATTCTGTTTGCATCTTTAAAATGAGAATAATCATGACCATCTCAAGCAAAAAGACTCAATACACTAAAGCTTTTATTTCCAATTTCTGTCAGATTGCATAATCTAAGTATATTAACAATAACATTTTGTAAATCTGCAAGTATTCCTCTGATTAGTACAGTCTTCTGATTTTTAAAAAAATAATCTGCATTTCCTTAAATACTAGTATTAGCCAAAAAATGTACTGTCAAGGGACTCATGAAACTTGAGTTTAAATTCTACATCTACTATGACTTCCTTTGTGATAATTTGGAGTATATTGCATTGAATGATGACAGATGATTTCCAGCCAAGCCCCCTCCATTGTCCATGGTATTCCTAGGCACAGCAAACAAAATGCACACCCAAGCAGATTCTCCAACTCAGGAGATTACACATTAATTCAAAACAGAGGAAGGTGGTTTGACACTGAGCGGCCTGATTGCAAACGGGGATGTAAGCAATGGTATTGAGTCAACTCTGCTCCACAGCCAGCACCACACTCTGCAGATGCTCAGTGGGTGAGTCCAGTGGCTCACAGGGATGCTGAAGTTGCTGCATGAGGGAGGACTCTGCACTAGAGGCTGAGGTTCACATGTGTTGTGTTGGATGTGACAAGAAAGGAGAATCCCCCAGCACAGCAGCAAAGCAGACAGTGGTTTGAGAGCATGGTTTCATAACTCAGTATGATCTAATACAGGACTACTGATGAAAAGCCAATGGTCTGTTCCTCCCTTCAATGCCAGCTGCTCCTGCTGCTTCCACGCTGGCAGAGATGCCTCCTGTCAGGTCTGTGCTCTGGCCTGGCTGTGAACCAGCACCAGGAAGTAAGTGCTCTTCAGTCTTACCTGGGCACTGACCCTGCTCACTTTGGGGCCACGTAACTCCTAATGCCAACACAAGAAAGAAGCTGGCAGTAAGCAGGGCAGGGCTGGATGGGAATACACCTGCTCTTGGCAGCAGCAATCCTAATCCTAACCTTTCACAAAAACTTCAAGAAATCTTAGAGTTGCCATAGCAAGTTTTTTAAAAACTCTTGGTTAGCCACCATCATCTTCTAATTGTATACAGATTACATACAAAATCAAATTAATACATTGTGGTCTTGGTTTATTGAAATAATTAAGCGTGTGTTTATTATAATGGTATTACAATATATTTATTATTCATTGAAGTGCTACATTGAAGAAGAAAATGCTGTGGAATATCTGCTGATTTACTTTTACAACACACAATTATCCCACTGACATTAAAGAGACTGTTTATGGTGAGCTTAGCACAGCCTCACAGGATCAGTATATAGAATTTACAGTGTTTCCTTTATTAACAAAGGAATAACATTTCTTTCGCCAGTATTTTTCTCATTATCTGTGTCTCAAGAAATATACCTGATGGACTACCACTGACAAGGGGTCCTAAAAACATCTCTAGACACCAGATAACACAACTTAAGAGCTTTTTCTTTATTAAAAAACCCAAACCAACCAAGCAACCCAGCAAACCAACAGCAGAATCTTTATCATGCCAGCACAGGAGAGCAGAAGAGGTCAAGAGTATCATCAATACTCACATGCCAGCAATAGCAGGAAGTCTGTTGAATAAACAATTCCCATGCAACATGGATTTGATTGCAAGGGATGAGGGGAAGAAGTCCTTCCTGACTACACCTGGTAATCTGCTACTCAGGCAACACAAAGACAATTCCAGTGCGCACCTGAAAAATCCACTCATTCCCCCCAGTATCCTGTTTCCAGCATTTGCCAATGTCCAGTTCCTCACAAACCAGTAAATTTAAAATGCAAAACAAATCCGGGAAAGAAATTATATTACAAGGTGGAAACAAAATTTCCTTCCTGGCTGTTTTGGGGTTTTTTTTTTGTTTGTTTGTTTTTTTTTAATTTAGAGTAACCTGCAGGCAACTGGTAACTGAAGCTCAGATTATCATACGAAAAATATGGTGCAAACAAACTGGGATCCAACCTCCTTTTAAATCCCACTTAAGATGGCATCACACTGATCTGTTTCACGAATGTAATACTGTGTCTTCAAGAGTTCTACATGGTGATAGAGCTCATCCATCTCTATACTGAAACAATTTAGGGTACAAAGCAAGACTTACTCAACTCTCTCCACTGCTGTAAGAAACCTTTCAATCTGCCGTCCAGATATATTTATAGTTCCTATTACATGCATTGTTTGATGACACTGAATCTTCCTTAGTAACTGTACACACATTTAAGGCTTTTTGCTTGAATTTTCCAAATGTTTTAGTCACTTACTTGACAGTGCTACAAGATGCTGCAGGAGGTACAGTCAATGGTACAGGAATTTTTGAAAAAGCTATTTAGTTAGCACTGTGTGGTTGGCCTCAGAGACAGAAAATATCTTTGTTCCTTGCTCATACAAAAGGTAATTTTGGTAAGGCAGATAAAAGAATGAACTGTTTTCACCAAAATGGCAATATGCAACAATAACATCTGAGCTGTTTACAATAAAGTAAGGTGATTAAGAGGATTTCCTCCCAAGCTACAGGATGCTATAACGTCTATCAGTAGCCTAAGCAAAGAAAAAACCTCAGCTTTACAATGTAAACTGCTAATGTCCTTAATATTGATTTGTTGAAGACAGTGTTGGGGTTTTTGTTTCTATCAAAAGTCTCTTTCCTTATAAAGAAATAAGGGATAAAAAAAGAATTGCACCCAACAATTCTCTTAAGGTACTCATTGCTGAAATAAGCACTGTACTATCTCAGGATTTTTAAACTTATCAAACCTGTGCAAAGTAGACTAGGAAACAAAGGCACCTTTTGAATTACTGGATCTCTACATACTTCATCTGGGTTTGCCAATACAATTGCATTTTTAATTTTTGCAGGTTTAACAATTTGCATATAATATTTCTAAGTATTTTTGTGTGCTAAGAAAAAACATTTGAGCATTCATGTGGCAAAACCAGCCATATCACTTAAAGGCAAAAAAAAAGGAGGAGAAAAGAGGAGAGAAAAGAAAAAAGAGCTACAGAATGGCACAAGTTAATTCAGAATGTACTATTCAGTAAAATAAGTTTTCTTATTATTTAAATAGGATTAAACTAACAACTGCAACTGAATTTTTAAAAATCTATAAAATACCTGAACTACATATTTCATAACATTATAAACTGGAAAGGTGAAGCTGTGTTTTAGTCTCTCTAGATGTAAATCAAGCAGATTTGAAGTGTTTTCAATAATTCATTCTATATACCACAAGAAAGAAAATTACTGTTTTTCTAAGCCTTAGAAGGGGGAAAGACTGGAAGAGGAGATCCTGTAGTCAGTCAAACTCTCAAGAAGAGGTTCATTATTTTAATCATTACATTGCCAAACCTGGGAGAGATAAAAGGATAAGCAATATTCACTGGGGAAAAGTGAAAACGGAGAACAGGTACTAAAACACATAAAAGGAAGCAAAGACAGTGATTATGGAAAACAATTATATCTTCTTTTATGCACTGAATAATTTAAGCTCTAAAATATTCATGAATTTAGACTGGCAGAGTGTCCCATAATTGCAGGTTTTTTGCTACTCTGACAGACCATCATTACTGTAATGTACATCCTTTCATCCACTTTCTACTTAACTGACGTGCTTGAAGAGGCCTGAAGATAATCATTACCGTGCTTACTCATTAGCCCACCTACACTACCCACCATGCTGCGTTTTGCCATGTTTTTCTCCTCTTTATTTCTTGGTACCCTAGACTGGTTTTGTTTCTCTACAGCACTGCCCACTCCTCTGTCCCTCTGAACTTCCTCGCTTCTTTTTCTCGCTGTTGTCCCCAGCGCCTCAGCAGCAGCAGGGCCAGCTTTAACTGGGCCTGTTCCGAGTTGCAAAGACATCACAAAAAAGAGACCACTGCTGGCCCTTTCTTTCAGTCACTGTCTCCCAGGCAGTACTTTCCTGCCACAAAGGAAGCAAAACTGTTCTCTCAGCCACTGCCACATGCAGTTACACTCAACTTCTTTCCTTTCTAATCAATAACAGACCTTTGATACCCTTTGGTATCAGTACATTACATAAAAATAGTGTTTTCTCTAGCTCTAACTTAAAGCAAAGTAATGGGGTTTTTAAACTGTTAGCTACTGAATTTAATAGTGAATGTAGGCTATCTTTTTGCCATTTTAAACATTATTAAGGTAGAAATTTAAAAATAAATCAACAAAACCCCCAAACAAAGCCAGCATTTAAATTCTGAGAAAGGCAAAATATCATGTAGAAGTCTTGCCACCACACCAAGGGAAAAATCTCTGAATCACCAGACAATCCAGACATATCTGGAGGAAAAGCAAAGGCAGAGTGCTGTAAAAGTAAAGCAAGAATTTTGGCTACTACAAATACAGTTTGTGTCTGATTGATTAAGAAGCTGGAGTTGAGCCCAGGGCTGCAAGAGCCTGGTGTGTTAACTCACACCAGTATCAGAGCGCTCTGGGCAGGGCTGGCAGCTGACCTCCAGAGGTCTCTTCCTTCTCCTCCTGCCCCCAGGCCAGCTGGAAGAATCCTGCCTGCCAGGAGTAAGACAATTTCCCTGTCTCAGCAGCATTATTGCCTCAGCCCAACAGAGATTACTTTAAATGAATCTCATATATTTCTATTTGTCAGCTTTAGATGATGTTCCAAATAGTCTCAGACTATTGCTGTTTTACAAACTAATGCCTGTACATTTTATCAATTTAATGCATAATTTAAATCCAATCATTTAGAAAGACATAATGTGGTTTGAAGAGCACATGTCTCAAAAACAGAATCAAATCTATTTTGAAGTATGAGGGGAGAAGGGAATTCAAAGAAAGACAAGAGCTGAGAAAAGCTATTGAAAATGAGGTAGCAATATGTCTAATACTAAAGGTTTGTACGGTTTTATTTTGACATGCCATATTTAATCACGTTTATTTCATTATATTTATTTCAATAGTGACATGTTGAAGTACTTTGTGCAATATTTACAGGACAATTTCAGAGTCCTTCATTAATTCAGCACTAAATGATACTCTGAAAAGACTACTTGACCGCTCATTTTTCTTCATACTACCATTCCTATCAAGCTATCATCATCATTATTATCACAGTCTCAGGTAAAATTTGCATTCAGCTTTTAGAGGTTTTTTTAAAAGAAGAAAAACAATACCTCATTAATGTACAATAACTCTTCCTGCCCTACAGCATTACACCACACATGGTGGTGAACTGAATGTGCCCAGGACTTCTGCATTCTGTCCCCCAACCAGCAAGTGACTGACCTTCCTTGAGACTTTTCTGGCTGTTCACCTCAAGGCATTCCTTCTCCTTCAGGGGCTTAAGATCTCCTGCCGGTAAAATCTCGGAGAAGCCCTGCTGCTGTTTCTTGGAGCTGTCGATCATGGTGAGAATCCTTTAGAATGGCAGCATCCAGCAGAGAAAAAGCCCAGGCCGCGGTGGCGGGCGGTGCAGCGCGGTCCCGCTCACGGCCCCGCAGCGCTGTCCTACGGCAGCAGCCCCCGCGCCGCGCCGCCCATGGCGCTGCCGCTGCGAGCCTGCAGCCGCTCTCCCGGCGGGCACGGAGCATGGGAAGCACAACTCCCAAAGCCCACCTCTCTTCCCAGACAGCCACTCCCCCTCTGCCTTCAGTTACGCTCGCTTCCTCTGCACATTGGTGTTTCAATATGCAGCTCGCTGGTCAATCATCTGACAAAGAATGAGTCAAGCGGTTAAAAATAAATCCAGCAGTTGCTGGAGCAGCATTCGCTGATACCTAAGACAAACTACTGCTGAGGGCTCTCTCTCTTTCCCCCCTTCCTTCTCCCTGCCCCCACTCCTCGGAACACTGCTGCAGGCAGCAGAAATACTTCATCTTTGCCTGACCGGCACATTCATTACTCATTAAGTTTCACCAGTAAACAAAGCTGCATAGTGGCATTTGAAAAAGTTATGTTAAGGAACCTTCCCACCCACCCCAACCCCAGGTCTGGTTTCAGAGACATTTATCTAGCAGAGGTAACTGGGAAAACCAGTGATTTTTTCTATGCCTTTCCTTGCAGTATGAGAGATTCTGTTCCTTGTTGTAAATATCTAAGCCCCGAGTATTTTGTTATTTTCCTTTTTGCATTAGTTACACATCTCATTATTCCCAGCAGTTTCAGGAGTGTTTCCTCCCACAGCTTCTGATCTGCCATTCTCTGCAGCATATTCCATTTATCTTACATGAGTCATCAACTTCAGTGTCAACCTGGAAGATTTCAGGGAAATGGATCCCCTCTAATTATCTGGCTGGCATTGGCCATGAGGGAACAGCAGATGAACCTGCATTTAATTTCCTGTACTTAGAGAAAATAAACTATACATAACATTAAGTAGTCACTACATGTCAACTAGTAATTCTGGCAGGTGTATTTTCCCTTCCCTTTGGCCTCAAAATGCTATCGTTGGACACATTTTCCACACCTCTACTTTGTATTTTAAATCTTTCAGCCTGAAATTATAAAGGATATCTCCATTCTGAAAAACTGTTCCATTTCCATAGAATCAGATTTGAAAAGATCTGTAAACAATCACAAACACCCAATACAGAATTTTGAAAAGTGGAATCTAGGAAAAAAACCCCATCTTTCCTCTTTGGCTCTTTTCACAACTCAGTCACTCAGCACTGACTCTTCACCTTGACAGTGCACTCCCAGGGCAACTGATACCACGGGGTGTGAAGCTGCCTGACCCAGCCAGCAGCATTTGGAAGCCTCTCCCTGTTTCCCTACTGCTGGGAGAAGGGAGACCTAGATCTCCTCAGAAATGCAGACTCAAAAGAGGCGTGAGCTCATCAGGCTTTATCAACTTCTTGACATGTAACAAGCTGACAATACAGGCAAAAATCTCTTTGCAGCATGAATGATTTGAGGCCACTCTCCCAGCCTAAAAATCAGTTGTTTGCACATCATTTGTACAAAAATGATCATCTTAAATTATGTTTTGCCTAAAAACAAGCTACAGACTATTCCAATACATTTGCTTTTGCAGTGATTTTTACTAAACAGAAGAAAAAAACCTACTGTGGAAAAGCTCCTTCATAAATCAAATCAACTTCCTCACTGCCTGCAGCTGAACACTTACCGTGCATAAGAAACAAAATCACTGTTGAGAAACTCCACACATTCAGAAAATAAAAACTCAAGCAGATTACAAACACATACTGCCCAAACTTAAACATATATTAAACTCTGACAAAGTCAATAAACAGAATCTTACACACTTAAGAGACAGAACACATTATAAGCACATTTGTCTTGTACCAAGAGAGAAGTTAACAGTTTGGATGGACAAACTATATTCTAACAGTGCAACAATATATAACAGCAGCAATTGTTTTATGGGAAGGGCACGGTGCACTTCACACATTCTGAACTGATTTCACAATGATTCAGAAAACAGAGTATTTTGAAATTTGAAAGATTCCATGCTTTAATGAGGAAGTGTGTAATTAAAGAACCCAGAATAAGACATTTTCCTTCAAACATTGTATTCCTAAGGAAGTTCTATCCATTCCTGTCTGTTGCTAGTGCTTTATATTAATTGAGAGTGCCAGTGCTCAGGTGAATGCTGATCACAGTAACTGGCTGGGAGTTAGCTGTATGGGAGCAGTTCAAGCCTGCAGGAGCATTTCTCTTGTTCAGAAAGATAAGTTTAGCCAGGAGTTCATGCTATCCACTCCTCCTTTCTAAGGATATCCACTTCACAGCAGATCAATGTGCTTTTGCCTCAGCCACTTGGACTTATGCCTAGTATTTTGCTTCAAGTTCACCTCTTAGTTTAATACAAATTTAACATCAAAACGAGTATTTTAAAAGGCCTTTAAGAAGTCTGATCAAAATCTCAACAGTAATTTGCAAAAACCTTTAGTAATAAAAGCAGGAATCACAGAATTTATGGAAAATAAGAATGAGGAAATTCTTGTACAGACTAGGAGAGATGAATGTTCAAAATGATGCTGTGTATTTTTCATGTAACCAAATACTGCCATTGCCAATAAATGCTATATAATATTGAATAGTTGGGTGGGGACAGACATAACAAATGAAGACAAAGAATAGATGTCTTCAAAGAAGAAAATAGTTCTGAGATTCAGTTTACTGTGAATATTGAGAATGTCTGGATATTCTTCTCAGGCAAAAGTTTATCTTAAATCCCTGCATGAAAAATAACATTTATCTCCCCTATCATAAAGTAAAAGGAAAAAGTATTCCTATTCCAACAACCTCTTGTTTTCCCAGCAGTCTTGAATATACATTAATCCAAGCTCAATTGATAACTTGGTTATACTGGTTACTTGAGTGAGCAACAATATAGTTCTTGTATTTTTAGTGATAAGGCTTCAAAGAAAAACTAATCATCAGCTCAACATGTCTGTTGGAAAAGTCTAAATCTCAAGACAATTTCACAGGTACCTGGGGGCATCTCACAACTCCCAGCTCCACAACACTGCAACATGGGAAAAGTGCATGTTCTTATGAGAACTGCACTCGAAGGAACAGAAACACTGCTAGCACATTCCAGTACTAAATTCACCTGCTGACTACCAATAGCCAGGTGTTCAAAGGTGTCATGAGCAGGTCCCCCATTACAAACAGCATCAGTGTATCAAAACCAGAGGCTGAAGTAGAAGACACACAACAAGCTCTTGGTTTCAATGAAAATTAAATCTGTTATTATTTGCATTATCTTCGGAGGGCAGAAGTACCTCTCATTTGAATTTCAATTTAAATTGAAAATATTGCATTAGAGTGGGTGAAATGAAGAAAAAAGGCCTCAGAATGGAACATCTCTGTCAGTTTCACAAACCAGAATCCAGTAACATCTCATTTAGTAGCAATGTATTGCACAAGTTTTTCATAAACGTTTGCTTTACATCTAAGGTCATCAGCGATTGTTCCTTCCATTCTTCTGCAACACAGACTTCCAACTGTTCTGCCAAACTTCAGCCTACAGAAAAGGTGTTATTTTAAGAGTGAAAGTGTCTAGTAGATATTAACCAAAATCCCAAGTACAGGCAGAAGCAATGCAGCCCCACAGTACCTCTCCAGTGCCTGCCTGTCTGCCACTCACACCAGACCCCTTATCTGGGTGAAGTATCAGTGATCTGCTGAGTGACATCACTGACTGGGAGCCACTTCACAACCTTATTAAACATCAAGTTACTAAGCAACAATTGCTTTAACAGTACATTCCAACTCTTCACATCATATGGAACTCATTCCTTTACAAACCCATCAAAAAGAAAAACAAAACCAAACCAAACCCAACCCACTCGGGTATTTAAAGTCTTTCACTACCACAATAACGTTTTCAAGTGGGAAAAAGGCCTAATTACTCCAACATCTATTTCACATTGGCTTTAAATACACCTTGATGAATATCTTGTTGCTTTATATTGTGTTAGGATAATCTAGTTCTTGATCATGGTGTAATAATTTCTTCACATAGGACAATAGTGCTCTGACTACACAATCTAAAGCATTAGTTTATATAACCCCTCTTATAATTTATTTTATTACGTCTATAAACATTAAGAACATTGCTTCAAACAGTTAATAAGGGTTTTTGTTTCAGGGGTTCCATTCTGCCTATATTCTCCACTACTGTGGCAACAAAGACCCAAACAATGCAAATAATGGTCACCATCTACCTCAGTCACTCTTCCCAGAAAAATACCAAACACTTACAGTGATGTCAAATTTATAAGTCTGCATGTTCTACTTCTCTTCTCCCACTAAAACCCACACAAATTCCTTTTAAGGGAGGACATATGTTGGCAGTGTTCACTGCTTTAATGAAAACTACCCTCCATTTGGTCTTGCCCATATACACATCTAAATTAATAAATATTTTTAAAGTGTGTATATAAAGTACATAAAAATATGTATTTTTGTGTAAGTTTAAGTATACAGATCTACATTTAACTGCATACATATAAATCCTTTAGAGGACAATATTTAGTTGTCCACTGTGCTACCTATGATTTGTAAAAGGTGCCTGTAATAAGTGCTGCCCAGCAATTACCAGTTCTGTTTGTCCCATGTTACCTTCTTGTAGTAACTGTCACAAGCTGACACTTCAATGATAACATCTGCAGCTAGGATTTAGTTCTAACAACTTACAGCAATTATACAATGGAATTTAAAATTAACTCAACATTCTTTTCAAGCTATGCATTCAGTTATGCACAAGGAATTTCAAGAAAAAAGGTCAGAATAAGACAGTTTGATCAAGTGATCTCTTTAAAGGAAAACATGCTTTCTCTATCTCCTGTAATCATTCAAATGCCAAGCCCTCAAACAGGATTTCATATATACCAGATGCCTTGAGTCAGTCACAGGTCATGTCTCTTGTGTTAATCTCTTCACAATAAGCAGATAATTAAAAAAAATAATATCTATAAATCAAACTAAAATGATGGAATGTTTGTTTAGAAGTTTACCAAATGGAATGACCCTGCTGGAATTCTTTCATGTAGCCTGTGAAAATGTCAGAATATATTCCATTTAAGAGGTCACAGTCCCTAGAGATCTCTGAGTTTTGGCTTGTATGTCTTTTCACATGCTTTAATATTTGAAAATTGTTCCTTGTAGACACTGACTGATGGCCTGGGAATGCTAGGATTGTGGGAACTGGCAGTACCAATGACAAAGACAGACTTACTGGGAAATCAGTACCTACTCAGTTTGCGCTCTCATCTCAGAACAGATAGGACGACATTCAAATATTTACAGGGAGATGAAGGGGCATTTGTTTTTTCTACTGACAGATTTTTAAAAACCAAACAAAACCCCAAAAACAA
Source organism: Lichenostomus cassidix (assembly GCF_008360975.1). Taxonomy (NCBI): domain Eukaryota; kingdom Metazoa; phylum Chordata; class Aves; order Passeriformes; family Meliphagidae; genus Lichenostomus; species Lichenostomus cassidix. Next base: position 9,544,374 of record NC_139495.1, on the reverse strand, counting down.
ACTCTCAAAAAAAAGCGCCAAAAAACCAAAAGAGAGCACTCCCAAAAAGCCCCAAAGCATAGAGACAAATATACATTAATTACAATATGCTGTGGGTTCTCACCAAAGATTATTTAGTAGAATATTTGCATTGGATGCTCCATGGACTATTAAATCCTTAATGGAAAGACAAATCCCAGAATCACTGAGGCTGGCAGCAGCCTCTTGAGATCACCTGGCCCAATCCCTGCTGGAGCAAAGTCAGCTGGAAGAGGCTGCCCAGGACACTGCCCAGGCTGATTTTTAGTATCTCCACGGGTGGAGATTCCACAACCTCTCTGGGCAACCACTGTACCACATACATTATTAACGCGCTACACTATATATACATACACACATTTCTACTGTGAACTTACAGAAACTATACACTTCTTTACCTAGATAGGTCTTTCAGGATATACTTCCTTTGAGGTCTGGTTTTGTGGGGGATTTTTATGTTTGGTTTGCTGATGTTGTTGGGGGTTGCTGCTGGTCATAAGGGTATCTGCATGCTGTTTTCCAGATCTCACTGCTTTCAGCTTAGTGATTATGAAACTGCTGAATTTAAGATGACATTTTCAATCATTTTCCACACCAAACTATTACTTTAATCAGAGCTAATTTTTCCATTTGTTGTTCTCTAGTCTTGCCACTAGTTATCTTTTCTACACTGCGTCTTTCCCAACTCTCTCAAGAAAATAAATTCCAAGCACAGTCACCTACCTGTACATCATTACAAGACAAAAAACCACACCTTATCACTGATCTCAGAGGAGTGGAGAAAAACCTGTCATACACAGATGCAAGGAGAATGTCCCAAATCTCACCTGATTCCCTAATATCAAATTTGCAGTTCAAATCTATTAACTGCACAGAGGATTAAGAATTTGTTCAGAAGCCATAAAACTATGCCAAGAATGCATGTTACCAGTGCTACATACTGAGGGAATGGAAGATAAGAGATAGCAGGCAAATTGATATACCACAACTCTTTCAGATGCCAGAAAAAATTCCCCTGGATCATCAAATTTATTTAAGTAATACCATTAGGTTAAGTGTGATGTGGATTTCATTCAGTTATTTTAAGAACTGTGTCTCCCAGCTGACTCGACTGGTCCCTTAGGAGGACTCAATATACGCCATTTGGAGTATTTGTTTTTGTTTTGGTTTGTGTTGCGTTGTGTGTGTGTGTTCCATCTTCCCCTGAATTCCCCACAGTTCCCCACAAGCTCTCCAGCCCCAGAGGAAGCTGCAACTCTCACCTGACCTTCGGTGCCTCAGGGTCTCTGCTCCTGACTGTCCCTGTTCTTACACAGCCAGAGGCACTGCTTTCTTTGGGCTTATTTCTTCTAATTGACATTTTACCAGCGTTGCTTTTACTTTCAGGTGTTCACTGTCCCAAGGCCTTTTTCCTACAAAACATCCAAGACTCTTGGTTCTTCTGTCAGTTAGCCCAATTCTGCTGGAGAGCAGTAGCTGCCAGCCATGGGAGGCACAGCACCACCTTCTCTAACCTCCTCCACTTCATGATGCACAACCCCAAACAGAAGCAGAAGAAATCTTATTCCTTTGCTGGCTCTGAATTTGGAGGAGCAGACACCTCACAGCCCCCACTGCCTGGAACACAACTGCTTCTCCTCACCACGCAGAGGGCAGGGAATGGGCATACTCCCCATCTGACAGGATTTATGACCAAGATGCAGAGCTGAAGCTACATACAGAGTGCTGCAGGGCAGTCAGTGGCCCAGAGCCAGCCACTTACCCATCCATGTTACACAACATAATCAGCCTCCCATCTATGGGTGACAACTGCACAAGAGCAACTTACATTGTCTCTTTTTCAGAAACTAATAGCCACTGTCTCAAGAAGATTTTGGCACAATTAGCTAGTCAAGGAAGCCACTGCAGAGCCAAGAGAGGTTGCTGTAAAACACAAGCTAGGAGCTTTCCATTTTACATGTACCTTCAAATACTGATTGCATGGCTCCTCACACCCAGACCCTCACACCTCCCTCTACCAGCCAAAGTGGCATGCTCACCAATTCTGGAAAAGTACTAATTCAGCATGCAAAAAGCTCTGATCGTGCACTGCTTCCTTTTTTTGATGGTATCTACATGTGCAATCTCTTCCTATCATTTGGCTCTGAAACAGCAGGTTGGAAAGCTGCAGGCAGCATCACTCCCATCCACCCTCCTGCTGTCAGCAGCAGACAGCCTATCCTTCCCTCCCTTGCCACCTCCCGGCTCTCAGACAGAAGCTCGTGAAACTGTGGTACAGTGTGTGGGCAGCACATTGTTCTGACTGGTACTTGGGCTGTGCCACGCTGCTGCTACTCGTCATCCTTCCTCCACTGCAGCCCAACTCAACATCCAGTCATCAGTCTTCTCCCTCCTGCTTCCAAAGAGCCTCATCCGTGTCACTCTTCCCCCAAGATGTCCTTCCTTAGGACACAGCGTCTTGCTAAAAAGCACACACATTTGACCCAAGCTGGCATCCTTCAGGCAGGGAATCAAACCCAGAGCCTGCTTCCCAAAATCCATGGATGTGAGCAGCCCCACTGCTCATGACAGGGACTGTACACCCGTGGTTGTCATGAGACTGCCAGAATCACAGACACGTCTTCATCATCACTCAGGAGGTGACAAGTGTGATAAGCAGAACCAATGAAATGGTAACTTTTGCTGCTTTTTAGCAAGTGGAACAAGAGCTGGCCTCCAGAGAACAGGCATGATAAAACACTGCAGTACACAAGGCACAGGTTTACATGATGAATGCACTGTATGTACTGCCTAATTATCCCAAAAGATGCAGACTAAGGAGAACCTGAAATTAGTTTCATTAGTAGTCCAGTATTGCCCACAACCATTAACTTGAAAATAGCTCAAATGAAGTAGGAGAACCTTAAAATTGTGACATTACAGGAGACCAACATACAACATCCACCTCCCAAAAGTATCAATTTGTCTTTATTCAGGGAGTAAATACCTGCATGTAATAAGTGACTGGAAAAGCTTAAGCTCCTAATGCACTCCAACTGTTTTGTTATTGATCCTCTGCTGGAAGTTAAAACCTCTTCGACAGAGTTGGCACAGCATATAAATGTTCCTTTGTAAACTTAAGGGACAATAATTCCACTGGAGCTTAAGCTAACCATGAGAATTTGCAAACCCACCGAGCTCTGCCCACCCCAGCTCTTACGCCTGCTTTGTTCTGTGACTGGGATCTCTGGGGCAGAGGGCAGGGGAGAGAAGGAAAATGTGAAAAAGGAGAAGGTAATAACATCTCCAGTGACTGCTGGCTTACCAGGCATGCTGTGATTACCTCCATGGTAAACAAAACCAAACCAGAGCAGAAGCCTCCCACCCTTGCAGTGACATTGGAAAAGCTGGAAACAGTTTCTGTACTAACTTGTGCAAGTCAGCTTAACAACACTGTGCAGAACAACACTAGAACAGTTCAGCCTTCTACTGGGTTACTGCCAAAAGACTCTTTCAAGTAAACAAAAGGTTTAAAGGATCACTACCAAAGCTCACAGTAAGCATAATGCTTCCTGCATAAAAATATCCAACCAAAAAAACCCCTTAAACATTTCAGAATTTTTAAGTGCCACTGTAATTCTATGTACTGCAATCTTTTATGCCTATAGAAAGTAGTGACATGCTAAAATACTCTTGACGATATCCATTGTTTAGTAGAAAGTATAAACAAGGACCAAATATTAGAACTGCTTTTAATTTGAATCCATCAAGTTAAAAGTTTACTTTTACATATTTTCTTTTGACTTTCATAATTTTTACCAAAAAAGTGTTTCTAACCAAATTAACCAAAATTACTAAATCTGAACTTAGAGCTTAGCAATAGTTTGGTTGCTCTGGAGGTTTGACATGACACAGATACCCACATCATCCATTTCAGTTTTACAAGAAATTGAAAAAACCCAAATTTTCCAGAGGTACACCAATATTGAATTAAACCTTCTAGGATAGAATGTGAAACATTAGTTATGTATTATTTTTGCAGAAAGAAACCTGTTCTTGAAGATGATCCCTTTTTGTCTGGTAATAATACCACTCTCAAAAACATTTAATCAATACTTGCAGTGTAGCTGAGCTGTAGTGTACTACTTAGAAATCTGCACAACTCCATTCTAGGCTCAGAGCTGCCCCGCCAGGTGAAGCTCCCGGGACAGACCTCCCACCACCCCCCAGCACCTGGACGTGGCGAGGGCAAGCGAGCAGAGTCCCTCCCCGTTACGGGCAGCGGTCCATGCCCGCGGATCCCACGGAGCCCCGTGCACTCACCATTCTTGCGCTCGGTGAGGGGCGGCAGGCAGGGGCTGGGCTGCAGCGACAGTCCCCGCAGCTCGTGTGCCACGGCCTCGCTGTGCGGGCTGGGCGCCAGGCGCCGCGGCGGCCCGGGCTCGTCCTCGCCGTCCGCCGGCCCCGCGGGCTCCATCGTGGGCACGCCTCGGCACTCTGCGGAAACAACGCGGCTCAGGGTCACTCATACTGCGCTTCGGCAACACTCAGCCTCGCATACACTTCTGTTCCTTCACAAGTGGGGTTTGGTCAGTGCTTTCGCACGCAAAACTCAACTTTGGAATTGTATAGACATTACATACTGATTTCCCGCTTTGCAAGAACAGTCAGGCAATGCGTTTATAGGCAATCTAACAGAGAAACAGGACAGTTTCTCCGCTCCCACTGACAGAAAAATCACCCAGCATTAACCTTCACCATGGATGTCCAGAAGCTCCCGTGCCCCACCCTGTGCTCCCACCGGCTGTCAGCACAACATCCCTTTTTTCAGTTGCTTACAATAGAGAATGCTGAATTAATATATCGTACTAACATCCTAATGGCTCTTAATGTTTTGAAGCTCTGCACAACTCTCCTTCAGATCCCAAATCAACGTTAGTACTAATACAGCACTTCACACCACCAAAGGACTGTATTACAACTAGTTATTCCTCAGTCTCTCCAGCAAGGAAGACTTTTTGCCATGAATATTTTAAAATTAATTTTACTGCACACTAGCTACTTATTGAAATATTTCACAGAGGCGAAGAAAAGTCCCAATTTACTATCTTCTTCCTTTTTATCATTACTGTAATACTTAATCTACAGTGAGGAGAGACAGAAGTATGAATTACTGGTACAGGCTTTTTATAACTCAACTATCAAGTCATTAAAATTTCAATAAATCAATATGGACTTCAGTGAAGTCGATCCCTGGATTCTTGGAAACTTGAACATTAGGAAATATAAACGATTCAGAGAGATCCATAAAAATGAAGAAATGTCTTTGTGAGATTTTTCTGGTAATTTTAAAACTATTTTTTCTTAAGAAACACAACTGCTTGCTACAGTCAACCTTACATTTCAAACTTCCAGTATTCTGAATATAAATACCATATTTCAAAGGTGTGTATTCAAAGGCTTCTAATAAGCAATACATGTTTCAGTCATCAATCCATTTCAAGTGTTAAGATGATATTTAAAAAACTTAAGATCACAAAAAAATTAGCATGACCACCAAAGAATGGCCAACACTACAAAAGGGCAGAGAATCATGTTCTGAAAGTGTGAATTGGAAAATATGAAATATCAGCAAGTACTGCTTGATGTATACACCTCAGTAGAACAATTATCATGGATAAATGCATATTTTTCATTATTTTCCCTAGTTACCAACTGGTGCTTTCACATTAAATGAAGACACATTAACTTACTGTTATGCAAGATTTTTTTCTTTGTTCTTAGCTTTTAGAAGCATAATTTACTCAGCTCTCATTCGATTTCCTGACATTACACTCTCTTCAAACTCCCACTCACCCATACAAATTAAGTACATTATTAGCCAAGCAGGTCTCTTCAGAGCAGAATTTATGTGAAAATGTAGCTGCTTATCTGCTCATACTCACAGCATTTTATCCACAATTTACTAGTTATGAGTTGCCTTGGAGTCACTTTTCAAAGAGATTAAGCCACAAAAGCTGTATTCATGCTCTCAAACCCAGATGAAATTACTAGAAACACCTTCTTCTACTAAAGGTTTAACATTTGTTATGCTGCAGGTTAGCTTTGACTAATTCTTTTCCCCATGACAGATAACTAAACATCATGTTTTGAATTAAACCAGCTTGACTTTCATCACTTCTGCTATGCACTGCGAAATTGGTAACACGTCCATCTCTTAATTTTTGTTTCAGAAATGTACAGCAATGTGGGTTTATTGTCCAGATCCAACTGAGAACACAGCATGCAATTAAATGATGTTGATTGCAGCACTGCAGCACAACTCAAAACAAGTTTTACTTCCCACACAAAATGTGCTCAATCTGTAGTTTGAACATTAATCAACCAGGTTGGAAGGGACTTTCTGGAGGTCATCTAGTCCACCCTCCTATCCCATGGGATTATCAACTCTCAGGAATTTGTCTTGGCAGGTTCTGAAAATCTCCAAAGCAGGTGATTTCACCACCTCTGGGTAACCTTACTATGAATGCTATGCCCACCCCCTTCACACAGAAATTCTTTCCTGCTGATTGTGACTCTCAGGTCCCTGTTTTCACTGTGGTTGCATACAGTACATGAACTTCATCATTGGGAAACCTCTAAATCCAAAGTTCTCCAGGGCAGAACTCTAACCCTAATTTTAAGCTTTCCAATTCACATTAAAGTGTCAGATGCTGCATCTCCCTTCTCATAAATCTTTTAGATAGGCTGCTAAAAATCCAAGTATTTTCTCAAATTATTCTTTAACACTAGAACAACCTTATTGCTACGTTGCTACATAATCTTTGAACAAAAGACACTCTAGAATTCCCAGAAAGTCTGAATTCTTCAAATTCTTCAGTCATATCTCAAATCACATTTTGCTCTCATTTCATTATTACTTATTAACTGCTGCTGTATGAGACTACGGAAATATTTCTGAGCTAAAAACAACAAATTCTCTTAACCTTCCCCAGAAAACACACATCCCCACCCAACATGTATAGGGTTTTTTTGTAGGGGGGAAAAAGTTTGTGACCTACATCATCAATATCTGGCTTAGATACCTTAGGATCCTTAGAGGTCCCTAATCAATCAATGAACAGAACTTCTAAAAAATATTATAAAGATGACAAATTGAAGACTTGCAATAATAAAATATAAACAAATAATTTATTTCTTATCTCTTGTTCTATTAGAATCTAAATAAGAATTCAGCTGTTCAGCTTTCTAAAGGCAACTCCTAAACGTGGCATCCATGAAATTACTAGTTTGTCTTTGGCATAGGATTTTCCTTATCGATTGAAAAACTAATTTGGAAACTTAAAAATAACTTCTATAAATACCTTTCCAAACAAATAATCAAAAAAGAAACAAATGAGGAAAAAAGATATTTCTCTGTAAACATTTTTTTACACTGCTGCATGTATGAGATAATAAACCATTACCATTTTTAGTACACTCATTTTAACTGCTCCAGATGAATACAACTGCTTTAGCATCAGGTGCAAGCTACAACCAGCAGCATTTACTTCACATGAAACTCAACTAAAGATATGCAGAATGTCTCCGATCTATTTTCAGCCTTCAAAAGCCATATTTCATTCTGATATTTCTAATATAACCAAATTTTTGTACACCAACAATTCAAACACAAAAGTGAGTAGCAGCAAACATTAGTTCACCTTGTTTAAAATCAAACCCTGTACAATAAACACTTTATCTAGCAACCATGCCCAAACTGAAAAATCTCCAATTTAGAATGTAAACCTGAAATATCTTTTATACTAAAGATAACAATTTGCCTCCCCTTTCTCATTTATTTGAAGCCTTCTCAGTCTTGAAGAATTATTTAATATTTGCCATCTGCATTTACAGATGGTAACCATTATCTGTGTAACCCCTGACTTGAAGCAGACCTGTACACTAAGTATATTAATAACACAACTGAAACTCAACAGCAAAAACATGTACCGGAAAAATACAATTTTAAAAAAATCCATACTATTAAAGTTTCAATATTCTACTTTGCATAATCCAAAACACCTTTTATACCAGACTGATCTGACAGAAATCACTTGTCACTTCAGGGGTTTCTGCTGCCTTCCTTGAAACTAAGACACCTGAAGTTAAAGCTGTGTGAGCCATTACTCTGGTAGATATGAAAACCATTTCTACTGATGAACTGTTGGGGAGCATAATACCAATTTATTTCTGGCAACTAAAATAAAACTACTCCATTGTTCCAATAGTCCTAAACAATTTCAGGTGGTTATTTTTTGTTTTTTTGTTTTAACATATAATTAAGCAAAGCGTTTAAGTGTAGTAAACAGAAAACTAGAGCAATATTTTTTCCTACTTAGTCTTTAGAATACATTATCAAAATAGAATCTGCACCAGCACTGCTAGGAAGGCTTTGATTCTCATTTCCCTGACAAGTACATAGGAACAGTGTTGCAGCACTGGCAAACGAGAACTCCTGTACAATGCATGAGCCTTATGTAAGTGTTCTCACAGATTGTAGGTGGTTGCTATCTTCTTAACTGCTGAAGACAAACGATCCTTTTATTTTTAAACATTTTATCTTCAAAAGACAAAATGTATTTCCTTGGAAAAATCTTATGGAGGGAGGGAATACATACTTCCCTGCTACACCAGAACTGGTATTTTATTTGGCACAAACTGTGAAATCTGGATGACGCTTCGGTAGTAAATCAGCTTTTATTTTACCAATCTGCTGGAAAATAACAGTTCAAGAATCACAGTGTATTCAAGCTCTGGCCAAGTCAAGTGGCTGATGCTAACACTGCTCACTCACTCACACCTGCAAGGAACCCAGGTCACTATACCCAGTGCAATACTGAATTGAATTAACAGTCACCAGACATTAGCAATACCAGCTCCAGAATTTACAGAATCATGGTGTGAACACTCAGTTTCTCCATTTATAAAACTCAAAATTTAAAACTCTACCAGTTTGTAATATACCAGAATATTTAGTGGGAAGAATACTAGAATTGTAAAATGGTAGGTTTCTTTTGATTTCTTACTTTTTTCTTCAATGTATCAGAAAACACTAAAAAAGGCACTTAAAAAGTGTGAGATCCAGCAGGCTAACAGCTGCCAAAGAAGGCCATTGCATTAAGCTCCTCAGTCTCCCTGTCACGGCCTAGAAAGACTTGGAGATCTGTGCAGTGGGAATGGTGATCTCTGCCACTGAGGCCAGTAAGCATTTTGGAGCTGTTACAGGTTCAAATATTCCTTCCATTTGAGCAGTGGGCATTAATGATTTGTACCTGAGAGAATGTGCTAAGTCACGATCGGAGACTATTCCCCTTTCCCTCTCATGAAGAAGGGCAAGGACTGTGCTTTCAGAATGCAGCAGACCCTACCAGTGCCTACACAAGCCTACTGCAAACTTCCTTCCTAGGCTACAAATCAGCCCAGTCAGTGGTCAGCCCCTTGGAATGCTCAGTATCTCCTGTCTTCCAAGGATCAACACACGTCAGACTTGAACATAAACAGAGCATTCGGGAACATTTCGCTCACTGAACAGTCTGGGAACTGGAAGCTACAAGAGTCACTTCCCGGAGAAAAACCCTGGGATGAAACACCCACCACAGCCAGAGGAAGAGATGCAGAGTTTTAAAGCATGGCTCCTCTTGGCTTGCTGCCTATCAGCAAGGGGGCAAGAGAAAATAAACAAATAGTGGGCTTGGCTGCAGTCTCCATCTGCATTAGTTCCTGGAGCAACACCAAAGAGAGGTTGTGCTACAAGGAGGGTAACGCTGCTCAGCCCAGACACAGAGGCTGCCCAGAGCTCAGAAACGCAGCATGGCCTGTGGTGGGCATGAGCCTCGACTGTGTAGGCACACCTTCACCTCTGCTGTGCTGACATCCCTTCACACAGACACCGTCTTACTAACAGAGCCAGGTGAACTCTGACATGAAAAATGACATGAAATCGTTATATTGAAAGAGAAACTGCAATCCTGCGGTTAAAATACAGTATCGATAAACTTCATTAATTAAGTTTTGTGGTCAAATACAGGGCAACAAGGATTTAAATCATACAGCTATTTTTATGAAGGTAATTATACAAAAGCAGAAAAAGATGAGAAATATCAGCAGCTGACTAACCATGAGTAATCATCTTGGATTATGCATTATGAAAAACTCACTATTACTATTCATTTCTTTAAAAAACAGTGTGCAGAAGTATCTGACAAAACTGAAGACCTGTCACGCTTCTCACTGTACCAGTACCTGGAATGACGCATTTCTTCCAGGAGCACAGAGTCCACACTGGACTGCTCAATACTGCAGAAAAAGTCTACTTTTATTAAATAACTGACTGAGATTAAATTTTTGGAACTGTCTGCTCTAAATTAATACCACTGAACAGACACTAAAAGACCTCCAGAAACTCATTTAACACTTCTGCATATTCTGCATAGCTCAATGCTACATTGAGATTCTCTTTATTAATTCTTAAAAAATTTTTTTTTAAATCTTAAGTCTTTGGACTGATCAAAAAATGAAAAGTAAGCTACACTGGCAAAAGCACACCATAAACAAGGTAATGTATAGAAAATTACTTGTATCTGGACAGAGGTTGGAGATGAGTCAGGAGAATCCTTGATGATACATTGCCTCCAGTGCTACCTCCAGGCAGGAAAAAAAAAAAAGCTGACAGTAATTGGTAACAGGAGCTGTGCCCTGCTAAGTGCAAATGAATTACCCGGCAGAGTGCGGGGCTGTGAGGAATAAAGGCAGCCTCCCACAGCTCCATTAAAGCGTGGGGAAACTAAAGCCTACCCTGTCGCAGTGTAGGGCCATAGAGATGATTTATCTATTCTTCTCTCACATTACTGCCTTCTCAAACGAACCTGTTCAAACAAGAGTTGGTAAAATCTTCTGGGCTACACAGAAACCATCACTTGAGAGAATCTACCTTACAGCAATGTTGTGAAGCTTAGTGTTCAAATACCTTAAGGTTTCAGACAAATGTTTTAAGTAGTTGTAACTATTACAACTATCTTCTGTATTCACATTAAAGAACTTTAAAATCATAATAATAGAATTCATTCAAAATGCTAAACTTCTTACAGATATTTTAAGTAAATCAAGCAAAGGTTTTGCTTGAATATGCATAATATTCATCACTAAAACAAAATCCATCCCTTCAGATGAAGTGATGTTTCAGTTGTTTACTGATTACATAAAACTGTTCAAATATATCATCTTCCTTTAGAAAACAGTTATAAGACTCTGCAGTGTGCACTGAAATCAGTACATCCTTCTGAGGAACCAAACAAAACGTAAAGTCTAAAATTAGCTGCCTCTTAAAGGTAATACATAGTCGGCAACCTTTATCTTTAAGAAGTCTGAACTGCTCTGCTATTCCACCCTGTGAGAGAGAGATGCTCACCTAGGGAGCTGCTTAGGACCAAGCAGGGAAGCAAACATCCATTAACCCATCTGGATAACAGGACAGCTTTTAATTTATCTTCTATTGATGCAATGCTTTGTAAGCAGAAGCTACACTGTGTTAACTTTCAGTGTTTGTAGCAGAGTTCATTGAGATTGTGTTGAAAACTCCGAATCACAAGAGGAAGATGAATTATTTCATCTACAGCTAAGTCCATCTTTCCTAACAGCTGCTGCCTGAGCACTTAGCAGCAACCAGAATTCTGGCCACACTACTTGAAAGTGTAAAAAACGTTGGCCCATGACTTCTTGTAAGTGAAGGACTTCAGACACAGTCCTCAACAACTTTTTACTTTAAATGAGCAGACATAATTTGATTTAATCTCATCTTTTCTGTTGATTTTTTAATCAACAATGCTCCTATATTAAGGCAACATTAGGTGGTTCAGCTGGATCAACTTAATTAAATAAAAACAAAGCTGTCATAGCACATATCCTCACTAGTTCTATTAAAATAAAGAGCTTCAGGAAAACACTTAAAACATGAAGTAGTATCTTCTTTAGATACTAGGCAAAACATAGGCAAACCATGAAGTAGTATCTTCCTTAGATGTTACACACACTGTATATGGAAATATGTTGTGTGTAAATGGTCAGAAAAATCTAAACATGACATTCCTATTTTTAGTCTATGAAGATGATGGTGATTGTAAATATTTTAATTTGCTTTAATATTTTAATTAAAAAAGCCAGTATTAACACTGGCAACAAATACATTTAGACTCCGTTTACAAAGCAACACAAGGTCAGCTTTACACCTAAATTTAGCAAGACAAAGAAACAAAAAAAACCCCAACCAACAGAAAAGATATCTGCATTATGGGTATGCAAACAAATGATGCTTCTAGTTTCTCACCCTCATAAATGTCTACATATTTAAATTAGATTTTTTTTTACAATGAAACATAGTGACATAAGATTTCAGAAGCAACTTATTTGAATTCCAATTAACAAAAATTCCAAAATTCTTAATTTCAGTTTTAATATGAAGTGCTTTTCAGTAGTGTTTGAATAAGTGTGAGACCAACTCAGATTAACCTGCCAAAAAGCAAGTTCAGTTCTTCTGATCTATGACAGAACTTAATAGAAGGAATTAGTAAGATCCCGTGTGGCCCAAGATTCCTTGTGGCCAGCAAACATAAAGTGTAGTCAGAAGAATCTTCAAATGTATTTGAAGTTGCCAACATATGAAAAGTCAAAACGCAAGTGTTCATTTTGGTATTATAAATGCACTTGATAGCTCAAGTCTGGAGAAAGGGTCAAATATTTATATGAACACATCACACGATTGCTATCGTGTTTTAGAAATGGGACTTTATGGAAAAAAAAAAGGCGGAGAACATATACAGAGCTTTTTACAAAAGGTTCTGACAATAATTAGTAACTTTTATCAATGAATTGGATCATAATCTTTCACAATTCCTCTATGTGTTCACAGACCTATAATAGCCAAATAGTGATCTATCCTAAAAATGAATGTTGGTAGAGCTTTTAAGGCATTTCAGGAAAGGTTAGATGACTCCATGATTTCATTTGTTTGCTTGGATACTGCAAGATGTTCCCATTTATGACTAAACTGCAGGTGCTATTCTGTTTATTTTACTGCCTGTAAACCAAGCCCTTGAATTGAACAAAGCAAGGAAAGCACAAGGATTCAAGTCAAAGAGGAAGGAACTGCAGGACTGTTTCCCGTTAAACCTGCTGCTTTCTGCCTCCCATCATAAGTGTGACTGACCGCTGCACAATCATTTCTATTAGATGGAATTTCTTGAAAAATCTATACTTCTTTTTATATCTACACACTGTTACAGAGATTAGCAAAGATTTATTACCGTAGTATTTGGTGTTTTCTTAAAAAATACAATCAACTTCTATTGGACAGAATTTAACATACTATTCCCATTCAGCAATAAACTAAGTACTAATTAGACATTAATTCAAAATAATGTAATTATAATTAGAGATTACGAGCAACTTCAATTTAGGGGATCTTGCAAAAATCAGAATGATTATGTCTGAGCTGAAATTCAGTGACATGTGCAGAAAGTCCTCAGTTAAGCAATCTCTACTCACAACCTTAGGACAACTAAGAAAATCTCTCTTTCACAAACCTTTTGCTGCAATATTGACTTGGAACAACAGAGCTACTTTGAGGTATTACCAATGCAAACAATTACTTGAATTAGCTCCCATGGAAACCAGTCAACTTGTTGCTCCCAACTTCTGAAAATAAAACTTTTAATATTTGATCTGCTAATGGACAAAAGAAAAACTTAGGTGACGGATTAATGTTTCATTGAGAAAATATAAAAATCAACTTGCAGTGCATCTTAAGCAGCAATTTACCATGCATTCTTTACCTGATTTACACCAAGTGCTTAGAGTTCATCTACAATATTCTTTCCTGTTTCTTTCTTCTGATCATGTACCTGCCATGTAAAATCATGGCAGAGCCTTACCACATGTATTTAACTGTCTCAAATGACTGGCTTTACTTTAAAGTAAGATTCATGGCTCCAGGAGGATGACCCTCTTCCTCCCCAGTCTTTCTCCAAGTTACACCTGATATAGCAGGGATAAGTTGTTATGCCTTACCTGGAGGCAGAACGGTATCACACTGCACTGCTCACCTGCTCAGATCCCACGTCATGTTAAGTGGCCTCATTTTTTATACAGCAGTGACAAAAGGTCACAATGTGAATGCAGTTATATCACTTTTAATAGATTTACACCTTACAGCACCTTCCCAAGAATTAAGGTGGGGGTTTTTCTAATAGAAACAAGGATGCAGACTGAAAGAATGCTAAATTCCATGCAGTTAAGCAGACTTCAGGAAGAAAAATCCCACAACAAACCACAAAATCCCAACCCTGAGGTTCCTAAACACTGGAAATTAAGCATGAAGATATACTATACACATAATACACATAGTATTATGAGTAAGAGAAAAATAAATTTGTTAAAAACAAAATTAAACTCTTCTCTAAACAAAAGCCAGATTTTTACTTTTCAAATCAACACATCTCTTCTAACAAGGACAATCCTCTCTGTGAACAGGGTAAGACCACAGGAAGGAATATCACTTATTGCTTCTTTATAAATACAGATCCAAGATTATAAGTGATGAAGCTCAATCTCCAGACCAACACCCATATTCTAAAATAATCAGAAAAAGTATGTTATTAGTATGGTGCCTGAAAACTGATGTTCTAAACAGTTTAATGCTATAATCCATAGTCCATGCCCTCAGTGCTTTAAGAACCAATTTCTCACGATCTCCAAAGCTAAAATGAACTTGAATTCCATTTTCCCTACTGAAATTAGCTAAAGACTAATAGGGCAGAAACTCTGGGTCAGGAGAGTTTATGCTGCCTAAGGCCAATTTCAAAGAAGTCTTATCTGTTAAACTATTGTGTTCCAATATTTCATTCCATACAAAGCTGCTTGTTTAAAAATAAATAAGAAAGAGATGGTAACATTAAATTGTTTACAACAGATTACAGATTTCTGCACTTAGCAGCTGTCACACATCTAATTTCTGTAGTTCTTGTAGTTTGAGCAGCACTCAAAATATTTTA
The DNA here is from genome assembly GCF_008360975.1 of Lichenostomus cassidix. NCBI lineage: Eukaryota > Metazoa > Chordata > Aves > Passeriformes > Meliphagidae > Lichenostomus > Lichenostomus cassidix. The sequence continues at coordinate 9,529,291 of NC_139495.1, read as the reverse complement.
AAAAGATACTACAAAGCTTTACTAGAACCTCTGTTGGAAAATACTGATTATCTGATGAAAACAAGACATTCATTAAACATAGTCTGGTCAGATATAAATACTATAGCCCAGGGTTTTTTTCTCTTGGTTTATTTTGATTGTTCTTTTTCTAGCGTCAGACAAGTTATTTCTTCCCCAGCTCACTTCAGTACCCACTCATCTGATTTCTTGAATTCTCTATTTTTTCTATCCTCCACATATCACTGAATCACCTCTCAACTCAGCTCTACCCATCAAAAATGCTCTGTATACCATCCTGCCTTGATAACCTTTTCTTGAGCATGTTCCTCAGCCAGCTAGCACAATGCTTGGCTTAGGCTTTCCCAAGTCTACTACATATGCCAAGAACCCACAGACAGATGGGAGACAACACAGAATTCCATCTTCTGGAACATCTTCAGGGCCCAACTGCCCCAGGTATTTGAGGAACAGTAGATGCAGAACTGTGTCTGTGTCCAAGGGGCTCCTGGGAGTGTGGTTTACTCTGCAGAACAGGGAGGCACCTCACTGTTTCATCCATCCCCCTAGTCTGACAGCTGCTCTGCCTCCACATTCCCCACCTGTGCTCCTCCTCATTCTCAGGACAGCAAGGATGAACTATGGGCTGGAACAGGTTCTCAGCACCTGCCTTTCATCCTTTCCAGGAGACTCCACTTTTCTCAATTCTACACAACAAGTTTTTAAAGTTAGGTTTATTATGCAGGACCTGGTGAAAGAGCCTTCAAATGGTGCAACTGGCAGAACAGAGGAAGGGTGGAACATCTGGCAGAGGAAGGAGGATCTGATTCCAGAAGAAATCAAAAATTACACTGTTATTCATAGAAGCAAAGGAAGTTGGTTGAAACTTTCTACAGCTGTAGAGAGAATTATATGGGGCTTGATTCACATTGGAAGATTTATAATCCCCATAACCATAAAGATGGTTTGTATTTTGCAAAAAATGACAGTATTTGCTCAGTACTTTGTATTAGAATGATGCTGTATTATTTGACATTAACATCAAGAAGCATTACTGTAATTAACCCATACAAATTCAGAAATAATTTCAAAAAGACTGCAAAATAAAGCAGCAGCTTCTCTTGAGTAAAGTATTTACTAGAAACACCATAAGTGAGATCTACCCTCATAAACTGGGGATTAAAAACCATCTGCTGTACAGACACTCCAGATGAAATTAGTGTTGAATACAATAAATAGATAATGGAAAGATTTCCAGTTGTTTCTATAAATTCTAAATTCACACATGTTACAAGTCTTTAACAAAAACCTTATAAATATACTAAGTATGTTTATAAAGAGTATAGCTGTAAAAAGAGTACAAGTTACATACTGGAAAACATTAGCAAAACATTAAGGCATTTCTTTTTGGATACCTGTCTGAGTTGTACTTTCCATGGAAAAATATGATTAAAATTTTATTTTTTAAAAAGAAAAATCCTAAAAAAAAATAGCTTACCAAGTAATATATAATTAAAAAACACACTCAAAAATAGTTCAGAGAGATTTATTAGTCTATTCAAAAACTCCTAAAATAATACACAAATGGTACAATTCAGACCAACCAGAAAGAACAGGAAGATCCCATTAGTTTCTGTATAGCCATCTCAGTATATTCAGCAAGCTCCATTCTCAGAATACACCAATCCTGAGACCCTCACCTGCCTGAGCACCAAGGAAAGATTATAAAAGCACCAACACTCCTTTGCTTTTACACTTGCAGTCATTCATGTACAAGGGAATGTGCCAAGATGGCCAACTCCCAATGTACAAAAAGACTGGTAACACACACAATTTATCTGCATTTTGAAACACAGCATGAGATAAATAGTGATATCAGGTGTTCTCTCAGATAACCCCCAAGGACAAACAGCAAACCCTAATTCCCAACTTCCACTGAACCCCTGCCAATGTGAGAACCCCTGCACACAGACCTGCACTGTGAGGAAACAGCCACCACAGAAACATTCACATGCACATTGCCTTGCTTGTGTCACAGCATTACTTTCCTAAAGCTCTACTAACATGTGCTTCGAAATCCTGAAAAGCTTTAAGCGTGTGGTCGACTTTGTGCAACCCATTTAGTGTCACAAACAAGTGCTTAAAGCTTTGCTGGATTGCAACTTTGCCAAGCTATACATTTTCAATTTTAAAAATATGGGGAACTAAATGAAGCATTGCAGTAGCAATGTAATTAGACAGCATTTCAGTAGCTGGAATTCTGTCTCTTCTACCTTTTTTGTGTAGGAAATACTGGGAAATTTCCCACTACATGAGATGTAAAGGACCATTTATGGGTATTAACTGGACTTTACTGAATACACTAACAATTTGAACTTATTTTAATGAGTTTCTCTGCTGAATTTTTATGAGCTACCTCTTTTACATTTAGAATAAAGAATGACTGGCAAACCAAACTAATTTTAATGTCTCTAGAATCTGTAAACAAGTTTTCAGCAACTGTTCCCTAGCCTTCCAGCAGGCTAGCATTAGACACAAAATGTGGAAATAAGAACACAACTGCATGTCCTTCTCAGAAATATAACTAGGACTGACTCTATCATAAATTCACTGTCTTAGAAGAGTAGAAAACCAGTGGGTTTTCTTTTTGTCTTTGATTTTTGTTTTGTTCATTTGTGTCTTCACTGTTTTGTGGTTCACTGGTGTGAAGATCAAAAATTAGTGTAACTATGACTTCTCTCTCATTTTGTTGCTTTTGGTACTATGCCCAGGTAAAAACCCCTTTTCAAACATTTAATTAATGGCTTAAGCCAAGTACCAAATATGAAATCTTAAAATACTTTCTACTGAGTCAACAATCACAGAGATCCAGTTTATTGCACAAGTGCAAAACTGTTACATTAACATCTGGATTTAATAACAGTAATCTGAACACTTCAATGAATTCTGTAATGTGCATTTGCTTTGGAGTTTCAGGATATGGAAGATTTTTGTGGTAGACATCAATCTTTGCCACAGAAGGAAAGTTTGAAAAAAGTATTCATAACTAACACTATGCAATTTTGGATCTTGGACTTCAGGTGCTAAAAAGGGTTAAAAACAATGCCAGGAATACAGGTTCTCTGTCCTCAGCACAACACGGAATTATTTCATTTGAAGAAGCAAACATGAAACATTCACGGTTGTCAAGTGCAAACAGGCTTAATTTCAATTGTTCATCTCTTTTTTTGGACAAGCAGCTAAAAAAGCAGAAGATTTATTCACAGTAAGAAACAAAGGTTGCAGATTTACTAAAGAGGACACAAAGTGAACTGGTTTGCCAAGTCTAATCAAACCTGCTCTTCAATTCTGCACACAATCCTGAAACACACCTTGCCTTCAGGTTAGAGGAAGCTCCCCTACCCTTAAGTGTTTCCAGTAGGGGTTTTTTGCCTAACACTACAGTTTGGGGGTTTGTTGGAATACATCAGTGCTACAGATACATACCCCCTTCTGTGTATATCCAGTTCTGTACATCTTGTTCTTCCAGTCTCTGCTGCAGTTCTTAGCCATGAAAGTCGTATGCAGTGTCTGGCATTTCTGTAGAGGTGGAACCAATGCTCTGGTGCATCTAAGAGGCCTCAGTGGAAACTATCAAGAGGCTTTAAGTTTGATGCTCTGTCTTGGTTATCCTGAAGATCAGGTAACCCATGCGCCCCCCCCCCCCTTTTCCCATACAAAAGATGAGGAGGGAGGGGCAGGATCAGAATTTTCACCATTTGAGGACCAGCTAAACACCAGAAGCACACAGTTCCCAAACTGAGAATGTTTTGGTCAATAAAACCCAACTTCCTTATTTACTAAGCTGCTTGACTTCCCTTCCTAACACCTCCTGAACCAGCACTAACAGCAGTCATTAAACATCCTTGGTTACTCCCTTTCAGACAGAAGTTTTCTCATCTAAAACTGGATTGATTCAACCAAACCACACAGGGTCTGGAGGCCCCCTGGAAGTGCTGTGCTGGTACAAGCCTGAGTCACTGCACAGAAACTGTTAAAAATAAACAAAATGCTCTACAGGCCAAAGTTTTAATATCAAAACTATTCACATCTGGAAAAAGTCTAACATCTGTGAAGGCTTGCAAGCATGACAGTCCTTTAAAAAGAGAAAATATTGTTTAATCAGCATATGAATATTTAAGTCAATCTTAAGAGGTGATTAAAAACGACTCATATCAAAGGCCAAAGCATTAAATCACAGTAACTTGCTCTTAAGTTTATGTAATACAGGTTCTACATATAACCTCATTTCTGTTTGTATAGGAACAGATCTCTTTGAAAACCTTCCATTTTCACAGGATTATAAAACCTGCACAATTTAAAGGGATACACTGCTCACTAAAAAAATAGCACAGTAGCTTTATTTTAAAAATGTATTTAGAAAGTTAAAATTTTTTAAGATACAGCACTTACCTTGTATGTCTAGCACCCTTCTAGAGTGTCTGTTTCAGCACATTCCTGGTTGGTTGGAAAGCAAAAAGGAAAAACAAAAATCACAAAGATGTCTCAAGGATTCTTTATTTTAAAAGTCATGTATTTTGTTCTACCTGAGAAGTTAAAGCCTTAAGAATACTAGTTCAGCTTTGTGTGTTTCTGCAGTTTTAGGATGTTAAAGTGTGTTATTAGATTAAAACCCTGAGAGTAACATGGTTTCAATATACTCTATGTGCATCTTTTAGCACTTTCCATATTTCTACTCCAAGACAGCATTTGTCTTTCCAATTACCTTGGCACAAACAGCAGTACCAGAGGTGCATCAACTACTCCTTTTAACTCAACTACAATCACAAACTCAGCCCTAGTTCCTTCAAGTCTTCACACTTGGAAGCGTCAGTTATACCACAGAAATATATTTTAGTTTTCTATAGATTCCAATACAATGGAACCTTGGTAAAGAAAAAGAGAAGGAAACTGCTACACATCCACATTTTGTCTTTTTGTTACGACAACTCAAATGGATTTGTTCAAACATCAACATTTCAGTTATTATCTTAGAGTATGTCTGTACATATATACATATACACATATGATAAAGTCAATAGAAACCTATTGAACATTATATTTAAAAAAGTTAAAGAAATCAGTTGTTTTTAAGGCTGGCATTTATCAAATGCTGTTTCATGTGGTAATATTAATGGGGTTTTCCAGTTTTGGCTTTGAACCCACAGGTAGCAACCTCAAAACATCCTATACATTGCCCAGCCACAAAATTTTACTTTTGATCCCAGAGATGAATCCTAACAGATTATTGTTAATTCTTTTAAAGGCTTAAGCTGATGCTATGGTTTCTGTACATAACAGTGACAGAGCTTAAAAGCTGAACATGTGAAAAACCAAACCAAAACACACAAGAGGAAGAGGTTACAAGACGGAAATGCCAAAAAGGCCCATAAAAATAAATTGCCTATGATAAAATATATTCCCTCTTCCTTCCAATAATGGAATGCTGTTTAAAAAACCCCAAACCACAACTAAGTATACTCCCTATACAATATTATATTAATCCATTGTGTCATCAATTATCTAACTTCATTGCTAGGCTAACAAGCAAAAGTTCCAATTTATTAAATATTTTATGCATATAAACCATTAAATTTGTCTGAATATCTGTGTATTAACCCTCAGTGTTAAAGCTTTTTTATAACACCTCATTCAAGAGAATCTGACAAATAGAAAAGGTAAATATTAAGGTGATTTTCATATTATTGTATGAGTGCTTCTAAAAATGTATTTCCATCATTAAATTCAGTTTTCTACATTTCTGCAAATACTGCCAAATCCTGAAAGATGTTCTGCACTTCCTATTATGTACTAAGGATCTTCAGCTTCCAGATGTTTTTATTTGCTTAGTAACTGGTGTCATTACCAGACAGCAATCTTGTCAAGTTTTAAATTCAAGTTATATACCACGAAGCCACATCTGCCCTAAGTAATTACACAGGAAAGAAAACTTCAGGAAGGAACAAGATAAAATGTCAAATACTGAAAGCGTAATTTTATGAAATACCAGCTGTGCCTTCATTGAGAGCTTCAAAACCTCAATTAATTCAAAACCTGGGCATGTTTTCATCATAAAGGAAAAGATGCAGCATGAGGAAGAAGGGTAAACACCTTCCCATAAACAAGAACTTTAAAACATGCCGTACTCACAGGACAGTGTAAGCTTGGCTTTCTTTATCAAAAGGTGAATGATGTTTAAGTATTTTAGACATATTGACATAACAGATTTCATGGTGGTGTTTTTGAAACCTTCATGAAAAGATAATTTTTCTGATATTTACTTCATAACTGAACAAGTTATTCACTCTAAATCCTGTAGTCTTTATTTCAACTAATTGCCTGCTGCAGCCAGAAGTCCTGGTATTATCTCCGATTGCACTGAGACTGACAAACAGCAGTTTTCTGCACTACACACTTGCACACCAATACAAAACCCACAAAAATGAACAAAGGCAAATGTATTTGCAGGCAGAAAGGCACGGCACGGTAGCACAGCTCTGCCCCTGGCTCCCTGTGTCCCAAAGAATGTCACTGCCACAAGTGTCAGCCAAGTGACCTGCACAGATGTGGATCTGTGCCTACAGGTGCTGGGGATAGTCTTGGTAAAGCTGATTCTAGAATCATGCAATCATCAAGCTTGGAAGAGACCTTTAATATCGTCCAGTCCAACTATCAAACCAGCACTACCACTGAAACCTCTAAACCACACCACCCAGCGCCGCATCCAGTCTTTTAAACGCCTTAGGGATGGTGTCCACCACCTTCCTGGGCAACCTATTCCACTGCCTGACCACCCCAAAATGGATCAACCGAGTGCCATCTAAAATCCGGGCATGTCGCAGGGAACAAGCCGAGCTCGTTAACAGCCCTTGGTCTAAGGGTCGCTGCTCTTCTCGCAGCTCAGTGAGCTCCGCTGCAGCTGCACTAAGGGGTCACGGAGCGCTCAGCTCTCCGCGGCTCCGGGCGAGGCGCTCCCAGCTCAGCGCCCGCAGGGCTCGGGCCGGGCCCGCAGTGCCGCCCTGCTGCCCACAGCGCGCACCTCACCCGGGAGCGAGCGCTCCTCACTAACAAATAACAACACAGGACACATCCACCAGCGGCCGCACGGCAGCGGCCGGGCCGGTGCGAGCCGCGTCCCGGGGCGCGTTGCGGACACGGGCACCTCCACCTGCTCGGGGCCCAGAGCGGCCCGGCGGAGCTGGGGGCCGCCCCGCCACCGTGTCCCCGGCTGCCGCCCCGCGGGAACCCTGCCCGCCCCCGGCAGGGAGGGGGCGGCCGCCGCTCCGGGCACTCCCGCCCGCCTCAACCTCCTTCAGCAGGCTCCGCGGGCGGGGCGGCGCGCAGCCCACCCCGGGGCCGGGCGGCGGCGGCTGCCGGCGGTGCCGCTCCCGTTCGGCGGCCCGGGCCCGGCGCGTTCCAGCTTGCGGCAGCGCGGCCGCCCCGTGAGGCGCGGAGCCCGTGAGGTGCCGCCCGGCCGCGTGCCCCGCGCCCCCCGCCCGCTCTGCCCCGCTCACCCCGGCCCGCTGCGGCCATGTTCCTCTCGCGAGCTCTGCGCCCGAGACCGCCCTCCCCGAGCGCGCGCCCCGGCGGTTGGCCCGCGGGCGGGGGCGGGGGAGCCGCGCGCTGGCGCCGCGCACGTGCGGGAGGCGGGGCTGCACATCCGGGCACTCGCGCCCTCACAGAGCGGGCTGAGGGCAGCTGTGCTTCGCTGCCCCCGGCACAGTCACCCGACCATTGAGGCTCGGAAAGAACTCTGAGATCACCGAGTCCAACCTGTGACCGAGCACCACCGTGTCAAGTAGACCGTGGCACTAAGGCCACGTCCAGCCGGTCTTTAAACACCTCCAGGGACGGTGACTCCACTACCTCCCTGGGCAGCCCATTCCAATGTCTAATCACCCTTTCTGGGAAGAAGTTTCTCCTATGTCCAAGCTAAGCCCTCCAGTGGTGCAGCTTAAGACTGTGTCCTCTGGTCCTGTCGCTGGTTGCCAAGGTAGAAGAGGTCGACTCCTACCGCTACAACCTCCTTTCAGGTATTTGTAGAGCAATAAGGTCCTCCCGAGCCTACTTTTCTCCAAGCTGAGCCTCCTCAGCTGCTCCTCGTAGGAGTGGTGCTCCAGAGCCTCCCCCAGTTTCGCTTCCTTTTCTCTGGACCCAGTCCAGCACCTCAGTGTCCTTCCTGCACTGAGGGGCCCAGAACTGGACTCTGCACTCGAGCTGTGCCCTCACCAGTGCCGAGCACAGGACAAGCATTTACCCAGTCCTGCTGGCAACACTATTCCTGGTTCAGGTATTTTTGAACGTTCTCTGAGGTCACTCCCCAGTCCCAGGCAAATCGCCCTGTCCCTCCCAGCGGTGCCTCGGCCGAGGCAAGCCCGCCGCTCCCCGGGGCACCGGGCGGTGACCGGAGGGCCGCACTGAGCCGTGCCCGGGGCCTGTCCCGGGCGGGCGAGGCTGAGGCGGCTGAGCAGCGCTCGGTCCCTCAGCGCTCTCCTTCAGGTCCTGCAGCCGCACGGATTTGGAATTGGAAGCAAAACTCAGGGCATGGCTTCAAACGTTGGCTGTGCAAACACTCACGAACAAGATGAGACTCATACCTCGTGTATTTCACCTTCAGGCTTAGCTGTCAGTGGCTGAGGTGACTGGACTTGATTCAACATCAAACCAATCACGAGGAAAAAATTCTTCAAAGAAGTTTTGGAAACCCGATGATTTATGCTTGAGAATGTGCAATAGAGAACACAGGCATTTATTCTGTGAGCAGAGTAAGATCATGCACGCACACAATAATTTATTGCACATATTGTGCAACACTGTGCTCACAGCAAATATCTAACAAATTGACTTTTACTAATACCAAGCCAGTCCTGTTCTGTAAGTATATACTGCATCAGGCCCAGTATTATGCAACCCTGCTTTTGGGTTGTACTTTTTTTTATGTCACAAATTAAGGACTAAGCTGCAACTTGGTGCAATGGTCTAATACAACTTTTTTGTTATTTGTAATTTGCTGGTGTCCAGGAGCTCGCTAGGAGACAGCATCAAGCTTATGCTCTGTGCTGACCAAGCCAAACATGGTTCCCTGCTCCAAAACAGTTTTTCAGTGCACTTGTTCAGCAGTGATACCACAGACACAAATAAAGAGCCATTTTTTAATTCCCTATGATTTTAAGACAACATTCCAATATGCTTCACTATAAATGAGTGCTTTGACATTTGAAGAATTACTTGTTTGAATTGTTTTAGGTGGATTGGAGGGTTATTTTTTGTTAGGCTTTTTAACACAAGATAAATTTCTCTTCCGTTTCTCTAGATTACAGTTAGCTAATCAGATTTTATCCAATTTCAGAAGCAAACTAAATCCAACAATGACCTGGAAACTTAGCAATGATCTATGTAAAGATCTCATTAAAAACAGTAATTTGGTCCAGATTTACTTCTGTTCCTCTTCAAATGAAATAGTTCGTTCAGATGTGCGTCTGCTTTTAAAACCAGAATGCAAACAACTACAAAGAAGTGCTCAGTCTACTGTGTAGCATCTAATCAATCAAATTAAGATTACAAAGCACTTAAGGTGTCCTGCTTTTTTGGAATAGCTTATATTTGAAAGAATTCTTCATTTTCAGTTTTCCTAAGAGCACAGCAGCTCCCTTTGCTAGCAAGAGATACATTGATGAAGTTGTCTGCCTCTTCACCTTTTTTGCATTTCAGTTAGCCAGCACATTTAAAAGTCAGAAAGATAAAAAGATTAGCTGTGATTTTAGGTGATGGCAACATATAAATCATGTGTCTATCTTTCTTAAGAATTGAAATTACATAATTATTACAGAAATGCAAATTACCTCTGTAGAGAGTGTATGAGGAAACAAGCATGTACAAGAGCATTGTGCAAGAGGTGTAAATCTCTTTAATGTTACAATGCAGCCTGGATCATTCTAGATATTCCAGTGGCTGCATTAATGGGCATTGCCCATTCATTGATGAGAAGGATACAGACATGGTTCATATTGGGAACACATGGACTATTCCTTCATAAAGAACACTGTAGAATATGAAAAATTACATCTGAGACAAAGGTGTGCTAAGGGGTTTGACATTAAACACAGATGGTGCTCATTTCTTGTAGGCATTTGTACTTTATGAAACAACATGGTGATGGGAGACAATGAAAAAAATACATTTAAAACAGCAAATAACTACTTAAAAGCAGTTTCTTCCATAAAATCACTCTAAGGAAATTGTCCAGCTCTGCACAATTGTTCTAGTCTTTTGAGCACCACCTTTCCTGTCTTGGGCATGGACTTGTACAACACTTCCTTCTTATTACAGAATAGTTCAATAAGAGCCCTCAGCATTTGCCTCCAAGAATAACAATGGACTCTATATTCCTTTTTTTGCAACAGAATAAGGATAAGAAGCAGTGGTACAAGGGTTTAAGCTGCCAGAGCAATGCAATGCTCTGCAATGAAAGGATGGACCCAACTCTCCCTCTCTCGCTTTCAATCCAGTGTTCTGCTGTTAGAAACTGCTGAACATGAAAAGCAGAGAAATTACACAACATGAGCATTTCAATATCCAAAATAATGCACAAATAAAAATATTTGTTGTGATTTATAGTGAATATGTATTTAGTCATGCAGTTGTAAGCTGTATATTTTAGGGAAGGATTGTTTGTTTAGTGAAACAATGCAAATTAATTTTAGAAATTATTTTCAGTTCTAGTACAGGCTTTATATAAAGGATTTGATTATTCTAGAGATGTAAACACTTGTGTTCAGATTTGTTAACAAAGACAATTCATTATTTAAAACATACAATAATATATTCTGTAGTAGTGTCAGCTATGTGTTTGAGGGGGGTATTGCATTTCTAGATGGAATTCATTGAGTAAAGACCACAATTTTGCCACCTAACTTGCAGGGTTACAGAACAGTAGTGCATTTGGCTTACAGTTGAGCAAGCTACTTTGAAACTAGGGCAAGAACTACTACAGCTTCTCCTAGTGTCATATAATTTGTGATTATTACATTCCAATATATTCCTTAAAGGCCTGAGATCAAAAGATTGACAAAACATGTTATGCAAGGAAGAAATAACTACTTTCTCTGCTGAGCTTTCTCCAAAGAGCTGGAACTGAGGGGGGAGGGAATGGGTTGTTGGTACACTGTTATTTGGATTTTAATAAGCTTGTAACACTCTCGTTACAAAATGGCAGCAGAGTTAACAAGAAGTGCTTCTCTCACAGGGGAACAACTCGTTGAATTCAGTAGGAAAAAAAAGGATGGGAATGTCTTTGTGAAGTATCCTGTTGTGGCTACTCCTCAAGGGAACATGCTGGAGTAGGCAGACTTCTAGTGTAAACCACAGAACCAGTTCTTATTTGACAAGGAAATTGAAAGAGGAAAAGACAGCATTTATCAGCATAATAGCTATGAACAAAAGAAAAAAGCAAAACCAAACAAAAACAAAAACAAACACCCCCAAAAAGCCCAACCACTGTTACCATCTTACTGGTTAAACTAGTAGGTTAAATAAGTAATAGAAATCATTATGAAATTGAAACAACCACATTACAGAAATATCAGGCTGACCTTATCTCTGCTAGGATGGTTTTGTATTCTCTAGAGAAACTTGCAGTGCTTTGAGCCCGGTGATTCTACTGAAGGGACTCAATGTCTGGAAGCAGCAATCCTGCAGTTTTGGTCTCCATTGCCAACTGTAATCATGCTGACCTTACGGAGTGGAGCTCACTGGAGGTCATTAGTGGCTTCTCATAAAAGAAAACAGTATTACACTTGAGGTTACATCTGAGAAAATAATATAACTGATCACCATTGGCTGTTATTGCATTAGGTTTTAACACTACCAAACAGCAGTTACTCATATTAATTGTAAATTTAGTCTTGCACTGAAGCTTTAATTGTCTGTCACAAGAAGTGAATATTTGTTAATGACATTTAAGTTCTATTTTTTCATTTTTGTTTGATCTTTTCATTAGTTTCTTTCCTCTAATCCTCCTAATAGCTTCCCTTTCTGGTTATTTTCTCCTATGGGATACCGGTATCCCCTCTAGCAGCCCATTTTGCCTGCATTAGACCTTTCTGACTGTTTTGCCTGTCATGTAAATGCAGCCTCACCTTTGAATATGTGTGTATTCCATCTCTTCAGCCTCCTCATGGCCCTTCTCATGGCCCTCCTGCAGTTTTGCAGATGCTGAAGGCTTACAGGGAGGAGGTTAAGTTGACAACAGAAGTCTGCCTAACTACCCCTAGGCTGCAGGTTTTGTTACCTGCTTCATGTCCTGCTACTCAATAGCTGGTAGAGACAAAAAGAGGTGAACAGATTAAAAAAAAACAGACTCTCTGTTTCTCTTTCCTCCAGGTATAACAAAAAGAGTGAGGAAAAGAGCACTCTTGACTGGTGCTCGTGCAAAAAATTTGGCTTTGGACATACCCTTGTGTAGATGTAAAGTGTAGGTCCCCAGCTACTCCTGGGCAGTAGGTGAATATAACTGCCCAGGTTATTAAAGCTGTTCTGTTAATATTTCAATTTATATGAAACAAAAATCATCTGCAATAAGCAATACTGCTTGCCAAAAGAGTGATGGCCTAATCAGTGGCAGAACAGTGAAGCTGCTCCAAGTTTGGGGTGTAGAGCTAGAGATGGGGCCAGGTAGAATTATTGCTTTGGTGAATGCTGAGGCATCTGGGAGGATATGAAAAGTCATAGATTAATGTGTGTGGGTTTGGGCCAGTGGCTGTGTGAGAAGTGTTTGTTAGCTGTGGGGCTCTGAAGGCTGCTACAGTTAGCCAAGGAGACTTGGGAACCTTTTGGAACATCCCTTTGGGAAATGTTTTTCTAGAGAGCTGAGGGTACATGCTTTGGTTTGGCAGAGGACTCCAGAATCTCCAACCAGTCTCTTGATAGTGGTAAAGAAACCTTAACAAACAAGAAGCCTGAATGATGGTAACTATGGTCTTATTTACAGCTGTCTTGTAGAGATACCAGCAAGAAAAGGTACAATTTATCACCTTGGTGCTGGTTTAGCAAGAGCCTTCTGCATTTTCTGTAGAAATGTGGGAAAAGACATGCAGTAATACTGAGTATGTATTTTCTCTCATTGGAAGGCATTTTCTGCTTCAGGCCACATACTCCACAGGATGACCGGTGTTATTCAGCTTTATGATTTGTTCATTTCATGAATAATCAAAGATGGAACTGATGGGCAGTTTGCACTTTAAAATGATTCCTCATTTTGTTTAGCTGATCTACCAGTGTAGAGTGGTTAAACTGCAAGACATGTGGGATCTAAGTGTGAGGAATTAATTGCCCACAGTTGGTGAAAGAACCTGAACTCTGTCACTTGCTTCTCTTGGTCTCCAAGAATGAGGATTTCTGAAATTTCTGGTAGTTAATCAAAGCATTTGTGGAGAGGGTGTTTGCAGTGGGGATGTTTGGTATTAGTTTTGGAACACTGGCAGCCAGCCCTGTACTTCTAATTAAATGAGAGAATTTCTAACAGAGAGAGCTCCTTGATTTAATTTTAATTTTTGTCAGAATGCCCAGAGCATTGAATGGGTGTCTGATCATTGGAACAACATCCTTAGCACACACTGAAAGAATTAATACAATTAATTTACTACCACCACAGGAAAAATTCTAAGATTTTGTTTACACAGATTGAAACTGATAACGAATATTCAAACCAATTGTATGATACTCATGCCTTTTCTATGATGCAAGTTCAAATTCTCATGTACAGATCAGGGCTGAGAGGCAGAAAGCAATTCCTTTGGTACATGGAAGACAGAGGCTTTCTAATTCCTTACTGGGGACTGGAGAGTCCATGGGCTGCTTGTCCCAGGCAGTAACTGAAACCTTTTCCCAAAGAATGCATCTATCTCAGTGCTCATCTTATTTTGTTTTAGAGCATTTTGAAATATAGTTATAATGCAAGCTTGGCAAAAGAACAGTGTAAAAGGGAAAAACAGCAAAATGTGTGGAGACTGCTGTTCATTTTGTAAGGCAAAGCTTGTGACTTAAGAACGCTGCTTAGCAACAGATGGGGAAAATCTGAAGGTGATCACATCATCTTGCAGTACCTGAAAATTAATTATTAATATTCATCCAGCCTTTTAAGTCCCATCCTTTTCATGCCCCTGTCCTGCTTGTTCCTTGAGATGAGGACTGTGAGACGGCTCAGCCACGCAGCCCAGTTTTGTTATCCCCCGTTCTCATGCTGATGCAGTGGTGATTCAGCTGCAGAGCTCTGGATCAGGCTTCTCCAGTTCCTGCCCCACTATGCTGAACACAATGCCCACTGATCACTAGGGAATAGGATCCAGAGGTGTCTGGGAGGGAAGGAAGGACTGGCACCACAGACTGTGCAGTTTCTGTGGGTGGCTCTGTCACTAAGCCCACACATCTGTCTCTACTAGCACCATTCACCACCAACCCTTGGTGCAACTCCTCCTCTGCAACTTCTTCTCACACCTTGTTATCCAACAGTTTGGCTTCATATGTATTTTTCATACTTTCAAAGAGCACAGGGTGGCTTTTCTAAGTTTGGTTTCCTTAGGAAATTACTCAGATTCCAGATGGAAAAATTTATTTTATGGTATTGCTAATGAAATTGGCAGATTGTGGCATTTGGGAAGCTGTGAAGTCCCCATTTGATTAATGTGCCACTGCCATCATTCAGCATGCACAGGGTAGAAGCATAAATACAATATTATAAATTGGCAAGTAGTGTTTGATTTATTTATCTGCAGATGCCTTCCCTGTGAACCAAGGCTTATGTTGACCAAGTCATTAATCAGCTTGGTAGGCTTAAAGTATAAACATCTCATACCCAACTGAAAGATTCATTTGCATAAATAGTTAAGGAAGCAGGGATTTGCATTCATATTTAACTGGTACATGGTACCAGGGATGTTTTGCTTTTCCCTGGGGGAACTTCAACTTTTCAAATGCAGTTGTGACACAATGTAGCTCAGGATTTACCTAGAACTGTTACTTTTTTTGTTGTTTCTTATTGGCACTAAAGCAAGGCACCTTCGAGGAAGAATACTGGTTTTCTCTACATAGAGCGCTGAGAAAACTTCGGGTGAATTATTCAAGATATTGATTAGGGATACAGCAGACTGTAAGAAGTTTCATTGTTTTTTTAAAGACTGTAACCATATATTGATTATGCTTATTACTTCATAAAACCACATTTAAAGACTTGAGTTTTCAAAGCCTTGAAGTTACTTGCTCTCTCGTATGACTCAGTGGCATATAAATACATTTAAATTAACAGAAAGGATAATCCTTTTAAAAAATAAAGTAGAACAGCATTTGTCAGTATGTAAATAGGCACTAATAAAAGTGAAGAATATTTAAACTTTCTGGAAGAATGCATTGTACAAAAGATCATCTTGCTGCCTGGTTTGTAAGGAAGATACACTTTACATCACATGCTGTAACTATTTACAGCAATGCAGACAGTGGACTTGAAGTTTTCTTTTTTTTTTTTTTTTTTTTCCTTACCAACCAGCATAACAACCTGGACTAGCAGAGACAGGTTATTGTATGCTTTACAGAGTTACAAAAAGGTGCAGTTAGAAGTGCAATCTGTACACAAATGAGATTTGGGATGAAAACTTCTTGCTTTTTTTTTTTTTTTTTAATTTTTTTAAACAGTTGGAATGGAATAGGCTGGTGTATGGATTATTTGCTTGCACTGAAAAAAGACTTTTGACTCCCAAAATGTACATTATAAGAACTGGTAGATAATTAAATAATAGACACCCAGTGCAGAAAATGTTAAGTTTTTACATATTCTCAAAGGCAAAAAAGTAAAGCAGAAGTGTTCTTGTGTGAGTAGGGGATAGGACACAGATCTCCTCTGCAGAAAAGGCTCCCTCCTCTCTCCTGCTTTTCCTGGGTTGTATAACTATTGCTTCCCCACACTTTCCCCTCTTACTTGGCTAAAGTTGATTAAAGAGTTCCAATTTGTATTTCAATCTATTTCATGCAGTACTTGTAAGCCTAGATCCTCCAGTTGGCATCTACACACAACCGGGGAAAAAAACTACCATCATATAGCTGCTAATTTGAGCTTCCAAATTGAAGGTTTCAATGTTCAGTTAAGATGCAATTAGTTGAAAATGAGGCATTATGTACCAAAATCCCCGTGTCAGCTTTGAAACTTAATCTTATGATGAAGTAAGACATTCCAACATTGAAGTTATGGCTGCATTCTCTCTTCCTCTCTATGCCAAACATGTGTTCATAATCCTTTATGCTTATTATTTCTTAACACAAAATAGCAAATTAGGTCCGTATGAGCCTTTTAGATAAATAAAACCAGAGCATAACTGATTTGGCCCTCAGCCTCTTTCGATATCTGCTGGTTTAACAGTGTGACCCTAAAAATAAGGGTCAAGCTAATTACAGTTGCTCAGAAATCCAGATTTTCCAGGTCTGATCTGGGTTCTGCCTGCCAACCCGAATTTCTCTGTAGTACTCACTCTTAGGACAAGGATTTGAACTGAAAAAGTCTAGCAGCAAACAGTAACTTCTTGGTCCTTGACTCCATGCTATCACTTAATCCCCAGCTTTCCTGTCTTACAGGGTAGTTAGAGACAACCCAGAAGGTAAGATTAAACTGGCTTCTGGATAGGTTTTATTGGTGAGTTCGTGCCATGGGATAGGTGTCATATTTGATCCCAAAGCTATACTGGAGGTAGCAGAATGTTTTTGCATGTGATTTAGGATGAATTGGTGCATCAGTGCTAGGAATCAAGCGAAACTTCAGTGTAAGCTGCTCAGAGTATCACTAGACTCTTACTGAAATAAAGATTTTAATCTTAAACTGGTAATAAGCAACAGCATATCAGAGATGAAAAAGCATATGGAAATGTATGAAAGATAAGATTTTAAGGTTTAAACTGACCTGTGAATCAATGGTGAGTTTCAATTGCTCACTTCATGGACTTGCTTTATCAGCTTGGGCATAACCTTTTGCCTTTAGTTTTTCTGGCTCCGTATTTGTGAGATAAAATGAATACATCACTGACTGCATGACAGAATTAAGTTCTTAATTTTGTAACCTAGCAAACAGACACATGACTCTTCTCACAGGGTCTAGTTAGTATTTGACTAGGCCTTGTATTCTTTCTACTACAGTAGGTCAAGTTAAATGAGTTCCATTTATGTTCTTAATCATTAAAAAGGACAATTACTGTATTAATGTTAGAAATCATCAAGTTAGTGAGCAAGCCTACTCTGTTACTGGACACTGAACTTTGTATGTTACTTTTTATCTCATCTCTTTGTTAGTGCACTGACTGAGATGCAGAGACCCGTGGACATTGCTGGTACGTTTGAACAGGGCAAAATACAAGAGAAGGTATTTTTAGAAACAATTATTATCAAGCCCTTATAATCTATTACAGCTAAAAAGTTAATGAAAAATTTGAAAAAGGAATTACTGTATCTGTTTAAGTTATTTTTAAAACCTTCTACAATAAAATTTGTAGTTAAATTCCTTGTATTTAACTGTTATTAAGCAAGATAAATAAGGTCTGTACAATATATTGGAAAACTCTGGTGGTAGTATTCCCTAACTGACTGAGAGTACAGGAAAGCTTTTGTTTTGGTTTGTTGTTCTTGTTGTTTCTTTCTTTCTTTTTTTTTTTTTTTTAATGGAAGAAACATCTCCAATCTGGTTAGAATCCTTGATCCTGTTTTAGTATTTCAACTTTTAACTATTTTTATCTTCAGTAAACAAACACTCCAAAACCTCACTTATGTGCAGAATGCTTCAGGCTTGAAATATTGTACTGTTCCTACACTTGCATTTAGATAAAGCTGTTCACCTTCTGATAATGGAACCATTAAAAACACCAAAATCCAAAAACCCAAACAAAGGAGAGGAGAGAGTTCTGATTTGCGGAAACAATCTGAGCTGGCTGTTCTGGGAATGATCTTCAGAATTAGCTCATTATTTATTCTTGGTGCACTCCACCAATTAAACAAACAGTTTTATATATAGAACAAGGGATGGGCTTAGCTTGCTTTTTCGGGGTCATTGCAGAGCCACAGGCACTGAAGATGTGCAGGCTCGTGTTACCCACCCTGCAGGTACTCCGGGGGTGTGCAAGTGCAGATGCCGATGTGGGACAGCACAGGCTGAAGCTGGGAATGGCTGAAGGAAAGTCAGACATTCCTGGTGGACACCAGTTGAAATTCCTCTGTTTGGGTAATACAAGAGTTATTCAAGACACTGAAAATATGTCAGGGATCCCTAAGGAGCTGGTGGGGCTGACCAAAAAACCCCAAACCACTACATTTTAACACCAATAGCACTTCGTGGAAAAGAACTCAGATAACTTAGTATGTGATCCAAACCTTCTGGCAAGCAAATATTAAAGTGAAAAAGAAAAACTTGATTATGATTTCTGTCAGCTAGTGATGTGCAGTATAATGCAAATATTTAAGAAAACACCAACTTACTATAATAGTTCTGTGAACTGTAGTACAGCAGATTTATTGCGGCAGTTCAGGGCTTGGCTGAGACATCTTCTTTATCTGAAAGATATACTTACTGCTGTCTGTGTACATAGTGCCTCAAGCACCAAGGTTTGTATAGGACATGTTTCAAAGATTTTAGGTATTCTTCATATTTGGTATGGGGAGGACTTTTCTTGAAGTATCTCTAGACTTTTGCTGTGGTGTTATAGCTGCAGGTGATCGAAACATTTACATCCTGGCTAGCTTTTGCTAATTGTCTGCTGCCCTTGCTGTCCCACTGCAAGTGTTGGAAAGACATTATGTAAGGTGTAAAGTGAATTGATACACTGCCAAATACATCTGTAACAAATGAAACAAGAGGATTACAGAGACTTCAGCAGTTCAAATAATGTAATAGTTTAATACAAATATATGTTGATTTTTGGGACCATAGTTCTTCCTAATACTTAACATTCCGAGATTTAAGATGAGGCAGAAACAAAGCTTATTTTGACTGTAGGAAAAGTTAGAGATAGGATTTCAATAAAGGAAAATTAGGCAAAAGTAGATGTGGAATTAACATTTTTGCTCTTGCACATCTCCCACATCCTAATGTAAATGCTTAAGCATGGAATAAGAGTTTTTGCAGGATCTGAGAACTTGCCAATTGTATTACTGCAATATGTAAAAATGGTTGTGAGATATAAATGCCACAAGAAAGTTTGCAACTTCTGCCATCTATGCATAAGATTCCAAGGATTTTGTGATACATAAAAAATACTTTGAAAATTTTCCAGGGTGGGAACAATTTGTAAAACCAACTGATTATGATTTTATTGTGTCTGTTATTTGGACTGCTTGTAATCTGTTTAAAAAGAAATCTAAGACAAAACTGAGAATTAAATGTTGCAAGTACTGCTAACGTGCTGCTCTCTTTTCTCTGAGTGTCAGCTTTCCAAGTGTGACATGTCACAAGTCTGGGACCAAAATGAAAACAAAGTACAATACCTATTTTTTGTAAGCCCCTGGATATTAAGTACTGGACAAGGCTCCAGTGCAACCAGTCTTGGAAAGAATTCTGTGTTATTTGTGCTCAATAGACATCACAAATTGTAAAATATTTAAGCAGCATTCTTGAAGAGAAACAGGACAAGAATACAGACAATCATGGTCAGGATAAGAGATGTGAAAAAGAAATAAATCAGAAAATTCCAGAGGAAAAATAGAAGAAAGATAATAGTTAAATAGGGAATCTGAGAATAATATAAGTGCAGCATCAGAAGAAAAAAAAGTGATGAAGACACTGTAAGATGTTACTTAATTCAGTGTTAAATGATGCTGTGAGTATAGGACACACAGATCTCCACTGCAGCTGCACAGCTGGGACATGGCTGGGACATTCCATTCACCCACGAGGACGCTCAGAGGAAGGATAATGTGTGTGTCCCACTGTGTATCCTCATGGAACTGCAGGGCTCTAAGCAAAGAGCTCAAATTAGAACTATGCTGCCTATTTTTAGGGGCCTGAAATGCAGCCTTGTCAAGTTTAGGCTTCATGTGCCAGTTTCACTGGGAAAACTCCTGGGCTTTGAATCACTTGGGAGATAGTTTGGTATGTGCTTGAAATTTGAAGGTGGTTAGCATGTTGCTGTGGATAACAGGTAATAGCCACTCAGGAGAGAGAAACCAGAGCTATTGCACTGAATTTACAGGTGGGAATTTGTTTCTCTTCTTGCTAATTCAGTTATGTAAAATTCCACGTTATCTGAGTTAGGGTGGATGAAATTTGAATTCATTGAACTATTTATCAAAGTAAAGCTGAAGATATGAATGGTGATTTAAAAATAAAAGTCTTTATAAATTTATTATACATATGTGATAGATTTAGTAGTGATTCTGAAAATTCTACCCTCAAAATTATAAATTTACTCTCTGTGTCCTGGCTTAAATCCTTTAATCAGTAGTCCCAGCTTAATAGTTTCTGAAACTGCATTTAGTCCTCTTTGGATCTAGCTCACGGTAAACCTTTGCACCTCATAAACAGGAAGACTCCTGTGTGGTATTACTTTGACTATTGATTGTGATCTGAACTTACATGAGAAAGGTTACATTAAAAAAGGCAATTCAGTTCCACCAACTTTTGCCAGGTGGCCACTGTGTTTTCATAAACAAAAAATAAAAATGAGAATGGTCTAAGTGCCATTGTGAGAGCTGAGGAAGAAGCTGAGAGTTCCAAGAACAAGACTGCACTGCTGACTAATAATGCCAGCTTGGAAACAATGTCAGCTGGTTAATAAATCTCTGGGCTCCTGCTCTTTGATAGGAAATGATCAAGGTAAAAGAAAAAAGAAGTAACACTGAGGAACAGAGGACTCTAGAAATGAAAACTACGGGAAGCTCTCACAGAGAGAACTAGGGTAAAATGCAAGCTGAGACAACGGAATCTATTTAGCCCTGATTTAATATTCTTAGGAAGTCTGCTTTATAGCAGTTGTGGCTTAAGGTAATTTTGCCATGCTTTAAAAAAAATGACACTAAAATTAGTACATGCCCAGGCCCATTTTGATATATTGCAGCAACATCTTCTGTTTAGACAACAAATCACCATAGCAGTGTAGTAGCCCTGGTTACCCTTACTAACTTCAGTAAGAATTCATCTCTCAGCTAAGTATTAGCTAGCCAAGCTACTGAACAGTTCTTCCCTGTTTTCAAGAGTGTGACTGAGGATATTTCTTCCTTTTAATTTATTGAGGGGAAGCTTTCAAAATACAGATCAAAACTCAAGTAAAAAAATGGCCAGCCTATTTGTATTGAAAAGTCTGAGAGATGACATTTTGTACTTAAAATAAAAAATGGCACAGAAACTTTGAAACACTTGAATATTTCCTTGTACAACCTTATCAAAACATGCAAATTAAGAAAGTGCATATACTGTTGATAAGTGTGTTTTCAATGTAAGAAGGTACCTAACAGTTAAGCAGATATTAAAGCCTTCATGTGAAGCATATAAACATACAAAAAGGTTTATTATTAGTTTGATTCTGCAAATATCCAAAATTCTTGCTATTACATGAAGAATGAACATATGAAATAAATTTTAATGACAAAGTATTACAAAATACTGGAGCAACGGTTTCTGACCCTACTTGCATTTCTTAAAATCACATATTTTAGAAAACAGATCAACTGAATCTTAATTTAATTTAGGTTATCTTTGAGTAAGGTCTAAGGAGAACTTTATTCTAAAATGGTCCTTGTGAAAGGATTGTAAACCCACCTCATGGAGTTGGAAATACCATAAACAGGACGAGTTTCTTTAATGACCCTCAGTTACACTTCATTATGCTGTTGGGCATAAAAATAATGTATCAATTTAGTAATGTTTTTGGGAAATGTTTGCTTTTGGATTCTATTCTACAGTCAGAATTAGAATCCTGACTAAGGAAAGCTTTAGAGACAAATATTTTAATTCTTAAAAATTAAGTTATTTGTGGTTGTACTGTCACTGTGCAAATGAGAAATCACAATCACAACAAAGCTCACACTAAAACCTTTCCACTTTCCAAAAGAGTCACTGTTTTTAACAGCATAGCTACATATTTTATAAACTCTGTGGACTTCTGGTCAACTGGCTTACATTCAAGTTTTGAAAGCAATCAATGCAGCTGCCACCAAAAAAGCCCTACTTCACATGTTCATGCAGAAGAAGTAATTTTGCAGGTGAAGTTTGCTTTGGTTAGGGGCTGCACAGTGACCACACTGCCAGCAAAAGCCTACTTTTGCAGCTGGAGCTCAAAACTGCAAGTGTCCCCTCGAGCAGGAATAGTATCCAGGTAACTTAAACACAGGGACTACAGCTTAATCTATCCTGTGCTAAATATATTTGCTAATATAAGCAGCATTTGCTCCTAAGAGGTTGTGTGGTTATTCTAGAAGAAGTCTCGTATGATCAAAGCCCAGGAGAAGCTGCAGAAATGAGCAACTTGCCAACTTACTTCTTTATAGCATGGGAACCCCACACAGGGGTCTTCACCTGTTGAGGGACCTGGGAACGTGTAGTCTTGGTTTGGGCATAAGGAAGAAGCTGAGACACTCCCAAAATGAAGGCAGGGGGTTTGTGTTTGCTTTTTTTAATAAAAAAGCACAGATTTAAAACATCAAGCAAGGACAAGACGTACAAATTCCATGACTGTTGATCAAAGAGAGCCACAGAACACCCCAAGGGCAGGATTGTTCACCCAACTTTGTGTTGTGACTGCATTCAGGCAGAGCCTTTGGCTCAGTTATCTCAGTGAAAAGTGGTTTCAGGTCACAAGACCTCTTCCACCTGGGAGCACAATCCATACCTACTGCCCCAGGAGGACACAGCTCTAACTGGCAATTGAACCTAAACCCGTGAAATGCCAAAGCACAGGAGCAATAATAACATGCAGCAATGCTCCTTATGGCTGTTTAGAGAAAAAGGCAAATCCTGCACAGAGAAAGAAAAAGGAAAAAGCTTTACAAAAATTCCATATGCACATAAGCAAAATACAATTTCATCAACATTTTTAGCAAATAATTATTTAATTGCATTATGTAACTTTGTTCTAGCATGCAACACAAAGCTACAACTTTATCACCTCTTCCTATACCCTTCATTTTCACCCCATACACATCTCTGCAAAAGCCCCAAACCTCACTGACAGAGCTGAGGCAATATCTGTGAGAAATCCCAAGCCCACAATTCATGGAGCACCCTAATGATGCAACTGCATAAACAGTCTGTTCTCTAAGGCTGGTGAGCTCCCCTTTTTTGAATTAGGCTCTACAGTCCTTGCACTCAGGACAGATATGATCTTACTCTGATTTTCCCTTCTCTTAGCACCAATTTACAGGCATTCTCATCCCTGAGCATACCTGACAATGTTAGTGTGAATAAGCAAAAGTCTCATGGAAAGATTTCATATTAAATAAATTAGAATCTAGGGTAATAGAAACCCTAAGATCTGGATTATAAACCACATACTAAAAATAAAAATGTTCTGATATCAATACAGCCAAATG
This sequence comes from Lichenostomus cassidix, assembly GCF_008360975.1. Lineage (NCBI taxonomy): Eukaryota > Metazoa > Chordata > Aves > Passeriformes > Meliphagidae > Lichenostomus > Lichenostomus cassidix. Next base: position 9,505,711 of record NC_139495.1, on the reverse strand, counting down.
AGAAACAAGATAATTAACAAATTTTAATCTTATTATGGGTGTATTTAATACTGAAATTTGCATCTGCAGAAAAATGTTCCCTTGGAAATTTGTCACAGCTCAGCCATAGAATAAAGTTAACAACTCATAATTCACACTTAAAATGCACAATAAACATTAAACCTGAAAGTGCACAGTCCAGTTTTTACTGAACCTGAACAGAAAAAATATTTTCTCCTTTCATGAAGGAGATACTATTGATCTGTTGTTCCCATTAAAATCGTATAAATACATGTGCAAGTCATAGATAAAGGTTTTGTAAATAGCAAATGTAAATACATTAGCATGGAGTGCCACTGGACCAACCCTTTTGACAATGGCAGTTTGTTACACAGTTGTATCAAAGTTCAATGTAGAATATATAATTTAACAAGGAACATATTCACAAACTTTTCCTTCTTTTATGCTACACAAAATGCTAAAAGTGTTATCTTCTACGTGACAATGGCTTTACAGAATTTATTGACAGACAGTCAATTTGAGACAAAAATGGAAGTGCAATAGGACACAAAAGAAGTCAATATTGGAAGAATTTTCAATGGTTTTGGAAAATCTTGCTTAGAAAACTACTGCACTTTACAAGAGGAAATTTTCTTTGGTATAAAGGAACAGTGCCAACAGTATACCCAGGTTTTTCACTTTCCAGTGAAAGATGTGAAAGAGCTATCAAAACTGAGTTAGAAAATAAAGCCTCTTAAAAGTAAAAGTAAGGCACACTGAAAATTAAGTTGCACTGTGGCACCACAGAATCTCTATCCAGTCAGACCAAAGGAAAGCACTTTGCAAAATCTAGCAAGACAGAGCTGTACTGGTATTGGAATGGCAAAAAGTATAACTGGTAGTAAGGTAAGCAAGCATAATGTAGAGCATAGCATACGAATGTATTTTACTGTGCCAAAGGCTTATGGTCATGTTCTAAAATTCTGGATTCAGTCCGAGCAAAAAATAAACTCCTGAGCAAAGACTGCAATGTGTTTCAAATAGCTCCATCACTGTCAACCCAAAACTGGCAGTTTCCAGAGAGTGACACATTAAAAATGGCAAAAGCAGTGTTGTATCATGCAGCAGGTCATGGACTAATCAAAACATGGCACATTTTCAGCTTGAACAAGACATTGTAACTTTCACAAGAAAACACCTTTATCAGTTAGTCTTAGCACTTAATTCTTAAGGTCTTGGGGAAAAACTTCATTTAGTTAATTCAGTGGTATTACAGAATTGGTTAAAGTGCTTCAAAAAGAATAAAAATAACTCACATTTCTCTATTAAAAATATTTTTTCCCTTTGGAATTTGCCTTCAGTAATAATTAACTCATGTGTTATAACTGATGGAACAGCATTAGCAAGAAACAGCTGGTTATCTTAAAGGGGGCATTTATTAAAGTATTTCATGTATTTGCCAAAGTACTGTGCCAGAAAAGCTTATCTGTGCTCTGTGTTGAACGATCTCATGAGTCATCTTTTGCTTTTTCCTTTTGCTAGTGCCTCGGCGTAGGTCAGGTGAATGAAGTCGAAGAGCTGTGTGGCATTGGCAGCATTACCCAAAATCTTGGTGAGCTCATCCTTGGACAGTGTCACCAGCTCTGCAATGCTTTTAACGTGGGTCATTAAGGCACGGCAGTTCTTTGCATTAACTCCTGGCATTTTTAACAGGAAGTCCTGAGGCCCAGGGTTGTACTTGTCTGACTCGGGGAGGATTTCGGAATCTGCAGTGACGGCCATCGCGGTTTCTGCGTCGGGTTGGGGATGGTTTTGTTTCAACTCTTCAAACAGTTCCGCAGTAGCATGGGGAGAGGGACACCACAGGATACGTAATTTTGGGAAGTGCAGTGTAAGAAGTGTTAGTTTAGAAGTAACATCATTACTGGAAATTTCTGGCTGTAAAGAGCCTCGTGGGATCAAGGAGAAGGGTTTGTTAGGATCAAATTCAATGAGGAGAACTGGCCGCTTGTAATAGCGGCACATGGAAACGCACTGTGCATACAGCCTGCCATTGTTCAAGGAACCAATCAGGTCACTGACACTCTTCCGCTCCACACAGATGTCAGGAGTTAGAATATAATCTCCCACTTCCAAAGTAACGGGCTCAATGTCGATCCCACGGCGATGGATCAGTGATGGAAGCTCACTGCGGAATTCCCGCATATCCACGATTATGGTTTGCTGAACACTCTTCTGTTCCTGTCCACCTAAATAGCAAAATAAACACAGTTATCCCCATACTTGGGACTTCCCACTTCAGTTGTTTCCCTGTGTGCTGCCAATGCTTCTGTAAGGGATGGACTTCTCATCTTAAATTATACCTCAAATTCAGCAGTATATTTAATCCAGACTTCATTTAATTTTTAATTACCATAGAGAAAAATTACTTGCCTAATTATGTACTGTAGTTTATGGAGCATGCTCTGCAGTTTAATGGAGCTACCATGCTACCTGGTGCAAGCTTTGTATAGGTGACAATGAAATATATGAAACCATAGATGAAAATTATTTAAATGAATCAGAGAAATCTTTAAAAGGTTGCCTGCAAAACAAGATAATGAACCTGACCCTTTTTATTTCCAGCTGTTTCTCACAGAAATACAGTACTTTATTGTAGGAATTATGTGTTGGCCTCTACAGCTCTGCAGAAGGACACATAAAGAGACTGCAGCACCAAGGCCACAAAAGACGTAATGGAAAAGATTAGAGAGCATGTGGCAAAGGAGAGCATCTGTAGACTTCAATTTATATGTTTTAATTTCTCTTCTTAGAAGCAGCACTCGACAGTCTCATAACTAACAATCTGCCTAAAAACAACCCAAATGGTATCTGTCTTAATGGTAAAACACATTAACCTGTATTTTCAAAGGAAACCACAGTTCATTGTCAGTGAGAAATAATGTTTCTTTAGCATGAAGAATGCAGCCAATGTACAATGTATCTCTGCCCCAGGTGCTTTGAGGGGGAATTAAAAGTGCAATAGTTGTGGGACTTTTGGAAAGCTCCAAAGTCTGACCTAGGACCTGCTCACCTGCTTTGCGTGTGTCAGCAGAGACAGAGGCAGGTCTAGCGTCTCTGAGGAGGTCTAAGTTTGTTTCATCTCTTCCTTCTCTTTCTTCAGGGACAACCATGCTGGCCTTCTCTCTAAGGAACCACAAACACACACACAAACCTGCAAATTTTAAAAACTAAAACCTGCATTTTAAAAACTGCAAATGTAGGAGAGAAGTGGATTAAAATACTTCAATACCCTTCATCCAGGTGTAAAATTATATATAGTTTTATACTAAATGCAAACCCATTCAGAAATGCAATTTACTGGGTTTTACTACGTTTTTCCTTTTACAAAGGAACTAATGACTAGTAATAGCACTGTAACCCCCTGAGAAGGCACTCTCTGTAAAAATACTGTCTTATACAGTGTAAGAAAATAACTGTTTTGTTTCTCCAATTGACTTAGGTTATAAAAGCTTTAGATATTATCTTACAAGAAACCTGCAAAAACATTACACAAATGAACTTCATAGACAATTACGAAAAAAATCTAAGTGGTTCTGTTTAATATTAAATTAATATTAAATCCTGCTAAAATTATTAAACAAAACAGTAGGTGCTTTGAAAAGGAAAGTTTTGACTTTTTGGTGATTCTCAGTAGGAACATGCTCTTTACATGCAAAAGGAATTGAATTAGCAATTTATTTAAAGCCTTCACGCAGTTAAGAACTTCTCTTTATTAAAACGTAAGCACATTGGGGAATTACATGAAACACTAATTATGAAGGCAGTTAAACAAACTGTGTTACCGAATGAGTTTTTCGAAGGCCTCCTTCTCTTTCCTCAGAGCAGTGAGGTAACGCTGCTCTTCTGTGGAGCCCCCATATATGAGGAAATAAACTCTGGAGGTATAAAAGAGAAAAAAAAAAAAAAAAGACGTCACAAAACTTTGTATTAAGTTTAAAAAAAATTCACAACCAATAAATTTAAGATAAGTAGCAGTAAGAGCAGCAGTAAGAGCCTGACAAGTTAGTTAACAGTATATTAAATTATAAGTTTTCTATATTTTTAATTAGTATGTGACATTTATTGATAAAACTGAGTTTTGCAATTTCCAGGTGCATCAAATACATACCCAATGTGGTGATCTTTCAGCAAATGCTATAACTGCAAATAGTCATAATCTTTACTGTCTTTTCCTTCACTTGTTTTTCTGTTACAGTTTCTGAATTACTGGTCTTCATCATGACAAACGTGAGGAAATGTGAAAATGAATTAAATCCAAAATGAATCCTTTTGTTTAAAAATCATATTTTCAGAGGTGGTTTAAAGTGAGACTACACCACCTCAAAATGATCCACTGCCACTAAAATCGTAGAGGCAGAGGTCTTCGAACTGTTTTTTTTAAACAGATATGCTTCTGCTGTTAAGGGACTAAATACCACTGGAAAGTAAAAATTTTGGTAACACAGGAAATTATGATTTTGTTTAAGGGCTAAACAGGAACTAAAAGGTAGCTAATGAAAATCAAGAGCAGCATGTTCTGCATTGACAGCTGACAGTGCAGTTTTAATTTTTTCTTTCAGACTAGAATTATCCTGACCAAGACAACTTGCCTCAGAGGCTTCCCAGGCCGGCTTGCCTTGTAGATTTCCAGCTGCCGAACAAAAGTGAGTTCTGCATCGTATAACACAACATATCTGGGTTCTACCTCGTGCAGCACCCGAGTGAGCGCGTAGGGATCACCACAGCTCTGCAGGGGGTGGATAATGGTGAGGGGGTCCTTGAAAATCCCATAGTAACAATCGGAGGGCAAGTTCACATCAAAATCTTCGGGAATGCTCTCTTCAGTGTTGCTTTCTTGGCTACCACTTAATTCTTTGTTGTCTTCCTCCTCGACCTCCTCTCTCTTTTCCTCCTCAGTTTTCCCTATCATTTGGATTATAGTCCGGTCTTTCTGCTTCTTGAGTTTATTTTGTTTTGAAGAAGCTGTGAGTTTGGCTTTTTTGGCTTGAGGCCCTGTGTCTGGTTTGGCATTTCCTTTGGATTTGCCGTTTTTTCTGTCCATAATCCACACTTCCGCAGCTTTCTCATCCTTTCCGAACGTTTTGTTATACAGCCTTGTTAAAAAAGCTTCTGCTCCAGCAATAATATACTCCCTGAGCTGTGCACAGGCTCGGTCATCACTGGCACAAATGAGCACTTGCCCTGCAGTCAAGAAACAATACCATGTTTACAGCCTGTAATGCTCTGTTTCCTATCCAGCTACAAGCACCTCCTGAGCCAATGGGTTGCACTGATCCAAGCACTATGCCTGCCAAATGCCTTGACATTGGGACTTTGAGAGAATTTAAATTGCATGGCTTTTTGTACCAAATGAGATTAGAGAAGATTAATGGAAATTCAGCATTCCTTATTCTTACAGTGTCTAAATTTGTGAAGTTTTCCTTCTGAGCATTGGAAACAAGACAGATACAGGGTGTGTAGAAACATACTCGAACAACTACTCGTTTTAAGATGTGGAATAAGAGAGAACTTAATTTAGACCATTCTAATCTGTCAGCTGTGTTAGAAAATCTACAAAACACATGTTTCACACAGTATTATTGACATTTGTGAATAACAATTCTCCACAAGCTGACTCAGATAAACTCCTACAACACTAGGTGAGAGAGCCAGTTCTTAACCAGTCAGAACACTGTGGGTGGGAGAAAAGAGCACTTTTTTACCCTCACTATTTCCTAAAATAAAACTTGCTAAAATTTAAGGGAATGAAAAGCCCTAAAATAGGAAAGGCAGCAAAGCAGTTAGACTCTCTTCCCTGCCTCCTAATCTCTACCTCATTTATATGCAACTCATGAGAAGCAAATTTTTAGGTGCATGAGAAAAATGTGCAAGTTAGAAAGGGCATAAAACAGACCCCCTATTTTTGTTTTGAACCCAAACTTAAGAAATGACTGAATGGTAACTTGATTATTATAAATTTCCAATTCAGTTTTATTGGGCTTGGAACTAAGGTATCAGTACAATACTGAAATGTAACTTAAAATATTTTTTCAGAATATAACAGGTTCTTTCCTAAAAGTATCGCATAGGAACCAACAACATTTCTAGAGCAAGACCTAATAACAGTGTAAGTAAAGCTATTTAATTTTACATAGTTTATGTACATAATGTACATAAGACCACAAATTACTAAATCTAAACTAGCTCTTTGATAAAACTACAGAGAAGAGTTAGTCCCTTCTCTCCAAGGTCAAGTAGAAGTACAAACCAGTAGAAATACTGTGAAAACTTACATCATTTAGGATTCTCTCACCTGGACCACCAAGGTTGTCACTGTTCTTATTTTCATTTTCAATCTCTTTCAGTACTTCTCTCAAAGCTTCCCATTTTGGGTTACTTTCTAGAACCAATTCCCTTTTCAGTTCTGAAACAAAGTAAGATTGAACATAACAGCTCTTGCAGCCAAAATATCCTTCAGACTTTAAATCAGTGGTTAGATGTCAATAGTGTGATGGTTGTTGGCAAATACGATATTCCACAGCCTACATAAGCAACTTGTTATGCTAATGAGCTGGAGAACACTCTTAAATTTAAAAATGCGGATAAGTGCTTTTGTGAAGCAAAAAGCTGAAATATTCACTCATTCTTCAATTCTGAAACTCCTGAATATATTTTTTTAATAAAAGCAACCACAGCCTCCTACCCTTTCACATAAGATAATAAAGACGAAGCTGAATACCAATGGAATGCAAGAACATCCACAAAGTCTCTCCCAGTGATCAGCTGAGCAAGCTTAGGAGAACCCCCTACTTCTTCGTGACTCTTTTATGTTGTTTATTATATGCTTTTGGAACAAAGATTATGTCTCAATTTATCCCAGCTAACAGATTGAGAGCCTGAGCTGTGGAAGTTCATGCAGGGAACCAGAGCACAAGTAATAATATGCAAAGCACTTGAAATCGTGTGACACTCTCAAACTTAAAATTAGGAATGATCAGTACCATTTCCCTTCTTTCCATCACGTTTTTCAAAACCTTTGCCTTTCTGGTTCAGTTTTTCATCTGCAATGCGATAAACTCGAGCTCGAGCATTCACAAACATTGAAGTACTGGAGTCAAGGAACAGCCAACCTGGAGAGGAAATGAGAAGGAAGCAATAGTAGTTTGACATCTGCAATATGCATGTGTTTCAACCCTTTGCAGTAAAAGCCCCAGATCTTCATCTGGCATACCTGCCCTACCTGCTTGCTGTGTAATTACCAGCTTAGTAAAAGACAGAAATGTGAGGCAAATCTCACACTGTTAAGTAACAGCAGTTAAGTGGGAAGATGAAAGAATTATCTGTCAATAAAAACCTACGTCCTTCTGGCTGGTTATGTAAAACCTAATTAGATACCTTCATATGTTTGGGAATGTTAATTAAAAACATCAACATTGCACTGTTTCATACGTTAACTTGTATGGTTATTCGGTGTTTACCTGAATTCTCCCCAAAAGCTTTTTCACTCGCTCTCAATGACTCCAGGAGATTAAGGAAAGTGACACAATCATACTGGGTTAGATACAGAAGCAAAGTACGCAGGACCTTCAAATCCTGGACCAACGACTTTGTCTTAGCTCCAAGCTGATGCCAGAGAGGATCCAAATAATGACGTATTGTCTGGAAATATAAATTGGAAAGTTTAGAGTGTCAAACATACAATATTGTATTATAGCTTCTATTCAAGCTGAAAATGCACTTTCACTTTTCAGGGGATGCTACCGGTTTCCCAAAGTTATTATAGATACCAAAATAAAGATGTGCTGGTGAGATACTTGTTTTGATACAAGTTACCATGTTTTAGCAAAGCTAACATAATATAGATGTCTTTATGCAAAACATTTCAGCAATTAGCAGATATATATAATTGACTACTTTCAGTACATGTTTTCCTTTCCATCTAATACTAAAATACTGGTAAAATATCCCCCTTGCCCCCACCTTGTTTTACTGGCCTGTTGTGTTTAGTACTTAGTGTCCTTTACTTAAGTACAGCTTAAACCATTATAATGTCATTTAATTTCCAAAATAAGATCTCTACCATGAAGATGTGCAACCTATAGAGATTAAGGCAAAAAACCCTCAAATATCTAAACTACAGAAGGCCTGCCATCCAGATTAAATCACAGTTAACAAATAACCGTGCTGCACTCTGACAATTGAAATTTTATGATTTCACCCTACAGAAAGTGTATTAATGCCAAACATTGCAGGTCTGCCAAAAAGAACAATGAACACACAATTATTGATGTACATAATGATTACAGATACAGCAGATGCATGCATGTTCATATTGTCTATTGTGTACAGTGCTTCTCCTACTAGAGAAAATAAAAAACACAAGCAGGAAATTGAAAAGGTAAAGCAGAGTATGCGTGTGGCAATAACTACATACTTATCTCCAAAGTATTCTGAACTGAAATTGCAGCTTTCTAATAACAGCAGCAACAATTATTATTGAATTCATGAATTGGGATGTTCTTACTGTTGGGACTTTGGAAACAAAGGAAGAACAATAATACCAATACATCAAAAACCCTACTGGCAGCTGTCACATCACCATTACAGTCCCTTGTACCAGTAATAAACATGTCATGGGAGAATGCTCAGCTGCTGCTGGTTATTTATTTTACAAATAACATTTCTGTTTGCATGGCAGGCACTTCAGAGAACTACATCCTGTTAGTTAAGACACTGCAGAACAATCAAAACGGTTACCTTGTCAAAAGGTTTAGCAATAGCATTCTCTAAAGAGAGATCTTCTACTTCAAGAGCTGGATTGTAACGTTTGAGTTCCCTGAGACATGCGTTCAGAATGTCCAGGATTGCAGTCTGGATAGCAAGCATAGCAGGGGTCATTGCCACGTGTATTTCCACCACTTCAGGTTTATGTTTCTCCAAAAATGAGTGCACTGCTATATGAAATCTAAGAGAAAAACAGCTTCTTAAGACTTACATGGATAGTTTTATTTGACTTAGAATTACTCAGAAGTTTGTATAAACTACAATTACAATTGTTTTAAATGTAAACAAGTAAGTAAATTCCAAAATCAGTTTCTACTGATGTGAAGACTGCAATCTTATGAACAGCTTCAGAAAACCATCTGTTCCACAATTATGACTGTACTCATTCTAGTCATGTGAGCCTATAGTGCTGCTGAATGATCCACGGAAAATTACTGCACTGGATTCTGCATCATTATTACTCATAAAAAATACTAAAGTAAACCCAAAAAATCTTATAAGGGAGAAACTGGAAGGGGTTCACAAATTCTTTGAAATCACACGGCTGCATCAGCAGATTCTGTAACATTCCCATCTTGCAATGACATCCAGCAGGTCCTTGTTGCAACCCTGCCCTTGGAGCCACTCTGGCTGCACAGGTCTGGAGATGCCAGCTGACTGTGACTGACAGCATGAGGCTCAGAGAGCTTGATGTCTGCTGAGGTCTGGAGCTCCATGGGCATCTCCTCTACTGCATGCTGCACCCCCAGGTCTTTTCATGGAAGTCAAGGAAGGAAATTTAGAGAACTTCCACTCAACCTTTCCTACCCTAGGTATGTCCACTTCTTCTTCCCTGGGATACTGAAAGAAAGACTGTTAAGGAATTTGCGATGCAGAGGAACAGTTCATTAAGATGGAGTGAAACACATTCCAGCCCAGCCTAACAGAACAAATGGGCAGAGCTCCTCCCAAGGCAAGAGCACTGACTGGGTCACCAGTGTCCAGTTCCATTTCTGGCTCTGCTACTGGAAGACTTAGTGCATGCCACATCTTGGCAATTTGCTTTTTAACAGTCATCAAGAAATATTCTTCATATACAACATACATGTATAAGAAGAATAAAAAAATCTGACACGTAGAAAGAGATGCATGGAGTTTCATCACAGCTGGAAACAAGTATCTCCATGATGGCAGAATGGAGAGACTGTATTCCTGTCACTTCATGGCTTAAATGCTCTTGTTTAGTAAGAGAGGTTTGTCTTAAACTGTTAAGAATGTCACTTTTTGCTGTGATTTCTGTTGACTAAAAGGACAGCTCTACCATAAAGTTCATCCCCTCATAGAGTTAAATTGAATCTATTTTCACAAACACTCTCAGAAATTTAGCCTCTTTAGGACCATTTCTGTCAAAAACTGAAAAATTTTCTTTGAGACTACAGGAAGGAACACAGATTAGCAATGTAACTGCATACACCTCATTTTCTTAGGAGACTGCTGTAACATCCTTCATCTTTCATAAGTTTAACTTTCCAGTGAAGTAAAGAAGTGCCTCACCTTGGCCACAGATAAAGCTTCCCGACAAAAAGATTTTTCATCACTCTTTCCACGTGACAAAAGCCAGTGTTAAATGCAACTGCATTATCTGTAAAGGCTTTAATGAAGCCTTGCTTGTTCTTCTGGCGATAAAGTCGCAAGATAAATGCTTCCTGACAGGACTCAATGATTCTGTGTGCTTTGTATACCAAAATGCCTGGCAAAAGAAAAAAAATTCAAGTTAAAAAAAGGTACAGAAAGGTCCAGGTTTGTATAGATTTTTCCTCACAACTGTCTTATACTTCTACTGTTCTTTTAATTACAGAAATTTGTCTTCTAAAATGAAGGTTAAACAAACTTTCTGGGGTTGAAATGAGTGATTCCTTAGTCTCAGTACCATGGAATTGCCAAATAACAGAACTGGGTTAATGATGCATCTCTAAGAGAAAAAAAAAAAGCTTGTGCATGAGTGGCAGGACTTACTAGTTCAGAAAATTCTTTACTCCTGAGGCATAACTTGAACTTGAGCCTTTTAAAAGCAGGAAAAGCAAATGCATGACATAACACACTGTTAGCACAAAGCAACTTTGATATGTTCAAGGCCATGATAGTTGAATTCTTTTGTTAAGAGAAATTCTGGAATTACAGACTTGTCAAGTATGTTCATTGGTAACAGTTCAAGTGTTTACATAATCAAAGAAGTTCTGAAAACATTTATTTTGCTTTTCTCTCCCATCTGACAGTCATATTCACACTTAAGGACAGCAAGTATTATCAAATGTATGAGTGCACCACCAATTTTCTTCATGGCTATGGGTGTAGTAGGAATAAAAGATCTATCAAGCATATTTTAGTAAAGAGAAATGAAACAACAGTTTAATTTAATTATGTATTTGAGGTGAACACTTCTGGGATTCACAGTTCATTCAGCCAAGACCTGCTAAACCAAGTCTTTTTCTTTCCTCATGTTTAATCATGTTAAACAGCACATTGCATTATTTTCCCTCTCCCCCTACTGAAGCGAGGGCTATGTGGTATCTGTTTACAGCTTCCAGTGGAATCATAGGTTCCTTTCTAAAATGGAAGGGAAGGACATCAAACATCACAGGTTCTACCTTGTGCCTAGATAAGCTGACGAACTTACAGAGCATTTAATTTCTGTAACAAGTTTCTTCAACTCAGACCCCAGCCATTGATTTTAACATGCCTTTGCTTGCTAAATGAAAAACATCCATAAAAAAAGACTTCCATATAACTGCTTGCCATGCACGATTAAGTCATGCAATAATCCACTACAAGACATTTTTTAATCTAGATATTGTTAGATCTGTCCTATGAAGCAAATTTTTCAGGACATAATAATGATCATAGTAATCTCTGAACAACTTCCAGGTTATCAAGATGTGACTCCAGATGGACATGATGGGAAACACAGAATTTGTAACAGGTCAGTAAGACTGTGTTTATCACAATACCTTCCTGTTTTACTCAATATATATCTGCTTATGAAGTAAGTTCACACCTGCTCTATAAGCCTTGGTAGAAACAACTTGGCACTTTTTATTACAGCAACTTGCATCAGCTTCACTGTGCAGTCAAATACATCACTTCTACTCAGCTAAAACCACCAGGAATAACTCTTCTTTATTGCACTGATAATTTCTTATCTTCATGTAGCTGGATTTATGAGTTCATCAGCCAAAGTTCACACTGATTTTACATATCACATTTGTAACAGCTAGAAAGACTTTTACTATGTTACCTCCTCATGAAACACTATTACAAGATTTTGCTGGTTTTGTTGTACAATCTCACACACAGACAAGGCACACAGACCCAGATGTTGGGAAGCTGGGAATGAAGCTGCCAGTCTATTGTCTATCTGTTCTTGCACCGACCTCTGGTGGTAATGCAAAACCTGTCACAGCTCTGTGGCACTATAGAACAGCACTATTTTTAAATCTTTACTGTATTTCTTCTTTTCATCTTTCTTCTGCTTTTTTCCTTTTTTCTTTGGTAGGGTAGAAAAATAGAGAGGAAGGAGTCAAGGGGAAGAAGACAAATTACTACAGGTTGCCCAGAAAACTCATTCACTTCTTATGAACTTAGAAATATGAGAATAGACAAATCTGGTGTCCTCTGACTCCAGCATAAAGCTGTTCAAAATGTTTTAGAGTAGAGCTTTTTATAGATTAGCTAAAAGGAAGGAGATACAGCTTCTGAAGCAGAAACTTACACTCTTCTAAGCATTCAATATTCAGCTATGTTTAATTGTTAAGATGTTAACTCCTAGCGAACAGTAAAATATTCTTATATCCCTGCCTGTTAGATATCTCTTTTCCCAGCTCTCCAGGCTGTAACAGCATTTCCAGCTTGCACAGGAACATAAAAACAAGAGTGGCTGGGGCACAAGAGGAGCAGAACATGAGAAGAAAAGGGTAACTCTCACATCTTCCATGTATAACTTCTATATAACAACCAAAAAAAAAATGGTTGCAAAGACCTTTACAATCACAGTAACAGCATTACTTTGTAATACTGCTATTTGCATAGTGTCCAAGTGTGTCAATACAGAGATTAGTCAAGTATTGCTATTTTTTTATGAGAAGTCATGAGGAGTAATTTGTTAATGCAAAAAAAATAAAAAAGGTAGTGTGCATGGCTGATAAAGCATGACATCTAAAATCAGTTTTAATTGTAGGCCAGTGTCCAACAGACCACAGGACACTATTTCACCAAGTGCAACCAATTATTCTCCTTTGAAAGCCTTTTTAAAGTGCATGATTAAATAAAGCAAACAAATCTAGAGGAAAAAACCCCAATTAAAAATATGAAAGAACTACACATTTGCACCTTTTACCTCAGTCTTGGTGAGGGAAAAAAAGGAATAATTCTTCAACCTCAATACCTACTAGGAGAACTCTTCATATAAAATTAAGCTGTGTATTTTCAAACAGAACATTCTTACCTTTACTCTATTGCTCTTACCAGTAATGAGATTTGCCGGAATTCTGTCAGTAAGGAAATCTACCACAAGGATCCGACTTGTTGCAAAGATGACTCCTCCTTGTGTGTAAAATTCATATCGAGTATTATTTGCAATTTCATTGGTAACACGCCGAGGGAGATGAACAACTCCATCTGACCTCAGCTGCTCAATAAAATACTCCTAAACCAAATACAATAAAAACACATTATCATGGTAACTAGTGAAAGGGATGCAAAAAGTACCTTTATTACACATACTCTGGTAATTTTGAGGAGCTGTCCAAAACAAATTAAGACATGACAGTATACCACAACTAAAGAAAGTCAGAATTGTTATGATTTTTTCTGCTTTGGTACACTTTGATCAGTTTCAAACTCACATGTGTGATTTACAAATCTACACAGTCAGTAGTCTCTAAACAACACTTACATAAATATGGGCAACTGCCACTCAAAAAAGCTTACTTTTTCTTGTATTTCAATAGCTCATTGTCAGAGAATATGCACTTAAGAACAGAGAATTGGGAAGAGATCATCCTTTAGTGCCCTCAGCTGTCATTGGATGACTATAACAGGTAGATCATATACAACAAATTTAATCTTATAAACTATGGCTGTGATCTTCATTCACCTATGGTTGCTATAAAATGTCCCCAGGACTTCCCCTTCCTGATGGTGGGAAATTTGCATGGTTCCAGAGAAAAAATAGCAGCTTTTCTTTTTTTGTACAAGTAAGGGAAAACCTGTCATCATGTTTCACCCCTTTCTCCTCACTGGTTACTTATAAGTTATGTACTTGTTTTAGCTCATTAGTGTTATTAGAACTTCATCATACTGCAGGAGTAGAAATTCAACTGCCATGATCCCGAATGTTTGTGGTTTGACAGCTTCCCCAGGACATGGGGGGAGACACCAAACTGTCCCTTGTGGCCAAGAAGGCCAATGGGATCCTGGGGTGCATTAGGAAGGGCACTGCAGGCAGGTCAGGGAGGTGACCCTGCCCCTCTGCTCAGCCCTGCTGGGGCACATCTGGAGTGCTGGGTCCAGCTCTGGGCTCCTCAGGACTAAAGGGACATGGAGTTCCTGGAGCACAGGGTGACAGAGGGTGAGGGGACTGGAGCAGCTCTCTTGTGAGGAAAGGCTGAGGGAGCTGGGGCTGTTCAGCCTCCAGAGGAGATGGCTGAGAGGAAACCTCAGATTGTCTGTCAGTGTGAGCAGGGAGGCTCAGAGCAGGGCCAGGCTCTGCTCCCCGGGCACAGCAATGGCACCAGAGCAATGAGCAGAACTGATGCCCAGGAGCTCCACCTGAGGAAGAACTTCCCTGTGCAGTGACCGAGCACTAGAACAGATTGTCCAGAGAGGCCGTGGAGTGTCCCTCACTGGAGATATTCTAGAACCATCTGGACACAACCCTGTGCTGTGTGCTCTGGGCTGACCCTGCCTGAGCAGGAAAGTGGGACCAGATGAGCCACTGTGGTCCCTCCCACCCCGCCCCACTCTGTGGGTCTGTGCCGGGCCGGTGCGCAGGGCCCTACCCGCCCCCGGTGCCCTCCCCGCAGCCCGCACACCCTCCGCCAGCCCGGGGAGCCGCTCCGCCGACCGGGGCGGCCACAGAGCCGCCGGCTGCCCTGGGACCCGCCCGCCGCACCGCGAAGGGAACGGCGGGCGCTGACAGCTGCCCTCACCTCCTCGGCGGGGCTGGTGTTGAGCACGAGCACGAGGCTGGCGGGCTCGCAGTAGAGGCGCAGGAAGCGCAGCAGCAGGCGGTCGATGCCGAGCCCGCGGGCGCACACGGCCAGCCCGTCGTGGTGGAACAGCTCCAGGAAGATCTGGCTCTCGTGCTCCAGCAGCGCCGCCATCACGGCGCCGCGCCCGCGCACGCGCGCGCCCCGCCGCAGCGCCCCCTGCCGGCCCCGCGCGCGGTCCTCCAGCCCGGGAGGCTTCCCGCCGCGCGCGAGCGCCCTGAGGCGCGGGGACAGCAGCGTCCCTGAGGGAAAAGTTCGTGGGGAAAAAACGTGGCGTGGAAAACCATAGCGGGCGGGACCGGAGCCCAGCTGAACTTCCGCTTCTCCCCGTGCGGAGCGTGTGTGTCCAGTGTTAATGTGAGGTAGTCTCTCTTCTTCAATCAGTTTGTGTTTATTGTGACCCGAGGGAACGGCCTGAAGTTTTCTCAGGGGACGTTTGGGTTAGACGTTAGGAAAAGGTTCTTCATCCACAGGGTGGGCACTGGTTCCTGAGGGAATGGTCAGGGCCCCAAGGCTGACAGAGCTCCAGAGGTGTTAGCATAGCCCTCTCAGGCGCAGGGTGGGAATCTTGGAGTGTCCCGTCCAAGGGCCAGCAGTTGCACCTATGATTCCTGCGAGCCTTTCCTACTCACTATATTTTGCGATTCCGTTATTTTTTCTGGGAACTTGCATTTCTTAAGCCCCGAGCCCAAACCCTCCCGGGCACTCCTCACACACCCAAGGCACCAGCACCTCCCTGTTCCCTTGGTCTCCGCCCCGCTGAGCGCAGAAAACCCTTCTTGTGCCCAGAGGGGTGAGGAAACTCAGTCCTGCCTTCAGAAACAGCTGGAGGAGAAGGACACTCCTCACACCTCCCCTGCCATTCAGCTGAGGGTCATGGAATCACAGGAGGGTTTGGGATGGAGGGACCTTCACATCTCCCAGTTCCACGGCCTGCCATGGCACGGACAGCTCCCCAGGGTGGCCACGGTTCAGCTGGGTGTAAATCCCCCTCTGGAAGGTGAAAGGAGAAGGCTGGCAGCGTTTTGTGCAGGGCTGTCGGGCAGAGGGGCAGAGTGCAGCCTGCTCCTTCCAGCCCGGGAACCTGGGCGAAACTCCCGATCCCTTCTGCTCACGCTGGGGATTGCTCTGAGTTATCTCTATCCGTATCGCCCCCTTTCGCTAAAATGCCATTAAAATGCCATCAGCGGTCAAATATATTCAAATAAACACTTTCAGTTCTCTGTTCCACACTGTCACACGTGGGCAGCTGCGGTGGGGCTTCCTTCGGGTTTTGGTGTTTTTCTAAGTAAGGGAAATTAGGTGCACAGCTGCCAATGTGCTCTTTTACTGCACACGTGTTCAAGTCAGCACTGTTAATGAATACAGACTTTGCAAAACATTCTTTGTGAATTTGCCATGCAGTCAGAGTTATGCTATGGAACATTTTAAATGAATGTAGGAAAAATGCAAATTATTTACAATACATGCCTTTATATTTTAAAATGCGGTACAGGTTCTCAGGGTCAAGTGGAAAACAAGTATTTAAAACCAGGCAAAAATTAATAAAATATGGGGACTGTTCTTGGTTTTTCTCATACATATTTCGTATTTATGAGATTTTATGCTGCTACCCAAACAATTTTTTCTTTGCAAGTTGGATCATATTGCTAACTGTTGCACCAAATACCGTGCTTTGGTTCTCATTTTTATCTGGCTGCTAAGAAGCCCTGTGGTGTTTGCATTTAAAACTAATTTTAGACCATAAAAATGTCAGAAAATCAGTATTGTTTTTTGGCAACATTTCATTTTTATGGACTGCAGGTCATTTAATTGAGCAAAACAAAGCTTTACACAGTAACACAATAATTGCCATTAACATTTGTTAGTGTTTTTGAGTACTGTATGGAAAACTGCAGCCCAATAATGCTACTTCTTTGAGGAATTTCAGTATTCTATAGAATGGTCCATATAATTTAGGAACCAGCCATTTCCTTGCCCTGCTGTTTCCTACAGGAAGTAGAAAGAATCTTTCATTATGATCCAGATAAAATATTTCCGGCATCCCCGTATTATAATTTTATTTTGTACTATATGTATTTTTATACACTTTTACTTTGGCTAAATGTAGTATTAATGTAAGGCCGTTGTGAGATGTCCTTCTTGTGGGTACACATTTATTAGCCAGCAGAGGGCTGTCATTTCTTACCTTAGAGGACCAGAATTTAGGCCTAAATCTTGCAATTTATTTTCATGCAATTTTTCTTTGCAAAACACTAGATTAATATTTTAAAAAAATCATAAACCCACAAGAAATAACTTGAATAGGAACAGGATAAATAAAATTTGTCTAAGAATTAGCTAAGATGTAATTTTTAAGTTGGGAATAATAGGGTAGGAGAATGTTATTCAGGAGAGTGCATGAATACATTTCCATATTCAACAATCAAGGTTTGCTTTTAATTTTAAACATATTCAAACTTGTGCTTTATGTACTCATGTAATATACATTTGGAGTAACTTCAGGGATTTCATTCCATATAAAATATAAACACACACAAATTATAACTTACTTTCAAACTTATAAATATGAGTTGGTCAGTACAGCCCATTATCAACCTCCCAAGAAAGATATTTACTTGTGTATTTTAGAAATGCATTAACAGATCTATTTATTTCATCCTATTAACATGAAATGAAAGTCAGGTTAATTGCCTGGGAAGTGCAATAGAACAAATCCCTGAAGGGGGGATTAGTATTTGGCTCACTCCTCGTTATTTCAATCAGCAATATTAATATTAGTCTTCATGATATGCTTTTGACAACTGATTTGTTTTTAAATTTTAATTTTTACAAGTTATTGGTCATTACTGTGAAAGAGGAAAATCCAAGAATCATGACTAAGTCATTAATCTGCCCATTTGTGTAATGACAACAGTCTTGTCTGATGACAGTAACAGTTATTTTGTGTCATATTAATCAACTGTTATAACTGATCATGTAAAGAGCTGAAGAGGACTCCCTGTGAGAAGAAAAACAATATTTAAATAACTTACGTGAAACTTGTATTTAAATAAAACTCTATCTTTTCAGCTGTGAAAATGTGGTGAGTATGCTAGCTCTGTGGATTTTTTTATTGTGTCTTTGATTTAGTTTGCTGCTTGGACTTAGAAATAGTGATATTTGCCTGTATGTTTAAATATACATTGGAAATTGAAAAAAAAATGTGTTCCATAATCTGGAAATTTATTATAAACTGTGTTTTAGTCACATTGATTCATATTCTTAGAATATGTAGTTCTGAGGGGGGCACTTTCTTTGATCTGCAATTGGCTGAAATATATTTTTTCCAGCAGACTACATACAGAACATTCTTTATAAGATAAAAAAATATTACCCCTATAAAAGAAAACCTAATTATTCTTTTTCAATGAGGCTATTGGAAAAATTAAATATGACATGTTTTTGCTGGGTTAAAAATGAACTCCAAGAAAAGAACTGATTTGGACTGTGGTCTGATGGATCGGGAACATTAGCAAGGGAAAGGTAAGCTCTCCTCCTGCACTGACTCTGCACAGACCAGGAGACACTGGAATTACCAACAACCTTTGCTTCTCCCTTAGGAGTAATTGCCATACAAGTCACAGCAAATGTGTTCAATGTAATTTGTCTTAAGTAAACGCTGAATTAAACTTCAGCAGCTCTTAGTGATTTCCACAGGGTTTTTTTCCTCCACAATTACAAAGCTGGGTTTAAAACTTTAAAGATACACACATACAGTTTGTACTTCAGTATCCTGAACAACCTTAATTTGGATTTTTTTCCACTCTATTTCTGCATCTTGTATAAATAATACATGTGGTGACTGTGTAGAATATCCAACTTAATAATTTCTGGATGAAAAAGTCATGAAATGCAATGGGGTTTTTTTTATTGTAGCAATATATAGAAATGACAGATAGATGAAGTGTTTTAATACATTACTTGTGTTCAAGTCTATCACACATTTCTAAGGGACCTGGGCATATTCACCCAGCAATGTTTAGCTGTTCATTTATTTACTTAATAGAAGTAATTTTACAAATTACCTACTTTGTAATTAACAAAAGCAGAAGCAGTAGATGGTGCAGTGGGGAATATTTCAGTGTGTAAACATTTGCACCATCGTGACCAGTGTAGAGTTATTGTATAGTAGTGGCAATACAGATCTTCTTTTTCAATTTTAGTTGAAGATTTTGTGTTTTCTGACCCAAAATGAAAAAGATATTGGTGACAATATGATGTTATGAGTGCTATTAAAAGTGTGGTTTTTCTTGCCTTTTTAAAATACGTTAATTTGGTAACTTAGATGATATCCCAGTGAAGGATTTTAGAGAGGCCAAAAAATGGCATTGAATGTAGTTACATGTTTTCAGGTTTCCCAAAATTTCTGTAAAATTAGGATTAGCAGTAAAATTAGGATTACTTGTAGGTTAAATAAATAGTATCATTTTATTTTTGTAACATCTGTAGTGATTCTGCCAGCCCTAAGGGCTACTTAAGCAGAAATTTGGGAAGCCCAGGCAGAAATAAATACCAAAGTTCTCATCCACATAAATATGCTGCAAAAGGAACCTGGGAGATGGGAGAACATGAAAGCTTTTCCTACGCAGTGGTTTAATTTTCTCCTGAATTTTGAACTTTGAAGTCTTAGGCAGTATGACACTTTGTTTTGCTGTCAGTTTATTATGATTTGCCTCTGATGCTCTGAAGCAAAAGACTATTACTAGAGATGGTTTCCATAGCAATTACAACTATCTGAATATGCACGGCGCTGCCTTCTCATTGTTTCCATTTTTCCAAGGACTTTTATTTACCAGGTGAATGGTGCAAGGTAACTTTGTTAGGGAGCTGCAAGGGAGATTTGTTGAGTGCTTTTGGGAAATGGACCAGCTATTTTAGCCATGGCATTTGTCAAAAACATAGTGAATAATTTGGCAATTAAAAAATACCTTTATTATCTCCCCACATTCGTAGCCTAATGGAATATATAAGTATGCCACAACCATTTCAGTTCACAGGGCATTGGCTTCATGCAGATTGTTCAGAGTTTGAGCTCTGAGTGGTTGAGTTGGGTGGACATGCTTAATTTTCCTGGCTCTTCAGAGTGGAGTCAAATAGAGCAAGAGATATCATCACTTGTAAAATCCTTTTTGTTTGTACACTACCAAAAGAGGATCAGATGCTCTTTGTGGTCTCTGGAGTCTGCTGTGATATAAAAAGCAAGTACTGACAAGTATATTTGGTCCAGTTCTGTGCTGCCTTTTGCCTTTTTGATCATGATCCCCTGACAGGATTTCCAAGTTATGACAAAGTTCTCCATTATGTCTACTATCTGTGTATCATTTTCTGTATTATACTCTAGTGATACAGCAGCAATTAATTGTTCCACACCACTTTCACAAATCAAAAATGCTCACTTCTTTTGGAAGTTAAATTAATTCAGCACTGGGAATTGCCCAGTAGCTCACTGGGAAGTCATGAAAACAAGAACAGAAGAGTATGTGTCATACATGGAAACTATTAGAGTTCTTAATCAGAAATAAATGTCTGCCTTGACTCTTCTTACACTTTGTCAAATTTGATTCAGAGGATGAGTTGTTCTACTGCTTGCTATTTCCTGGCAGATCTTTCACTGTGTAATCACTCTTAGTCCCTCTAGTTCTTATATTTCGTGTCTCTTCCCTTGCCCAGCCTCTATTGACACTTGATTTGTAATTTCTCCTCACCAAAGTAGGGCTTTAACTTCTAGAGAGTTACATCTTGCATCTGATTATTTGCAGTTTGTTTTGTGTCAAGTTCTTTTGTACTCACACAGCCAAAAACCAGCGAGCTACGCAGATTTGTTATGAGATAAAGTGTCTGACTCTCTAGAGTTGCACAGATGGAACGGTGCTACTTTCATAGGGGATGTGCTACTAAAATTTAAAAGGAACAGCATGAAAAACATCTTATCTGTAAGTGAAGATTCTCATTGAAATGTCTGTCTTTGGAATCCAAAAATGGTGACTGAATGCATAAGGTGTTTGTTAAGGAATTAACTCAAGCTGTTCAGCTCTTTTTCAAACTTTACTGTGATGGATAAACTAAATTTTCTTTGGATTTTTTTAGAAAGTTTTTTCTTATGGGAAATAGATATGTGTAGAATTTCTGCTGAAGTTTGTCAGCACTTTTCAAAGTAACCACTTACTTTGCACAAGCACTTTAGACAAGAATTTAGAGTTGAATTCTAGATTCAGTCATGAGATGTGGAAATGCTACTGCTGTGGATCCTAAGGAATCAAAGTTAATTGCAGTAATTTACTGCTGAGCTGTGTGGTGCATAAAATCAAAATATATAGAGTGACAAGAAAATCTACAGGCAAGCATATTCATTTTAATAAATGAATGGTGCAATTTCAGTACCATTAATAACTCATTGTGGGTATTATTTCTTCTGCTATGCCTCCTTTGACACACTCTTGGTGTACCAAATCTGCCTTCTGTTCTTTCTTGGTGCCGTTATCAACCACTGTCTCCCCTCTAGAGGTTTTTCAGGGACCTCAATCCCCTCTACCCTGTACAAAACCCATTTTACTTCTGAAAACAAAGCCTGGCAGGGCTCCTCTCAGGATATGATGCCTATGGGGTGAAAGACAGAGGCCAGTCCATCCCCAGGGGCTGCGTGGCTGAGAAGGGTAAGAGGTGGTGGGACTGGCACCCCTTACAGATAGATACAATTCAAAATCTCCAGGGAAGATTGAACTAATTTTTTTCTGGATTTCACTGCACCTCTTTTTTAAAGCTCTTTTTGGCTGTGATATGTCACAATGTGCCCCTCCTGTGCTGTCTGGCCATGTGCTTAATGCTGGTTCTTGCCTGCCTAGAGAGTTGCCGGTAGAGCCACTTATGGACAGAGAGCTACACTCTGTCCTGAGTCTCTTTACATCCTTTTTTGCAAGCAGGGCTGTGCTAAACTCCCATTCTGTCTTTGCAGACCTATCCTATTTATTATTTAATGTTGATTTTTTTTGTTCCTCTAATGAGCAGAAAACTCCTCAGAAGAGATAGTTACAAAACAGCCACAGAGATGCTCAACCATAATCTGTTTACTTATCAATCCTTGCACACTGTTGCTTAGTAAATTAAATTCATCAACTCAGTCGTTCATATACATAGCTTTAATTTTATGGCTTTATTTTAATTTTATTTGAATGAAACTCCTATAACTTACTTTTGGATAAAATTAATTTTATTAGTCATTTTGGATAAGTTATTTTGGATAAAATGGTGCAGATATTATCATCATCATCATCACAGGAAAGCAGTGGGGAAGGAGAACAGTAACATATGTATAAATATATGCAAAAATTGGTAAAATTCAAAGGGAAGGCTGACACTTAAAATGTGGCAAAATATATTGGGCAGTGCATCTGATTTTGAAATATGTTGAAGAGTTTTAAAAAATATATCTTGATCTTTTCAGCATTTGAAGATTTACTACATGACCCCATTTGCAAATATTCATAATCCTGTAAAAGAGATACATTGTGAGGTTCTTAAAAGCCCTTTAACACTGATTAAACTACTTTAGAATCCAAACAATCATACTCCTATTCCTGCATAATAAAACAAGGGCCTTTACATTAAAACTGGTTACCTGCAAAGTCTTATAGGCATTTCACTTTTTGTTTCTGTCTGCTCTAGGGCTGGTGTTTGATTTGTCCTACAGCCAGATCTCCCATTTAGATTACCTGGGAAATTGGGATTACACTTTCAATGCCTTATTGAAAATGCACATGGATTAGAAAAGGAATAGATAAATAGATGACTGGGAAACAAACAGATTCTGGTGTTTGTACTTTCCTTTGTCCATTTTTAACTAGAATGACCTGCCTCATAGGTAGTATTTAAGTATAGTTTTTTTCAGTATGAAATACGAAATACGAAATTATTTCTAATATCATGTTTTGATAACATTTGAATTTTAATGGCATGCATCAAAGTAATGAAAATACATAGGTTAAGGCTGATTAAATGTGTGTAACTATGTAGTTTCTAGGCAACATAGGCAACACAGTGTATCACTATAAAGTATTAATTGTAGCAGTTGTAATATTCAGCAACTCTTTTGTTGTTTGGTTCATCTTGTAATAATGCTTTAATACTTTCTCAATATTTATGCTAATGAACATAATTTTTTATAATTCTCTGCTTTTAGGGAATGAAACAATTGGAGCCTTATAGGACAAATTACTTAGTCGTTCTAGAAGTAGTCTCTTGGCACTTTTCTAGAAAACTTAAGAGAACTTCCAGCTTAAACTGCACAATGTAGGCATTTTCTGATGGAGGAATATGTTTGTAATATCTACATGGCTAATCTTGGTTAGTAACTGAAGGTTGCAGATCCATACAGAGGGTCTTTAGATACAGATGCAAAGTAGTTTGATAGTATAAATCCAATATCTCTTGACTAGGTGTCCATATCACAGAAAAACCTGTCATGATTGGCATTAATTGCCAACCTTCTTGGCAGATTCTGAAATATGGCCCAAAGACTGATTGGATAAAGATGAACTCTTGCATCCACCCACATTCAGAGGTAGCTGTTTCTTGTCAGGATTGACAGATGTTAGTGGGGTGGGATA
The DNA here is from genome assembly GCF_008360975.1 of Lichenostomus cassidix. Lineage (NCBI taxonomy): Eukaryota > Metazoa > Chordata > Aves > Passeriformes > Meliphagidae > Lichenostomus > Lichenostomus cassidix. Next base: position 9,482,016 of record NC_139495.1, on the reverse strand, counting down.
TGAACCTTAGAAGGTCTTTTCCTTTGGTCCTTTTTCTTCATCCTTTCTTTGAGTTTTGCTTTTTAGTGTCTCAGCATAATACTAATACTTTTCAGAGAAACAAAGATCACTTCAAGACTTAATAAAAAGAAATCAAGTCGATACTGTTCCTGAAATTTCATACAAGAACAAAGGTTAGCAGAAGAGATGAGGTATTTTTCTTGTCAGTCATATCTGGAAAGTTGCTATTTTGACTTCTGCCAGGAGGGAGGAATGCCATAATGTTTCTCAGTATGGAAGATGAATTCAGGGGAGTGAAGTGGTGATGAATCATCTCAATACGGCAATGGAATATCCTTTGTAGGGAAACAATCAAGATTCTTTTCTGTTTGTTTTTTTTTTTCTCCCCTTAGGCCCCAGAATGCTAGTTAAAAATACGTATGTTGGATGATTTTTAGGAGATTTTTTTTTGCTTACGTATATTAATTCAGACAGCCTCAGACTGTTGTAGTGCAAACCAGTATTTTAATAAGCAGCTGGTTTTGGTTACCATGTTGACATTCATAGTGCAGATCTGGATAGAAGTTTCTATGAGCAATTCCTTACTTTTTCTCTTAGGATTTCCAGCTCTCACACTGAAAATTAATTTAAAACTAATTAAAAAGATGAAAATACTTGGGATCATTTATACTTTTAATTAAATTAAAAGACTTGAGGGAATGTTTGCGGTCATTTTTGACCACTCACGCATTTCAGTGGAAAATTAATGGGAAATAAGTTCCCAGAGTCATCTGTGAATAGTCCCATGAGTCACATTACTGCTGCTTTTTCCGAAAACTTCAGCGAATGTAGGCTGGGATAATCTGATTGAGAAGTATTACACTAGACTGCAACTTATGAGAAATACCTTCTTCAAACACCAAGTATTGTTTGAAACATTCAAATATGTTGTGAAGCTTTTACAAAGAGTTCATACTAAAGCCCAAGAAACTTTTATGGTGGATTTCAGTTTGCAGACCTCTGTTGATACATGGGATTTAATATGCACTCCCTTAATAAAATGTATAGTCAAAAATACAAACATTCAAGTTTACTTGGTAGTGTGGCATAGAGGTTTATGTGGAGTGCATGTGGTGACATGCTGATTTGTGATGTCCAATCCATGTCAAAGCTCCCAGAAGGACAAAGATTCTGTAACAAGGAAATAAGGACCAATCCCACAGTTGTCTCCAGAATCCAGGGAGACATTTTTTGTAGTGTTGTGGAAAGTTACCTCAGTCATCTGGCCTAAAAGCACTTCTGACCTGATTTACTTTAATGGCATTAGATGATGGAAACATTAGAGATCAGGGTTCTGTGTTACGTGAATTAGGCAATTCTGCTCTGCATTTTCATGTCATCTGAACTGTATTGAAAATGCTTCCTGCTAAGAAGTACCACTAGGCTGAAAATCAAATATATGTAGTACTTATGTATGATGTGTTCACTGAGGACACTTCTGCAAGGTGTTCAACCTCTTACAGGACAAAGAGGATAGAAAGAAAATTAAGCAGCTCATTCTGCACCACTTGGTATTAATGAGAAGTGTTAAAGTGTGGACCTTTTTGGGAGAATGCTATGGGTAAATGAAATGAAACAGTAGAGTATAAATAAAAATACTGGGCAGATTGTTGCTGCTCTTGGTGAAGTTGTGTAAATTATACATGAAAGGAAATACCTGCAGTAAATAAAACTTGCATGTAAAAACATCTAAGGCTAAATCATTACCAAAGGCAGAAGTTGAACTGAGCTGAAATCACACGAGGAATCTCATCTTCCACAAGATGGAGCTGTGTGATTTCTGCTTTTGGAAGCAATTCAGTCTATTAGCAAATGATTCTTTGATTCTGTACAAGGACAGGAGAATCACAGTGATCTATCATTTCTTGCTTTCTCAGATGCTAAGGAACTGCTGCAATTTAATTCTAGATGGTCGTGGGGGTGCTAAAAATATTGAATTTAACATGAAGGCCTCTGAATCTAGAAGAAAAGCAATATCAAAAAGAAAAGAAAAAAAGAAAACCATTACCTTTCTCTGTGAAGATCACAGCAATTTGCCTAGCGTGTGAGGGCCTGTCAGCTTTTCTTTATTTACTCACTTTGATGATAACTGCAATGCAGATTTCTTGGGAATGGTTTCTTATCATTTATGCTCTGCAACATCCGAATGAGGGAGAGATATTACTGCCTAAATGATAATTCAAACAAGTATTTTGAGCAACATTGATGGACCTCCAGTTCTGGAGTGTTTATTAGGTCTGAGCAGATGTAAGTGAAGTACTTCATCAGCAGAATGCAATACTGTCTTTGGAAGCAATGACTGGAAAAGATCAAGGATTCATAGTAGTAGAAAAATAACAGAACACGAGGTCCTGGTGCGATGGTTTTGCATAAAAAGGTAATGTAATCCTTTTCCTGAATAAGCTGGGAAATTAAACAGGAGTAAGGAGCGGGGGGAGCTTGTTTTTCCTGATTACATGGCATTGGAGAGAGTGGCTGAGGAGACAGGAAAAGAAACATAGTATAACCTTCAGAGCCAGGGGCTGTCATCAGCACAACTGGGCAGAAGTGAAGAACCAGCATCACTGGGAATCTCTCAGTTAGATGTGTGCCAAGGATCATCCAGACAAAGGCCTGGAAAGGTACAAGAGTTCTTTCACAATGTATCAAGAATTCTAAAAGATATAAGTTACTCAGGTAGTATCACGGGATGTGTCCCCAACAAGCCCCGTGGCAACTGGACAATTCCCAGCAGGGCTCTTGTGGCCCCAACCAAAACAGGCTGGGATTGCCTGGGGCCTTCTGGAGCAAGGGCTGGCACCCCAAGGACTCCTTGAACTAGCACTGAAGAGTGCAAACAGCAACTTGTGTGCAGCATTGTTAAATCACACTAAGTGTCACAGCGATTTTTTCCAACCAATCCCTGAGTTTTACTGTTTTGGATTGTAGTGAGTTAATGATTATAAATATTCTGGAAACTTAAAAAAATTAATGTGATTTCAGTATATCTGCTGAAGTTTGGTTTCAAATGTGGTTATGTCCAATCAAATTACAGCTCCCTTCGTCATTCACTTTTAATTGCTAAAACCTCCAAAATTTACTGCCAACCATTCCTCTGTTTCCCAGCCTGTGGCTGGCAGAGAAAAGGGAGGCCTGTAATTGCTTCCAAATTCCACGCAAGTGGATTGTGTGGCTGATATATACACAATCATCGTATGGTGGGTATGTCAAGTGTAATAGATAATTGCTGAGCTTACACAGCAATATTTTCCTCACTGGGAAGACTCACGTCAGTCTTTATCTCCTACTCAACTGTCAGTTCTCATGGAAACTTGTTGGAACTTCATGTCTTTTAGACCAGGTCCTCTTGTCAAATTTGATCAAAATTAGCCAATTCATTCAAAAGTTGTGGGGGAGGGGTTAAGAACTGACAGGCTCTCAGTGCATCTGTGTAATTTATTTCCTTGCAAAACTAGTGTGGAAAGCAAAATTTTGTAATTTTCAAAATAGGCAGTCGGAATTCAGTAACCTGCATTTAACTGAACTTACAGAAATTCACATGACTAAGTCAATGTGCACAACTTAGTGTTTGAGTCACAATGTTGAGAATCCTCACCCTTTTGGGTTTGTGTGCATATGGATATATATAAACTGATATATAAACCACATTCACTCCTGGAGTACCTGAGGATAAAAACTAGATCATCTAGCAGTTTTTCAGTTTATTTCCTAACTCAAGCCAATTTTCAAAAAAACCAAAACCAAACCCACCCTTGTTCCAGCCGTGTTGATTTTTCAACTTTTTTTTTTACCTGTGGCAAACATTTTTACCAAAAGGGAAAAGCTGAAGGAGATAGCTGATAGCAGATAACAATGATGTTTTCATATATCCAGATCTAATTTGATCTCCATTACAGTGAACAGACCTATCTAATTTTGAAAATAGGACTAAAGGGAACATTACATGAACAGGAGGGCTCATATAGTTAATGAGTTTGCAGTCTATGGATAAAAATTCTGTTGCAGATTTAGATATTAAACAACTTAGTAGAATTGTCTCTTCTTTAATTATACATTTCTGAAATGGTAAAGTGCATGATTTATTTTTTAAAGAAATTAAAATATTTTAAGTAATAATAAAACATATGTACCAAGTCCATGCATTTTTAATTGATATTAAGTAAAATCAGGCATATAGGTAATTTGGTTTGCCTACTTTACTTTTTTATATGTTTGTCTTAAGCATTTTGAGGTGTAAGGGTCTTTAGTTTGTAAAAACAACCTTACATTTGAAGAAGTCATAAGAAACAATCCTGTGATCACAGAAAAACTGATTTTGGCTGGGCACAGTAGTCCTTCTAGATAGGGATTTTAACTTTAACACTATCTGTTGAGAAAGATGATTATGTATATTGTGTTATTAAATATATGAAAGGAGGGAAAGTCTTTAATAAGATTCTTCCTTCTTTCTGAGGGAAAAAACAGGAACCTGCTTGTTTCAGACCTACTTGAAAGATTTTCAGAAATGAATAATTCACATCAATAATGTGAGTTGAATTGCATCCCATGAGGGAAAGCATGAAAAGAAAAAGGCAGGCATTACTAGTCAAGCTTTACTTTTGTGCCACCAATAAACAAGGCTTTAAATGAAACACAAAAGCAGTGAAGTGTGTGAAATTCATAATTTGAAAAGGAGGCATGTAATAACAGGGAAAGCTGCTGAAGTAACTTAAGAACCAGATGAAGGTGCTTTATTTGCAGGTAAGTATAGTGCAACCTACACACTTCAATCAAGCCAACAGTAGGCTTTAGTAAGAGATAATAAAGTGTGAAAGGTGGTTTTGTGAGGAGGATGGAAAGATGCTTGTACTAACTGCTCATATTTATATATCCAGTAAACACCAAAATAGACCCACTGTGTTGCCTTGCACTGTGACACCCAAACATATCGTTATCCATGGGCTCACTTTTAAGTGAAACTTGAATTTTGGACAGGGGGAAATCAAAGTTCATGGGTAGGAAACATAAACTATGATAATCCACCTAAATAAAATACTCACATAGGTGCTTTGCAAGTATCTCAGCAGTTATCAGGCTGTATAATTAAAAGCATACAAAAGGCTTACAAATGGTGTATTGGAATGTTATGGTTTATCGAACTAGAATGAAAAAGCTTGCTTATTCACTTGTAAATGAAAGTTCATTTGGGGTACAATACCTTTGAGATCTGATGATGTGTTCTTATGTAGAGCCATATTTCAGTCTCCCTGGCCCATTTCAACTTTTTCACATGTAGGTTGTTCCTGAAATTATGTAGAAATGAACAGAGGCAAAGAGCTTATAGTCTGAATGTAACTAATGTGTTGTAACTCCCTATTCAAAACAAGATGAAGTGTGTTCCTAATTACTTTTAGGCAAGCCTGATGTGTTGTGGGGCAACTTTTTTTTCTGCAGTCAGACTCCACCTGCAATAAAAACATAACTGACTAGTGCCTGCTGTGCTCTTTGTAGGCTCCCCAGGGAATGTGTGTTGTCACCGTGTAACACACCCTTCGTTTGAAGGGAGAAATGTCTCCAACTCTTTTACTCCAAAAGTGGCATTAGAGTGAATGTTGTGACACAAAAAAAGAGTCGGCAATTTTCTAAGTCTTCTTCCAGGACTTTTAGGGAGCTTTTGCTTGCAGTCTGGTTATTTTATTTTATTCCTGTGGTGGGTTTTTTTGTTTGTTTGTTTTTGGTTTTTTTTGTTTTGTTTTGGTTTGTTTTTTTTTGAGAAGCAATGTACTTGATTTACGACATTCTTCCCAGTGCCTATTGAGGCTGGATAACTATTCTTAACATTAGCTTTTAGGAAAATATCTGGGTTGGGGTAAAGACTAAAGGAAGAAGGAAGCATTGAGAAAGAATAAAATTACATTTTTGATTGCAACGTGTATTTTAGAACCCATAGTTTTTCTGTTGTCCTTCAGTGGGAGGAATATTTTCTCAGGACAAATTTTTTACTTATATTCCCATAGGAATGGTGGAATTTGCAGCCTGATGGATGAAATAACTTCTTAGGATCTCTCCTTCCTTTTGTTCTTTTATATTTACCACTATGAGCTCTGAATGCTGCATTCCTTTATTTATTCCTTATTTATCACTGTGAGCTCTGAATGTTGGCTGAGACTTGGAGGACAGCTTTGTCGTGCAGCCTGTTCCTTTGGTTCTAGAATTTACTTTCTTTCACACTTTACAGCAACTCTTTAGAATCCATGTCATGTATAAAATCTGTCATCCTCCCCAAAGCCCAGTTGTAAAATATACATTACTGTACAGTGGATACTTGATCAGCTTTGTAGTTGAGCCCTTGGTGTGCCCCAAAAGGGTCTGTAAATACAACGAGCTGTAATGAAATGTGTCAGCTTGGAATGGAGCGTCCCGGCTGAGGAGCAGGGCTCTGTCTCTGGGAATCAGTGTGGTGCTCTGTTAATATTGCAGGCTCATGAATGTTTTAGTTTGAGTAAATGCAAAAATCCTTCAAACTCTGTCCTTTCTAGATTTGGTTGGCAGAAGAATCTGCTGCAGGGTTAGTTGGCTTTCTGCTATGATTCATAGATGTGCTTTCTCATCTCTTATACAGAGAATGTTGCTACGTTCTCTCTCCTTTCTTTGAAATGAAATGCCTGTTTTTTTAGAGCTATTTTGAAAAGTATAATTAAATGTCACCAAAAGAATATATTACTTTTTTTGAGGGGTGATCCCTGCTCAGCTGCACCTGTTTGCCTGTTCACTCAACATGAATTAATTGGAGCTTTATCTTCTCTCCTTCCTTTCTGTATTTTATCCTCCTCTTTGTAGAAAGGCAAAAGCTCAGCCCCAGAGATCCAGCTGGAAAATCTCCTTGCATGTAGACAAATGATGGCCATGGGGTATAGAATGGGAGGGAGAATATGAGGAAAAAGTAGGATAAGAAATACTTTATTCAGATAATGTGTTTACCAAACAAGAGACAGAGGTCTAGAAAACCAAAGGAAAAAAAAAAAAAAAGACATGCACTGGCTGTCTCCAGCAGACCTCCTGCAGACATTTCAGACATTTCAGGTGTATATTTTGATAAAATATTTTCTGGCTTTTTAGAGGTGCCCTCAGTTTTTGAACTATGGCATTGGCATAGGAAACACTTAATAAGATATTTCTGACAAAACCCGATTACTTCAGTCCAGAAATATAAAATAACACATGCCCAAAATTCTGGTCCTTCCAGGTATATTTTGATAAGAACTTATACAGAGATCAATATTTTAAATAATTATTTTAAATAATCACTTTTAAATAATCCTGACAGACTCTTTGTAGGGTTAATTACAGTTTAAGAGGAAAGAATGACATACAGACTGTAATATTAAGCACTTGGCTCATAATATGGATCTCTGTGTCTTAACTACATGAAAGCATTTCCTTGTTCTGAGTGTTCCATGTGGTTTTTTTTCTTTTTCTGTCATCAGTGCCATGAGCTTATGTGGACAGTTGTTTTGGAGATAGTGTGGCTCACATATGTGAAGTATAAGTCTCTGTAAAAACAAAGGAAACCAAAGGAACTATTAAAAGACTGGCTAAAAAGGAGGTACTTTTGCAGCTGAATGTATTTTTGTATGTTTTCAGCTGCTGTAAGAAAAAAAGGTGCCATCCATATTTATGCTTCATTAAATAAGCATAAGGAGACCTGAAAAATAAAAAGAAAAACTGAAACTTCCTTCCTTGTCAGCATGAAGGAACCTGTCAGTGAAAGATTCACTGTTTAAATTGTGCCACCCTAAAATGGGGATCAGGAACAAAGCAGATGAATAGAGCCTGTTTCACAGATTCCAAAAGAAAGAAATCTCAATTATTGTAAGTCAATAAACATGAGATTGTTTCCTACATGGTTCTAAATTCTGACATGAACAATTAAAACCACCTAGATTGGTTTGATATTCTCAGTATTTCAGAAAATTAAATAATTGATTGTTTCTTCCTGTCTGAAGTTGGGAGCTTTTTTTTGATGCTAGCTCTAGAAGCTCTGTTTTTGTCTATTTTATAAATACTATTAGTAAAAATAATTGCAGCTACCCATAAACATTGGCAATGCTTATTATATCATATAACAAATTATATTTTAATTTTTTTATTTAATCACTCACATTTTGCTATGGCTTTCAGTTCTTTAAATATGATGAAAATGCATTATGGAGATGCATGAGTTTTATGATTTTATGGGGTAAAAATATTATTTCTATTATCTATTTGTGCTAGAAAGAACATTTTCCTCATACACATGGAGAAACTGCAATGATGGTCACTATTAAAGTGTTTTTCCTGGTAAGAAATTAGGGGGTGGGAAAGGAGAAAATCAGAAACATTCATGAATGCTAAAGCTAAATCTCTTTTTTGATATGTTCTAACTTCTGCAACCTTTCTCTGACAGTGCTGGGGTACTGCTGCAAGTGAACACAGGTTACCTGGAGCTCTGAAAACTGGCCTCTGCAGTCAGGGTATGTGTGCTTGGGCAACAGCAGCAGATTCTTGATATGTAGAGAATGGGAAAGGACAGCATTCAGATTGATTTGGCTATTTGTGTCTTTTAATCATTGGTAGTTCAGTCATCAAAGAATAATGTGGAAAACATTGTCACCCCAATTGATAATGCAAACCCTTGAGCTCACTCAGACATTGATTCTGTGTTCAATTCCTGTTACCATTACACCAGATCTCCTAGATTTACTTCAGCTTCTTTGTCCTCAGATGTTCAACTGGCAGAGTTGGTTTTGGTTTAGCTCTTTTGTTTCAGCTGAGCGAATGGTAAGTTTTGTATTTTCATATCCAGATACTCCTTGGTTTTAAAAGTCCGTCTCCTAAGCACATTGCCTGGTTTTAGGTTCCTCTCTTTACAGGAGTGTGTGAGCAGCTGTTTCTAAACTTACCCATTCCTTACTATGATTTCTAACTTGGGTCTCTGCAGACTATCAGAACAGAAGCTGATGGAACAGGTAAGCTAATAAACAGGATTTTCAACCCTTTTGCATTAGAATACAGTTTTGTATGAAACACTGCACTGTGGAAGCTGCATTAAAAATGTTTAGAACAAAACAGGGATTTGCTAAGGTACATGTGAATGTGTTTGTACTTTGAAATTAACTGTAATGTGGTTTTGTTTGAAAATACCTTTTGTCATCAGTGTTCTATTCTGGTAATGTTAGAATGGAAATAACTTGGAAATTTGTAAAATACTTATATTTATAGCATGTTTGGGAAAAGTAATGCCCAAATTCCAAAAGAAATCCCCCCCACCCAGAAACAACCTCCAAATCTTGTGTTGTTGCAATGTGCTAATGTTGTTTGGCTTATTAAATAGGAGGGAAAGTCAGTAGAATATATTAGAAAAAGTGTTCTCTATGATTTAATCAAATGGGCTGCTGTCAAATACTTGATTTTATAATTGCTACAATGTAGTTACCATTCTCTGTTGTTTTGGGCTGGAACCTTACTGAAGGAAACTAAGTATTCTTCTACTGCATCTATATAAGATGGCTCAAACAATTCTTTCTCCTATACATCTCAAAGTTATTTACCTATAGAGTTGCATCATTACTTATACAGGGAATATTATCATGGGCATGTGTGGAAAATGGCTCTGTAAGTAAATGACAGGAAGCATTCCTCAAAAATCATGGTACAGAGTACCTTTTCCTTTTTTGTCTCTTTGGGCCTGCTCTTTCTGTTACATTTGCTAAGAGGTGTCCCTCAAGTAGACTGTTACCAGCTTCATGTTATTCTGCTACTGTCCTACTTCCTTGGTGTGTTTTGTACAGTAAGACATCAATTTCCCAGACACTGGTGTCAACTTAATTTCAAAATTTCTTTCAAATGAATTTTGTGTGGTATTCATGTTATTCTCAAAGAAAGACATCATCTCTTTGTAGAAGTGAGGAAATCCTCCTGGGAGTCACCTTCTCTCTGTGTGATTTCCTCTGCAGAAATTATGATCACATGAGAAACAATGAATTTGGGTTGATATAATGCCTGAATTGTAGATAGCCTTAACACTGTTTATTAAGCATTGTATATTTAGATCTAAATTGCTCCAATTAAACTATTCTTTCAGTCATGATAATATGTTTTTATTTCAACTGAAAAAAATAGCACATTTTCATAACAAAAGAAAGAAAATAGGTAGTTATTGCTAACATGTACATGTAATTTGTGATTGAATGTTATACAATATCTTCTGTATTAGGAATTCAGGATTCAGTAGAAAGCTGGCTAAGTAATGAGGAAATTTTACATTAGGAAGTTATATAAATTCCTTAAATTTTTGTCTCCCTGCTAACATAATTTAAAAAGACCAAATCTTGATACTGTCTGCTGTATTAAAGAGCCATGGTAAAGAAGAACTATTTGAAAAACAAGAAGTGGATTGTATGCTACTTTTTTCTTTTCTAATTAGCAGGATGGGTTCCAGAAATAGAGGTTGAAGCATTTTAAACAGAACTGAAGATACTTTGGGATTCCTGTGAATGTGACCTCTTTCCTCTCTTCCTTTGCCAATGCCCCATATCTTACTGTATACTGAGCTATTCCAGGAAACTACAGCAGTGAAAAACACGCATGTGGTGCACCATATTGTGAGAAAAAAATTCACTTGCCAGCTTGAAGTAGGAGGGATGCATATTCAAGAAGGCAGGCTGTAACTAGCTCCTGCTCTTTACAACTTTCTTTTACTTTGCCTTTTACTGTAGTACCCTTTTGTGACTCTAGTTCCACAGAAAGCTCAGTTCTGTCCTTTGGTGTGATCTAGGATTGCAGGTGAGTTTATCTTTCTCCCACTGTACTGTGGGTACATCAGGGGTAGCCAGCTCTTGCTCTGGAAAACTTCAAGTTTTTCTCTATTACCATGCAAGCTGATAATGCTTATCTTACAGAACTAACAGGTTTACTTTCCCTCATGTGATGAAAAATATGTGCATTTGTTATGTTAACCCTATAACCACTTAGAAATGTGCTCCACAATGGGTCACAAGCGTTTGCCCTGTGGAAAACAAGCACTTGGGTCTGAGGAATCTCAGAAAAGTTAATGGTAAAGACCAACACTTTATGAAAGGCTCTGTGAGTTGTTCTGATTGGTTCCTCCCTGGCACGAGAATGGCAAATCTTACATGCAGCATAAAGAGATCCTTATAGCATCTGCCAACAGAGTAGGTGCTGCCATCTATACCATTATTTGGAGGGTTCTTGCTCATAGTAAAAAGTGTCATCTCTTTTTTTTTAATACAAAGTTCACTGTTCCTTGTATGTGATTCTATTTGCATGTGACAGTTTCTCAGACATGTGATAATCTGCCAACACTGGAATTTATTTATTTGGACAGTATTTCCCCTCTTGATAGATCTTGGTTTTACTCTGTTTCAACATCTGATCAAAGATGAACCAGATGCTGACAAAACCTATACCTGCTGAACCATTGTCTGTTCTCACTGTGTCAGCTTCCTGATCTCAGATGTCTCTTGAGATGGTTCTTTCAGTTGTTGCTTTGACATACAACTAGAAAATGATAGACAAAGTTCATATGAGTCTGATTTTTTTCTATAAAACATGTTTTATATCTTCAGTAGGCATCTTTTCTATGTAAGACTATAATTTCCATATTTTCACACAGTAAAAATTACATAGCAAAAAGGGAATTGGAAAACTTGGAACTTTTTGAATTAAGAAGCATGTAAATGTGTAAAATGAAAGATTATTCTGTGTTGCATATTGTGTATGTGCACACAATTATCTCACCAAGTCTTGCAACAGAGTAAGCTAAAAATATTGCTCACTCTCAGATTGCCTTTTGATGGCCAGGCAGCTACAGATTTTTGCCTTTGCATCAGCACTTGATACCTGGTTTACTGCTGCAATTAGTGTCAAACTAGAAAATATGGATTCTGGCCAGTTTGAGGGTCTGTTATCATTGCAGAAATGTGATGACTGCAATTGTAGCAGGCAGAAGAGATGATGAGCATGAAAGAAAAGAGATTAAGGATTTATCTGAGGTCTTGCCTAGCCCTAGAAATAGAATCCAAGCATTCTTCTTCCCAGTGCAGTATCTGTTTTGATGGATGCTTGCGTGACTTCAAAATTTTGTTCACATAGTCTGCTGAAAAATTGCACAACACAAGTAGTGCTATGAAATACCCTTCTGCAGAAGTTTCTCATCGTTTTTTAAGTCTAGTTAAACTTTTGATTAGCATTCCAGGAGCTGAATGTTTGTATTTGGGAAATTTTTACATCTTTGTGTATTTTTCTGCTTGTCTGGAAAATATTGAGATACATTGTGAGTCTATTCTAGGTAATTGTATATATACTAGTTTCAGAATTATTTTTAAAAATTACCAGAATACATGTATGAAATACTATATTTGTGAATCTTCATGTTTGCCCAGTTATCAATTTTAGGACGCATTTTTATTTGATCTCCAAAACACACAGTCTCCATAAATCTAGACTGAAATTAGCAGGAGCTGCAGACAGTGCCTCAAAAGATCATGGTTTTTGTTTGATAGATATATGACAGTAAGACCTGGAAAATAAACAGATGGTCAGGCATATCAGGGTCTTGACTGACAGCAACATGGGAACCACTTCAAGTTTTGAGGCTCATTATTAAAATATTTAGTATCATTTTGAACCCTTGCCCAGAAACCGAGGGGATTTTCCATTCTCTTGTAGCTGAGAAATAAGCGCTTTTTCCAGATTTGTAACAGTAAGGTGAGGATTCGAAATAGCTGAGGCAACAGGCAACAGAAAGAAACTACAATAAAATGCCAACTTAGAAAAGCAGAAAAAAGTCAAAAAAAGCCAAGTTGCCTGTTCAGTGTCCTTGAAAGCCATGCTCCCTGCTAGTTATTCTCAGCTGCTTTGACTGGATTCCCCCAGCATCGTTAATCGCTCCATCTGTTCTGCAGCTTGCAGTCCTCCCTTTGCTCTTTGCTCCCTCTGATCCACTTGGCTGTAGTTCACAGCAGCCTCTACACTTCTTCAGTGAGTTCAGAATAAGATAAATGACAAAAGAAGTCTTTGCTAAAGAAAATGTGACTCCTGGTTTGGTGTCTTCTCCTTACCTTTCTCTAAAATAAAACCCAAAGTAAGCCTGTTTTGCTTATAATTTCTCTAGTAACTTTGGAAGGTCTATGTTTAGTCAAAATAACTTCTTCCTGATGAAAATTTATTGCTGGATAAGTGGGTGCAGTTTAGTTTCCCATCCTTGAATGGCTGTGTGTTGTATTTCCCTCTGCTCTACAGTTTAGCTGTCATTTAAAGAAAGGTTCCAAAACCCATTGTGTATCGAGGGGGCCTGCTTTGCCGTGCTCCTTTGTCCCACCTTAGTCAATCTGGAATGCTTTCAGAGCTCTCCAGATCTGCATGGGATGTTCCTACCCCTTGGAGCTTCTCTCTGGGTTTCAGCAATAGGTGTGGTTAACCCAAAGGCTGGAAGGAGGCAGTGCTCATGCTGTTCTGATCTGTGATGTACCTTCCGAAGGCTGAGGCTTTTGTATCAGGTCCCCAAATATATACTGCAAAGAGAATTAGTGTTTGCACAATGTGGGAGGATGGGATAGTAAATAGTGACAACAACACCATGTAGATTTTTTAAAGTTTCAAACATTTTAATAGTTTTATTTCATGTTGTTCTATTTTTCGAATAAAAATTCCAAACATTTACAGAACTGAATCACTAAGGATTTTGATTTTAGTTTGTATCCTTACCATGGTTTTAATTTCTCAGTTGTTTTGTCTAAAATACCTCCTTTTCCCCACAAAACCTCCTTTTTCAAACCCACGTCTGTTAAAAATTTGCCATTACAGAATGCAAATAATTACTCTGTGGTAGCAGAGGGGAATTTATTTGCCTTGATTTCTGTAGGTGATTATCTCCTGGAGCATGCAGGGAATCCCTCAGCTCGGTGAGCAGTTGTGAAGCAGCAGCAGAGAGGTCTGTGCAGTGTGGGCAGCTCAGGGCTGAGCTCAGGGCTGAGCACCCAGCAGGGCAATTCCTGTGCTCCTCACAGAGCTTCCTGCTCACTGCCTCCAGCCCGGGGGCTTCTCATGGCCAAAGTGGAATTGTACGTTTATATCTGCAGGCCTCATGCTGAAGTCCTTTTTCTTAATCATATTCAAACAAGTTCTCCTTCAGATTATTAATATCTCTGGGCGCATTTGAAATTATGCTGCCGGGAGGACAAAAACCAAATATTAGAATCTTTCCAGGTGTCTTTCATGTGCATTCGATTTTCTTCTGACTGTGAAGAATATGCATCTTTTCCCCTCTCCTCACCCTCCAATCTAGCAGAAGAGGCTACTTCTTTTTTTTTTTTTTCTAGTGGTTCCCTGTTTTTTCCTCAGTTTTTCTTTACCCATGATACAATTTTCAGGATTAATCCCACTTTTATAGCTATATATCTGGTGACTGCAGGACTTAATTGTAACATTTCTAATGATCAACTCTGTCACTGCTTCTTACAATATATAGAAAAAAATCAAGATATGGGACACCAAAATGACTTTTTGTTATTTTCTTTCCTGTCACTCAGTAGCAGTGAGGCAGAACATTGCAGAAGTGAAGTATTAAACCACAGAGAAGGCTAAGAAACTGCCTTTTATTTCTTTATTTTGAGATAGTGTCAAAAGTCTTCTTTCAAGATGACTTTTTTAGTCTTCTACCACTTGGTCTCAAGAGTTTTTTCTGTGGATGTTCAAAAGTGAAGGGAAGGTACATCTCATGCCCAGCACTGTGAGATCACAATGTCAGACTCTTTTCAGGTTTCTTTCATTCCTACTCTCTAAATAGTTCCTTTGTAAAATGGTTTTACACATTTTGATCATCTGAAAATTTTTAGGTGTTGTATGAATTTTTCTTTAAATTACCGGAAGGTTCTGTCAGATCTCATGACACATAGAAATATCCCATTGTCTGTTGAACTACAGCTGAAACAGGCTGGGCAAGGCAGCAGTTCTAGGCATGTACAGTGTAGGTGATGAAGTTTGCAGCTGTGGAGCTGCTCTTGTGGGACAATACTGAGCAGCCACTGTGGCCACTGAGAGGTGACAGTGTAACATCAATTACAGACTGCTGAAACATTGGTCGCTGATTAAATGTGTATTTGGGAGGACCTAAACTTTGTTTTGTGGATGGGGGATATTATGTCACATGATGTATCTGCCAAATTATTTCCAATAGCAAGGTCATTTAGTTCACTCATTCTTCAAATAAGCATAGCAAAGTGTATTTTTTCTTATCTCTTATTGGTAGCTGGAGAATTATTTTACAACTGTGTTTTTAGTCTGGAAAAACAAACACCACTCCTGGAGACTATAGAGTGGCCTGTATGTGAGTAAAATATAAAAACTAGGTGTTTCCTTAGGGTGCTGGAAACTTTATGGATATCAGGGATGATTTAGATGTATCTAGCTGGTCACTGATTATTTCTGGACAGCTTTGCTAGAAGGTCCTAATTGATGCTTATTGAAGTTTTCATTTCTCAGAATAACAAAGAAGCTTAGTCTTGGACAAAGCACCATGAAAATGTCAATTTTCCTTGTGTTTCTTCCTTATCTTCCTTCTTTCTTTTCAGAAATACTTGCAATACAAATACAAGTTCTCTTGCTTCTAAATCTAATTTTCTTTTTTTTTTTTTTTTAATCTGTTTCTTGCTCCAGTATTACTGGTATCCAGCTGAGTCTGTCTCTGAACTCTGTCACTTTTTTCCCTTTTTTCTTTTTTTCTGGTTTTTTTCCCCAGTTCCAGTAATTTCCCTTCATCTCTGTCTGTTCAAGTTAACTGGAGAAAAAACCTTTTCATCTTTGCAATCTGATAACAAGAAATTTCTTTGAAAGCTGGTTTAAGGTTGTCCTTTCTCAGTGTCATTGTTTGCCTGACAATATTTTGGTTATTGATGACATTTCCTGCTGCTTCCATTTTGTACTGGTGACCCAAATCCTGAATTCATCTAACTTGATCTTTCTTTGGTTTCATGTCCTCTAAGTGTTGTCAGATTGTTTTGTGACCTGGTTTACTATGTGCAACTGGGGAGAACTTTTTCCCCTCTTGTCCTTTCCCCTGTCCCCTGGCATACATGATGTGTTTTATAGAAGATACAGGTCTTGCTGCCTACTTGTAAGTCCCTGTTTTAGTTGCTCTTGGTTTGTGCCACTGATGCAAAAGATAAATTATTTCCAATTCACAGTGTGCCAGGGAAGGTGTATGTTGTTATCTCTGCTTCAATATGGCCAAATTCAAATTAGCTTTCATATTGTAAAATTATTTATGGCAGTTTATTTTCCACTAGGGATTAAACGATTATGTATTTTTTCCTGTGGTTTTTCCTGTTAGCTTTGCCAAAATCTGGAAGCATAAAAGGGAGACATTTTGTCCTGCTTTTCATGATAGCAATGAAACTATTAGCCAGGATTTAAGTCTAGTCCTATATTAAGAGCCAATGTGAAGCTTGTGCACAAAAGAAGTTTATTTTAGAGCCTGAGTAAAATTTAAGAAAAAATATTTAGAGACTATATGGACAATTTCCTGGTCTGGAGTCTTTGTATTGAATTATGAGCTAAATTAAGAATGTGCCTTATTTTAGGGACACTTACTAGTCAAAATTAAGCTACAAAGAGCACAGATTGACTCTCGGTTAATGAAAATGGTGTTTTCATTAAACATTCCCATTAGTCATTGATATTGGTTTGTTACTGCTTCTATCTCTGCCATGATCTTAAGAATTATATGCTGGATTTTGTAAGAAAAACATTTCAATACTAAAGTCACTGGTAGGCGTTTGAAAGAGCTGCCTGTTTTCTTCCCAAAGAAACACAATGCTTCTGATCTGCTCTCCGGTGCTATCATACTCCTTTTTGATATCAGGCAGTTCCTGTAGAATTCTGCTGTGAAGATGTGTGATGCTGGAGTTAAGCTGAGGCAGTGCTTGCTGCCCTGCTCCTGCCCCTTTCCTTGGGCTGGCTGTGTTGCTGCAGTGCCCTCAGTGTGCCCAGGCTGAGGAGCACACTGACAAATCTCACCCCAGCTGGCATGGATTGTCCTGATCCCCTTCTCCAAACCAGCTCACTGCCGGGAATGGCAAAGCTTTTGCACAGGGAACAGCAAAAGTTGTAGGTAAAGGAGAAATAAGAATAAGAACTTTCTTCCTAGCAGCAATTAGTGAGTTACAATAACGAATACATTTAGCTTTTGGAGCTGCTGTGGTTATATACTATCTGTATTATGGTTGAAAGATGACTCACAATTTTCCAGCTTTTACCCAGTTCTGCAGGAGCTCCACTAACTGACTCTGGCTGATTGGTGAGAGCTCAGAAGTGGATGTGCAATACTGCTTGCCTGTATTGGGCAGATAATAGCAACAATTCTTTGTTATTCCACTTACCAGCTATGTGATTCCAGGTAAGGGTTCAGGCTAAGCCAGAAGGTGCAGGTTTTGTAGGATTCTCAGAAGATGCCACCACTTCCATGGCTCTGCACTATGCACATTTCTCAGAGTACATGCAGGGCTGCTTTGCACAGATGCAGAGTAGCAGCCTGGGCTGGGTTTGTGCAGTGCACAAACATAAAACACATCATAAACCACTCAAATGACCTCACCAGAGACAGTTTCCACGTCAGTTTTGTCAGTGCCAAGACTGAATGATGATGAGCAAACTATTCAGTAATTCGGTGTCTGGCTTTTTTTTTAATCAGCATTGTGTTACTGCATGCCTTGAACACGATCTGGAAATTTGGTGTTGTGGAAAAACCTCTGGAGCAGATGCCTTGGATTATTATGTGATGCATGAGGCTGATAGAGCTGGCATGCAGTTATACAGGTAATAATAAAGCTGGCATACGGTTGTACATATGTGTGGCTTTCATAACCATTCCCCCCCTAAGATACCTTTGCTTACATTTTCCAGTACTTAAAAAGGAGTTTCCTTTTAACCACTCAAATTCAATTAAGTACCTATTTCATTTACTATGTGTTTGAAGGCAGAACCATTGCAACCCACTTTGCTTCTGGAGCTGCAGTAAGCAAGGGTTTCCTTTGGCCAGCAATCTAATGAGACTTGCATTTTATTGCTGACTTCATCAGTTACTGTTGATAGCAAAAGAGTATTAACTCAGAGGCTCTGCTCTTTACTAGAGAGTACCATAATGAGACTATTCTGACCTATTTTAAGTATCTCTCTCTCTGACACTTCCCTCTGGTCCTCCCACTTGTGTCCTCCACTTTCCTTAGCTCTGTGGGTGTTCTCCCTTTTACTGAGCCCTGAATACTATTTCCAAGACCATAAGGAACCCTGGCATTAGCGTGAGCAAAAAATTAAAGTAATTGCAACAGTAAACATTGGTAAAGAGTCCTACAAAGTTTTTCTGTCTGCAAGTCCCATTTGTCTCTTTCCAAATGCCAGAAGATATATTTACAAATGCCAAATAAAACTAAATAAAGTTTGCTGCATGCCCCGAAGGTCAACACACACTGGCTGTTTTAGACAAAGAATGGGTAATAAAAAATTGACTTTTCATCTTCTTCAGATAAAGTGTTTTTTTCTTCCTTTATATTTTCATCTTTGTTAATATATTTGTTATTTTGGATGCAAAGCATTTTGTATCTTCTCCACTGACTCATTGTTCAGTGAATATGGTAGTGGACTCCAAAATACCCCAAAGACAAAAGCATTTAACTACTAACTGTGTGCTTGATGTGTATTCTTGGCAACTTGTTCCGTGTTGTTTACTGAAAACCAGATGAAAATACTTGTAATACAGCTATCAGTTTATTTTAGCAAAATCTTAAATAATAAGACAACAGCAGTTACATTTTTTTCTGTGAATTACAGTGTTAATTGTTAATGATTTCAGTAGCTATTGGCATTTTCTAGAGCTCTTCCTTAGAACAGTAGTACCTGTTGTTTTCTCCTATATTTCTCTTTCAGACATTTTAAAAATAAGCCTTATCGAACATTGAAAGCACATTTCTCTTCAATTTGGTCCATCTTTTTTTTCAGAAGTCCTGTGGTTTTGTTATTGAGGGAAATGGTAGATGCTGATCAGACCTCACTTGTTTATTTATCTATACTCATAATCTTCAAAATCATGGTCACAATTGTTATTACTCAGCTACAGAAGAGATTCACTTGGATACAAAATGTCTCAGTTATTGTAAAAATCTTTACAATATCAAATAGAAGATTTGGGATTAAGAATTTGTTGTATTACAAACAATAAATCCATTTTTTTTTCCTGGTATTTGTTTTCCTGCATGTAATGGTGTTTCCAAGGTGATGAAAATAAGGAGAGATACTGATGCTGTTGTAACTTGTGAACTCATATAAGAAAATCTTCAAAGATGAAATAGAGTAATTTTAACTAAAGAAAGCATTATAATGGCACAAGCTTTTGTGATTTGGTATGTATGTTGAACTCCAAGCCCTACTCTTAGTTTGTTTTGCTATACTGTGAAGGTGAGATAAATTCATAATTTCACCTATATGATAAGTCTTCAGAAAAAGTGGGTTTGGGGAAGATTTTAGAAATATTTAAAACTCTGTTCCTATGTGGAAGCACTTGTCTTCTGCTTCAACACAACTGATGAGTATTTCTAGGTGGCATGGTCTTGTACAATTTATTTTCCTGGCTTCAGAAAGTTTAATCTATAATTCTGGACTCTTGCAGGGTGTTTTTTAATGCATTTGTAGACTGCACTGAAGTCTTTGTTTGGGAGATGCTGGGAAATAGGAATCTGTATCATAATCAATTTGGAAGAGCAGTTTTCTGCTGCCTGCCCTCACAAGGTGCAGTCTGGCAATAATACAGATATGCTTCTAGAGTAACGGGGGCTGTTTACAAGTCTGCAAGCAACCTTCCCTCCCTGCAACTGTTTTCAGGGAGCAGAGTCAGTGACAGATGCCCTAGAAATAACTAAGCAGTGTGTGTTGCTATGGAAGCTGTTCTACTGCTTGATGTGCACTGTATCATCCAATTTAGAAGAGCTTTAGAGCCAATCAAATAGCCTTTTTTTTTTTCCCCTAAAATTTGCCTTTAGGGGCAAATCCTGGGAATTGGAGCACAGCCTAAGCAACTAGAGAATTCCACATGCCAAAAAAGAAGTGAACTGATGTTTGGTGTAGCTCTTCAGCTACTTTGCAGCCCCTCTGCCCCTTTCCCAGGCAGTGTTTGTGTTGTGTGTGTTCCTTTTGGTAGGTTGCAGTTTTGGAGCAGGTGAGTATCAAGGTCTGGTGTAGAGTTTAGGAGACCTCTTGTACTGCTGCAAAACTTCTTTTCATGTCTTTGTGCATCTAGTATGATGGGATTCCATTCCTAAAGCTCCTGGAATATGACTAGTCAGCCATGACCACTCCTTAGCCCACTCCCTCCTGCCCCAAAGCTAATGCAATATGGGAAGGAGGGATATTTTTCCTTTTCTAAAAGATGGGCTCTTGTATATTCTGCTCTGATTTTTAATGCAGCAAAACTGCCAGTTTCCAGTGTACTGGGGGTGGAGAATAGAAAGAATTGATTGCTGCCTTGGAGCTAAGGGAGAAAAAACAACATCATTGGGTTGTTAAACATTTATGTTCATTTTTTTTTAAAGGGTTGTGTAATCTTAACTACTATGCTCTCCTTTTCTTAATTTTTTTTTTCCTTTGTACTGGTTCAGATAAATTCCCATTAGAGGGTTTATATTTTCATGATGTGGAGTACCTGCTTTTTTCCTGAGCAGGGAATATTTGAAACTTCCCAGCAGAGGCTAGCACCAGTTTCTACTGAAACTTTAAAATAGCTGAAGCTGTTCTGTTTTAAGTATTTGGAAGGATATTTACAGTATCTAAATAATTACTTGTGCCATATAGGAGATATTGTTGTGATGTATGTGGAGCAGACCTTATAATTAGTTCCCTAGGGAACTGAATGAAAATGTGACTCCACTCTGCACTTTTAAATAAAATGTGGCCTTGCTAATTAATCAAGTTTAAGAATACCACGTACAGTCACATAAAACTCACCATTAATGCTGGGACAAAGGTTGACAACTTTTGCTAGGAATACAAACGAAGGAGAGAACAGCAATGATTAATCATTCCTCTACTTGAAAGTGATTTTTATTTAAACCCATCCTCCTTATTATATTTAACTGCAAGCTTGATAATGGCTTAAAACTTCTTATTGCATGCTGTTAAGTAGTTTGGCAGATCACAAATGTTACTTTAAATGAGCACTTAATAAGACTGAGTGACTTTTTAAGGTAGTTAGTGAAGTATGAATACTTCCACTGTAAAGTAACTTTGTGTGAGGCTGTGGCATGCAAAAAAGGAAAGATGTAATTTCTTCAGAGCAGAAATCCAAAGGCAGAGTACAGCAAGGTGTTCCCTCTCTATCATTACTCCTAGCAAATTCAGCTGTAAGGTGAGAACATCTGTATCTCCCTTCTTGAAAACGTGTGAAATATCTCAACATTCTCTTGCTCACACTTAAACTATATGGATGAATTATGTGGTTTGCAGTAACTGCAATTTCACTTCTCCACTGAGCCACAGCAGATTTAGTACCCTGTAGCAGTAATAGCCTCACACATTGGATGCAAAGGTTGTAACTCAGTAATAAGCATCCACTCGAGCTTGAGAATAGTGTTTTGTTTTCTAACTGAAGCACCAGTGGCAAAACAAATATGCTGTAAGTGCTAACCATATTCCTCACACCTTAAACATACCAGACTAATGTTTCAGGATACCAAACTGATGTCCTGCATCTGTAAAAGGTTTTTCTACATCCCTAGCAAACCAATATAAACTGAAAGACAAAAAAGTATCTTAATTGTATACATTTAGAACTATTAGCAATGAGAGAAAGCTGGGAGCTTCCCCATCTACCTATGTAGGGATGCCTCTGTGTGTTTATATATAATGCATACATTTTCTCCATTATGAATGTTTCTACCAAATGCACCATGTCAGATCAGAAAAAACTGTCAAAAATAATCCAATGGCATTTTGAACTGTGCAGCTCAAATCAGTTTCTCATGATCTTCAGAGGCTCATTACACGTGGCTTCATAACCCCCTGCATCTTATCAGTCATTTTGATGTTCTTAGTGCTATAAAAGCATTTCAAAATTTGTAATTTTCCAGAAGCTCAAGCTGGTTAAGACTTAGGTAAGTAGGTATAGTAATAGCCAACGACTTGCTGCTGCTAACTTAAGTTGGATAACACAATACACCTTCTTTGAATTAGGAGTCAATTAGTGTCAGGCCTTAAGTGCAACCCCTTCCCCTTGCCCTGGCTTTGCTGCCTGGGCTCAAAGGCAGTGCTGCTGGGGGACAGCTGTGAGGTGAGCATTGTGAAGCTGTGCTGGAGACCTCTGTGCTTCTTGGGAGCTGCTGGGCCGAGCTTTGCTGCCTGGTCTGGGCTGTTTACCTCGCTGACCCTGATCCTGACTCACTGACTTGCTCCCTGGCTTGGCCCCAGACCTGCTGCCCTGCCCTGCACTCGGCTGGCACTGGTGTGTGCCTGGCCCTAGCTGCTGCTGCTGGCCATCTCCTCTCCCTGCTCAGATCCTGTGGGGTGCCCTTTGTCAGCCAGGACACTGCCCCTGCCTCCCTTGTCCCTGGTCTTGCTGGTCCCTTACACTAAAAGCAGTGATTGTGGGAACTCCAGGAAATTTTGTGATGGGAATGAATTATTTGTTTCTTAGTATTTTTGAGATGTTGAAAATGAGTTAGAGATGGGCTGCTTTCCATTTCCCGGGAATGGCTTTTATAATATGTGTTTCATCTCCCAAAGCTTTCAGAACACATTTGTGTGTATAATCCTCCTGCAGTGAACACTGCCGGGCCCACTTCTTCCTGCCACCCCAGTCTCTGTTAGACCAAAATGGTTTGCTTTTGAAGATACAGAGAAACTGTATCCCTCATGGCATGATTTTGAGTACAAAGTGACAGCTATTCAGAGATGCTTGGAGAGGTAGAGGATATAAAGGCATTACTGTGGAGTTACATTGGGAATGTTGTGCAGTGGGGTCCTGTATATGCAAATCTTTACAACAGATGCATATGGCTAGGGCCTGTCACTATTTTGTTGTATTTATAATGTGCATGTCAAACATCAATTGTAACTGGTTTTATCTGCTGTGTGAATAGAAGCTCTCAAGGCACACAAATGCTTACCATATTTCTAAATTGTACCAGTAAAATTAGTTCTTAATGTTGGTGGCTCTAAATAGTATTTCTGTCCATAAATGACTAAGGACTCAGATTCCAACATCCAGCAGAATTCTCTGGGTGTTGGTGGCCCAGTGCTGTGACAATTTGAAGATTCTTCTATATTCATTATGTACAATATTATTCTGATTATAGTATTCTTTCTTCCAAGGGAATATGCTGCAGAAGCAATGCTTCTTTAATATGGGATTGAATTACTGTAGTTACAAAAGATTAAAAGCAAATCTCAAATTAGAATAATTTCTCATTTTATTCTCTGCAGTAAAATGTGTGTTTGTGTTTCCTATGCAGATTTAATTTGGTAGTGTGTGTCAGTTAAATGAAGAAAATGATTCTGACAGCAAAGGGAGAATTTTGTGTAACATGCCAGTGCTTGAAACAAATAAGAATTTTAATTTTTTTTTTTTCATATTAAGCTATGAAGAGTGTGTGTGCATGTGGACACACACTTTTTAATAAATGCACAAGGGTACACTATGAAGAGCTGTTTTGGAGAAGCTGAGCCAAGCTTGGTTAAGGAAACTCACTGGCTTAAACTTAATTTGGTGTAGGGAGCAGATGCTGTACAGCAAATGGGCATGGAACAGAAAGGAGACTCACCAGGCAGGTAAACAAGGCTGAGGAGAGACAGAGTGAGAAATTTCATTTGAACAAAGACTTGAACACACATGTCCTAACTGTGAAGGTTGAATGCCCTTTGAGGTGGAAGGGGTTTACAGATTCTGACATGTCATCCTGAAGCAAAACTAATGCATGTTTCTTTTGATAGCTCTGTGTCTGGCCTCATCTGAGTCTTTTTCCACTTCATAGAGAGTGTTAATATCCTATGTGGTGTTGTGTGGGTCCAGTTGTTTACTCTGGAGAACAGGCACTGTCTGACTCTGTAAAATCATTTTCATATGAAGCAGTCCTTAGGTAGAGGTTGCTGCTCAGTTGTCCTTCTTTAATGTCTTCTTTTCCCTGAATTTTGTGTTTACAAAAAGAAAGTCTTTATCTAGCTGAATAAGAAAAAAGCTTGTAGCAAGGAATTTCACTGAAGGAGAAGGGGCAGTGCAAAGCCTTTGCTGAACTGTTTGAAGGGCTGTAATCTCCTGTCTGTGTTCCAATAGATGGGTCACAGGGATAACCTGGGTGATCTAGATATTAAACTGCTCTTTAAAAGGCGTGTCTATCTTAAAACGGAACTCCTGCATTTCAGATCTTTTGTTTGCTTTTATCTGCTGAATTACTGACTCAAGTAGCTGATTTTTAAAATGAATTTCTTTTTTTCTCTGCACTCAGAAGTGATAAAGCTGCAGAAGAGCTGACCAGAGTTTTTTGACTACTGGTGCCAGAATCCTCCTCCTGAGTTGCCATGCAGAAAGGGGTCCTAGTGTTTTATTGCATCTCTGAACTGCATGGAAAGCACTAGACCTGCACGGGAATCCGTGAGGAGCAATATTGAGAAAACTGTCATTTTATGTGTGTTCCTTAAAGAAAATGAATTTGCAGCCATGCCTTGTTGAGGCTCAGACCTTTGCTGGTGGTGATGGGGGTATGAGAGAAAAGCCAGAGTGGCTGTTTAATCCAATATGAGTTGGCAGGGCTGTTGGTACAAAAAGATGAAATAAAGCTAAATTTGAGGTCTCCAGTGTAGAGACTGTTTGAATCTAAGATGTTTTGGATCTAATTTCAGATAAAATGTTCATGTGAGGCTTGTATGGGATATGATTCAGTACTACTGTCAAATACCTGAAGAATAGCCAAATTATTTAAAAGATAAGCTGCTCTCCTGACTACCTCTGAAAGTCCAATGTGCAATAAATCCTGTGAAATACAAAAAATACAAGCTTTAGATAACTTGATATGTTAAAGGATGGTGCATTCTCTAATCTTTGTCAGAGGTTTGTCACTTCTTCTCAAAAGCAAGAAAAGGTGACTTGCATGGGAATTATTTTTTCTACATTGAAATGAAGCTACGTCGACAAAGTATTCTTCCTATATTTTTTTAAAGCATGGAGAATATGCATAGTGCTGGTAAGAGTAGCAGTGGAAAGTTATTTATCCTAAATTAGCAATTTTCTTCCTTCCATTAAGACAAGCTGAATTTCTTTTTCAAAGTCACTCAAGATAAATGCAGTCTTGCATGCCAGGTTTCAGCTAGCCTCTGAAAAACTTTTTATTTAGTAATAAATCCATTGGATAAGAGCTTTACAAGGAAAATGCTGACACAACCTTAACCATCCTGGCACAATTAGTTTAGCTGTAGGTTTGTTGTAATCCCAAAACAATAACAGAAAATTGTTATGTCATACAAATTCCATCTGCACTTTGTATCATGCAGTCCCTGGATTAGAACTCTTAATGTATGATTATGTACTCTTTAATCAAGCTTTCTGATATCAAAATTGCATCCAGCCCCTCTTAAAGGAGATACTACATTCATGTATTTACCACTTCCAGTGATACATAGAATTTCTGTGGTTTTTTCCATTTTTAAAAAACCTTTTTAGGGTTGAGAAAATTGTTCTGTATTTAAGATAAATGTCGACCAGACCAAGTCCTTTTATAACCTTGCCACAATAACATGATGTAGTAAGTGGGCAACAGTAAGTCTTATGTCTCTGACCTGCAGTAAGAACAGATAGAAAAATTGCATTTAATTTTGGTGTAATTGTTTAAGCTATTTATCACCACCATGACCACATGCCAAAAGAAGTGCTAAAATCTTTTTGCTGGAGAAGGAAGAAGAAGAGATGACTGAAAATCTACTAAATCACTTCATCAGTCTCTGATATTACCATTTAATATATCTTGATACACTGGGACTCATATTTCTAAAAGACTTGTAGAAAGAATATTTTTGTGATGGAGCAACACACTGAGATTTGAACTGAACTGAAAGTGGTATATTTTTTTACTCTGGTTTTGTAGAGGCAGCATAAAAACTGATAAAAAAATGGCAGAACATAGTATATTACTGTAGAAAATTAAGCCTTAAGTTCTGTGTAAAGAAATGGAATCCTTACGTCTGCAAGATTTCTTCGCTTACCTTTCCTATAGATATATAACCTAGGAAAAGTTTCTTTTTCAGTGAGAGAAGAGATAAACAACTGATCCTTTGTGTACTTCGTTGAATGGCTCATGAAGAGTTCAGGTGTTACTCAAATCTAAATTGTAGGCAGCTAAACAGGTGAGGCAAGGAGTTTGTGTTTCCATGGCCATTCTGAGTTCGGCTGTGGCTCAGCTGGGCAGCTGTGGGTTTACTTCTGGCCATTAGGAGTGGTTCTGTCCCTGCAGGACTGAAACTGAAATTCTAGATGTGATTTTAGTAGGAAGACAGTGACTGTTCACATGTAAGGTTCATGTCTAGGAACACCTTCTCAGAATATCTGGCATAAAGAGTTTTAACTTCTTCCCAAAGTTCTGGACTTAAATGCCATTGTCACCTGGAGGGACGTAGAATCAGATATATGCTTTGAGTGTGTAGACCCTGCATTTTGTTTGCTTTGATAGTGGCTTCTTTAGTATCTGCAGTGTAAAAGAATTTAGGCAAAACAGTATGTATAAGTATGAATTTTCACATTGATGAAGTCAAAGGAATCACATTTTTCTAAATGTATTGAATTAAACAAAATTTTTGTTGGATTTGGAGACTTTTTTTTTAATCAAAGGTGTAATCTGGCAGTAGCTAACTCAATGATAGGTAATTATATCCCTTAGGAAGGAATAGGATGCAACTGGGTTCTGGCCATGGTGTGTTCACATTTTTCTCACATGGAAAAACTTCTTTACACAGAAATACATAGTGCAGAGTTTCTCTTCTTGTATCTTTTTAAAATTCAGGTGCTGTGTTCTAAGAGAAAAAACGCTATCTAGGCTTGGCATAAGGGATTGATTGCCTTGTCACCAGACTGTAGTTCCTGATCCTACTGCTGCACTGAATACAGCTCTTCATGGGATGTGCCCTACTTTTCCATACTAATATGTTGTTTCATTCTTGCTTTGTCCCACTTTTAATTTCAATTTAAGTTGGAAAAGAACTCAGCAAGGATGTAATCTTTGAACAAGTTTATTATCACAAAGGAACCCAGAGTCCCTTTGGTTCCTTTATTGCATGATTATGGTCTTAATGTTCTGAGAGTGAGCTCTTCATCCTTCCTGTGAGAGAACAGCTCAATGGTTATGGCACTGCCAGACTGGTTGCAGTGCTACAGCTGTTGTGCAAACCCCATTTTCTGTGTTCGGCTGGGTACTTGACAGAATGTGTGCAGAGCACTGGATAAACTCCCCCCAGTGAGCTGTAGTTTGAGTGTTTGGCAGGAAAAAAAGAGCAGTTTCCAATACTGAATGTACCTTTTGAGGATGTTTCCTGCCACTGTGTTTATGCTGAGGTGAGAACCCAGGCCCAAATACTGACTTTTCCTTGATGATGATGCTATTTCTCTTGTGAGGTTCCCTTGCTTGTGTGATCTATGATCTGCCCCATTCTTACAGATCATAGAAATGGAAAAACTGAGTCCCAAACCAGAAAATTCTGATGAAAACTAGAAGTAGGATGCTGGTGACACAGGTCCATAATAAGGCCCAGTTTTAACAGTCATCATGAATAAATATAATATGAGTTCTCAGAGCTAAGATAAAGAACAGACGAGTTTAGGCAAAAAAATGGTTTGCTGACACTATTATGTACTTTCTTCAGCCTTTAAACTAATGGGAAGATGAATTAACAGCTGTCCCCAAGAGTTTCTGCAGTAGGATGCTGAGGGGCAATTGAAGGTGGTAAAACCAGCCGCAGCACCTGTTGAAAATAGCATCCTTAATTTTTTTTCTTGCAACTAAAGTAGTTTTACTTTACAGTTGGAAAAGTGTCAATGGGTTATCCAGGGCAAAATGTAGGGATCAATACTGGTACATATTGCAGGCTAGAGAAGGTTTGTGCAGTCAGCACAGGGCCTGTAGTAACTGCAGAGGAGATAATAACTGTGTGAACTGTACGGAGTGTACATCATTTTCTTGCTCCTGGGCCAGTGCAGTAATCACAGAAAGTACCATTACCTCCTGTGCAAAGAGGTTGTTCTTCCTGCAGTATGTCACCCCTACCAGGTCTGCTGTAGGACAGTTTTCTGAATTAATCTGTGACCTGCAAATTAGCAGCACATAAATTGTTCAAAAGCATCATTTGTCTGTATTAGTCACCTCCCTTTATCTGGGGGGCACAATTCATCAGTCTTTTTCTCCTGCAGCTGCTGCCAGACTTTGCTTGTCCACCATCACTTATTCCTGCTGCTGGTAAATTTGTTTACAGGCTGAATACACTTGACTGAAAGCTGGATAGTCAAGCCACAGCTGCCACTGCTGTAGGTAGAGCTCCTGCAACTGAGGAATGAAGTTCTTTACACCACTGAGGGGGGAATGTCTGTTGAGGGCTTTGGATGTGAATAATTTGAAATCAATAGTTCTGTTTTGCTGAGTAAAGCAGCAGTGTTGAGCTCAAGATTTAGGGAAGATAGTTTAGAAGGGAAAAGAAAAAGGATTAAGGACAGACAATTATCTTTAGCTTCAGAGGTGGTCACATACTGAATTCCTTGGTGGGGCTTGAGAACCTCAGTGCTTCTCTACAATCTTAAAAAAAACCACCTCATACTAAACCCAGAGATTTAAGAGCACTTCAAACTTAGAATTATTGCTATTTCTCAGTTTTGTTTGTCTGGAATACTATGGGAATGCCTGTAACTCCTTTTTTTTTTCCTCCTATTTTTTAAAATTAAGCACAGACAGCAGAATTCATCAGTGACTGGTAAATGCTACCAGGAATCACAAAAATCTCATAGGCTGTATATATCTATAAGAAACATCAAAAAAGCCATGCTAGCTGTATGCAAGCTCCCCAGAAGGCCAGAAGCTGAGGAATATCTAAAAGAGTCTGAGAAAATCCTCTCATGAGAAAATACAAGGAAGGGCACATAGAGCACTGTCTGTAAGGGAAGTTTTGGTGGTGAGCACCCTGGTGAAGGTCTGCAGGATGAGCTGTGCACAGTGCAGGACAGGCTGCTGCAGCATCCTCTGAGCACAGCACTGCACCACTGGATGTGCAGTGTGCAATTCCTGTCTCCTCTGGAATGCACAGATTTATTACTCAAGTGCCTTTGTTCACTTCTGTGACTAGCTAGCAGTAAAAGCTATTGCATTGGCGAGTTAGTAGTATCTTTTTGTGGTGAAATACCATCTTTTCAGGAATTTCTCCAGTCCTTGGGGAGAGCAGAGCAGTTCTGGTGCGCTTTTACCAGTTTATTTTCAGAAGAAAAAGACCAAAAATTCTGTTCTGGGTGCACAGGAACTCTGCTTTGACTCTTAGTGGAACTGTAAGAGTCCAGACCAATGACTTGCTGTTTGAATTGTGCTCATGATGGCAACATTTGGTCCAGGCGACGAGACTAGGTAGACTTTGAAGTAAAACCCTAGAACATCATGTGATGTAGATTGATACACTGACCTCTTCTCTGGCTGCTTTATCTCCTGATTAGGTGCTATTTTATCAAACTATTTGCCAAAGCAGCCATAGCTGCAGTGAGCTAACATTTTCTCTGAAAGCAGTGGAAGCACTTAAATGAGATAAATTGTTTGCTTACAGAAGATAAGTGGTGCTTATTTTATAAAAGATTTACATATTTATGTATTTAAAATAATGAGATCCGGAACTACAATGTGCAAGAACAAAAAACTATCTTTCTGTAAGTTTTTAAAAAGCCACTTTTTTGCTTTTTTGGTCCTTTTACCTTTCTCATTTCTACCTCCATGTTTTTAATTGCTGAATTGTTAGAATTTAATTCTAGAGATGTGAAACACTTGCCTTTGCCAGTATGCAGTAAAGACTCTACCAGAATTCTGTCAAAAATTTCTCATTGATTAGAGTCTAAAAGCTGTCATAAAAGGAGGTCATTCACTGAACTTCAACCTATTGTCCATTAGTAAGCATCATACCCAAATTAATCATCTGTAATTCAGACTTTTTTTCAGGTGAGCATATCTTATTTGTTGGTGTAACTTTTCCAATATTTTAGTTTTTTAAAAACACAGATTACTGTGTGGTATTAGTGGATAGAGTCTTAGATGTTCTAGTGGGCTGCATTTTGTTTCTTCCTGGGTGTGTGAATGGCTGTTAGGGCACGAGGGCACTTGGCAGGATGTGTCCAGGATGTGGATGGGAAATGGCCTGGAGAATTGGGAATAAGGGTAACTAGAGCAAATTCCCCACAGCAACATTTATTTTAAACTACTAATGGTTTCTCAAGAGAACACACTCATTAGTTCTGAGCTCTTATCTCACTGTAATTTGGTTGGAATTTTAGGCTTATGGCTTTACTGTATGTTTGATCTTATTTCAGTATGGGAAATCTCCCTTGTCTTGCTACATTCTTGTTTCACTGTAGGTTTCATTCATTTGGGCATTCTCAAGAGAAGGTTTTTCTTACATGCAAATATTTTAATTGCTTAATGTACAATTCAGTAAAGTAAATATCAATGTTGAAAAAACACACAATTTTATTATGGCTGGAGAAGATGCAACCTTGAAAAACTGTGTTTTCCTGGGGGCTGAAGGAACAGGCTACAGGACATGCATACCAATGTTTTTCCAAGTCTTTTGGTAGATGGTAGGGTGGGAGGATTTTTAAGTGCTGTAGTGTTCTTTGACTCATCACTTATTTCAAGCTTCTCTGTATCCCTCGTTTCCTTTCAGACATTTCATTAGTATTCATCTATATTCAGGAGGATCTGGGCTGTAATAACTGGTGGCCTGCTTCCTGTCTGAGTAATCCCACCTCTCTCATTAGCAATGAATAAATGAACCTTCAAGGCTGGTCATATATCCCAAAGTAGCTTTCATAAAAAAGAAACCCAAAATATGTTTTGAGTTTAATTAATTCCTTTCAAGCAATAGTATTTTTTTTTCTTGTAGATTGCATCAAATCATCTGCCTATGAGTGAATGTGCCAATTTAAGATTAGAATAGTGTTTTGTCTTAATCTTACATAATCAAAATGTTAAAAAGGGTTATATATGTGCGTGTGTGTGTGTGTATATGTATATATGCAAACTTCCAAATGCTCATAACTTTCAAAAATACTCTCTGAAGACTCAGAAATTAATGGCTGTTTTGAACTATTACTTTGTTGTCATTTTGGGCTGGATTCTCCAGTGATACTCCATCAGATCATTTAGTTGACTCCAGAGAGTCTGTACTAGTTTAACACAGCTGAAGACTGTCTGGTAGTTCTCAAGTTTTGTATTAATAGTGATGCCAATAAAACCTGAACTTACTTCCAACATGTTTGTAAATAAAATTCCCATATTTGTTCCCTGATGGTGGGACTGTGGAAGTCTTTGAAAAACAAACTAAATACCCAAAAAACTGTGCTGAGTGACAATGATTTACACATTCGCATCTCAGTTTTTCTTGATGAATTATCCTTGGTTCTTAAAGCAAAATTCCCTTGCTAACTTTTGCTTCTTTTTTGGGCATGAGGGTGAGGGGAAGGATGTACTGTCTAGGTAGAGAAGGAATTTCCAGATGGATAAGGTCTTATCACATTTCTTTTTAAAAATGGATGCAGTTGCATGGTCTGAGAAAAAATGTGGGACATTTCAGCTTTATTCAGAAAGAAATTTATCTGTGAACTTTTCTGTGTCTGCCACAGAAATGCCAGACTTGTAAACCAGCAGAGCCAGCAGAATTTTGTACTTGTTTGCACTCATCCCTCATTTTTCTCACAGAAGTAATTTCCCAAGTGGACAGTGTCCTTTAAGGTGAGAAGTATAACAGTATGAAAACCTCCATCTAGAAACTTTAGCTAGTAAATCATTCTGTTTTACTTTTTTCTTATATGAAGCTGTTCATATCCTGGTATAGGATCATCTGCCCAGCCATGTGGCTCATTGGCAAGTGTTATGAATTAGTGTGTGTATGTGAATCTGTGAAATTATCTAGATGAAAATGCACCTTTACGTGGCTGACACAGAACTTACTCTCTAAAGGTGCCACTACTTGATCCAGTATCCTGTAGGGGATGTCAAGTGAGCTTGTTTTCAGAATGTGTCTTTACTGTAATGGTTGATTTTGTTTTATATTTAGACATTCTGCCTTCCTCTTGGGCTGTGGACAAAACTGTCTACAGAGAAAAGCTTTTAAGTAATTATGTGGAAACAGGTGTGATGTATTTGCATCCCAACCTTAAATCGTGTTCATTTAGAACTGGCCAGAAACAGGGGGGTATTTTTGAACAAACAAGCTCAAGTAATTATAATCTATTTCAAAACTATAGTAGTACTGAAGTCCTTAACAGCACTGCAGGCCATATATTCAATCAGGATGAAGTCACAGTATTTGCAAGTATTTGTACTCTGTGGCTGTTCCAGCACTTGATAGTGAGAAGGAGGCACTTTTTTGCAACCACTTTAACTTGTTGCCCCTGCAACAAGGGGGATATCTCCAAAGATATGATCTCTCTCTGAGGGAGATCTCTAAAGATATTATCAACATATTATGATTAAAATAATACTGTTAACGGCATTATTTTATAGGATTTTGTAACTTTCACAGTCTTTTTATTTGATGTTTTTCATATTGCTAGTGAATTTGAAAATATTACAGTGTGAGGAGTCATGTAATCTTTTGCTGTAATCTTAGGAAAAAAATTAAGTCAGCCATGTTCACAAGAGCAGTAATAGCTAAATTATACCAGAAATTGCTTACTTTTTGGGATTCCTGCTTTAGAATTGTCAACAAGCCATGTCTTAGGGCAGTGTAAATGTATGGGAAAGTCTTGGTCCTTAAAGTGTACGGGAAAGCTAAAAGAAATCCCTACAGAAAGTGTATGGTTTTTCAACAATAAGGCAACTCTAAAGGCCAGTGTCTTGACCAAACCTCAGCAGCTCCTTGTCTACTTAGACTGCTTTAAAAAATAAGGAAACTGGAAATTGCTTTGTTCTGGTTTTGCTTCTAGATCAAAACTGTGATCTGTTGTCTGGCTGTACTTTGTTAAACTGCTGCTCTGTTTTCTCCTGGAGAGAGGTTTATGTCTGTAATGTGTGAAATGATCCTTGGTTATTATATAGCAATTTAACAAAGCTTTCTGTTACCTCTAATTTACCTTGAGAGAAACTAACATGCAGTGCTTTATTTGCTCAACTGCAGTATTTACTGGTGCTTTTCTTTTTTTCCTTTCTTTAAAACTTTTCCTGCTTCCTGCATAGAAAAGATACTGATTTTGATAACTTGAAAAAACACCTCTGGAAAGAGCTGGAGGAACTCATCTCTTATTTCAAACTGTGTGCCAAATACAGAGTTTTCAGGTTTATGGCAAGGTAGTGGCCCTCAATGTGGAAGGAGATTTATTTAATGCAATATTGTTGCCATTTTCTTTAATATTGCAAATCTATCACTCCTAAACTATTTTCTAGTGTCTACCTGAAGTTTTATAGAAAATTATGTGGAGATTCCTTTTGCTGTAGCCATATTTTAAAGAACCTGTATCTACCACCCCATATTCAAGTATCTTGAGTAAGAGGAAATATAGATGATGACATTTTTATAGTCAGAGAGATAATGATTTAACTAAGGGCCAAAGTCAAAAGAGTTGAGATTAATTAGAAAGTAAAAGCAGTGACTCTGCTATGCCTGTATGTTCTCCTTCTGTTGCATATATAGTAGGTGGCAAATTTACATCATTTTTCATTCTTGAAGAACAGTTCCATATTATAATTATCCTGCCCAAATTTCTGAGTGCTTTTAGCAATAGCTATGCCCTGTACACTGAAATTACAGGATGAAGAAAAAAACCTGTAATTTCTAATCACTTACTTAAAGATAGCTGAATATTTTTTATGTATAGGCTTTAAGATCTTTAATATTTTAAAAGTTTCTTCACATTTTTCTTGACTTCTGGCTTTCTTTCCCCAGAAATGAAGCAGTGATATGCTAAAGAGAACAATCTAAAATTGCCCAATTTTCACATTTTAAGAAATAATTTCCTACCTACTGTTTATTTTTTTTACTTTTCCCAAATGACAATAGAATGCTATAACTGTAAGGAAAAAACCCAAAACAAGTGATTCTTCTTCAGTAATGCAGGTGAAGGTTACCCAGAGTTCTCTCCTGCATTTCAAATAACCAAACAACTCACAGAATAACTCAGACTGGAAAGAACCTCAGGGTTTAAAATAATGTTGGTGTTGGATGAGAAAAAGGGGTCTTGGAACTGATTCCAGAGGCTGCTGCTGTTTTCAGGTGTTTCCTACTCATGCTATGGATTTTAACATACAACCCTTTAAAACAAAGCTCACGTGTTTATTGCACAAAAGAATGCAAAGAAACAGGTGGGCAGGCAGGTGTTTTCCCGCAAAAATTTTTTCTGGAAATGTGTGAATCTCTTGTAGTTCATGTCAGTAATAGATGCTATCTGTAATTCCAGGTTGACAGAGGGCCTCCTGCCTTGGAGCTGCAGTGTTCTGTGTAATGTATTTTACATATACATCCACCTCTGGCAGCAAAATTTCAATTCCCTTGCTCTAAGGTTTATTCTTTGAAACCAAAGGTGCTCAGGGTTTGGACTATATGTAAGTTTATAAATGGACCCATGGTTAGTGCTGCATGGACAATGACCTAAATTCAGATTAGATCTGCTCCATGAGCTCTGAAGCCATGAGCTTCCCCGGCACTGAGGTCAGGCTGACAGGCCTGTAGTTCTCTGTATTCTCCTTCTGACTCTTCTTGCGGATGAGTGTCATGTTTGCCAGCCTCCAGTCACCTTGAGCCTCTTTAGTTAACCAGGACTGATGATAAATGGGTGAAAGTGGCTCAGTGAGCACTTCCAGCATCTCCCTCCCTGCACTTGGGTGGGTCCCATGTGGCCCCATAGAGCTGTGTGTGTCCAAGTGGTTTGGCAGGTTGCTGACCATCATCCCTCAAACACTGGGCTGCTGCCCCCAGGCTTATCTCCAGAAAGCCTGTTTTTATCCCTTTCCCTTTTCAAATCTAGTTTAAAGCTGTGTGATCCCTGCTAAGTCCTGTGCAAAGATCTTTTCCCCACTGGAGTCAGGTGTACCCAGTCTGTTGTCAGCTGGCCTGTTGTCCTGTAAACATGCCCACCATCACAAACCCCAACATTCTGCTGGTGACACCAAGATCAGAGCAGTAGTGATCTGCTGGCTCTTCCTGTTTCTTCTGTCATCATTCCCTGCAACTGGAAGGAGAAAAGATGTGATACTTTATTTCCAAAGGTGTTCTGAGGCCTTAATCTCTGATGTTTGAAAAGTGCCTTTTGATTTGCCTTTGAAGGAATTACACTGTGTGTGAACAGAAGTGAAGAGAGAAGTGAAGAACAGAGAGTGAAGTTGGAGAAGTTCCTTATGATTCTGACAGTTGTCCTCCTACTGAGGACTCAGCCAAGCCCAGCACAGAGCACTACTACTTAAACTGTTAAAATGCTATTCATTGTCACATGTAGTGAATCACAATTTTGCTTTATGCTTCTTTCTGCAGGAGCACTGGCATAATTTGAAGCAGCAACTACTTTAATGGGATGTAATGAGCAATTAATGAGCAAAATAATATCTGTAGTGTACATGGTAACAGCTTGTCACTGCTCCTTTGTTCCTGTTCTTATCATCTTCGTCAGCATCTGACCTATAATAAGGGTTTTTTCATGCTTATCCACAGTACTATTATTTTAGGCAAGGCCTCA
This sequence comes from Lichenostomus cassidix, assembly GCF_008360975.1. Taxonomy (NCBI): domain Eukaryota; kingdom Metazoa; phylum Chordata; class Aves; order Passeriformes; family Meliphagidae; genus Lichenostomus; species Lichenostomus cassidix. The sequence goes on along the minus strand of NC_139495.1, from coordinate 9,446,015 downwards.
TCGTCCCTTTCAGCACAGAGAAAATTGATTGTGTGAAGAACTACATGAAAAGAGAATAATATGCTTTCTTGACAGAACCAGTTTCCCTTGCTCTCCACCTGTGTTGACAACAATGACTTCCTTAACCAATTTTTTCAGTCTTGATTTCCCCAGAGTAATGTTGTTTATAAATCTTTCCTTTCAAGCTGGAACGTGTCCTGAATTTTGCAGTAGGATTTGCAAATGCTTAATCCTGAACTTTTTTCAAGTCCTGTTGACTTTTAATATCTTTCATTGGGTCCTCTGTTCCAGGGCATTTTGTGCTCCCCTTTCCTCAAGAGCTCTGCCTGTGCAGTTATCACAAGGAGGAGGCACAGACCCAGCTCCATTCCTTGTCTTTGTGTGGCATTTGTGTGCAGCTGCTTGCTCCATGCTGAGCTGGGCAAAGGGAAAGGCATTTGCTTGGTTTTATATGGATCAAGGGTCAAAATAGTCTTTTCCATCATCAGATAACTGAGGAGGAAAAAATACAATCTGGGAAAAAATGTTTCAGATGTAACTTTGTTTCAATAATTCAAGATTGTCAGAGCTATTTATTCTCATTCTCCAAATGGTGTTTGTCTTGAGAGCTCAGGAGAATCAGCTGTCTTCTCTGTGGCCTCAAGGTGTATTACGGATGGTATTCAAGAGCAATAACTGCACTGGAAATCAGGAAGCAATAAAGTACAACTTATTCTATAATTTTTTTTTAATATTTACATTTCTTTTTACATTTTACATTAATATTTACATTAATATTTACATTTTAATATTACATCACAAGGTTGTTTCTAACAAAGAAGAAATGTTTCAGTCATGAACTTTAACATTCCTGAGAACTCCACTTTAGTAAAAGATGTAGAAGTTAGTTCATTATGAGTACATACACACTATTTCTGCACTCCAGGACCATAATGTGAAATCTATTTTGTAGGCTTCCTGGGGAGCAAACAGTACAGTGATATGTAAATACAGCTTTTCCATAGCAGTGATTGATGCTACAGTGCTCAGATATTAATAACAGCAGGGCAGTATGATACTAATAAAGTTGTAATTTACCTGTAACAAGAGAAAAAAACTCTTTAAAAATCTACTTGGCAGATGCTTTTTTTTTTGTTTTCTTTTTTTTTTTTTGCCAGCGTGTAGCATAGATGTGAGGAAAAGCAGGATCAAAGTGCTCCCAAAATAATAAGGATGTCCCTTCTGAGTTCATCTTCTTGGGATTGCTTATGTGTGCAGGTAAGCAGGTTTATAAGGTTTTGGACAGATGAATGGTGAGAGTTGAGTCATAAACCTGGATAAACCAATTCAGCTGCATTGAAAAGACCAGTCTGTAGTGTTTGAAAGCTTGAGAACCTTGCAGTATGTGCATTGAACAACAGAGACATGCAAGTGGGAGCAAAACTGTTGGTCCTTTCTCCAAAGGAAAGTTTGCTGCCATTTGTATGTTTACATTTTTTTTTTCTCATTGTAACTGCATGGCTTTGCTTACTGGAGTTTAGTTGAGTGTGTGTCAGGAGAGTTGGAAACTTTTGGGCCTGAAAAACTGATATTCTTTGGGAAAGGACTTGCCCAATTGTGTGTTTGTTTTTCAGGCATGGTGGAAAAACACTGGAAAGATAGGTGAGGGAGGGAGGAGCAGCAGGCCATGCAGATTTGCAAACTGATTTTAAACTAGGGGAGCCAGTTTGTACTAAGTGTTGCTCTTGCAGCACATGTAGGCAAGTGTAAAGATAAATCTTAGTGTCCTGGTACCCACAAATTCTAAGTTTTGAAGCATTGCTCATGTTGTCTCTTCAACACACTGAAGTTTGGTTTTATTGTTTGTTTCAAGCTTTTTGTGCTTACCATATGCTTTTTTCAATCTTCCCCTGATAAAATTATAGAAAAAAATGCTACTTTGCTTTTCCTACATGGAAGGTGAAGCGGTGAAAGAGGCTGTGTGTAGCTGGGTTTTATGTTCTCTAATCTACAATGAATGTCCATCTTCCCCTACGTTAAGAGATTGCAGGAGAAGATTTGTGGCAGTTCAAGCCACACTGCCTCCTCTAATTTGCCTGCCCCCATTCTTCATTTTGGAGTACCATGGAAAACTCTGGTGTTCTTCCTCACAGAAGCAGGCATTTTGAGCCAATCTGTTTTCAGTAAAATCCTCTTTCAGTTCTGATAAAATTTTCCCACTGTGTTGATCTATGGAGCTGAATTGCTGATTTGATAAACTGTGGTGAAAAAGTAATTTGTCTCTCTGAAATAAAGGTTAACTGCCTGCCAGATTTCACTGTTGAAAACAACTGTTCTTTGCCTACAGAAAAATGAGTTAGAGGAAAATTGAAACCTGTTGAAAGCATCTTCTCCTCCTGTTAATCATAAGGCTTAACAGGTTTTGCTAAATGTGAGTTGCTTCTGTCCAAGGTGAGGTGAAACCTGAGTGCATAGATTCAAATCAAGAGTGATCTCACCTTGGTAACTGCCAAAAAGAGGTCAGAGATGAATGTGTCCTGTGAAGTACATGTGGATTGGATGTGTATCCATACTGCATTGCTTGGCAAAGGTGGAAGGCCCACTGCAATCCTCTGTGGCTCTGAAGGGGTTGGTCTTGCTGACCTGATGCCATGCAGGTCACGCAGACAGTCCAGCTCAGCTTCCCTGAGCATTGAAGCAGCAGCAGCTGTGCTGTTCCCATTAATTGCCCTGGAGATGAGTGAATTGCCCAGGTCCTGCAGGCAGGTCAAACAGTCCTCAAGAAAGAATTTATTGACTTTCCCTCAGGTATTGTAGTGTGTCCTAAATGTATTCTTGAAACTAATAGTACTTACAAGTCATTCAGCACTTGATGCGTTGTTTGTTTTCATGCAGAGAAAATATTCTTACAATTTAGTTACAGAATAGTTTTGGCAGATTGTTTGTTTTTCTGATAAACACAGGTAAATAACTATTTTTAAAAAAAGATTCTCTCACAGAGGGAATATGCATAAGTGTCCTGATAGGAAAGAAGTACACTGTTTTGGAAGTTTGCATATAGAATATTAAACTGTATTCCTACTGCAATATGTATTATTTAAGTTCAGTTGTAGGTTGAATAATGTCTAGTAGTTGTAGTATATTTGCATTTGTAATATCCTGCATGTCTTAGGCATTAGTGTGTGTTCCATCTAAAGACAAATAATTTGTGAGATATTTTGAGCACTTTTGTTTTTTGGCAGGAATAAGTGCTGACATTTAAAAAACCTATCTCAGCACAGATCATGGGCACGCAAGGTAAAGGTCATATTGGTCAACACAGACAACTTTTGATTCATTAGAAACTTGAAGGTGGACTAACAACCACCAGTATTTGTTGAGTGATCAATTAATTTCTCAGTGATAAACATGAAAGAAAATCTTTATGCCACAAGCAGTTTTGTCAAGTAGCTTGAAAAGGCTCTTTGATAGATGGAGCCTTCAGGGAAGAAGCTAACAGGAATCAATTGTTGTCCTGACTATAACTTAGCATGAGTTCCTCATTAGCAGCTCAACTTGTCATTAATTCTCAGCAGCCCATCTGCCTTTGGTTTATGTTCATGTGCTACCTATTTTTCACTCTCTAATCACCTGCAAAAATTTGAACTGTGTATTTAATATTCAAAATACTTGTCCCAGTAGATAAGAACTTCAAGTTTTTGTTCCAGAAACATGTATTTGTGTCACGTTCCACTGAGGAGAACTGCGAGGAGTTTTTAGAATTAGATGGTCAGGAATGAAATTAAGTCAACTGAGACAAACTGACAATCATTTTTGAGACAAATCAAAACTAAATTGGCTCCTTACAATTTGTCAGCTAAAACCAAACAGATTTTAGATGGGGAAGCAGAAATGTTTGTTTACATTTGAACAAAGTATTATTGTGTCTTTAGCAAGTCACCATTTGCTGTCTGTCATAGCTGCTCTCAGGTTAGCACCAGATCCTTCCCAGCTGATAGAAGGGGGACAAGCCTATATTTTGTCTGGTTGTATCATATGAGGGACAGAAACACTTGCTGCATTTTAATGTCATCCATCCTTTTGTAAACAACCCTAGAAATGAATTGTGCTTTTCTGACACTTTGGTTCCATCTAGAAATGATTTCTGATCCAACATAAGTGACAACACCTGGTCAGCTAGACTGGGCATATCAAAAGCAAGTATATGAAGAAAACCAGTTACTGATTAAGATTATGCAAATATGAGAACGTTAGTGTGTTGTTACTTAGGCATTATTATTTTTTGGAAAGAGACATAGAGTGAATTGCACAACAGGACTTTGGTTTTCTCTTTGAGACAATTCTTTTGCCTTAGGACTCTTAGCTGCCTTGGTCTTTTTAGTTTACCAAATAGATACCAAGGGAAATTTTGCTTTTGTCAATAATAACTGTGAGATCAGGGTTCCCAGATAATAAAAATCCTCTCTTTATTTTGAGTTTGGCTTTGAAACTTTGCCTAATCTTTAAATTTTGCATTATCATCTATGTATTAGCAGACATTTATTTTAAAATAAAATCTTCTTTTTCATAACAACATGCCAAAAATCTCTGGAAAATTTAAAATACTTTTTTTTTTTTTAATTATTCATCAGTGACTTTAATGCAGCTATCATGAATGATGAACTTGATTTACTTGAAATTGCTGACAGGAACTGTTGCAGGGGGGAGAGAGCCGAAAAATGTTTTTCAGTTTTTGTACAGTACAAAATGTTTGATTTCAATTTGGCAAGGTTGGGGGACAAATGTGTGGCACGGCTTGTGGCAGTGCCAGAACATGTCTCAGCTGCCCTGTGAGCAGTCGGTGCTTACTCTGGAGTCCCAAGTCTTGGGAATTTGGAGATATTATATTACTTGAACACATTATGGCTGTGAAACATCCACTCCACACTGAGAATTCACCAGCAAAGCTACTCTTGTCCCATTTATTTGCTAAGAATTCTTCTTGTACTCCCTGAATTCATAAGGGTTACCAATGTACTCACACACGGAGTTCATCATAGTCTCCTTTTCCATCCGTTTCATTAAATGAAATAGGAGATCTACAGCAATAATCAAACCCTCCCTCTTTCTATCATCTCTGTTGTTCTTAACAAGCATGTAAAAAAATCAAGAATTTTATTTACGAAAGAGAGCAAGATCCCACACTGATGTTTTAATGAGGAATCCACTTAAGAGGAGTTCAGTTAAAATTGTCTACCTTGGTGTGCATTTTCTGTATTGATGCTAAAAAGACACCATATATACAAGTTTTTACTCTATGTTCTACTTCACAAAGCAGCTGTTAAAGAGGGAGAGAAGTGGTGATGTGCCACCTCTTTATCACCTGGCCTCCTGAGTCTGTGTGTTAAAGGGAGTAATTTTGTTTCTGGCTATAAACTGGCTGGGCTGGCAACCTCCAGAAATGTGGTATAATGTTCTTAGTAGCTAGCCCTACTTTCAGATTCCTATTTTCTTTTTTTCCCCTAAGAGTTTCCTCTTTTGCTTTTTCTGATGACCACAGATTTCCACAGCAGTGTTTGTAACTTGAGCAGTAGGTTTTGTAATAACAGTCCCCACCCTCAAGTAGAGTCTTTATAAATGTTATCCCATCTGTGTGGCTGCAGTGGTAAAATTACAGCTCGTAAAACACCCGTTATGGCCAAAAAGAGTCCAGTAAGCATTCTGGAAGATGATTTTTCAGTTACAATTACATGTTGTGTAAATTGAACACAAACTTAGGAGAGATTTTGATATTTTGTAGTCCCAGAGTGCAGCACATTTGAGAAAAGTATAATGAAACCAAGTCTACAGCTGGCCTTTGCAGATGTCAGTTTTGTGGAAATAAAGAAATGAAAACACCTTCTGGGCTCAAGTGAGGACTGACCTACATTGCTACTCAAAGCTAAGTGCTCACTGAAGAAAAAACTGTGGAATGGTTGTTCAGCACCAGAAAGACCTCAGTAAAGAACTTAGACAGTTTCTATAGGTCCCAAATGTACAGGGAGGCTGATGAGACTGCTCAGGCTCATATTATATGCAGGAAATCCAGGCAGAGTTGAACAATATTGTCCTGTGCTGGGAGCTGCAATAAGAACAAACCAGGTGTACGTTGACCTAGTCTGGAAGTCATAGTGCAGTTTTTGTAGATTAATACTTACCAAATAGTTCCCAAATTCCCTGTGCCTTGGTGGGAGTAATGTGTTGAGCAGTGACAATAGGAGAATAGCAGCTTTAAAACAGCCATGGCACAAGTCACAGTGATACCTATTTCTTTCATGCTCTCTAATTTATTTGAAGATCAAAATTCTGCTTTTGTAATTTACTTTTCTTCCAGTCTGTGCATCTAATTTTGTTGTTTTGTTTTTATTTTTTAATTTTTTCACAGCAGAGTCATCAAAATACTCTTTCAAAAATAGTTATAAAAAAAGGTGTATAAAAAGCCAGAAGATTTCGGACAAATAAATTCAACCGTGTTATAGTATGAATATAAGTGAATCTTTTAATTTAGTGTAGTAGTACTGTAGTTCTTGTGATCAAGATTTAGAAGTACTTTTTGGTAGAAATATTTTGTTTCTCAGCAGAAGCTGACAGAATCCAATTCAAAAAGTTGTAATTGGCCTTCCAGTATAAAATGCCAGTTTCCTCCACCCTCTCCTCAATATAGCACAAGATTATATGTTTTTATGTGCCTGCCAAGCTGAAATCTCAAGGAATAGATTTACATGGAGCATTAACTGCAATATGTAGCTAGGAAGCTGTGCAATAAAAGAAAGATATGCTGAAATTCCTGCAAATTACAGACCTAATCCACTTCCTGGATGGCTCCAGGGAGCTCAGTTATAAAGGACAGCCTCATCTTACCAAAGAATAGATGAGCTCAAATGTATCTCTTGTAATTAATGAGGAGGAAAACCCTGAAGGTTCAACTAAAAGAAGGCAAAATTGCAGAGAGCAGAGTGAGGAAAGTAGGATTTTATATGTAGACTGGAACAACTAATTAAATTTTATTTTTCATCAAATATAGGACTTTAATTTTGCAGGGAAGTCCTGAAGTGGTAGCTAGCCATTGATACAAGAGAGGAATTGATTTGTTACTACTGAGTCATGAAAAGGTTTGTTACTGCTACTGAAATTGCTGAGAGTTAAACTTTAGGAATGAGTTGTGTCCTGAAGTGAATCCAGGCTGGAGTGAGCAACAGCAGCTGGGAGGCGCCAGGGAAACCACTGAGTGTGAGCACCTTGGAGGATTCCCACCTCCCCTAGAGCTGTTCTCAGTCCTTCAGAGTGGCACTCAAAACCCTTTGGTTTGTCCATGCTGCCTCTCTGAGGTGAACACCAAGGTACCTCAGACATGAAAGGAATCTCTCAACATTCCTTGCATTGGTAGTTCCACGTGTAAAAGAATGGAAGCAATTATAAGCCACACAGTAAAGAATGCACTGGAATAAAGCATTAATACCAGGCTGTGCAGGGGGTTATTAAGGTTAATGGAAATTTAGTGTGTTTTTGTGACAAGATATTTGTGAATGTGTGTGTACATTTGGAAATAATGTCATATTTTGTTTCAGTAACATTTGTTGAGATGCAGTGACTACTTTCTGGAGAAGACAAATACACATGAAAGTGAATAACAATGGCTGTTCTTTCAGCAACATTTTATTATATCCTATTTAAGCGTCATGGGAAAGTCAACACAAACCACTACAAATATTTACATCTTCAAGAAGACCTTAAATTCTTTGTGATTTATACTGATGGAAGAACTGGAAGCTTATTCCATACTTCCAATCTGTAATGAATTCTTCAGATTCTAGAAGTAGTAATTGGTCAGTAGATTATTTATCTCTGTCTGTTATTAATGGCATGCATGGGATGTTGCACAGCTGGACAGGTTGTATAAGCTGTTACCAGACCAGTGATATTTTCTTTGTTTTGAAGCAATTAGTCATTAGTCTTGGGGCAAGAGACCATTCCAAAGTATATTTAGTTAGGCTGAAATCTTCAAAAATTGGATTAATTGTGGTTTTGTGGCCATTTTGAACTTAAGTTTTGAGGTGATGTTTCTTTAAAGCGTTAAAACTTGAACTTACATTAAAGAAAAATAAATTCAGTGAAATATGACTTAATCCGTATGTGTTGCCTAAAGATGTCAAAATTGCTATAATTATATTTCATCAAGTGTAACTTCATATTTTAATAGGTGTCTAGTGCTGATCTGTCAATGATTTTTAAAAATTTTGAAATGAATCCTCAAAATAAGAAAACATGTTACTTAAACACATGATTTAATGATTCGTTTCTATAACTCAGGGACTTTCTAGAAGTGCCAGAGAAATATTTCACTTAGAAGGGGCTCTGTTATATTTTGAAGTATATGGTTTTGATTTCAGAGAGTGAAAAAACCCCTCATACTTTCCTTTTCCCTTGGGGCAGAGTAAGGCCAGCCCTTTGCTAGAAGTCTGTAGCATAACTTTAGGCTGAATCAGTGCAAATTCTTGAAAATATAATTAATTGTATTACATTAAAGTTATCCAACAAGTCCTTCAAGTGCATAATCAACAGCAGTAATTTGACAAGTTTATCAATCACTTTACAAGACAAATCCTGTTTTAATAGGAAAGGGACTTAATCTTTGCAATACAACATAAATCATGTGTACTGCTCACTAAGAGAGAGGTTCAATTTAATTTTCTACAGCTGTGCTACTGGCAGCTATTGTTTAGGAATTGTTTAGAATTGCTTGCATTAAATCAAGAACTTGGCTGGAAGTGGCTGCATCTCCACTTGCCTGGGCCAGAAGAGAAGGGAAGGCACCTGTGTCTGACTTGATGTGATGGAGCAGCTCCTTGTGCCAGGCCTGGGACTGCTGGGGTTCCATCTGGGGAGAGGCAGCTCTGCAGAGGTGCTGGGCCAGGGGAGCCCATTTGCTCTTGGAGCAGTGGGGACTGGGGACAGTCCTGCCCTGCATGGGGAGGGATTGTCCATTGTCCCTGAGTATCAGCAGAGCACAGCCCACGTGCAGGGCAGGTGTGTGTTGACACGGGTTTGGAGCATTCTGGGTATGTGGTTAATCTAATCCAGGGCTTTATTAAACCCTAATAGAGTCAGTCTGCAGAGGAACCTGAAATGTCTAATGCTTCTTACCATTTGCTTCCTCCCTCCCTCCCTCTCTCCTTCAGTCCTTTCTCTTTCTTAATTATGTTAATTGTCCCTTTTGTTTCTAATTTGGTGACTGAATTCTCATTGTGTGTCCAATACTGGTGTCCAACATTGCAACTTAATAGCTTTGTTTATACAGGATTAGACTTAAAGAGAAGTCTAAAACCCTGACATGGAGCTAGTAAATCTTTGTGTTTTTAACAGCATAGTTGCAAAAGATATTAAGAAGTTGCTTAGCGTATGCATCTACAAAATCAGAAGGAAAACATAAAGCTGGGAGCCAATTTTTGTGCTCCGATACATGTATAATTCTGCTAATAAAAACCACAGTCTTCCAATGAAGACAAGTTGCAACTGTGTAACAGAGGGGACTAACCTGTGCTGGCCTCTGGCTTGTTTTGAAAAAGGGGGAGGCCCAAAGTGTTAAAATTTATGTGCTGTAGATTGTCAGCAGGGTGCATGAGGAATATAATTTTTTTTAATGTAAATTCTAATTTCTTTTAAATATACTCCCTCAGTTGTAGCTGTAATTTACTGAATATTTCTGAATACTCTAATGTGTTTTTATTAAAGAATAGGAAATAGCTTCCTGCTGGTTGTGCACTACTTTTGGTGGTTTAATTAATTGTCTAGACTAAAGGTATGGTGTACTTTTTAGTACAGATGTCTCCTACAGCTAAAGGCATGCATTTCTTGAAGGGATTAAGTAGCGATGAGTGCTGGGGAATGAATGGACTTTGGAAACCTCCCAAAAATTTCTTGTGTAATGATTTTTGTCATGGTGAAAGCTGCAGTGTCTGGAGTTCCAGGCAGAAAAATTAATCTCTTTCAACACAGTGAAACAATTGCTGAATATTTCTGTTGATGTTCCTCTTCAAGAGAAAACTTCTTGTAAATATTTGTTGTTTTTCTCTAGGTTTGGAGCCACTGTCACTCTGCCAAAAGCAGAAAACTGTGGACTTCACAGTTTACTTGGGACACTAATAGAAATATTCTACTGATCATAAAGACTGCACATGTTGCTGGATAAAAACAGTCAGGCTTGGACCTTGCTATGAGATTTGGTACCTACATACAGTAGAAGGGTCTCATTACTGGAAAATTTGATAGAGTAAATGAGACCTAGGGATAAAATAAATAGTGATAAAGTACAAAAAATATTAACATTTTGTACATGGAAGAAAGATGCTTGAGAATTAAAACTGTATTTGGGGTTTTAATCTGGGAGACTGCTTGCAATTAAATGAATCACTTATTGTTTTGATGTGCTGTTGTATGAAACAAGATGAGTTAAAAATGTATTCTTCAGTATCAGTGGAAAGAAAAGTGAGGAGGCTTTTCTCTCCGGGAGGAGAGCCTTTGTGGCACTCTGAATTTTATTGTCCCTGTGGATTGCTCTTTGACTTCCTGGCTCAGCTTCTGAACCGGGTTGGTTCTGTGCAGTTATGACTCAGTGGCTGGGGCAGTGGCAGTGAGATCATTGCTCTGCTTTGCTGCCTTTGCCTTAGAGATGGACACTGCATGGAGCAGAGCTCATGGCAGCTGCTGGCTCCAGGGACTTGGCAGACACTAGGGATGCTCAGAGGTGCAACAGGAGCTGCTCTGCCTGAGTGTTGCTGCCTTCTGGCTTGCCTGGATTTTACAGACAAAGAATAAACTTTAAAAGCTCTCCCTGCTCCCTCCCTCCCTGTCAGAGGTGCTCTTTTTTCGGGATGCATTCCTTAGCACACATGCTGCACTCTGTAATGTCATCACTGACCTCTCCATTACCACTGACATATTTTCCCAGGAATGATAAAAGGTTATGTTTTTGTAGTCTCACTTTTGATTGCCAAAATGTGAAATATGTCATAAATCCTGATAATGATTCATCACACTGTTGCTCAGAGGTGACAGTGACTTTTTAATGCATATTGTGTGAAAATTGGGTGTGAGAAACTGCACTGGCAGCATTAGTTGTTACAGTCATTAGTACTGATCTGATTGCAGGCTTTTTTGGTTTGGGTTTTGGTTTTTTTTTTTTTTTTAAGTTTATAGACATTTCTCATGCTCATGCAGGCCACCTTGGAAGCTTTAGTGAAGAGAAATGCACACCTTGAGGAGTGGCCACACAAACACTTGAAATTGTTATTAATGATTCTAACTCCCTCTTGCCCTAGAGTTAATAGAAGAGAACAGAAATTATTTCACTGGAACTCATCTCACTTGCTTGTTCAAGATTTCCAGCAACAACATAATTATTGTACAAGGGCTTGGTTTTTGTTATGACAGCTGTGGTCACTTCCTACATTGTAGTCTGAGCTGCCTGAGCACCCCAAGCTCCCCTGCCATCTCTGGGCCTTGTGCCATTGCAGGGGTGGCTGGTGGTCACAGCAGGGATTGTCTCCCCAGCCAGGGGGAGTGTCCAGGGCACTAACACACCACAGGCTTGATTGGTTCTTCAGCTCCTGTCTTCTTTAGAGCAAAGCGAGTTCATGGCTAGAGCTTAGGAGATTATTTTCCAGGGATGTAGAATTTGGTCTGGAACATGGATTGTTAGTCATCTTCAGAAGAATGTCTTGGAACCTTTTCAATACAGTGTGCTTTTTTTAGAGGAAATCTTTTATACTGACTTTGGAACTTCTTCCAAGTTGTTCATGTGTGCAAATCACTTCTGTAGACATTTGCAGTCTTAAAAGCTACTTTCATGCTTCTCATCCTGTTTTGATATTTTCCATTGCTGTTGACTTCAGGAATGTAAGACATGGAGGCTCAGAATGAAAGGATGTCTTGAAAGAGCTGTCATTCTAATGAGAAATGCTCCTGGTGAAGGTAGTCTCAGGATTTTAATTGAATAATTCCATAGATTGTCATTTTTGTTTGAAGCAGGAATGTCATGAGCAGAATAAGACAAATGTGAAAACCTAAGTACTGCAGAACTTAATTTATATTTTTGCTTGAAAAGGAATATCAAATGGTATCATTGTGTGTTGCTTATGTAAGTGCACATCTCTTATTTGTACATAGCTATTTTCATTTCTAGATGTCACAATTCAAGAAAATACCTGATATCAACCTTACAATGAAAAAGAAAAGCATTAAAGGAACCCATCCATGTTGTTTCTGATGTGGATCAAAGGAAGTTGTACCCTTTTGGGACAGATGCTAAAGTAATGGAAAACTTGCATGATCTTCAGTTGGATTCTTTGTGTACCTTAAGAAAGAAGACAGAGAAGGGGGATTTTGGGACTAGCAGAGAGCTCTGGGGCTGTCAGGAAGACATCAGGATCTTTCTGATTCTGAAAATGAATTGATCTTTAAAAATAGACCCCAGTATCCATATTTAGATATTTAAAAAATAAAAAAAACCTGAGTGTAATTAAGTTTGTATGTCAAAACTCATCAGATTTTTTTAGCACTTCTTTTTTAAGACTCAACACAGCTATTTTTATTTCATCTGATGAATTAAATCTTTCATTTCTACTTCCTTTTTATTACTGAATCTCTGCTAATCTCTGTTTGAAGTATATGCAAGAATATTTTATCTATTCATTGTATTTTCTTTTCCTGGCAACAAAAGTTTGCCATTCCATAGCTGAACATTAGAAGCAGTACAAGTATCCATGATCTTTGCATTTATCATTTTTCTGTAGAGTTGTTTCAGAAAGTCAAAGAACTTGAAATGTGTTATATTCTCAAATTAGAAATGAAGAATATAGATGGCCTTTGAAGAGGGAGTTATGAAGACTCATGAAAAGGCAAAATAAGTTTTTGTTACCAAATTGAAAAAAGATATCCCAAAATATGTCCTGTTCAATATAATTATTAAAATCAGACCAATATGTTTCATTTAATAGGTCATCTATTAAAAAGCTGAAGTAATAACTCTACCAAATCTTCCAACAAATCATGGATAAATGTGACATTTTTCAGTTTGCGTTTATTGCTCACATTTTGATGAATGCTCATTTGGTCAGAAAGAATAATTTTTATAATTGATTCTGTGATGGTTATTGCCATTTGAGAAATCAAGAGTATTGATTTTTTTTTAATTGAAACTAGCATAACTAAACTTTTTGGAATTATAAGCTTTTCTTGAGATTCTGTGTAGCTGGTGTAACTTCTCTTGTCCTTCCTTCTGTGCTGATCCTGTCAACAGACTCTGATTTTTTTGGATTGCAGGCTAACTGTGGCAGTTTGTCGAGAGATAAAGCCACATGTCACTTCAGGATGTGTTAGCAAGAGTTTTGTATGTAAAAAACAGGAGGCAATTAATCTGTGCTCTTTGGAGCTAATGAGGCAGAAACATTGCTCAGATTTGGACATCATGCTGATGGTGTCTGACACAGTGATGTCAAACATGCTGACAAATTTCAAAGGAGAGCAAAATGGAAATGCTGACCTGTGCCCAAGACTAAGTGAAGCAGGTTGATTTAGTCAGAAGTGTGGAGAAGGCAGGGCACTGGGGCTCCTCAGCTGCTCCTTGCTCCATGCCCACGTTGTGCAGGAAGGTGGAGAGCAGCTGCTGCCACCAAAGCCTGAGAGTGCCTAAAGCAGCAGCTGGGCAGGTAACAGGGACCTTGCTGCTCATGGCTCATGTGAGGGATGAACATAACAGTTTTACCTCTCCCTGCAGCCTCTGCACTTTGAAACCTTGAAAGCTGTAAGGAGCAAAGCTCACCCTGTGAGGAGTCAGTGTGGAACTGCTGGCTCTGTGCTGGAAAACGGAGCAGTGACAAATGATCACTCAGTGTCAGCAGAACCAGCCAACAAGCAGTTATGATGGGGCAGATTGTTCTGTATTATGCCACTGCTTTTTATGTGTGCATGTAATCTGAGGGAGTTCCTCCTCAATGGTTTAAAAATGTGTTTCCAAAAACTTAATAAGACCCTTTTGAATAATTACATGGACAATTTTTTTTTTTTAAACCAGCTGTGGGACTCTGTGTAGTATTTGAAGTAAAAGTTATTATGGATGCAGGCAAATACTTTAGGTTGTATATTTTTTGGAAAGAGGAAGAGTATGAAAGCACTAGAGCAGGCTAATTAGAGAGGTTACAGAAATTCCTTTGTTGCTTGTTAAGAATATGTTTGATAAATATCTGTCATAGATAACATCAAATTTCTTCAGTCTTTAATGGCAAGTATGCATTATAGTCTTCTGCCATCTGTTCCAAACCTCTCCTTCAATGATGCTATGTAAAAACACAGAAATGCTTCCCTTTTTTCTTTCAAACTAAGATTTGGATTTTTTTCTTCATCTTTTACAATGTCATCTTTGAAGTCACTTTTTTTTTTTTTGTCATCTTGTATGATTTCTTCTCTGCTCACATCTGTTTGTCTCAACAAAATAAAGGCAAAAAATACTTAAAAGGGAAAAGTACTAAGCAGTAGAAAAGGTAAAAAGAAGATTGGAATCAGAAAGGGGAAATAATTGTCTAATTACAATATTGTGTGTGTAGAATCCAAAGGGAATGCTCCTGCTGTTATAGAATGAAATGCTGCAGGAAGGAGCTGTAATATGGAGGAAAACAGTGAATAAAACAGGACAACAGAGCAGGTAAGGGGGAATTCAGAAAGCTTGGGGGAGTTGAAAGAAGAATGAAAACAGCCAAGGGAATGAAGAGAGAGCAGCTGACAAATGGAGAAAGAAGCTGAAAGGGGACTGGAGTAGAGCAGATGGTGGGTGGGGTAGGCAAAGCAGGAAAGTGAAAGAGCTGAAAAACTAGTTCAGAGGAGGTACTAGAAATGGGAACCAGCTATGTCCAGGGAGAGCTGAGTATAACGACTAGAGTTGGCAGAATGGCAGGAAAGTGCTGAAGGAAATTAAGAATTGATGTGAGACAACAAAATTAACGTTTGATAAGTGCAGACAATGTAATTTCAAGGAGAAGAGCTCTACAAAAGGTTTTTACATCCTTCAGCAATGTCCTGTTTTGGAGCTGCTGTTGCCACCAGCTCTATAGATTCCTTTTCCAGGTGCAGGTTATTTATTCCAGTGTTAATAGGGCTTCTGCAACTATTTTCAAAACCAGGTTTGATCTTCTGTTTGAGCTCTTACTCTTCACAAATTTTACAGACATAATCATCCATTGTAAACACATAGGAGAAAGCTTCTTTGCCTTTAATTTCTTAAGACAAGGAATTCTGAAATGTTAGCAGTTCTGTGGGATTGTCTGGTTTACTGTATTCTTTTGTAACTTGCATCATAGAGATTTCACATTTCATTTCTTTAAATGGGTTAATAACATTTTAATGTTCTCGCTTTTCAGTTTTATGAGGAAAAAACAGGGAAAAAAGTGAAAATTTAATCATGGAGTAGCAAGTCTGAAGTCTGATGGTTAAACATTTCCACTGAGTTATTCTCAGGATAGAAGAGTTTTAAGTGTTCTGGTTGAACAACTTGTAGTACTCTGTTGAACAGGAACAGGTTTGTTCCCAAGATTTGTTGCAGTAAGACTGAGCCTATTTGGAACAGACAGTACTGGTGCCTTTGCTGGCCAAAAATGAAACGTTGCAGATTGCAGTTCTTGCAGTGCTGGATATTTATCTGTGTGTCTCATGGCTAAAAGGGGTGAAAACCTGTAAGGAAAAGGCTGATGGAGTGGGGAAAGGGCACTCTCCAGCCTCTGCTGCAAACCGCATCAGCAATCCTACACTTAGTGCAAGATTGAAGTGGTAAAGCCTTGCATTCACCAAGGACTGTCTGGATTTAACTTCCTGATGCAGAGATACAAATGTTTTTACATGTTCTCATAGTGTTCTATGAGAGTCTTGAATTTAGGTTCTTTTCCATTAGGGGAGTTAAAGGGGTAGTATTTCCTTTTTTTCAGATCTTCCACAAATTATTTTTGTTTATTTTCATGCAAGGGGCATAATTAATAATGCTGATATTTAAAGTATTCCTGACTAAATCGTGTATGTTCATATCAATACAACACGTCATGTTTCTCAGAATTATTTTTCAAGATCCAACAAACATAGACAGATGTCATGATACTCAGATTGCTTCGTTCACATTCCAAGGATATCTCAAGAACTGCGGGAGGAAACCACTTGTAGCAAAACCTGCTAAGATAGGTGGGGTCCCATATTCAACAGAAATGGCTTTTAACATCCATAGTCAGAAATGGAAACAGGAAAGGCCACCAGGAAACCAGGGCACACATAAAGAGCTCTCACACTGATTCTGTTTTGAAAAGTTGTCCAGTGTAGTTTATAACATTTATATAGACAAGCAGGTTTATTCTCAGAAGTGTGAGATAGATTGGAAATACTTAAATTTTGAAATAAGTGTCTTAGCCCTGGTTTATCAAGGGTCTTTCTCTGCTTTTCTTCCTTACCTTTTTCACCCCATACCTTTGAATAAATTGGCCAATTTTAGCTGTTTTGGAAGGGACTAGAGATCTCAGGAGAAATGTTTGTTTTGATTTTTTTTTCTCGCAGTTTATTTTATTTTGTGACATGGGATATAGACTATAAGTGCCTCCACTGAAAGCAACAATGGAAAGTTCTTTATTTGACATGAGAGAATATATGTGAAGTGAGACTGGAAATCAGCCTGTATTATATCACTGCTCACAGACTTCTTTCTAATACTTTGTCTGCTGTTGTAGGAGAATTGGTTGAACTTCTGGGGCAGTAGAGTTCATGACTCTTCAGATGATATTTGCATTCATTTAATTAAGTTATTTTGCAGTCAACCCCATGACTTTGGATTTCAGTGTCGAATAGTTAATAGTATGTATGCTTACACACTCCAATTTATAATTTGGCTATGCAGTGGAGAGAACTTAGGGGATGCATGCTCAGATTCTTTAATAATAAATGTTATGGCTCTGATACACAATTTCTATGAGAAATCAGATTAGGAAAAAGGCTTTGGATGTTTCTGTTTTTAAAGTTAGGAGTTAAGAAAAATCTCTCAACCTCTGAAATATGTCTTAATAAGACAAAACAAACCGTGACAGAGACCAATTTGGACCATCTCTCTAGGCATGAAAGCTGTATGAAAACACAGCAGAGTGATTTTCTTTCATCAAACACTTAGCAGCAGAGCTAAAGCAGCTTGGGCTGCCAAAGCTTCTGTTCCATGCCCAGCCCTGCTCACCAACTGGCCTGTGTGACCATCTGGGGGGCCTGGGAGGGGTTTTGAAGCATTTATTATTTTTATCTGGGATATAAATGGACCAAATGCTTGTAAATGTTTAATATGCATGTAAGAGATGTGCAGCCACAGAAGCAGCCAACAGAGCATGGCTGGAGAGGGGGAGCTCCAGGTGAGACACCTTTGACCAGACCCTGCCCTTCTGGCTCAGGGCAACTGCGGTGCAAATGCAGCTAAGTAAATAACAATTAAACCCTTAAATCCTCCATTTAGGGTTAATACTGATGGCCTGTGCATAAATTAAAGTCAGAGGTCTGAAAAAAAATTAACATGATAATCCATGCTTGGAATCTAGAGTGAAAGTCACTCATTGCATTAATAGTTTCTAATGTGTCTGAACAGTGTTGTTGAAACACTTTACATTTGGCAGAAAAAGATCCTAAAAAACTGGCACAATAATGTAATTATTGATGCATACAAACCAATTATCTGTGCAGCGTTGTCATCCAAGGACACTAGTGAAGTTGTTGTTGCCAAAATATTGGTTAAAATCAGTATTGATGCAATTCTGCCTGAGTGTTTTCATGTTCAGTGCTGTTTCCCTGCACACACACATTCACAATACATAATGGAGTGTGTACATCTAACAAGCAACTGAAAAAATCTGCTCCTGTGCCCTCTCATGAACGGTTCAGCTGAGCTTTTCAAAGGAATCCAATGAAATTAGCACTCAGGATTTGTGTCTAAGGGGTAGCACAGCACCAAATTCTTTTGACACCTTTTTAGATGAGGAAAGCTTTGGGCTTCTTTTGCTAGATTTTTTTCTGTAACTCTTCCGTTTTTGGAATTTGGTCTGCTGAGAGCAGCACTACAATGTCAGAGAGAGAACTAATCAAAACAAATAGTAGATGTATTGGGCAATAATATCTAGTGCTATCTACTCTAATATCATATTCTTCTGATGTAAACAAAGGCTATCTAATTTTCTATTTGCAAACAAGATTTTGAGGCATCTTAAGTGAAAAAAGTTCTTTTTTCAGATTAAAAGCATCCATCTGGTAAAGGAGGAGGTAAGAAATAGCAAGTTTGTTGATTTTCTAGTTGTTCTTTAAGAAGCTTTGAGTGTCTCAAAGAACTCTAGGCTACAAGTTCAAGGCAGAACATTTTACTTTCCAATTCTGTTTGCTAGAACTTAGATTTTTACCTTTGATTTCTTGTCTCAAAACTAAGAAGTTAAATATGTTTACAGCACCAATTTGTGACTGCTCGGGTTGAGGAGTCTGCTTGGCCTCTGGTGACATTGCTGCCCCCAGGCCATGGAGCAGCTGTAGCTGCTTATCTCACCTGTCCTTTTCCTCGGTGTTATCACAGTAAGGCCAGAGTCCTTAATGAAACTTGGGCCTTTCATAAAGAGAGAGAGATGTTTGGGTTTGAACAAGGGTTAGCTGTGATGCCCTATGGCTTTGTACCACTGTTTTATTGAACAATCCTGGTTCTGCAAGCAGCAGACAGGTGATGAGGAAAGGCAGTGTTGTGTCACACAGCAAATGCTTCAAGGAAAGTGCCTGGCAGTCTGGTCTGCATGAGCCCATCAAGCCTTGCCCAGGCACCTCACCCTGCACTGCTGTTTGCCCATTGTCCCCCTTGGGGTGACAACAAGAGGGTGCATTCACAAGGCTCCCAGCCCACTGTGCAAGCCAGGCTTTTCTCGAGGTAGAACAGGCTCAAGCCAGGGTTACCCAAGTTAGCACCAAGCACGGTGTGACTCTGGAGGTGAAGGTACCTGAGCTGCACCAGCTGCTCTAAGGGCTGTGGTGGCACCAGTGGTGACCTGGCTCTGGCAGGGCTTGCTTGTGCATAAATCTTACACTTTTCCCTCCTCCACTAATCCTTTTACTACAGGAAACCGTTCATTTGGCAGTAGTGTGGTAGCTCTTCATTTTGAGCATGCTCTATTGCTAATAAGTATATCAAAGTGTGTTGTTTAATTGAAAAACTGTGGAGTAGCATTTAACTTAATGTGCAATTACTATGTGGCAGTTAATGACATTAACATATTAAACATCAAAAAGTGTTTTTGCCTGTAGCAAAGAGAACTAATCTTAATCATTTTTGGAATGCTCTTGCAATGCAGCAACCCAGCTTTATTGCTGTGTTAATGACATTAACAACAAGATCTGGGTCCTGGAAGTTGGCAAGATCTATAAAACATCATCACTTTCACCTCTGAACTTTGTTATTAGTAGAAAATATTATTTTCTTGTGTAGATGTTTCCTGTGTGGTCCTGTGGATGGTGCTCAGAGCATTGGTTCCAGGGTGCTGTACAATTTATTATTCCCAAGTGCTACAGCATCAGTGCTGCATGACGAATGTCCTCTTGTATTCAACCCATGCTACATCAGCTCTCCCCAGATGCTCACACAGGGCAAGGGATGCAATGGCTGTGATGAGTTCATGAGCACAGAACAGGGCTCACTGACATGGCTGGTTCAACTCTTGCTGTATTTTCTGTAGCTAATGCCAGTGCTTTTCAAAGAAATCAGGAGTGCTTGACTGCCAGTGGTATTCCATATTTTCCACCTGTCTGTGCTTATCAGTGGGTACAGCTCTTGACCTCAGTGGCTAATTTCTTGTGAATTCGTGTATTTTGGTGAGGAGCAATGCTGTTTGCCTAATCCATATGCCATTTAATTCCCCCCCAAGGCCCATTAAGTGTTAAGAGCCTGTAAGACTCATTCCAACACTGATAATTAACTGCCTGAAACTTGACATAGCCTTAAATTTTAAAACAGATTTTATAACATTTGTAAACAACAGTTAGCAGGAAAAAAGGTAAAATTGTATGTGTCATTCTGTTTTCTACCGTACACAATTTGCAGTTCAAAGTGAATATATTTAAATGAACTCCCCTGCAGCTACTGTTTACAGTAGCCTTCAAAGAATGATGAAAGCTTTTAAATAATGTAGAATATTACATGACTTGTTTTTCAAAACACATGCACTGAATGTTTCAGAGTGAAATGTCTGTGTTTCAGATTAGATGGATTGCAGACAGCTGCTGTGTTTACTGAATGTTACAGATGGCATGGAAAATAGATGTAGGGAGAAGACTAAGAAAATGAAGCATTCTTAAGAGTGCCTTATGTCTGAACAGCAGTAACTTAAAGGTGGATCAGATTATCTCATACATCACCTTGATAGCTAAGGAAATCTCACTCTCTCATCCTCTTAAAAAAAAAAAAAGAGCAGGCAAAATAAATATGGGAAATATGGGATCTCTGCTATATGTATATTTTCTGGGAAAGGGATGTGATGCTCCTCTTTCCCAACTTCTCGAGTTGTTATCTATAACCAGCATTCCTTGTCTATGCTCCTTTATCAAGGAAATCCTTAGGTGTCATGTACTGAGGTTATTACAGAGTTTAGGATGCAGATGGACATTTCTCCATTAGATCATACATTTGAGTCCTTTTAGCCAGGAATTCCTTCTCTTGATACATTTGTAATGAATTAACTGCTGCTTTTGTGTGTGTGCCTTGACAGGGTGCAAGACAAGTAGTGAGAAGACTGACCTGGCTTCATGCTGATGGCCCATCAGCCACATACCTATCCACCTTTTTCTTTTGGATGGCTTTTGCATTTTAAACTAAGCCCTAGCCTGTCAAAATTGCACAGCTTACACTGTGAAAGACTGCTTAAATTTAACATAATTTATATCTACAGAGACCACTAGAATTACTGCCTTGTAAAAGTGTGGTAAAGATGCAAACAGAAACATAATTATATGTATTTATGGGATAATTAGGATTAAATTTTATTTGATCTCACCTCAGCTAGAGAATGAATTATGCTCTGAGCGGAAAGCTCTACACCCCACAACTTTTAATTTCTTTTAATAAGAAGTTGTTACTCAAAACTAGGGTCTAGCTAGCATTCTCCAGATTCAGAACTGAAATTGGGCAGATAATGCTTTCCTCCTTCAAAAGTGAAATTACAGTGAAATCAGTTATTCCATCACTATATTTTACTTATGATATCTTTATAAATGTGCTGTTTTGCAGAAGAAGAGTAAAAGAAATGAATCTTTAATATTTGTATCACAGTGAGAGTTAATGAGAGAAAAAGAAATGTAGTTTCTTGCAATAGGAAGCAACATTACTAAAATTTCCTTCCCTTAATTGGGGGAAAGAAGTCTTCTGATGAATGGGCAGAAAATATCCATTTATCATAACATACACCTTACAGTAGCTGGAAACAACACTCCTCTATAATATTCTTCTAGAAATTCAGTTAGGGTTTAGAAATATGCTTCTCATCAGGGTACAATAGCCTATGTGGAATTCTATTCTTCAATGCTTTTCTTGTTTCCTTATTCCCTAATGTCAGGAGATTGAAGAAAAAAAAAAAAATTGAAGCCTTGGGGTACATGACTGTTAATCTGTACAGCTGAGAGGTGAAATGCAGGTGAGTAAATGGGTTTTTCCACTAGGAATTATTTTGCTTCTGTTCCTTGAAGACTGTTATTTAAAACCAAAGGAGGATAATGTAGGGAAAAGATGGGATACAGCTTGTGGTGGTGATGTGCTCTCTCTGCTGCTCCTCTCTCTGCAATTGGTCAGCCTGGAGATTGTCTTTGGCACTTCATGCTCTTCTACCACTCTCTCCCCTTGCCTCCTTTGTGTAGGATAAAGTGCAGAAGCAGGAGAAAAATGGCAATATTTCTCTGTACTCATCAGTGTGGCCATGAAGGATGAATTCTTCTGGGCTCCATGCAGTTCTCCAGAAAACAACTCTGGAAATTGTCAGCAATATGAACATCTACACCTGCTTTTCCAGTGCCTTGGGAAGGTATGGTGATGTGTGTTTAACTTTGCTGTCAGAGTAATCACCCCCTTGTTAGACTAAACTACATCCCAGAATGATCAGTAAAGAAGTTTGATCCTCTGCTAATGTTTTATATGCTGAATGAGGCATGCTGTCAAAAAGGGTTTCATGCCTCATCTACCTCTAAGTGCACTTCCAAGGGCTTTTAAAGGATTGTCTTTCTCATTCACTCAGCAGAATGACCCTGAGAATTGATTTCATTATCTAGGCAAGTTAGTACCCTGTCTTGCTCTGGATTAACTGCAACTCTGGAACTGATAATGTGTTCTTAATTTGAAATAATGTTTTCACCTCGTGGTTTCTGAAGCCAATCAAATGAAAAACAGGAAACTGGCAGAATTCACTAGTGGGAAATGTAGGAATTCTTTTGTTCATTAGCATTTTAGAACTACACTGAGATGCATAGCAATGACTGTAAAGATATTAATTTGGATTCATGTAAGCATCCAGTCCCTAACAAGTTTAAGCCAGTATATTGCATGAGACAGTCAAATCAGTGGACTGCATTCTGAAAACTGTATTTTAAAGGATTTTATCAGATCAGAAGGAAAAAGAGACTACAAAAGTCCATACATTTCTATTTTTTACAGCATCTGTAAGCAATTTATATTAAAATATAATTTTAACTTTTCTGTAACTTTTTAACACCTCATATGCTCTTCAGAAATTCAAAATTTCTATTGATCTTCATCCATTTAGCAAAGCTTGAGTACTGAGTTATTCTTTGTTCATTGAAACAAGGTTGTTTCCAGCATTGTCTTTCTCTATAAGTGTTCAGTTCCATTCATACCAAAGTTGTGTTATCTTCTTTCGTCTGTGTTTTCTGCTGCCTCATCACACTTGTCATGAAAATGACAAGGTAAGTAGACAGTGCTGTAACTTAGCATCATTGTCTGGAATGTCCTTATGTGAGTTACTGAACAGCTGGACATAGTGGCTTTTTTGTTGAAATGTTGGATAACATCACTAATTAATTGCTCATTTGCTCACAAGTTACGGGGATTTTGAGAAGTTCTCCCTGCAGTCATATATTGGATACCAAAGATGGTTTTGGCTGCTGAGCAGGCTACAGCATGGTCTTTTATAAAGTATTGCTCAAGAGCTTTGAGGCCCACACAACCTGTTGGCATAAACTCATTAGATGCAGGAAAATTTAGGTTGAGATATATTGTATATTGAGGTTAAACAGAACCAAATGGATAAAAGATAAAATTAGAAATTCTTTAACAACACAGAGACTTCCAGGCAGAGTCTTACATGTCCTGGTGTCTATTTTCTTACACTGTGACCATCACCCAGGGGAGCACAAGGGAAGCTAATTGAAAATAAGCTTGTGCCATTGGGAAAGCCCTGGCCATTGCTGACCTAAGCCATGCAACCAGAAACCTACACAGATCAATTAAAAAGGGAGTTGATGGTTATTTTTTAATTACTAATAGCTCTCTTACTGCAACTGGATGAGGAATAACCGCAGTGAATATTAAGGCAAAGAAGATGCCAGTTGCTTGTTCTGACCTTTCAGCATACTTTGTGGTTTCTAATTTTTGAAATTTCATTTAGAGAGATAAATATGCCACAGTTTCTTGCCATTATATCACTAGGCTACAGAATTTCTTTTTAATTGAAAGCCTAGAGAATTTGAAAGGAAAGAATAATCTTGATCATTAGAGCAGAACTTTCCTACCTGTTTTATTTTTGCCATCAGCACGCATGTGGAAAACCAGGTCTTTGGTCTTTCAAGGGCAAAGATAAATTTGTATTTCTTTTGCAAAGGGCCTTCACTGGAAATCTCTCCTGTAGAGAATACTGAGGGTAATGAAAGAAAGGTCTTTGTATCTTTATTGTCAATAGCTCAAGATGATATTCTTATGTCTTAGAAGGTACAAGTCAAAATATATTCATCATATGCCTCCAGCATGTATAAAAACTATTATTTGAGCAGAGTTCTGCATCTGAACAAATCTGTGCTGAAATGGGATGACAGTGATTTTCGGCAAATATTTGAAGATGTCAAAGATTCATAAGTTTGGGATTTTAGTTAGTTCTTTATAAAATAAAATTTGATTATACATCAGAGAGAGGGGGAAATATTTAATTTAAAAGGTACTTCCAGGCTTCAGGCTGAATGGACAAGTGTCATCCTTTAAACATTCTATCAATCATGTAGCCACTTGAGTCCGATGCTCAACAAAAATTAACACATTTTTCTGTCTAGTGTGAGTCTGTGTTCTTGCTACAAACTTCTGTTACAGCCCATTTTGGAAATTATTGTGTTATTATAACTTTATAAATTGACTATTTGAATTCTGAAGAATAAAGATTACTGATGACAGCCCTAGATCTGTGGTGCTCGTACTTTTCTAATCTTGGTGCAATTTCATCTATTCTTTTACAGATTCCTATTTTAAATCTTCACTGCTCTCTAAGGGGAGTCCTTCAATTCAAAGCTTTGCTTGGATGTCTAAAAATGGCACCAAGATTCTTGCATTTACCTAATGAATTTCTTTGAAACACTGCACAGCACCTCTTCTGTAACCTCTCGCTGTTAGTGCCTGCCAAACCTTTTTGAGTTTCATGGTGATTGCTTTTTGTTTTTTACAGCAATTCATAAACTGACACATCAGTAAAACAAAGTGGGAGGGGAACTCCCTGTTTTGTGACTTCAGCAAAGGGACAGCACTCTTAGTTCTCCATCTAATGTGATAGATTTTTAAAAGTTCTACTTAAATTAAGATCAAGTTGAAAGGGGAGTTCAGCTCTTCAGTGTTACCAGGGTCATCCCTGTGTGCACCAGGCAGAGAAGTGCATTTCAATAATGTGTGAACAAAGCTCTGTCTTGATGAAAAGCAAGCACAGAGAATTGGGGCCACGCAAAATACATATTATGATTAAATATGTAAATGTCTTTTCATTACTTGAATTTTCCTGGTTGTTTCTCCTTAATGTCTTTTTCTGTAAAGTTTTGTTATTCATATAAACCAGATTTCTACAGGCTGAGTGTCATGCAAATGTTATCTTGCATATGTTCAAAACAAGTATATGTTTTGGGAAGTATTATTCAATTTTTTTATTTATTAAAATAAAAATATGGAAACAGATTATGACTTCCTAAAGTCATAGTCTGTGACAGATGATGGAACAGAACCAAACTTTCAGGAGTGTGATCACAATTCCTGCTCAGTCACAGTGTTTAAAGAGGCTCAGATGTTGCTTATTTAGCAAATTATCTTTTCCACTTTATAATCAAATATAGGGTTTAGAAAAATCTCTCCTCTAGTAAGTGATTAATCTTTCTAAACTATAATCCTGAAAAGCAGCAAAGCAACTTTTAAGTTTATTCGTTTTGACAAAAGCTTTTCCAAATGGGAATGAAGATTTTCCTTTCTCTGTGAAGAATATAAAAATGGAAGGTAGTTCCCTGGTGTGACATATTTTGAGAAAATACAATTTCACATGAATAGATTATAGCACTTTTAAAAAGTTCATTTATATTATCTGAGCTGGAATTGTTAAGAAATTGTACAGGGAGGAATATATTGGTCCTGCTCATTGGACTCATCATATGGAACTTTTTGGGGTGTTTGCAAAGAATATTTGGAGAGCCAGCCTGCAGGGGCATGGTAGGTTTTCCCATTGCTTGACTGGAAAAATGCTGTCAGAAGATTAGTTTTGTGAGCTTAAGTCATACTGGCTTGTGATTTGGACCTTCATTTCATTTGATGTGAAAGATGTAAATACTGGAGAAACACTAGAAAAAAATAAAAAAAGAAAAAGAAACACAGAGACAACCCCCCCCTTCAAATCCAGAGCAACTTGTATGGATTTTACCTACTTAAGTAAGAAGAGGGGAAATGTGAGGAGTTAAATACTGAAACCAGGCTGCCCAGGTGGAACTGCTGCAGGTGTTGGGAATTTGGCTGGGTAAGGTCATGGGCAACCAGACAGAGCTTTGCACTTGGCTTTGCTTCGATTCGAGGGTTAGGCTGGATGACTGCCAGAGGTAGCTTTCAGCCACAAGGGTACTAAGACCCTATGAAAGCAGGCACTAATCCTGCTGAAAATCTCCCCTGCAGTTTGATTTTGGAGTTCAGTAGTACCAAATGAAGAGACTGCAGTCACCCAAAGCCATAGTCAATCAGCAGAGCTATGGTGTGAAATGAGGAGTGGAGCACTTGCTGCCATGAGCTGTGTGTGCAGTACCTGGGCTATAAACCAGTGCATCAATACTCTAAAGATTGGCTGCAATCAAGTGTCAGTGCAATTACCTATTTGTGACCCACCTGAGCACTCTGCAAGAAGATCTACATTAAATACTCCTCATTAACTAGAATGCATATCCATGATTCAGTTCACATTTTCTTAGAGAGTTAGGATTGGAAGTGGCTTGTTTTGCAATTGAATTGCCACAGCCATTCAATGTAGGTAGAGTTTCATTAGTACTTTGCTAATTGGCATCAGTAAGTTTAGGTATCAAGAAAAGAGACTAGAAAGTAACATCCCTGAACTAGTTTCCTGACCTCATTCTTGTTGCTAGATAACGTTAAACTCTGAAAATGCTGGTACCAAGCTGAATAGTGTATCACCACAAGCTGTTAATTGCCAGAGGAGAAATGAGAGCAGTAGTGAACTCTGAATGTCTTCAGCCTCATCCTTATAAAAAGTCAGATTCTCTTGCCAGGAAAGCTAACCTGATGAGTCTCTGTACTGCCATTAAGGAAAGGAATTGATCAAAGGTTTTAAACAAGGGTTTGTTGCACCATGGGCAATCACAGCTACCACTTTTTCCTATCCAGTCTGGAAAGGCTGTCTGTGTTCATGACGATATTTATTTTTCAAAGAAAGCTGTCAAATAGTTAAGCTAGTTAGTCTTTCTAGTAGTGCTTGTGTTTAAAAAGTTTTGAATTTCTCAGCTGGCCAGTAAATTGGAAAGAAAAATAACACAGGAAATCCATATGCTTTAACTGTGTTGTCTTTGGTGGTCCCTGAAAGCCCTCGGAGCTGGGCTGGCTGAGCTGTTGGAGGGCAGGCAGTTCCTGCTAGCAGCACAGCACAGTCCTGTCTGTCTCCTTGTCCCGGATGGAAGTGGAATCTGTGCCCACAGTGTGTACTGCCAGGCAGACATTCCTCTCTCTGCAGCACACTTTTAGCTCTTGTCTCATTTAAAGAGGATTCTTGGCCCCTCCTATCTAAAGAGGATTTGCGTAGAATAATATAGGCTTGAAAGAATCTCTGGAGGTCATCAAGTCCAGCTGCTGCTTAAAGCAGAGCAGCGCTAGCTTTAAATGAGGTCTGGTTCCTCAGGGTCTTGGTTAGTGGAGACTGAGTCTCAAAAAGCTCTTCTGAGCCTGATGGAGGCACACGGAAAACGACAATGTCCTACACAGAGAGAGGGTTACTGTAAACTGCCTGTGCCAAAAGTCTCATCCAGTGAAGAGCTCACTTCTGAAACACTTGGGGAAGAGAACTGCTGGGAACGAGCTGTGGTGCACTCTAGTGGTTCCAGAGCAGGAGTTGTGCTCACTGCGGTGCAGTCGAGCTGCTGGGGTTGGCTCTGAGGGTCTCTGGGTAATGAAGGCTGAAGGAACTGAGTTGTATCCAAAGGCTCCGTGTGTGTGTGTGTGTGTGTGTGTGTGACTCCAAAGTGAAACAATCTAGCGACCCAGTGAAAGCAACTTGGAATTCAGCGGCGATGTATCCCTCAAGGAAAGGGACACAGGTCACAGATAGCCATAGAAAACACTGAAAATAAAAACTGTAAAGGTCGGGAGCAGTGTAGCAGTGCTGTGGAGAGGGAGGTGCCATCAGCTGTTCTAGCTTTCTGGGTGTGCCTGGGTGAGGCATGGAGAGCTCAGCGAGTGACAGGCACGTGAGGTGGAGGTGAAGCACCAGCAATGATTTCAGGAAAACTCTCTCTGAATTATATGCTATGAAGCTAATCAATAATGTCTTCACCAACTGCTTTAGGCTGCTGATGCTGTGAAAGGCTGGACTGTGAACTCCTGTCTCTGTTGCATTTCTTTCCACACGAGGCAGCTCAGATTCAAACAATATAGATCTCTCAAAGCAGCTCACTTTGCATTTTTGCGGACTCTTCTGGGTACATCCTGGCCATTTACCCAGCAAGTTATCTAGAAATAACGACACAAACAAAACTGTTGTAAAGTAACTTGTAAAAATCCTCCTACTTGCATTAACATCTGTGAAAGAAGGCTGGCCTGCCTTTGCTGGTGCTCTGACTCCCTGTAGTTTATCCCACAAGTTACTTTTCAGAGGGTGGAATTTGGGAAATGTTAGGAAAAAAAGGCAGTTTTGAACTAGCAAACTTCAACCTGTCCATATGCTTGGAAGAAAAGTTTGTCTTGCAACCTCAAACGTTGCTTAGTTTAGTGAGCTCAGCAGGTTATGAGTATATAGGGAGTTTCAGTTAAAAGTTTAAATGTGCCTACCTGTCTTAAAAATCTCCTGCTTATGAAATGCATGTGAATTCACTGGATAGAGTACTGGGTTTAAGGAAAGAAGAAAAAATCTGCACTTTCTACTCTTGCTGAAAACTCTTGTGTTGTCTGATAGTTGTGCACATTTCAGCCCGAGTGAGACATTAACCTTACACTATCCACTGTATTCCTTAACAGCTCCTACATCCTGACCCTCACTCATGGCAGAACTGCAGCAAACCATCACCCAGCTTATACTCACCAGCAGATTTAAAAGTGCTTCTGATGTTGAACACTGGGCTTGTGAGATCACAAAAGTTTATTTGGCTCATTAATCCCATTATTTTCCGGGTGTATTTCTCTTCCCTGACATGCCAGGGCACATGCAAACCTCCTGAACTTTATTCTGGATCTGTGAGTTGAATGGAGCATAGCTGGTTCTTAGTCAGGGCCAGGGGGAGAAAGTTTATGAAATAGTACTGAGCACCATCTGTGCTTATATGTAAAAATGCATTAGGGTTTAAAATGTCAACAATAAATTAAGCCAGGTGCTCCAACATAAAAGGTTTACTGCTGTTCCCCTGTGAGAAATCTAATTAGGATGTTTTACTTGGTAAAATGGTAGATGCTCATTTACAGTGTGCTCTCAGCCTTCTTAGTGATTTCTTCCTTTTTCCACAGTTTATCACAGAAAAATAATTTTTTCTATTTGTCTTACAAGTACAACAGTTACCCATCTTGATATTTGCACTGTCTTGTCCCCGTAGTATGAGATTTTCATGACTTTCCTGTCAGGTTTGCTGCAATCTCTTTTGTGATGGGTAAATTGGCTTCACATGCACTGTTCCCAAGCAACCCAGCTCCTCTGAGGCTGGGTTTCCCTGTATCCTCAGGGAATGGGTGTTCCAGGAGACACAGTTATCACTCCATTTGCCTCAGTCTGTGCTATGTTGGTGAGATAGAAGCTTGGCCATCACGTAAAGATGATCTCTTTTGTAGTGAGGCACGATGGTGCAGAAGATAACTGGACATCCTAAGCCAAGTGGGACATTTTAAATACTCATTTTAAAGGGATATTGGTGCATGTTTGGGTGAGGTGATAGCAGCTCTTGACAGTAGAAAGAAAAGCCACAAGAAGGAGCTAGATGAACAGGTAGGACAGAAACTTGTAGCTGTGTTTTTGTATTCATAAAGATCTATGTAGATAAGTGATTGACTAAATAACAAATAGGAAAAGATATAATAAGGCCAGAAAAAAAGCAGATAATTTTCAGTTAATACTGTTTGTCTTGGCATCCTTTCAGTGGTATTATTGACCAAAAGCAAGAAAATAAAGTTGAGAAGCTTGAAGGCATCTTTAAGTGGTCTTGGAGGTTTTATAAGATGCCAAATAATGTTGGAAAAAATGAGGCTGCAAGTCTGGTGTGTTCATTTGGAACTGCTTGGGTAAAAAGAACCTGAAATGCCTGTGACTCAATGACATTAGGCAGGACCAGTGTATTTGCACCTGAAGGCAGCACTGGTCTCACAGTGTGGTTACATGATTGCACTATTTAGAAACTGCATTGCCAGATGGAGTTAAAAATGAGTTGTCTGCCTGAACACTAGACTGCCTGGTTGTTAGCTTAGGCAAGCTGTGTATCTCATTCAACGTGATGAAGAATTTTTGGAACAGAATCCTGTAGTAGAAAAGAAACTACGATGAGAGCTGTCAAGTCTTGCTGATTCAGTCTATGACAGGCAGTTTGCAAGTGGAAAGGAAGATGAGATATCTTACAATTCTACTATGGTCTCCAGTTGAGACCTGAGTTGCTCAAGTCACACTTTGTCCTTTAAAATCAAGCATGGAACAGTGAGAGTGCTAGGGTCAAATAAAATGCCACGGAAATTGTGTTGGGAAGAAAACAGAAAGTTTTCAGGCTTCAACAAAAAGTTTTTCTAGAGAAAATAGCAAAAATAAAAAGAGGCCTCCGGATGAGTGGTTGACATTAAAATGCATTTTCTTGCTTTCTGAGTGCAATACAGAACCACCGAAGTATTAAATACTAAAGTCAATGTGACTCTGAGTGTGAGGGGAGCCCTCTGCAGTGCTGTCACCTGTCACAGGCCTCTCAGAACAAAGGGCCACCTCTGACCAGCAGTAAGAAAGAAAGGAACCTCTGCAGGTGATAAGCAATGGATTTCTTTGCAGAGATTTTGAAACACCACTGACTAAACCTCTGCTCATATCTAGCCGAGCACGGAATTGTGCAGCAAAACCCAAACCCACAATGTATAAAATGTACATGAAAATCCCTTAGGCATTTAGCAGAAAGCCAACTCATTTATTCATTGTGGCAGCTGTCACACCAACCTGTAGTTGGTGTGAGTTGCTTGGTTGTTTTGAAATTGTTAATATTTTATATTTGAGAGGCTGTTTGACATTAGCATAACAGAAAGTAGCTCACTTTAGTTTTTCTGCAGGATATAAAT
This sequence comes from Lichenostomus cassidix, assembly GCF_008360975.1. NCBI lineage: Eukaryota > Metazoa > Chordata > Aves > Passeriformes > Meliphagidae > Lichenostomus > Lichenostomus cassidix. Next base: position 9,414,982 of record NC_139495.1, on the reverse strand, counting down.
TAAGTTTAGCTAGAATGAACTTTTTAAGGAGCCTTGTGACTTGATGTGAGTTTCTGAAATGTGCTGCATGGCTGATAGAAAGCTGAGTATAAATCACATAAAAGGTGTAAGAGTATTATGGTAAATTGTTTTCTGCATTTAAAAGAACCCAAAACTATGCCATGGTGTTGCCTTTTCAAATAGAATATGTTTATATTTCTGCCCTGTTTTCCTGTTCATTTGTGAAACTCCCAGATGGAGTAACAGTTGTATGTAGGTTTATAAGTCGAAACCTGTCCCTGCATCACTCTGAACCATTCTTATTGCTTAGCCATCAGAAATGAAATTCATGCATCTATAAAAGAGGCGCCTGATGTAGCTTTGCTTGAAGTGTGTAGGCTGAAAGCAGTGACATCATGAAGGGTGAGTCAAACCAAACAGACCTTTTTGTGTGTTTAACACTGACATATCCTCCCAAGGCACTTGATTCTGTCTTGTGCGAGGAGCACTGCAAGTCAAGGAAAGGGATTTATGGTTTTCACTCAGAAGCTCTTTCATACTCTGTGTGAAGCACCTAAGAGATAACATCCCAACCTCTGTTGGGGTTAATTATTGGGGCTATCCTGGCATGTATCATAAGGTTAAATATCTGAACTAGTATCAAAAGTTGAATACTTTGGTTTAGAAACGAATAGTAGTGAAACAGAGATAGAAAAATATCTTTGGAAAGCTAATGTGACATTTTATATGGGCAGTGTTGTTTCACATTAGACATCTACATCCACCTACATTCTTCTCCAAATACATAAGGATGAAAAAAGATTGATTAGATGTTTTTCTGAGTACAAGTCTAGCAGCACACTTTCATGCTAACTCTAAGTTCTGCTCCAAGACATTCTCAGAAAACTGTGAAATCTTGGAATATATTACTAAATCACAGCCGTTATGTTTACAGTGTAAATTCCAGTTAACTTGACATTATGGCCTTCTTGACAGTTGGCTGACAATAAAACTTACCTGCAATTACTTCTGACAGTGGTGTTAGCTGACTGATACAGTGACCTTTGGAACACTTGATCAAAAAAGTCCCATTAAGATTATTAGAGACAACCTTTGCAATCCCAAACCAAACCCACCGAAATGTAAAATTTGTTATTTAAATGCATAACCCTTGTCTCACTTTGGTTTACAGTTTTTAACCTCCTGTGACATACAGAAACACTGTGCTCTGATAACAGAATATTCCCTTGCTAGAAGTCTAATGAAGAAAGATGGGGTTGCAAAATTGCAAACTAAACATGAAAGAATTACTAACTGACTGAAAGCAGTCAGCTATCAATTTCTGCATCTAATTCACCACAGTTTTAAAACTTCCTTAAACCTAATCAAACTTACCTGATTTCTCTTCCATACTTGCTCAGGATTATTAATATTAAATAGTCTCAGCATCAATGGGAATTTAGATATGGAGCAGAAGCTATGTCCCGCAGGACTCCAAATTTTTAACTGGTGTCGAATAGATTTTATTTCTATTTATTTTTTATGAATTTTTTTATTATTAATAGTGTTCTCAAAATAAGCTAATGAACTGTAATAGATTTGCATAATCATGAAGACTGATAATTTATTCATGGCCATGGCAGACAGAATGAAGGATTGGCAATAGTTCTGCCAGAAGTTCGCTGAAAATACACACTGCTCTGCACTCTGTTTTGGGGCTTTCAGTGGAACAAAAATAGAGGAAAATTCCACTTAGAAGAAGTGTCCTATTTGAAATGTTTTGTGAAATAGTTCTGAAATAATTCTGAAATCGAAACTGTATAGATTTGATTTACAAACCATTGAAATGTAAGAAATAGTATATCCTGCCAGCAGGTGTGCTCTGGGTGTGGGTGACTAGGGCAGAAATAATTTTTTCAATACTGACATTAATCAAACACTTTTTCACCCCATTCAGAGCAAACCTGTTTCAAAGCTCTACAGTGAGGATATGTAGGCAAATGCATCATATAGTGAGCAGTATGTTACCTGAAACTGAATTAATTTTACGTTCTTGCATCAGTTAATAAGTGGACCTGAATCTTACAGAGTGTCAGAACACACCAGCATCTCAGGGGCCCTCAGGAAGGGCATGGATCTAGTGTGGTTGAACTGAAAATAATAATGTTTTGCTCTTTTTTTCCACCTTCCTTCTAAACATTGCATAAACTTCAATCTTCACATCCTCTCCATATTATCAGAGGAAGGCCAAGAGCTTATAGCAGTCAGTGCTCTCAGGCATTGCAGCTCTCACTGCTGAGTACAAATTGCCCTGTGCCCACTCCTCAGATAACTTGGCCACAACTTGAATTCAACACTATTGTTTTCTAAAGAGCTATAAAGCCACGGATTCTCAGAAACTGTGTGCTCTAACAAATGCATGGAATACTCACTATTCAGGGGGTTGACACCTGAAATATGTAATCTGTGGTGAGAGCTCATGTTTTGGGAGGACACATGTTCCCTGTCAGGTAATTTCACTTTGAGTTGTTGTTCAGTGAGACACATTTAGTGGTTGGAATGAATCTAAGTTATGGCCTGAAATTTGCTGTGTGTGAACATTTATGTGTGACCTTTTTGCTCATACATCTTCTAGAGCAGCACTGAGAATAGAGGAAGCTTGCTATAAGACCTATTGTATTTCAGATTTACAGTGTGTGCAGTGCTGGGATTTGCTCAGCAATAAACAACTGGGCAAACTGAAACAGAGATGCTCAATGTGCTGAGAAAACATAATGATAAAAAGTGTGGTGTATAGGGAACTTTCATCTTGATGACGGCTAGAAATGTGCAGGAGAAAGCAATTTTCATCCTTTGTTAGAGAAAATGAAGCTGCAAATTTAGGCTCTGAAACTGAACAGGACTACTTCAGAGATGTTCAACCCGGGAATTATTTTCTAGGTTGCACAAGAAGAAACAGTGGCAGTGACAACAGCAGTAGCTTTTTTTTTGTTGTGATTCGTAGTACCAATAAGTCCTAAAGTATTATCCAAAGTTTCTTGGGGATTTTTATTTTGTTTTGTTGTTTGTTTGGTTGGTTGGTTTTCTCCCCGTTAATAATACTCTGGCACACTGGTTCATTTTTCTTGCTACATAATAAAAAGATTAAGATAATCAGAATAATATCAAATCAGAAAACCTTGTGCACTGCAGGACCAAAGTGGCTGCAGTCCTGCTGCTCTAACCCAGGATGTGTGTGTTTTTCTGAGTAGTGAATTGGAGATAAACATGTCCTGGTTTTGACTGGGACAGAGTTAATTTTCTTCCTAGTGGCTTGTAGAGTGCTGGGGGGGCACAAGATTCTTCCTCTACATAGTTGTCTACAGGAGGCACTGGGAAAAGGGAAGTAGCTGCATGTCTTCAGTGTTGGAAGTGTTAGCAAGAGTTCATACAGGAATGTTCAAAACATTGGATGCAGGAGCTCTGCACCAAAATGAGGAGACAGTTTAAATTTGGAAAGGTTTTGATTTTTAAAAAATTATTATTTTTATTATTATGAACAACTAATTATCAATATTAATGGAGAGGGTTATCTTTGAGTTCATGTCACATGGTAAAAGGTTACTGGCTCCAAACATGTCAAGAACAGTCCATAGAGTATGGCCTCACTCTTTACAGGGTAGAGCAGGTCCAATGTACTTGAAAATGAAAGGAAGCTGGACCAGAACTCAATTGTGAGGACTTACCAATCTGAGCCCAAAAGAGTAAATTACAGGATATTTATCTTCCTAGCTTTTTAAAGAAATCTGCCTGTCTTTCTTTGGATTTATTTTAATTTCTATTTTTGTGGTCAACTAGTGAATTTACTCATTCTTTCTATTCCAGTTGCTTTTTCCTTCCTGAACTGTTCCTGACAAACCAATTGACAAAAGGAATCAAAACAAGTCTCCAAATTAGATTCTTCTACACTTGGAGGTAAGCAGCAACCATGTAGTCCATCATGATACTGATTTTTGTTTGTAGATTAACTCTCAAACCAACCATCTGCTTGGTTTAAGCTGTCTTCCTGTTCCATCCAGGGGGAAGTAATTTAGCAGCAGAAAAACCTGATATCAAGAAAATTATAAAGGTTTTCAGAAGAGCTGAAGCTGCTATGCTTTTGATTACATTTCCTTTGTGGTTTCAGTTTTTGGAAAATTTGAGGTTTGATGCTTAGGGAAACAAGCTTTTGAAATAAACTCCAGAGTTAAAAAACCATCCCAGATATGGTCAGATATTCTCAGGAATGTCCAATAAATGATAGAAACTAATTACATTTTCTGTTATAAACTTGAGGATTTAAGAATCAACTATCAACAACCCCAGGTTTGTGTGAGGTTGGTTGACCCTGAGCAGGGCAACATGTACAGATTTCACTGTTATGTGAACTACTAGAACTTGCTTAATGACATCAATTAATCACATTAGTGCTTTAATGCCCTTGACTGACATCTTTCAACTTGCAGAAACTTTGTGTTATGGATTTTGTTGAAGCAGGAAATATTTTGATGATATTTTTTCTTTAGATACCCTTTTAACCTTCTCAAGCAATTTAGAGTACGTATCTTGTGATAACCCAATTTCCTGTCTTAATTGCACATCGTTACTTCCTGAGATGGGGTGAGCATGCTGAAAATACCAATTTTCCACTTCAGTATCCTGTCTGGAGAGGAATGTGTCTTTGAGGGGTGGGCTTTGGAAGAGCTATAAATGAACAAGGGAGTCACAGGAGAGGCATAATAAAATATAGTTCTAGTTTTTCACCTTCCCTTTCCAGAAGGAGTTGCTTAAGAGTGTCTTGTGAAATATTTTTGAGTTCTAGAAAGGAATGAGTTTGACAGTCCATAAATATGAGAGCCCTTTCGGGTGCACTGAGAGTGCTTCCTTTATGCCTGCCCTCTGGCAATCCTATAAAGCTGCAAGGAAGTATCCAATAGATGATACTTTAGCTGACACAAAGGTAAAGATCAATATTGGCGAACTATCAAGTTCAAGTTAATTTTACAGAAGTCCTCAAGGATCAATAACACACCTGTCATGGATACAGTCAAGCTGAACTGGGGTTTGAGGGGTGAAATGGCTGAGTATGATGTACTCAGTTGTTCTCTCTCCCCACTTAGTGCTGATTTTGTCTTCTTGCTGAAAATTGTCATAATAGGTCAAATTCACCTATTGAATTTGATGGTTATTTGAAATATTTAATCATATTCTCAATAAGGAAAATCCCAAGATTATTCACTAATCCTTTTTTTATTTCCTGCTTTTGCCTCCTTCCTAAATGAAGACAGTATTCTCATTTCTGTTTTCTTTGTGCAGGTTTTCAGTGCTGCTTTTCGGTGTTGCCCATTCTGTCTGCTGTAGTCAGCTCTTGCCCTTAGTGCCCTGTAGTGCTTTATATTTGCAGTGCTTCACTATGGCAGGAATTTTTTGTTTCGTTTGGGTTTTGGGTTTTTTCCCCTTTCTTTCAATATGCTTGACTATTGAGTTTGACTCAATAGTCAAACTTTTGTTCATTTTGTTGGCTTTTGAGCACATTGCCTCAGTAGAAAAAATACTGAAAAGCAGAAAATAGAGGTGATTGTTTGGAAAAATAAATTCAGAAGGATAGGAGTTAGGCTTCCTCAAGTCCTCTCTTAGATGTCTTGTTCAGTAGGAAAATGTGTTCTGCAGGATTGTTTATACATCCTTCACTAAACTGTGTGTTTGGTCCTGTATTTTATGCTGAATGAAGAGCCAATGTCTATTAAAAGGCTCTTGGAAAGCCCATTGTAAAGAGAAAATACGTATTCCCTGTGCAAATAGGAGTAATCATGTCATCCCTGGGCTTATGTTTCTTCTCGTTTTCGCTGTTCTAAGAATATTCTTGAAGGCTCTGCAGACAAGGAGGTAAATAGATAAATCTGAGTGGATCAAGTCTAACTGTGATCAGCTGATTGCAGTGCTTGGCTAATATCCTCTGCTGAAGGAAATTAATTTTTATTGATGCTTACACATGATCTCAGCACAGAACTTTTTGCCATCACTTGGGGTGCCTGCTGTGAACTGATGGTACACTAAACCAAAAAATATTTAGAAACAAATGTATGTGACAAAAGCCAAAAGTAAGCATTTAGTAAAATGAAATGGTTTGCTCTTTGAGCTTGGAGTTTTAGCAGCTGAGTGTGTGAGTTTCTGTGTAAGGACTGCAGCAGCCAACAGGTGCCTAGCCAAGAGTGTCAACATTTCAAGATAAATGTATACTGAGCAAGTCTGGGCTCTAATGGCCTTGGAGGATATGCCTTTGCTATGGACTTCAGTCCTTTGAGGAAAAGTGAGATTTGGGTGAGACTCTTCTATCTTTAAGTGGAGGTATCTACGTTTAATCTAGGCATTTGATTCCCTTCATAAATCATGGAAAGGCTTCCTTTCATCTCATCTGAAAGTTGACATGTAAAACAGCTTAGGTGACTAACAGGCTTCTGTTCCTGGACTTCAAAACCAATCAAGATGACTAGCTTGCTTGAAGTATCCAAGTGTGTGGGAGAAACCTGTGCCAGGAGCCTAAATTAAAAAGGGGTTCAAGAAATTGAAATTAATTAACTTGAAGTTAGTGGCACGGTATTTGGGAATGCAGGTCCATTTCTAAGCAGAATTAATCCTGGCACTGAGTGCAACTGTGCTGTTGTTGGAGAGATGAAGGGAAGGATACCCAAACCTGTGCCAATAGAAGACAGGAGTGCCTTCAGTTCCCTTGGCTTTATTTGTTTGTCTCTGTTCTGTGTTCACAAGGTATAAAATTAAGTAAACTGGGTAGCAAGTGCTGGCTTCCATTGCCAAATCTTCTGGTTACCTCTAAGGAGATGGTCTCGAGTTTGAAGTGTTTTGGAAGGGAGCAAAATGCATGGTACATCTGCCATTGGTTCATGTTCTAGAACACTTCAAGTGAAGTTTTATTTCAGATGATGAAGCTATTGCTTAGAGCAATGTTTGCTTTGTAATCATTTCTGCAATAACTTATCCCAGCAGTTATTGTAAAGAAGCAAAAAGTCCCCATAAATGTGGCATAAGCCAACAGAATAGGGTATTTTCATTATAGATAGTTTGGGTTATTTATGCCCCCCTGAAAGGAGCACACAGTGTTATTAAATAACTCTACATTAAGTCAATCGGTAGAACTCCCACTGAATCAAGGTTCACTGTGCTCAAATGATTCCAGACAAGCAGGGAGGACAGACTCCCTGTGCAGTCTGATCTGGAATTGCTTCACCTTATGGCTTGGATAATGAGATATTGATTTTCACAGGGCAGGTCATGTTAGAGAAAAAATGAGAGACTCAGGTGCAATTATGAAAGTCATTTACCATTGGAAGTGGAGAAATGTTTTCTTTCTGGATAGCAGATAATATTCTTTAGCCAAGTCTTTCTCACAGTTGTCAGGATTTGATACAAAGAAAAACAAAACTGAAAATAAAAAGACACTATCAAATACATAGGCTTCTGTTTTCATAAGTGGTACTTAAAGGATGTGTTCTAACTATTTTGCAGGAAAGATAAGTGGAGTCTGTTAAATACTTAATGTCTCACAGCTCCAGCTGTAAGTCACAGGGACTTTGCATAAAATCCTAGCAATGCTCTCTGGTTTCAGCAGCTCTGAGCAATCTTTTCAGCTGACCTACAATGGCAGAAACAGCAGAAAACATAACCTTCAAGATGCTCTTTTCTTATTACAAGCATAACATTATTCATTCCTAAACTCAGTTGTCTGCTCTTGCTAAAATCAAACTCTCTCTCCTTAGGCATGGATCTGTGACAGCGTTTCTTGGGATTTGATGGATGAGGGCAGAGAGGCTGCAGGAGAACTGTGAGGCTCCAGGCTGAGGGAGTGTGGGATCCCCCTGTACTGGGGCTGCCAGGGATGGAGTTACTTTTCTCTTCATTAGCTGGTGTCAAGCCATTGCTTTACATTTGTGATGCAAACGTTGTCAGCAATACACCAATGGTTTAGCATTGCTGAGCAGTGCTTCCACAATGGTGAATCTCTGTGTTTCCTTTCTGTCCTCCCCAAGGAATTATAGAATAGCCTGGGTTGGAACAGACTTTAAAAACCATCCAGTTGCACCCCGCTGCCATGGGCAGGGACACCTTCCACTAGATCAGGTTGCTCAAAGCCCCATCCATCCTGGTCTTGAACATTTGCAGGGATGGGGCATCCACAGCTTCTCTGAGCAGCCTGTGCCAGGGTCTCACCACCCTCACAGTTGAGAATTTCTTCCTCACATCTAATCTAAATCTCTCTTCTCTCAATTTAAAGCCATTACTTTTGTCCTATCACTATGTGCTCTTGGCAAAGTCCCTTCCCAGTTTTCTTAAAGGCCCTCTTTGAAAAGTGGTGGCTTCCCCTTCTGTCCCATTGAAAACACAGCATTAAGAGACTCAGCTTCTATTTTCTGTTTCCCTCCTTTTGCTTCTCTCTCATGTCCCTCTGACTTTTCCCTCTCAGTAGCCACTGCTCCTTGCTAGACTTGTGCTTGCCTGGTTTCTGGAGAGATCCTGGCAGAGGACACCCAGAGGCTGCACCTGGGCAGGTATTGCCACAAGTGGTTCTTTGATCATGTACTGCTCATTGAGAACTTGCATCAATTTTTACCTGGGATTTGAGGTTAACACCTTAATACATTTAATTTGTAAGATTTAGTTTTTCTAGTAAGAGATTGATTAGCAGTCTAATCTGTAGGTTTCCTGTGGGATATTATCCTCTCCAGACCTATTTGAAGTAACTTTATTATATGATTTTTTAATACCTTGCAAAATTACTTCCTCAGGAAAAGTGCTTGTGTGGATAACAGAGATGATGTCTTTAGTACTTTCTGGCTAGGGAAAAAACCAAACAAATGGGTCCTTAAGGATCTCATTTTGATTTTTTTCTCCAAAGACGTTGTCCTCCTTTTTCCTATTCCCTTGAGACTACTTGTCAGAGGGCAAGAATGCTATTTAGGAATGTTCAAGTGTTCTTTACACCTGAGTGACTTCATAAAGCAGGGAAATATTAGAGAATATTTTGTTGTTTTACATATGGACAGCTTTTTACGTCTGGAGAGGTAGAAAGTTATGCCTCTCTTTCTATTCGTTGCTGCCCTGCTATGTCCTCTCCTCTGGTTTTATTCTCTGTTTACAGCATGCTCTTCTGTTTCAATGTTTATAAGTTGGTCTAAAACTTCCAGTATCTCCAGACCAATAAAAAGAATTAGAAATGTTACTCTGAAAGCATTGTATTGAAAGAAAGTAATGAAATTAAGATGGAAAATGCCATTATAAATTATGTATTTTAATAAATAACTGCACACTGTAGAATTTCAATTACAGAAAAACACACTTTACACAAGTAATTACTAAAGAAATTGCTGTAGGAACACATCCATTCATTGAATTACAGGACATAAATTCTTCCTCTGATTGCATCTTCCGTTGTGAGGGGAGCAATCACAGCAAACACCAAGCTCTAATAACACCCTCTCTTCAGGAATGAGAATTTACTGATGGATGGGGGATGTGGAAAGGCTAATGAAAGGTTGGTGTTTCCTGTGTGCAGAGGGAGTGAATGGAACTAGTCAGACACAAAGCAAGAGCTTTGATCACTGGCAGCTAACTCAGCAGCTCGTCCAGGCCGTGCCTTTCAGCAGGTGTGGGGGTTCAGGGGGTCTGCAGGAAATTTGGGTGTACTATGTGTTCAGCCATGCAGCTTCCTGGGGAGCATTTCATGTGCACAGTGCAATAATGCCCTGTGAGAAGAGAGCAGAGCACCCCTGGGGCATGACAGGAAACGCTGTTTGTTGTGGTGTCTTTTACATGGGTTGGGCTGAGAATTTGGTGGCTTTAGAGTCCATTCTGGAGGAGAGCGAATGCCTGAGATGTTTGCCACAGTTCAAATAAGCAATGGATGCTTCAGTACCATGAGGATGTGTAGCATCACCTCTCCATCTCCTGTCCATCCCTGGAGCTATCAGCTGGGTTGGGATAATCCAGCTAGATCTTCCCCACCTGTGGTGGTGACTTTGGAGCAGAGACTGGTGCCACTCCAGGATAGGAAAAGACACACTGGACTATTCACAGTGGTGACTATAACACAGCCCAAGGAATCTTCATGTTTCAGGGTTCAGTGTTGAAAAGGTCTCTTCTGGCAGTGGTTTTCAAAGGAGGGAGGAAATTGGGAAATGTCTGGAACAGAGCTGTGACAGAAGTTTGCAGCAGAGATCTGCTTTTCTGATTGCTATATGGTGGCAATAAGAAAAGCTCGGGGCGAAAAAAAAGTGATTTAGAAATTTAATGTAATCACTGAAAATTAACAGATTACATGGGAAACATGCAGTTCATGCAAGGTTATGCTCTATGTGCAAAGTTAGCAATAAGAAAACTACGAGTATAGCCTCATTCTTTTAGTGTTTCCTTAGGTGACTTGTGGAGCCACATCCTGTTACAGTTTGTTCATACTTGAGAACAGTCTATTGATTGTAAAGTGTTTGTTTACATCTTAGATGACAACCAACCAACAATGATTCTGTCGTCTCAAGTCAGAATTTTGCAGGGTATTTTCTTTTTCCCTCAGTAAATGACCTTCCTTTTTGTTGTGTAACTGGACACCTTTCTTTGCCCTGATGTTTGTATGGATTGAGTTTAGAAGTATTGATGTGTTTTTAACTTCTGTCAAAGAAAGGTAATTTGTTCATTTTTCCCCCTAGATTTTCTATTAAAGCTGTCTTTTTATTTTTTTCTCCTACATTGGTAGCATTTCTTAATGCTTCCTTGAGTCTGTTCTTATTGGGCTATGAGTTCAAGAATGTTCTTGTAGAAACTGGTTATTTTTTCATCCTAATGTCACCAGTGAGTCAGTCCAGCACACATTCTTATTACAGGATTACTCTAGATTTCTTTTTTATTTAGTAAGAAACATCTGAGTTCTCTTTGAATTTTCTGTGCAAAGACAATCTATAAAGGTCTTCAGCAGACACTGTACAAAGAAAAATGTGTCTATGGGGATACAGATTGTTCCTGTTGGTGGTATTGCTGTAGGGTTTTGATCAACCATTTATGGAGGAAATGAGAAGTTCTTTTGCTTTCCTCTGGAAAATGACTTATACATTTATCAGCTTCTCTTCCTGGAATAATATTTATGGTAGAAGTCCAAATATTTTTTACAGGATACTCAGTGCTTTAGAACAACAGATAGAGGAATAAAACTTTTTCTATTATAGTCTGACTCTTTGTGAAGCAATTTCAGATATCACCAAAAATTTGAACATGGACATTGCACAAATATTTGTGCTTTTAAAATCACATTTACATAGGTATTTGCTTGATGCTATTAGTTTCCATAAAAATGTAATGAGATACTAGTGTAGAAATCCATTTATAGTAGAAACTACAAGATGTTTAAACATCTTAAAGAGGAAAAAAGCCTGTCCTGGGATTGGTCTGTACAGCTTGCCTAAAGTTCTGGGTTAGACTACAACTTTAAGGAAGGGCACTGATCTATTATTACAACCTTTGTGTTTTATGTTCTGCACAAATTGTCTCTGAGACCCACTTAGATATGGAACACAGAGCATGAAGTTGGCAAACACTTCAACAGCTTGGCACTGCTTCCAGAAGTGAGCAAACCAGTCGTTAATTCTGGGAGTGTTCTGACACAAAGAAGTTAATGCACTGTAGGTTATGCTATAAATTTCCATCACCATGGCTATTTTGCACTAAGTGTCTGAATGGACACACACGGATTTGCATGGCGAGTTGATGTGAAGTAAATTGGTTATGGATTCACAACACAGCATTTTAAAGCAACTCACGTAGCAAAAAACCAAGGTTGTTGTCCTTTCCTGCTTTCAACTGCTCTGGAGGAGCTACCAGATCCAGCTGCTGCAAACTGCAAACTGCACAGCTCTTTTTGATGATTTAGGTTGCTGTGCAGCCCCATTTGGGAGTGCATGGCAGGAGCTCTCCAGCTACAGGGATGGCAGTGCCTGGTGGCTGCAGCCAGGGACAGCAAGACCTGACCTTTCAAGGTCTTGAGCATGTAGGAGAATGAGCTCTATTTCTAAAACAATGAATTCAATAAATTCAAACCCCAAAATTCCACAAAAGCTTAGTCCTCAATCTGTTAGAATAAGCAGATCACAATTTTTAAAGTTAAAATAGTTTTCGTTACAGATATAATTTTTATCAAATTCTATGTGCTTGAAAATGGTCAACATTTGGTTTAGAAAATATTGAAAAATCATATCAAAATACATGATTACTGCACTTCCATAATAAAATGTTCTGATTTTTGTATTGAACTGGATTTTATAACAAGCAAACCCAAAACTCTGTGCTTTATATGAAAAGATTTCAAATGTCATTACCAGTATGGCATATTTCTAGGGCACACAGAAGAAATTCCCCCCACACCTATTTTGACCAGAAACTTGGTTTTTCAGTATCAGTCTGTCAAACTCATGATTTACACTGTGTGCGGAAAGACTTGTAAATGCTGCCAATTTTGAAAAAATGGCAATGATCTGTAACTCTAGACCTGAGAAGTCTTTGGACATGCTCTGCAGTCATTATGCTTATTAAAGTTCCTAGTAATGGGAATCAAATAGATATTAATTGGCTAGAGCGAAGTCAAACTTACTTAGCATAAAATGTGAGTGTTTGGTAGTGCACTGTAATGGATTGAGTTGGATGACTCCCCAGGCATTCTCCAGCTGGAACACAATGGTCTGGTTGCCTCTTTTGGCTCAGCCTCCTCTGTTAAACTTCCTGATGTCTGAAGTTGCAAAAGAGAAAACTTCATCACTGCCAGCTGGGAGGTGCCATTGGTTCTTTTTTATATATTCCTGAAAATATGAACAGAGATGACTGATTTAAAAACAGACTGGTAGAAAGTAGATAATGTAAAGAGGAAACGGTTGTTCATGTTTCTTTTCTCTTGTCTAATCCTCTCCAGCATCCTCACAAATATGGAGGAAATCTCCATGAAATCAATTAAATCAGTTATAGTGTTATGTAGATATAGCCTTAAAAATGCTATTTAATAATCGTGGATTGAAATGGGAATTTCAAGGCAATCTTTCTTTGCTCTGAACAGCTTAAACTCAGGGGTAAATCTTGACAGAGTTTCCAACTTTCAGATGTGTGTGGCCATTAGAGATCTGAAGGTGCTTCTTGCCCTGCTTACTGCTGCCCTGCCCAGTTCAGTTCCCACCGGGTTGTTGTGGCACATTGGTTCGAGCAGGCACATTAAAGCCTGTGTGACTAAACCAGCCAGGGCTGGGTGTTTCATGTTTTGGTGATGCTCTAAGAACAAATCTGAAGATAATTTTTTTTCAGTATTTTGTTTTTATCTTTGTAAATGGCACTTTTCTAATAGCAGTAAAACAAATAAAAAAACAGTAATGGCAAAGTTCATGTTTGCTCACAGGTCTCTTTACTCACTCCCTGTTAAAGCTTTGGCTTTTATGAGGAAGATTTCCTTGTGTTGTTTTGAACTTTCCATGTTTGATTTCTTCAACTTCAAATTGGCATTGACTACGAAACTGACCTGAGCAATTTATGAGACAAAACTAATTCTAAATCTGAATTCCTGTAGCAAAAAGGTTGAACTAGTTTGAAATCAAATGGGGTATAAATTGCTACATTTAACTGCAGCACAGGCATTAACAATGTTTGGCTCACTCCACAGGTCGGGCTCAAAAGCTGTACCACAAACTGAATGCCTTCCTAGGATTTCGGCCTGGAGATGGCACCTGACCCCAGGGTGGTTGGGCTCTGCCCACAGCACCCGCCTGGGAGCTGCTGGGGATGATGGAATAGGAGGGAGGAGAGCTGAAACACTTGGAGCATAAAAAATTCTCATTGAAAATTCAGTTGTTTGAGCATCCAGTTCATTTGATCTCACATGAGGCATCCTCTTGACAATTCTTTTTTTTTTTTTTCTTTTAAGGAGAAGGCATGTCATAACTTCTAAATTTTTCCTCTATGAGTAAAATTTCAATGTCAAAATGCCAAAGGTTGCACGCAAGGCCCTGGGAGGCAAACAGGCATTAAAGTACTAGTGGGACACAGCAGGCAGCAGAGCTCTCTCCCTCAGTGCCTGTTCCCATGCCCCTGGCTCTTCATTCCAGTGGGACCTGCAAACATGCAGAGCTGTTGGGATGCCCATTAGTCCTGAGGCAGGTGAAGATTACTCTCCCCAGGGTGCTTCCATGGAGCTGCCATAGGTGGGCTGGATGTGCCACCGACTCCACTGCAGTAGTCAGGCAGTAAAAATCCAAACATCAACTAACTCAGTAGGAATACACGCAGAAACATATCTGTAAGACTTTGTGGAAGAGGGAAGTGTCAAGCACTTCTGGAAAGTAGAGTGACTGGGAAAAAGCAAAGGGAATTGGGAGAAAACAGTATCCTTGGAGAGTTTTTTGTAAGAAGGTGGAATCCAGGATAACGAGCCAGAAGAGGGAGAGGCTGTGTTTTTACATGCCTGTAAACTTTCCATGACACCTCTGTTTTAATTGTAAATAAGCTTTTGCTTTCCATGTGGTCGGTGCACTCCAAAGGCAAGTTGTGTTTGTTTATTCTGCAGATTAGGCATCTTTTCTCAACTCTGTCATGTCTCTGCTTCTCTCCCCAGGAACACTGGCGCTGCAAAGGGCCTGCTAAGGCAAACACAGCAAGGCCCCAACCTTGCTGCCGCTGCCTCAGCTTTCTGATCCGGAGGTGTCACAGGGGTGAGCACCTCAGCCCTGGCCACAAGCTGCCCTGTGTGCTGGGGGCTGGGCTTCAGAGAGCTGTGGAGCCTACAGCTGCAGGGACACTGGCATGGGATGAGCCATTGCAAGAACTTCCATCAGGGCAGGCTGCTGTCAGAGACTGGAGGTTGCCTGTCTCGGAACATTTTGGAACACCAGTGCCTGGCTCTGCTGGGAGGGGCTGGCCAGCTGGGCTTTGCTGAAGGTGAGGCCTTTAGCACCTGCTGTGCCCCAGAGCCGCCCCAAGGCCTGGCTGAGCTGACAATCCCGGACTCAGGGGGTGGCCAAGATGCTCACCTGGGCTCTGACTGACCTGGGCACCAGCAGTCCCACCTGAGGGGAGGCATATGAAGGCCATGGGGCTTAAAACACCCGAGCTTGAGGTCAGCACAGTTCCTGGCCCAGGCCACTGCATGCAGTTCCCAGCCTGCCCCCGCTGGAATGCTAGGAGGTGGGAGCTCTCTGTGTTTTTCTAGATCTCTTCTCTCCTTTTGTCTTCCTCTGTGCCTCTCTTTCTTTTCCTGCTTTGCCTGGAACTCACCATTTATGTGTAACATAGCATTTCATAAGTATCAAGGTTTTTCTCAGCTGGGCTAAGTGTATGCTAGGTAAATGCTAAATTAACACCAAATAATGCTCTGATAAAGGGTTTTATGTTGTGTTTTATGTTGTATTTAATGATTTGCTGAAGATCATTCCTTTCAGATTGTTTGATTTTGATCCTTTTGCCAGTGAACATTAGTGTGATTGTCACCTCTTGAGTATGTGTGGTGGGGATTTCGCCTTTGCACTAAAACTGAGGAATAGAACCTTGAACTAAACACAGGGATGAGAAATAATCAGTACTTATTCTGAGAACTAAATTTATTCTCTTTTACATTGTATGGGATGGTTTGACAAATAAATTATTTGGTAACAACATCTCTTATGAAAGAACCATAACTTCTTCCTGCAGTAATAGCTTTTATAATCTTCATTGATTCAGGAAATTGGAATTAATGTCTTTGCTTATTAGAATATTATGTAGATAACTTTGAAAAATGCTGAAAGCTGCTTACTATTTCATGCCCAAAATGAAATAGTTCAGTCTCCTCAGAAAAAAAGAAAAAAAATCTGTGCAGGCTGACAAACAGGCAGTAACTGGTGTGTTATTTTCAGAGCAAGGGAGAAGGTCAGCTGCAGCTTTGAGTCTGAATGGACAAAGCTCATGCAGATAAGCAGTAGCATGGCTGCACTCATGAACAGATGGGTAGAAGGCTAAGGACAGCAACAACTGGTAAGTATTTGGTGTAAATAAACACAAGACTAGCTAATATTGCTGTGCCAGCCACCTTTGCTCAGCTATAGACACAGAAAAAATCCATGCTTATCTATCCAGTGCCTTTGGCCTCATTTTTATTTTTTCTTTAAATAAGTCCTTTCAAAGAGGCTCTCCCAGGTGCCAGTTGTGTAAAGAAGTTGTCCATTCTTTTGTGAAATCTGGTTTATTGCTTCTCTTATTCAGGCTTTTCATTTACTTGTAGTTAATTTTTTTTCTTATTATGCAAGTGACTTAGTAATGGGTGGTTATTTGAGCATGGCACATTTTCAGCTCATGTCAGTTCAGGTACAAGTCAAGTCTCTTGATGCCTTGATAAAAATGTTAAAAAACTTCAAACCACCACTCCCACTCTCATATGTTTCCTATTTTCTAGTGTGGAGTCTACTTACGGCCATAGAGTCCAAAGAAAGTTACTTGTAGGAGTTTTTTCTTGATCTTTTCTTTATTGTCTCAAGAATAAATTTAGAATTTTTAAAAAGGAGAAAGGCTTTCACTTACAAACTGCAAGTGATTATTCTGTCTTAATCTACAGTGAAATACAAAGCTATTTAGAGGCAAAAGTTTTAAACTGGGGGAAACGAGTTGTGTGTCTGAATTACGTACTTGGCAGATTGTGGAAAGACTGAGAGGCAGATTCTGTGGCATACTTTTATTGATTTTTTTCTGGATTCTTTACTTAAAATTGCTGTACTTCTACCAGAAGCAGGTACTAAAAGTTCTGCACTCCTTCAGTGACTGGACTGGTGTGGGTTGCTGAGGATGTCAGTGCTTGCCTTTGAACTGACATTCCAGATAAGAACTGACTCCTGCCGTGTGTGGTTCTAATCATCTACACTTTGTCCATGGGACCTAAGGAGTTGGACAGATCTGTTTGAAAGTTAAGCAAACAAGTTACTTGCTACTGTTTTTGTATGCAGTTTAGTTAAAGCACAAGAACTAAAGATAAATTTGATCTTCTGTCTCCTCTTTATTGCCCTTGATTTTTAGAAGAATCCCATGCAGGAAAGAAGGTTCCCTGCTGTGACTTCCAACTGGGAGTTTACATTATTCTTCAAATACCTATTTATCATTTTTCTCAACAACCTACCCAAATTATTTTTGGCATAGGTACTTCCTTTATGGCTTAGTACAATTTTTTGGCCATTAGGCATAATTGTTCATGACACCATATCAGTCAGGAAACACACAGGGAGATTTGCCTGGACAAAGGACTCAGAGCTGGATACAGTACATCCTTTTTTTTGAGCAAAATAATACAGCAGTGCTCAGATGAGATGACAGAGGAGCTAATTTGACAGAACTGAAAGAAGTATACCCAGCCTTGACTCATCTCTGTAGAAATGGGGCTTTTTTGAGATTTCACGAGATAATAACATAATTTCTATTGTTAAATTTTGCTCTTTTGATAAGTTTTTGTTGTGTTTCTCTGTATTCTATTCCTAAGGCCATGTCCTTGAAAATAGATTTTCCTGGCAGTAGGGCTCTCTGAGTCTTCCTGCTGTCCATGTAATGTACCATTTTCTGTTTGGAAGTTCAGGATGTACATAAATTTCTCTCTAAATTATTATCTATCGGACTGAGCTTAAGACTAGCAATGTCCTACCTTCTTGTGATGGAAAAATTTCAAGAACTGCTAAGTCCCTCCATTTTGGGTTTCCTGTCTCTTTTTCTGTTGTGCTGGTAAATAACCCTTATTTTTATGGCAAACTATTACAGTCATGTGGAGTTAAAATATGCAATTAATGAGACTGTACAATATATTTCACTCAAGCTAAGTACTGTCTGGCAAAGTAATCAGAGGCTCCCTGGTGCCTGCTCTGTGCTGGAAGTGTGACACTGTTTCTTTTAGTGCCAGATGGCAGGTCAGTTGTAATCTGTAGTTCCCAAACATGCACTGGGCAGTAATTTCCTTGGGCTGAATAGCTCATTCTGCAGAGCCTGCTCCTCTGCACATCAGTGGTGTTTTGTTATAAATTTCATTAAAGCACTGCTGTACTCGCCACTTCTGCATTCTCATATCGTTATTAAAAGACAAGCAATTCTAAGGGCAGAAATTTGAAGCAGAACCTTGTTCTCCCCCTTTATCTACACCTGCCAATAGCCTTTTATTACAGCACAGTGAGAACTGGACAGCAAGTAGACTATGAATTTATCAGCTGCTGCAGGCACTCTGCTACAGGAGCTGCATGTCATTATTAGGGCAGTTCAGTAGCTATGAGAACGTTTCAGGATGTCTTGTCTTACTGATCTGCCCGTGGCATGACTGACAGGGATCTGAATGAGGCTGATGAGCCATTTGGATGGGGGACATTCTGACATTGCCTACAGCAAATGGAATGGGAACTATTGTTTTCTGGTAGCACATAAAATTTGCAAAACCAGGGAGTAAAAAAGAGAAGCTCAAAGGCAATGTTGTGAATTCCTTGTAATAAAACATAGCAATGCTTACACCAAAGTGGTTGATCCTCCAGCCAGTGGTTAGCTAAGGCTGCCTCTCTGTTCTCACCACTCCTATAAAGCACAGAACAGATCCATCATCTAGGGGAGACAATAACCATGCTATCTCAGGAAAGATTATACTTTCCTAGTCAGGGCAAATTTATTAAGCATCAGAAAGTGTAACAGGCACAAAATCATAACAAATGCTAAGGAACAGGCTCCCTTCCAACTTTTTGCAACTGACCAGAGGTAGGACGTTATTACTGTACACCTTCTTGCCTTTTTTCAACCATTTTGTGTTTCTGATAGCACAGGTTTTCTGCACTGTGAGTAGATACCACTTAAAGTCTACACTTAAATCACTGCAACCAAATGTTACATGTCCCCATACTTTAGTTTCATAGTATTTTTTTAAAGTAATGTTTTGGAACAAAGTAGTGGTGAATTAAATCCCGCTTTTTGTGCAGATACAGGGTGACAGGTTTTGTAGTTAAACAAAATCCTGCTGCTTGATGCAAAAGGACAGACACAAGAAGGTCTCTGACACAAGCAGTTGTACAGGGACATTCTCCACACAGGAAATACTAGGATGCTTTGCTAGTAGAAAAGCAATGGAAAATCCATCATTATTTTTTTCTCCCTTATCACTCTAAAGTGCGCATTGCATGGAATGAGAACATTAACTTAAGTTTGTTGCCTCAAGATTATTATCTTCAAAACTCCATTGCTCATCTGACTTCTAAACACAAAACCTGGTGTTGGTTTCCAGTCATTAACTGACTTTCACACAGTTATGCCATAAGCTTCAGCTAATGTAATTCCAGGTAAACAGCTGGAACCATAAACAAAACATTATCCCTTTAACAGGTAAGTGAATTATGCTACTATTTAATCACCTAATTAAAAATTAACTTTATGATTCATAGAAGTAATAATGCACAACAGATGGATTGGTACTGCTGCTAAAGGGTCGGATATGTGACATTCCTTTAGCTTGAAATGTAGTTTAAGGTTAGTCATGAGGTGTTTGGGGAAGAATTGGCAACAAATGGATTGTGGTTCCACTAATTGTGACACAGTACAGTTGATCTGTGTTATAAGAAACCTTGTGAGAAGGCAAAAGTGTAAACTCATAGAGAAGTTAGGTCTGCAGATGTCATGGGATTTTGTATGTAATTCCACCCTCCAAATTTATATAAATTTTAGGGAAAATGCCATTGCTAATGCATTGGAAATATTCTATGAGAGAGAGAGATCCTGTTTGTTGGTTTTGGGTTCCTTTTGTGTATACTTTTTGGTGTGTGGGGTTTTTTTTTGATTTTTTTTTGTTTTGGTTTGGTTTTTTGTTTGGGTTTTTTGTGGATTTTACTGGGGGGATGTTTGTTGTTTTTTTGGTTTTGGTTTGGGGTTTTTTTTTAAGACAGAAAAGGGAGAGGGAAAAAGGATCAAAGTTCAGGGAAGAAGTTCTCTGATGTCAAAAGTTAAACTTTTGAAAGCTTTGTGGTATATTTTGGCACTGTTATTGCAGGAGACTCGTTTTAAACCCAATACTTTTAAGGGTATCTGAAGCTACAAATACCTTTTTTTTATTACAGTTCAGAAGTAGAGTAGAGTATATTCGATGGTGTTACTATTATACATACCTGCCCTAGAGCAGATAAACATTGCAATTCTTCTGTCAGTGTACTTTTCTGTTGCTTTTATTTTTGTGCTTTTGTAGTATAGCAACTGAATGGTGCATGTTGGATTGTATTGCTGAAAGCAGGGCAATTATAAGGCCTGGGAATGATGCTAAATTAGTTTCCATGCTGGAGGCTGACAGAAGCTGTTTGCCTACCTTCTGCAAGATTCGATTTTATTCTAAAGGTTTGGTCCCATTCCTTCTACTACCTAGTGGGAATATCAGAGAATGAGCCTTAGAACTAAAAGTTGCTGCCCTATTTACTTTATTTTTTTTGGTTACCTATTTTCTAGTTTCTTAATTGCTACTTGGTAGCAGGTCAGTAATGTGCAGGATAAAAATTATATTAATGTCTCTTAAATCTTCATTACTGTAGTATCTCAGAATCTTCTGGTAGCACATTGAACCAAATGATTCTGGTTTGTCATATATGCCTACATCTCTTAATCTCTCCAGAGGCAGGACTGTGTGCAGAGTTGTGTTTGGGATTTAGAGATACAGTCAGTTGCCATAATTCCCCTGGGACAAGATGAATTTGCTTTCTCCTTTAATGTTACAGGCCATGTACTTTGTACTTTGATCAAAACTTCAAGTTTTGAAAGGGCAGAGGAAGAGATTTATTGTTCTTTAAAGAAAAACATTTTTGTGAATACTTTACAGGATTGGAAACTACAGTTCAGAACCAGAAGCCCTTTGTGCTCTTGCTCTGATGTCAGATCCTTTCGACTGCTTTGACTCATCGTCTGTCTGCTGTAACTTCTTGCCTATTCGGGCCTTATTTTCCATATGTCCTTTCCAGCACAGAGCAGTGCAAAAGGACATGGGGGAGTGAGGCAAGTGGGCTCTAAGTCCTTCTGCTGAGCTTTTAGAATGACAGTTGAATAATTGCTCATAATCTCCTTACTAGAAAGACCCATGACACTTTCTTAGGTGTGTGTGGCCAGAATGTCTCCCTGTGTCTTTGTGATTAACTAAGAGGGAGAAAAAAACTCCCACAAAAATCCAACCACACTTCTGAAGTGTGTCCCTGTGTTCATTTAAAAACAATGTACAGTGAATTGGTAAACCTTAACTTCAATCATAATTCTCTGTCCTTAGATCTATTTAGGACTTTAGGACTATTTAGGACTTGTCTTGTTGACAGATGTGTTTAGTGCTTTCAAAAATAACAGCAATCATGGATAGATTCCCAGGCTTGCTTCAGCCAACAGCTGTGCACATCCAGCAAAGCTTCAGGATGTCTGATCATGCGTCAAAGGCCACTGCTGAGATCCAGGATGAGCTTATTCTAAAATAGTGCCCTTATTCTTGTCCAGTGTTTTCCCCATAAATCTTTCCTGTCTAATTGTATCCCCATATATTTTTCCGTAGTTATTTTTTTTCAAAACTGGAAGGAAAGAGTCTGATCAGCTCCATTAAAGCCTTTTAGAAATTCGAATTTATTTAGCAAAATGCTTACCAGTAAGCCTGGAGAAGAGTGGATTTTCAGGACTTATAATACATTTTTAACAAAACACAAAAATCATCAATCTCTACAAATTTTTGCAAATCATGAGATCTGTCTTGGGACATCAATACTTACATTTGAAATCGTAAGCTTTTAATATCGATATTGCCATTAGCCAGTGAGGCACAAACTGAGGAAGTTCAGTTCATCACTGAATTGACTCAAAAGAACGGTTCAACAAAGCAAGTACCTACATAAGAAGGAAGCTATCTTGGAAAGACATATCTCCTGCAAAAAAAGTTGAATACTTTGTGTCGCTGTTGAGCAGCTAGCAGAGTAATGAATGCATCGGTTCTCAGTGGCAAGAAGGAATGACCTTTATTGTTTTGATTTCATCACATATATAGAGTTCTCAAAAGTCACCCAGATTGGTCAGTCAGAAGCCTTCCCCCAGGCCTGATTGGCCAGGCCTGCACTGCCCAAGTTCTGGGACACTGTTCCAAAACATCCAAACTTTATCTTTATTTACAAAACACAAGAAAACTTCTCATGGGAAAAACTGTGCTAGCCACAACTTTGCAATTTCAAAAAGTATCTAAATATTTTGAAGAAAAATCTCTGGGGAAAAAGGTGTGTGTTAACAGCATTCTGACAGGACTTGTACAGCATCCACAGCAACTTCAGTTATGGAATGATTGTATTTACTGTGCAGAAAGAGGATGATGGCTTCCTGAAGATAAGGAAACTGCTCTAAATAGCTAAGAATCTATTTCCTAAAACACAGCTGAATGCCATGACTGATGAAACATTAATTACACAGGTGTTTTATAGGACACCTACCCCACCATGAAGCTCAAACTCATTACCTGCTCCTGTCATTATTTGTACATTCTTCTTTTGTTCATATTTCTAAAAACTCTTAAACTCTTCAAGAAAAAAGTTGATTTTAAGGGCAGTCTTATTTGGAAACAGCAGTCATTCTTTAGTGTCATATGCATTTATCAGATTTATTCTCTGCAATCACATGAGTGACAAGCCCATATTTAGTGATGGCCATAGTTCAGCTCATTCTCTAGGCTTTCCATCAGCTCCCTGCAGCTGGATTAGTCTGCTTGCTGTTCTGCCATCACAATTGCCCTGTGCCAGTCAGGGAATTGGAGGCAAATCATGCATGAAAGGAAAGGGAAATAAGTTCAGTGTGTTGAGAAATGATGCCCAGTACTTTAATCTATGGGTTGCATGACATAGTTTATAATTCACATGTCCTGAATAAAAACTGTGTATTTCTTCAGCCTTTCTCTCCCATCCTTGATAGTCAGAGATGCTGAAACAAAAGCAGACACTCTGAGGGCTGGGAATGAAAACCAAAACATCTGTGCTTGTGATAGCACGATTTATAGAGCTGGGATCTAACTCTCCTAACTCCCATCCTGATCCACAGCCAAACAGGGCTAGTGAAGGAAACTATGGTATTATGCTCACTCATGGTGAGAATAGGTTATGACCAAAAAATTACTGTTCCTATGAAAGTTTTCTGGGACATATCCTTCTCTATTTCTGATAATTTTCTTTTCAGACATGTGATGTTTTAATAGCTTTAATCCTTTTGTATCTTTAGAGCAGTATAGTGTGATGGGGGGACAAGTCAAAAATTGGTTCATCCTACTGGGATCTGTGTTCTTTATGAAAAAACCTGTTTTCCTAAACGTAGATTGAAGAACCAATTTTTCTATCAATAGTAGTGTCTACATATTCTGGAGTGGGATAGGTGACACATTTCTCCACAAAATAATTGCTGAATCTGTGAAAAACTTTCCATTTTAGCTCTGCTCTTGGTTATTAATGAGAATTTTATAGAAATAGAAAATACAATATACCAGGAGATCACTAGTTAAAATTTTCTTACATTAAATTGAAATAAAGAAGGAGTAGACTTTGTGTTACAAAAGCTGAAGCTGCAAAAAATTCAGGAGTGGAAGAAAGTCAACCAGGTATTGTGAGATCTCTTCTCAATAAAATATAAGTCTTTAGAATGCTTTTTTAACAGTAAGAGTGAATAAATAAGTTGTTAATGGGAAGTAGAATCTGACATGCTGTTCCTTTACCAGGGATAAATTAGGTGATCTTAAGTTACTCTTTTTGAGAAGATAACTGAGGCAGAATTTAATCAATGTAGATTTCATGAACATAGAGATAAATACAAATTTATTAATTCAGGTGCAGAACTAATGATCTGTGCACATCTTTATGCAAAAATTCAAAGGTTAGTGGAAGTTAGTAAACAACACACAGTGGTGGTTTGCAGTGGAGGAGAAAGTGCCGAACTGATGCATTTAGAATTCCCAGGAAACTTTTTCTTGTGATCTTGGCATTACAAGTACAAATGTGCTAATTAACTTGCTTATAACTCAGACTTGAAGATGACATCAATTTGGCGAAGTAGTAGAATACTAAACAGGGAAGAATGAGTGATATTAAGGGCTGTAATGATAGAAATCAGATGAAAGTATAGGAATACAGCCTGTGTGATCAGGAAAATCTGCTTAAGTTTGAGACTCAGCAATTATAATCAAGAGTCAGAAGGCCACCACTGTGCAATGGTTTCTTGCTGATCAGAAGGAAACTTTTAGCTGCAGTGAGATATAAAAGTGCAAAAAATATGCATGTGATTTGAGCTGTTGCATGGCAGGGTTTTACAGCAGAAATTAATGCCTTCATAAAAGACAGTAGTGGACTGCATTTGGGATATTCTAAACTATCCTGGTCAGCAGTTTCAAGGAAAAACTGCCAAGCCAACTATGAAAGAAAAGTCAATCTTACAAGAAACTATAAAAGTATGACACATAATGCATTGCTCTCTCTAATATATGAAGCAGCTAGGTACCAGTGGGGGAAAAGGTGGATTTGGGCTAAAAGAAAACACAAAGTCAAAATGTAATAAACTGATTATAAATGAATTTTAAGTAGAAATTATGAGATCATTCCTTGCTCTGATGGGTATCTTGTTCTGGAATAAACACCCATTGTTACACTAAAAATATAAAAAGGACAAAAAGCATTTGCTATGAGTTTTCACATAATTATGTGGTGAAGAATTATTATTTTAGGATATTACCTGTAATTTTTGTTACCATATATAAAATTTATGGAGTCATTTCATTAGCATAGCATCAGTGAGTGCATGGAGAACCAGAAATGTGTTTCAGAAATCTTACTGTAGAAGGTTTCTGTTTCAAATATATGCATTTGTATTTTAAAACAAACAAACAAAACCCAGTTCTATTTAAGAACAGGGTTCTGAATGTTATGTGGAAGATGGCAATGCACATCTTCTAACAGCAAGGATTTTAGTCCTGATCATCCTTAAACCTTGAAGTGTCTTCTTTTATTCCACAGAGTTTTCTCAAATGATCACAATGTTCTGCCAGGGAGATAAATATAAGGTATTCCCATATGCATGTGCCTGCAGCTGACAGCATTCCTTCCTGACTGTAACCTGTTATGGATTGCAAACAAACCCCAGTGACAGACAATATATATAATATGCTTTGCTGAACCTGATGCTGTTCATTAAATAGAAATACCTCTTTATCTGGACATGCACTTTCCTTTACATTTGTAGTATGTGAATATTAAGCACATATGCAATAACTTTACAGGTGACCTGAAGGATTATTAGTGCTTCTTGCTAAGGCTTTGCTCATAACTGGAGATGAAGCTGTTTTGATGTATAAACATTGCTGAGATGGGTTTGCATTATCTCAGTTGATGCAGCTCCTGACTTGCTGTGTGTCTGCAGTGGCAGCAAGAGGGGCTGTGGGCTCAGCCCTGCACAAGGTGTCCTGGTGCTGTGGTGTCAGGGGAGGCTTTGGAAAGCAGCCTGTGGCACTTGGACACAACTGGAAGGAGATGATTAGTGTGGCTGACAGAATGGAAGAAAATGACTTTTGCATCAGCTTCTTGCATTGCTGGGCACTGCCAGGAACCACGGCTGTGCTACAGCCTGTCAAGTGTGTTTAACTCCAGCTGAACAGCAAGTGCCCAGCGCTGGAAATCTCCAGTGTTACAGCCATGCTGAACACTGGGAGTTTGAATTGAATCACTGCTGCTCAAGGTCCACAAGATCTGTGAAGCCAGGCTAACAGAGTGGTTGTCAGGGAGGGGTTTTCATTCAGAAAGTCACAAGAAAGCAGGTCTGAGAGTGTGGAAAAGAGAGCAGTGTTTGTGTGAATTAGATCTTGTACTGCAGCTGCTGGAAAACTGTAAGTCTGAGAACCCAAAACACAACCCAGATGTGCTGTGATGGAGCCAGTAGATACCCAGTACTTCCACTGTTCTTTAGGAATGCCTGCCATGAGCTACAACAATTGGTCAGTCTTAACATTCATGTTTTTCTTATATTATTTGCTATGAACTTGCATTTGTAGCTGGATGATCTGTGTGACCTAGGCCACACTTGGAGCACTGGGTCCAATTCTGGGCTCCCCAGCAAGAGGGAGTCATGAAACTGCTGGGAAGAATCCAGCAAAGAGCTACAAAGGTGATAAAGGGACTAGGACATCTCTCCTATGAGGAAGGGCTGAAAGAGCTGTTCAGCCTGGAGAAGAGAAGGAGGATCTTATCAATGAATCTAAATACCTGAAGGGAGAACGTGAAGAGGACAGGGTCAGACTTTTTATTTGTGGTGCCTAGAGACAAGACCAGAGAAAATGGACAAGAACTAAAGCACTGGAGGTTTTTCTGAACATCACACAATCATAGAATGGTTTTGGTTGGAAGGGATCTTTAAAGATCAACATCAGGAAACACTTGTTTGATGTGAGGATGACTAAGAATTGGCACAGTTTTCCAGGGAGGTTGTGGAGTCTTCCTCCTTAGAGATATTCAGAAGCTGTCTGCACACTGTCCTGGGCTCTAGGTGGCCCTGCTGGAGCAGGTGGGTTGGATCAGATGAGCTTCCAGAGGTCTCTCCCTGCCATTCTCAGCCAGTCTGGGATTCTGTCATTCTCTGGTTCTTACCCTCAGGAAACACACTTGCTCCTGGTTTTAGACAAGGTAAACTACTAAGTGCTAATGGCATGACAGTGAAAATTATAGCAAGCTGCTTTATTAAATCCAGTGACAATAACAGCTAGGTGTGCTGGGGACTGATTTACTTTTAATGCAGTGAATTTCTCTAAATTGTTGCATCCCTGCTGCGTAGCCTCCCTGCTTAGCTGTGAGAGATATCCAGTGTGACATAGTGAAATAGGCATTTATCTCCAATGGAAACAACGAGCTGGCCCTTCCTGCAGCTTCACAGGCCAGGTTAAGAAAATGGAGGAGTGCCAATGCAGGAATGGAAGGGAGGAAACCCAAAATTGTACTTCATGGTTCTGACATCCAAGTGAAGACATGGAAGTGTGAGGAGAGAGACACTGCAGGTTTTATAACATGTGAATAGCTCAAGTCTGCTAGACACAGTGATGAAAGTGGATCAAAATTATAAACAGCTCTTAACCATCTGTTGAGAGGTGGGAATTGGGTCTCTGCTACTTCTTCTTCCTGGCTCTTTCTCAAGCCTGTGTGCAACTGCCTGAGGTAACTCATGCTTGTGAGACATGACTGTTAAATTGCCATGGCATGGCCCCAACCTTGCTGCTCCCACACCTTTCTGCCCTGGACCTGCCACAGGGGTGAGCCCCTCAGCCCAGGGCCAAGCTGCCATCACAGGCCAGGGTCAGGCTGGAAAGATCTAAAGAGCTGGAGCTGCAGGCACAGCGGGGCTGCAAAGGGCCTGCAGGGCCATGATGGCAGGGCCCTGACATTGCTGCTCCTGCATCTTTCTGCCAGGGAGAACCCAGGCAGTGTGCTGGGCTAATTGACTAGGGTTAGGGTTATGCCTAGGGTTAGGGTTGAGAAATCTAAAGGGCCTGGAGCTGCAGGAACGGTGGGGCTGCAAAGGGCCTGCCAAGGCAAACACGGCAAGGCCTCAGCCTTGCTGCTCCCACACAGGTCTTATAGAGAAGTTTCATCTGTATTTTGTCATTATGTATCAGTTGTTTTCTGTGTGCAAGTGTCTATTGTGGTTTTACCTGTTATAATTGCATCAGATCTGTATAACTTCTGCCATTTTATGTGTATAACAAGTATCAGACCCAAAAAATCCAGTTTGAAAACTTTTCATAAAAAATTGCTAATTAATTTTGTATATTTAAAAAAGGTACAATGCATCTTGTGTTCTGTTCTTGCCATGATTGTTTCAGGGGCCTGAAATTTGTCAGTGGTCCTGTGAGATCTGTTCTGAGAGCAGCAAGGTTTGCATTTGTCTGTAATTAATTGTGATACGACAATCTTTTCTTTGGTATTCAGTGGGAATTTGCTGTGAACAAGGGAAAGCAAGAAATGTGAACCAAAATCCTCTGATAGATTCACAACTACTTAAGCATGAGGATGGGAAAAAGGAATATTCATCAAAATTTCACTTAAGTTTTTTGTTGTTGTTGTTGTTGCTAAATTTGTAACGAATCAGTTTTATTTCCTTTTTTGTTTTTCGGTTTTGTTGTTTGTCTGTTGGCTTGGTTGCTTTGTTTTGTTATTATCACTAAAGATGCTGCTATGCAAATAAGATCCAAGGCAGTTTAGAAGTAAGGTTGAACTAATCTGCTCCTTTTTTGCCATGACATTGCTCAGCCTTTCCTAACTCATCTACCAATAAGCCCTGGCTTTTATAACTGGACAGTACTAATAGTGGAAAAACTTGGGAGAGTGAGCAAGCAAATTAAACCACAGAGCACATGAATGCTGAAGATGCCTAAAACCTCACACAGCTCAAAGGCTTCCTTAGCTACAAAGTTATCCCACTAAACTTAATAGGGTTACTTGTGTGAAATGCGGCTGGAGAGTGAGTATTGACTGCTACAGGTTATTACCAGTATAATTTATCATGTGTTCACCAGAGCTTTGGCTCCGGCCCTCACCACTGCAATGAGAAAATAACAGATGTGGAATGGAGCATAAAATACCTAATGCATTGTGGTTGTGTTTTATATACCATGCAATGGCTAAAAATTGTGGTATAAATAAAACAAGGTGTTAATATCATAATATAATATATCATAAAATATTTTTATAAAGCCAAACAAATACTTACCAAGCTATTCTTAAATTTGCTGCAAGTTGATTAAAAAAGTTTTCTTTCATCTTCTCCCTTTCTCTCCCATGTGAAATGGGAAAGCATTAGTGAGGGAATTTAGTAAAAGAAGTTAACTAGGAGCAGGATCTCCTACAAAGCCCTAATTTATCTCTGATCAAAGTATCAGAGCCATTCTAATTAGCCCAAGTGTTCTAGCTTTTGAAAATGGAATTGCTTTTCTGGCATGAAATGTGCTATTTCTTGTAATATTCCAGGACCTCACCAACATAGCAAAGAGAGAGGTGATCTGTTCCCTGAAAAATTAAAAGTCAAATTCATATTGACAGCACAATTCTTCTATTAATGCCACTCTGCCTTTCCATCCATATCTTTTTGTGGATCAGCTAAAGCATCTGCATGTATGTCATAAATAGCTGTCTTCATTTAAAATAAGGATTGAGATAACTAATGATATGTTTAGAAAAGTGCTGTTGTCTCTCTCTGACACCCAAACTCACTGTGAGACAAGCTGGGAGCAAGAAGGCAGCACTTGGCTTATGGGATGGGAAGTCCAGGACAGGTTCCTCCTTGGAGCTGCTAGAATTGGTTGTGTGCCTAGGTACTTGGACTCCTTGGTTTCCTTGGGAATTGTGGAAGGTTTATTTCCTCTGGAAGCCAAGGGCTGTGTGTGGCTCACGTTTGACTGACAGCAGTGAATTTGTTGGACATCCAGCTCTTGATGAGCCCCAAGGCACTCTCCTCACAGCCCTAGGAAAGCAGCTAGTGCTTGGCTTCAGAGAGCTCCTGCTTTGAAGGTTAGTACATTAGCCTGGAGGAATGTCTTCTTCTGATTTGAACTCTTGTGAGCATCTGAAGTAAAGCAGCTTCCATTTAGCATGAAAAATGGTACAGTGCTGTGAGGTTTTCAAAATTAAACCAGGCCCTGGCAGCACATGACAACATGAGCCTCTCCTCCTTCCCACGTCTCCCTTTTGTTCAGTGTAATACTCACAGCATCAAGGAGATCTTCCCAGCACATAAGAACTGAGCAAACTACATGCAAGGAGTTAAGCAGGTGTCTGAAAGCACTCAAAGTTTCCAGCTTAAGGACAAGACGGCTGTTTCTCAGTACTTCAAGACATGTCCTGAGCAACAGCATGCCTTGTCTCCCTGAGGCAAAGTGGAGGCCCTTCTGGAAATGTTGTGCCATTTGATTTCCCTTGTTTCTCAGTTATATTCTCAGGTTGCCATAGAACTGCTTTGTCAGTGTGCAGCAATTGCAGCACTTAAATGAAACTGTGAGGGATGGAAATGTGCTTTCTTCCTTGGGCTAGCAGGGGACATGTGTGCATCTGAAAGGACAGCTGCTTATCTGGTCAGGAGTATCCCAAAGGGCTACTGTAATGCAATTACTGATTTATTTATCCAGAGTGCTAAGGTTTAGAGACAAGTCAATAGCATCCTGAATAACTGCAGATACACTGAGGGCTGGCAAGCAGTGTAGTATTAATGAAACAGCTGTACCTGTTGAGCCTCTGCATGTTAGCCTGCAAAGTATGTTATTTTAAAGTTTCCTTGTGATTCTGACAAACTTTAGGTCAAGCTCTTTGTTCTTTCACTCAGAAAGTGGCAAAGGTTTTATGAAACTTGGTTTGGGGAGATAATTTTCACATTTGAATGAACTTCTCAAATGTGCTGACAGTTTTTATTGCAGAGTGACATGCTCATGTCTGTGTTTCCAGTACCTTCCCCCACTCAGAGCAACTGGATTTTAGTTTGAACAAGTGTCTCCTGTTCCATCTGCTCTGTCAGTCATTGGATTTTTTTTCCTGGGAAGGCTGTGCAGCATTTGGGCACGTCTTGACAAAACACTTGTATTTGGGTTTTTGACTAAATATCTTTGAGGTTTGTCTCCTGGAAGGGCCGATAGCCTGGTCTGTACACGAACAGGATAAGGCATCAGCAATGTGTGTGAGACTATTGCATGTGTCAGTGCAGGCTGTGTTACACACCCAGTTGTACTGGAGGAGTCTCTTTTATCTTTTTCCTTTGCTGTTCATTCTAGTGAAATGAAATCTCATTTTCATTGTCTAAAATTCATGCATGCTGACAACATTTTGTGAGCATTTGGATTTTTTTTTAAATGACAAAAAAAGAAAACTCTCTTTCACTGAGAAACCTGTTTGAAAGGACTGTAGGAACTAAGCATGCAAGGACCTTGTAAAGGAAGCCAGTATATTTGATGACCACTCAAATTTGTCCTTTCTCCTGTGATCTGGACTCCTAACAGAGTATAACAAGTTGGGTTTTCTTGGCATTAGCTGCATGGTGGCTTACATGGCCACAAAATTGCCATTTCAGTCCAAACTGTAGCTGATGAGCCTCCTGTTTTCTGGCAGTATCAACAGAGAAAAAAGGACTGAGTTAGCAGAGAGTCTTAAGTGAAAATCCCATAATTATTCTCTGCAGATGAGAGATGAGGAGTGGAATAAGCAATGTTTCATCATCAGTGCCCATACTGAGAACAAACAGAAGGTTTCCAGTAATGCAACTTTCACTCAATTAAAATTCATTATAATATTTTCTTAAGAAATATTTTATATGTAGTAATTAAAAATATTTTCTATTGCCATTATGACTTATGTAACTGTCTTTCCTGAGACAGTAGAAAATAGTAAAATGACTTAGCTGTTGCAATTTCTGAAGCTTTACAGATTTAAAATTGGGGACAACAAAACACATGACTCAGACTGTCAATAAAAAAAATTCTAGATTATCCACCAACTTCTGATTTGGAACAATTAAAATAATTTTTGAGTGACTTTATAGAACTCTACTGGAACATCATCACAGATCCTTCTTTTAGGCTGTTGTTAGGCTTCTTTTCCAGATGTAGTCTGTGCTTTTGGTTGCTTTTGCTTAGGACAGGGTTAGGTTAGGTCTGAGGTCAGATTTGAGATCACTGTGTGTTCTTATAAACACTTGTGGATGTACCACAGTACCAATTGCTGGCACAGCTCTTTTGTCACTCTGGAGTCAGATTTACAGCACTGTCCCCAGCCAAGAGCACAGTGTGCTCTCATTCCCCTCAGACCTTTTAAGAATGCAAGTGACAAACAGGACTCTGAAATACTCACTTTCTAGCTACTGTATATTAGCTTATTGAAGTTTCAATCATTATATTTCACCTGTGCATCCAGGAACATCTCCTTCCTTTGGGTAATCAGAAGGTTAGATTAATTATGCTAATCAGCTAATCCAGGCTGACACAATTAGCCAGAACATGCAGTATCTCTGGAAATCTGTACAGGATCTTTCCTACTTGATGACTTTAATTTCATGATCCAGTGCAGCAATTATAGGAAAAGAGAGAGCTCTTCATTTGTGTTTTCAATCATTCCACATTTCTACTAATTGCAATAAAACTTGTCCCAGATTCTGGGACAGGGGAGTCCCTTTGTCAGGCTGCCTCTGCACTCACTGCTCTGCAGGGATTTTTGTTTTCTGTTCTCTCTCAACTTGAAAGGAAAGGTGTGTTTCTGCAGTTACCAAACACTTAACTGAAGCACATTTGTGTCCTGCTCATCACAGGAAGGTGCCAAGAAGCTCTGCTGTGGATCTGGCTGGTGGAGCAATGGATCTACATGTGGTGGTGTAGATGGAGCTCATAGAGCCTAAACAGGTAATTAAATTACAGAGAACATAGAAAAGATCAATGGGAAAAGCTAATGAAAACTCACCTACCCCCTGTACTGTAAGAATGTGAAGAAATATTTCTGGGAGTGATTTCTAAACATCTTAAAAGCTGCAGAGTAGAAAAAGGGAAAACTAAAGGAAAAGATAGTGAAAATTTTGTAGATTTTTTCCCAGAAGTCCATAACTATAATTTCATTTCATTTTTTTTAATAGGTCAGCACTGATGCTTCTTGTCCTTAGTCCACTTCAGTATTTTTTTTCCCTTGAATGCATTTTGTTCTCTCAATTTGTTTCCTTTCTCCCAAAAGTCATGATTGCAGCAGAATGACTTCTCTGCAAGCTATAAATTTTAGATTGTGCCTTAACGTGCACTCACCCATCTGACCAGTAGTTACACCTGTCTGTTCTGCCTGGGAAAATCCCACCTTGCCCTGCAGACATCAAAATCCCTGTCCATCCAGCTGTCAGGCGCTCAGGGACAGAATGTGCCAGGATTGTCAGGAAGCTCTGCAGTGCAGCCTGTGGTCCATGTCAAGTACTCCTTGCTTTTCTAGGGATGGTAAAGTGTGAGCTCACCTTTGTCAAGCAGGCAGAGCACAAATGGTAGATAGGGGACAACATCCTCAAATGAACAAGAGGGAGGATATATTCCCAGTGAGAAGAAACCCTGTTTTTCTCTGTTCCCATCCATTGTGGGCACTTGTTTAGTTCTTGGGAAGCCACCTGGTTTTGCAACAGCAGTCTGAATGGATAGGAGTAGGCCAGAGGAGATATTGCAATTGAAGACATGAGGTAATGAGATTCTTGACAAGAATTTGGCATGTGTATATTTAAAGTGATTAATGTTTAATGTAATGATATTACAATTAAAAAAGGGGACTACGGGTGGTAAAGGAAACCAATCATATGAGTCTGTACAGTGACACTGATCTGGCTTTGAAATACCTTCAAAGGATTACACTCTGGTTTAATTAAATCCTTTGCTCTCCCTAACATTGCTTAACAATTTTTAGTATCTTCCAGATTTCTAACATTATAGGGAAGAGAGTTATGAGTCAGATCACTTTGTGTGTTGAGTTCTAAACATGAGCCATGAATCCCTGAAATTCTTTGTTTGTGCAGAATACATTTTACTCTCCCCACTTAAGGTTTAGTCATCCTTTTCATAAGTCTTTTGACGAATAAGGTCATTAAAATTAACACAATATTAAAATACCTGGTCTTGGTAATTATAATGTTTAACCATGTTTTCTCCTGAAATTAAAAACTCTGTTAATTTTATCTTTCAATCCCAGAACTTTACCAAACCTTATTTATAGCAGCTTGAAGACTTGTAGCTGGGTATAGCTTAAGGCAACCACACTATTCTTGTGAACCAATGACATCGTATGTTTCTATGGTGAAGTAACTTTTAATACTCTTTTTCACTCCTCACCTCACATTTAAATATGTTGCTTGTTTTTTTTTTTCTTTTTTGTAATAATTTAAAAATATTTCAGTCCTTCCTAATGCTAATAGGTATTTTGTTTGATACTCTCATTAAGTTTTCCATTAACAAATTTTATCTGTCATATATTCCCACCTACCCATTAACTGAGTCACTGGATGTTGACATGTATTGTGCAATGGGTTTTATGTAAGAAGAACCAAAAGTTTTATGCATAGTAAAACAAAGATTGAAATTAAATTTATGGAAAAAATTTTCTCTTAAAATGTTACAAGTCTTCCCATTTAATAAAGAGACCAGGACATGCTGGAACAAGAGAACTTTAGCTAAAACCTCATGGCTCATAACAGTGGGGAATATATTTAACTTACTGTATTTAAATGAGCCACTTTTGTAAGGTATTCTTGTAAATACTTCCTGAAAACTGCCTACAGGTAGCTCTAGGGAAAAAGCAAATTTGATACAAATTAGGTGAAGGTGTTAGTTACTTGCCTATTGTATTCAATAATGCATAAATCCTTTAAAGTTAGAGATCCTGAATTTCTGCTGCAGATCCCTGGCTGGATTTTGAGTCTAGTTCAGGCCATACCAGTCTTCTTCGTACTCTATATAGGATATCTTGAAAACAGCTGAATCAAATTTTGCAGGAACTCTGCTAACTTTCTGTTTCTTTCTCTATAATGTCTTCTGCAATCCTCCTCTTGGCTGAGAGGAGTAAACTCTTCTCCTGGGCAGTGCAAACTGCAGCACACTGTGAGCTAATTACCTTATATTAGCCAGTTCAGAAATTACTGGCAGCTAATCTTCATAATGCTAATCAGTCAGGAAAAAAGGCACTCAGCAAATAAATACCACACATCTTTGTGCTTGAAACAATTAGGACTGACCCTAATCTGATTTAAAGAATTGGAGTGCTTCCTGAAAGGGAACAGTGTGTGGCTCTCTTCACTAATTCCATAAAGGTCTTGTGGTTTTTTAATTGGCCCATCTTCTTGATGCACTTTGTTGTTTTTCCATTTGGATTCCTCTGAGCTTGAATTTTCAAAAGCTCTTATAAATCCAAAAAGGTAATGTCAGCTTGTCCACTTCATCCGTTAGTTCTAGCTTTTAGGTCTGCTCTTCCAAATACAAAATAAATTTCAAAATGTTAATTTAAATATTTGTTGGTTTTTTTCATTTCACTCATATTTGAGTTGAGAGAGTGAGAATATTTTCCCTTTCATATTGGCTCTCTCCTCCTACTCTCTTTAAAATGTCCTGATTCTGCTATGCTGCTGAAGTGGTTTTAAAAATTATACTACTTCAAACAACAGTTTCCCAGTTTTGCTGGATATGGGTTGTACTGCTTACTGCTGAAGAAAGTAAATATCCAGAATTCAAACTCCTTAGAAATAACTTAGTACCTGGGTATCCTGTCATGGTACCTTGGCATGTTAATTAACATCCTACAGAACACAACTGAGCATGTTGTTCAAAGGGAGATTCTGCAGAAGTAGGTATATTTTTAATACAGATGGCCTAAATCTGAATGCCTCCAAGCTTTGGAAATATTAAATGCATAGCCATGCACCCTGCATTGGTAGGAACATTCAATCAACTGTGTACTTATGGGACAGGAGAATGATCCTGGAGGATCAGGGGTGTCAGCAGAGTCAAGAGGTGCTGGCACTGAGCAGAGCAAACTCTTACAGAAAATGCTGCAACTGAGTGACGGTGGTTTTCCCACAACTGATTTCCAAGGGGGAAGGTTAGTCTGGGATCAAAATGGCATTTTTTTCAGCTGTATTTGAAATTAGTTATGCAGAAGTTTGTAAATGTTAGATCCAGAAAACCAGGTGCCCTTCAGAGCCCTGAAAACATTCCCAATTATGTCACTGACCATTTGTGACAGTTAAAAAATACAGAAAAATAAAAAGGATTAGGAACAGCATGTTATGTATTGTCACTTCCAAATGAAATCTGGGGAGATGCTCTTAAGACAGCCGATAACAATCAGACCCAGAAAAGTACATTAATATTGCAGCTAGAAATGCTGCTCTGAATAGGGTGGTGTGACAAGATCGATGGAAGATATCAAATGATTGCTGAACTCTTAGATTCCATTAAAACAAAGGAATAAAAGAGCTTCCAGCTCATCTCCTTGATGGTATAGGAATGTCACTTGTAAAATGATCACTGAGGAAGCTTGTCAGTGAAGAAGACTTATGTATGCTAATTAATTGGATTAATCATTTGTATACTGGCATCTTAAAATAAGTAGTGGATATCAAAGATGGAAAAATTTCTGTTACTGGTTTTTTTTCTTTTTTTGTTTGTTGTTTATTTTTTCCCCCTCTAGGTCCTGTCATTGCCCACTGCTACTGCCCTCTCTTACTGGGCAGATGGCTGTGTATTACAAATCTCATTGTGGTTTTGGGTAGCAGGATTGTTTGAGATGAATTAAACTGACAGAATTCTCTGTTTACAACGGTGATGTCTGTGACCTGAACCACTGGGGTGTGTCACTGTGCTCGATTGTTCCATAAAACTAACCCTAAGGAGTTTGAAGACTTCTGGCATTAAGTCCAGTGTTCAGTGTTGGAAGTACAGGGAAGATGTGGGTGAAGGTGAGCAAGCCCAGTGGAGCCCAAGATGGTGAGGGAGCTGGAGTTCCCTGTGAGGTGATGCTGAGGGACTTGGGCTTGTTTAGCCTGGGGAAGAAATGGCTTAGAGTACCTCACAACAGCTTTCCACTGCATGAATGGTTTTATGATTCCGTGTGGAGTGAGTGTACCTAGTGGAAAAAAGGTTTAAATCACTAAGCCCACAGGGCCTGGTGCCATCTGGGGAACAACTGCAGCTTTTCTGCACTCTGCAAGTCTTGTGGGCTGAAAGGTGCCCTTTGCCTCTCTGGTACCCTGATGGCTTTGAAAGGTTCCTGTGTCTTCCACGTGGATGAGGATTTGCAGCAGAACTTCATAAAAACAAACTTGCAAGAATCTCCTTTGATCCATTCTTCAAGTTATGGAGCAAATATCAGTATGTCCAAACACAAAATCTATTTCAGGAGAATGTTTTTGCTAAAGGCTGAAAGAAGAAAATTGTCTTATCCCCAGTCAGACAGACAATGGAAATGTGGTTTCCTTCTTCTAGTTTTTCCCCTTTTGTATTCCTGTCTCTTTTAACTTCTGGATTTTAAAATTGTTACTGGTGTTAGATGGGAAAATCAGAAATCTATTAACTAAAACTGGCTGTAACTTTTCCTCAGCTTGTGCTTAAAGAAGGGATAAGTGACAGGCCCTGGCTGCTTTCTGATTTTTTCTTATTTTTTCCTCTCTCTTTATTCTTCTGCCTCTCACATTTCAAAGACACCCAAGTGATGTGGAGCCTACATATTATTTTTCCTAAGAGCTGTGGTGTCCCTGTGTTGTTGAAGATGTTATGTGCAATGTCTGGCTATTTCCAAAGAAGCCCCAAAGAACCACTCGTAGCTGCTAACTTTGCAATGCAGGCCTTGGAAAATCCTTTTTCAAAGATCTTTTTTTTTCCTCCCTCCCTTCATTTGTTTGGCTCTCAGTACCTGGCTCTAATGGTAATCACTGCATTTCCTCAAGAGAATGAATGGTACTGCAAAAGTTCTTCCTAAAATAGCAGGTTTTCTGTTTGTAATTTTCACCATTCCATATTTTTTCTTGCATAAATCTACACTGGAAGTAAAATCATATCATGCCTCTAAATGAAAGAATTTTAAACCAGCTGTGTAGCTGTCTTTTACAATAAATTCTCTGCTTATGTTAAAACAGCCATCATCCTCTTTCCTGAAGTTTCCACAAAGCAGGCAGGTCAATGGTTTGAAATTTCAGTTAAGCTGGCTCTTGGATTATGGTGTTATTGCTATAAATTGGTTCTTGTCCAGTTTGAGTACACTGTAATTGCTACTTTGCACTGCAAGTAGATTTTCAGTGTCAGAATAATCAAATTAACAGGGATGACCCTTCAACTATTCATTGATGCCTCTGTTGTGTTTTCAAAGGTCTCATTTTTTAATTTGTCTTAAATATGTCAAGTTCTTACTGCTGTTCATTATGCTAAAGCATCTGGATGTGTATTGAGTGTGCTATAAAATAAACCACATCCTAAAGTTTCATTTAGGCTATAAGAAATGGAAAAAAAGGGAAGAGAATTGCTGCAGTAAAGGGATGCAAAGTATTATGTAAAAGACTCATAGACGTTGAGGGGAATTGTTTTTGATTTATATAAGTAATTATTATCTTGTTTAAATTGTGATGTATAATTAGATATTATTTTTTGCATGCAGATAGTAGCATATAGAAGGAAATCCAGCAGGGGAATGAGGATTGTACAGTAGAGTCTTTGTTGTCCAAGCTGGAAGCTAATGCCAGTGCTTGGAGATGCAGCAGAGGTTTACAGCATGATTTAGGGATCTGCTTGCCAAGTGTGCACATCCTGCTCCTCCCTAAACAACCAACAACTGGAGCCCAGTGTCAGTGTCAGCTGGTGTGACACTCCTCAGAATTAGGCAAGAGCATTCCCAGTTTATGAGCTGACTTGATGGCTTGGGGTGGTTCCTGGGAGTGAACAGGGATGAGGCTATGGGAAAAGTTTGTGTGGGAAGATTCAAAAATTTAATTTTGTTTGGACAAATTGTGTGTGTTGGATAAGAGAGATGCAGCAGGGCTGTGACTCCTGTGTTTTCCTGCTTGGCTCTGGATGCACAGCCAGGTGATTGCAGTGTCACTGAGTGGGTGTGGCACAGCCACTGTGAAACTGCTGAATGTGACACAGTTTGGAAGTTATTTATCTGCATCTATACTTCACTACATTACTGTTATATTTCCTCATAACAGTAACATATATTTTCAGTTTTCATCCTGAAACCGTTGCTTTCTCTTCCCTGGCAAAAAACTCCCACCTCTGTGGTTGGATACTAGATTGCCTCCCTGCTTTTCCCAGCTGGAATAAACTGGGAGAAATTGGGCTGTGTTTGGGCTTGGCATGACTTTAGAAAATAATGATGTTCCATGTCCATATTAGGATTTTGATGCATGGTCATAAAAAACAAAATAAACAGCCTTCTGCTTAATTTTTTAATTTCAGATGTAATTCTGCTGCCAAAATGAAGCAGAAATGGCAGACACACACCTTGTGTTCGTAGGAAATTTCAAGGGAAAAATAAGAAAAGAATCATAGTTCTGCTATTAAACATCAATTTGAAAGTAACTCTGCTTATATTCTTTGGGGTATCCTTTTCCCATTAAGTGTATTTTAAAAAGTAACAATGTTAGTAAAAACATTTACAGGTTAGCAAAAATATTTTTCCCCCAAAAAATCTTGAAAAGAAAGTATATGACATGGAAATAAGTTATAGACGGTTTACAGAGCTTTTTGATTTTGTGGATTAGATTTATTTTTGATGGGTAGTATTTTTCACAGCTGTATTTACTGCTTTGATATTTGATAAAAGGAAACTAATGTGACAAAATAAAATAGAAAAAAGGAGGGTTTATTTAACAGGTAAGGCTTTTATTAAAACTTAAACATACTGTTCCATTTTTTTCAACAGTGGTCTAAATTCAATATACATAGAAGTCCTTCAGATTCCTATCAGGGGAACTGGTGGTCTCACAAATAATGTTTTCAAATGTAATCCATAAATTGTACAGAAGAATGTCCAAATGTAACTAGGTCGTGTTTGAATTTAGGTGTGATCATGTTATTTCAGCCCCTATATAGATTTATTAAATGTTTCTCTGCCAATGGGAAAACAATTTCAGTATGCATGAGAGCTGCATACATTTTTGTGGAGGTGGGAACAACCCTTTTAATTTAATCTTTGCCTTTGAATATACTCTGGTCCCAGAGGCTGTTCTGAAAATGGTTACATTTTTCTGACAGCTGTTCAGTCACTGTGAGCCTGTCTTCAAAGGAAAGGCCCTCATTTCCAATTGGCAAATTTCTAATATTAGGTTTCAGACTATAAAAAACCTCACCCTAAACCCTTCTTTACTTCACGGCTTCTTGATAAAATCCAATCAGCCCAGAGGGAATTTATAATTCAGCAATTGCAGCAGATGATTACTACCTGCAGGAGCAATCACTTATCGTACATCACCTGCGGACTGATGAACCATTTATTATCAAGGGTTTAATTGCTTGTACTACATCCTTGGGGCAAGATACACACATCCACCTCCTTTATACATATGGATAAATGCAGGCCACTTGGTAAGGGTGGGAAATGCTTCGTTCAGGTTAGATTTTGCAGAATGAAAAATACTCACATTATCTAAGAAATGCCTGACTCTGGAATTCTCAGTCTGTGTTCACCCATTTCTGGATCTACTTTAAGACAAGAAGTAAACAAGACAGAAGGAAAGAGTGTGTGTATGTGTGTATGCAGAGGCTTTTACTTATTTATTTGAATAAGGCAGAGAGTTGCCACATGATCACTAGAGTTTGATGTGAAGATTTTGGGACTCTCGTTCAATCTCCTCTATTTTTTACAATTTTTAAATGAGCTGCTGTCATGGCTTAAGATGCTCACAATGGGACCACCATCAAGAGGTGCTTCCTTGTGTGCTCTGCACATATGGGCAGGAAAAGATCCCTGGGGCACAATTAAATGCAGTACTGGGGTTTGTTTTATCCACAAAAGTTTGCCCATCGTTATATTACTATGTCAAAACAGTGCCAGATGTACTTAACACTAACAATATCACAGTTAGTGTTAAAGCTGGGAGCCAGTTGCAAGGTACACACTGAGAACAGCCCTAGGTGAAGGATTGAGGCAAGAGAGAAAAGTAAAGTAAATTGAAGTAATTCTGGTCCTGAAGCCATGTGAAAAATGAAACAAACTCTGACACCATGAAGAAATCATAAGGCTTATTTAAATTATTTTACCTGGAGCAGTCCCTGCTGCATCAGCTGAAGAAAGCCAGTGTTGCCTTCCCTCTGGATGCTGCTCCTCTGCAAAGCAGGTGTGGAGCAAAAGGGAGTTGGTTTAAAGTGGTGGTGTGTGGGGATGAAAAGATTGTATTAAGCTATCATTGATCAGTTATTGGGATGAATGTGAACTTCCCTTTCTTGTTTTGGTTAATCTGCTAATGCAGTCCTGTGGGGGAACCTGAGCCTGGAGAGGCTGTGTGCCTCACCCAGAGAGCTGACCCTGCCCAGAGCTTGGCCAGCACCTTGGCCATGGTACGGTCCTGCCTTCGCAGCAGCCTCCCCCAGGCCTTGTCTCCA
This sequence comes from Lichenostomus cassidix, assembly GCF_008360975.1. Lineage (NCBI taxonomy): Eukaryota > Metazoa > Chordata > Aves > Passeriformes > Meliphagidae > Lichenostomus > Lichenostomus cassidix. The sequence continues at coordinate 9,373,836 of NC_139495.1, read as the reverse complement.
CAGCTGGGAGCACAAAATGTGGGGATTTGCAGACTCTTCGCACTGGAGGAACAGTTGTGTTTCTGGATTCTTGGGAGCCTAGGTCTTATCTGCAATTAAAATGTGAGTTCCATGATAAAAGGTATTAATGAGGCAGCCCAAATGAGAACATTTCCAAAAAAGTGATTTTTGCAGCTATTCTGGATTCCATGAGAAACTTCTAATATTGTTTCTTTGATACAGAGTTAATCTTTTTGATAATGAGAATATTGCAAAATACACTACTGGCAGGAGTGTGTAAATATTTTATATTAGAGATAATATAAGTAGGATCAAATCCTGCTTGCCTCAGTCGTGCAGCTAGTCCCATTGCATTTAAACAGGAATGCCACAGTGAATAAAGAAGCCAGGATTGGTCCTATATGTGGTATTTCTATTTTCCATTTTCATCTTGAGTTCAGCTTCATTTGTAATTAACACAGTATACTGATTAAATCATTAACTATACAGTTCATCTTTCATCAGCAGCTTGTAGATTGAGATCCTAATGTACTGTAACCCATTGCTAGGATAGCTATAAAATTTTGATTTATGGAGGCAAATATTTTCTGTTCTGGTATCATTTGTGATCAAGAAATGATACAAACAAATTTATCTAAGATAATTGCATCCTCATGTCTGACAGTGCTAGAAAATTCATCATAAGGATATCTAGGATAAAGGGAGGATGAATTCTTAATTCTTTTGAAGCATATTAAACTGAACTTCTTTGAGGTGCCAAGTGCAGAGATTAGAGATTTACTGAAATAAAATGGGAAGTGTCCTTGCTTTCATACAGCTGCTGTCAGGATGGTGGCAGTGTTAGAGTCAGTCTCACTGGAAATTACCTTGTAGATTTTTTTTCTTGTTTTTCTATCCCAGTTGCTGAAAGTCTGAAGTTTTAAACTTTTTGTTGTCTAGATCCATCTATTTCAATAATTGTCTCAGCACCTCTACATTGTAAAGTTCTAATGAAAAGCACCTAAGTGACCTCGTGAAGTCTGGTAAAGAGAGCAGAAATCAGTGCTGTGTTTAGGATTTTTATTTTCTTAGCAATATCTTAAGGCATAAATGTTTTGGGTATATGAAAAAGCTACTGCTATCTTCACAGAGTGGCACTTGGTAGTTCTTGGAAAGTCTTGGAAGGATATCCACTGTCTCTCTGCTAGAGGCATGTGTCCTAGAACAGATGTTACAGTGCCATCTCCCAAACATACAGCAATTTATAGAGCCCATAAGTGGTGCAGTATTAACAGTCCTTTATCCAGTAGATGCCAATGTCATTCTTAACAAACAAGGCATTAATTGCAATAATGAGGGTTGAAAATATCTCCAGCAAAACCGAATATTTTGAGTGCTACTATAGGAGAAATGATCTCACAAAACCGCGTCTGGTTATTTAAATATAGTTTATAGTGGCATTTACAAATATAACTTTGGATTCTGATCCTATCTTTATGAACTAGGACTAAATGGGAAATGAAGAGGTACATTTGGCAGAAGAGGTGATTTAAGGCTTCTGATCCTCCAGTCTCTTCTCTGCATGGCTTATTGCCAATAATGTGAAATATTAGCCACAAGATGTCCTCACAAGAAAAATATTTGTTGCCAGCTCTTCTGTCAGAGCCTGTGCAAACCAAGCCGGTGCTTCCTGGTTTTAGGCATCCAGTGGTTTTCTGGATACCTCCATGAGCCAGCAAAGTGTCCGTGGGGCAAAGGCAGTGAATGGACTCTGGGCTGCATCAGAGAAGCATTTCCAGGAGGCTGAGGGAGCTGATCCTCCCCCTCTGCTCAGGCCACAGCTGGAGCTCTGTGCCCACTTCTGGGCTCCCCAGTACAAAAGACAGGGACATCCTGGAGAGCATCCACTGAAAGGCTAGGAAGGTGAGCAAGGAACTGGAGCATCTCTCCTGTGAGGAAAGGCTGAAAGAGCTGGGGCTGTTCAGCCTGGAGCAGTGAAGGCTCAGGGGGACTCTCAATGTACAGAAGGATGGGAAGGGAGGGTGCCAAGTGGACAGAGCCAGGCTCCCCTCAGTGGTGCCCCTGCCAGGACCACAGGCCATGGGCACAAAGTCAGACATGGGGGGTTCCCTCAGAGCATCAGGAAACACTTTTTCTCTGTGAGGCTCACTGAGCACTGGCACAGCTTACCAAGGAAGTCTTGCTCCTTGGAGGTATTTCAAATCCATCTGGATGTGGTCCTGAGCTTTAGCTGCCCTTGCTTCAGTGGGGAGGTTGGACCAGATGAGCTCTGGACATCCCTGCCAATGTCAACCAGTCTGTGGTTCTGAGAATGAAAATTAGTCTTGTGTCAGTGCTTCAGATTTCCTAAAATATTTAGAAAGCCGTGTGGCTGCTTTAACTGACCCATTTGCTGAGTAATATCCTAAAAATATTGTAGTCATAGCATTATTTGACCAATAAAGGTTATCTGGTAAATAACCTGAAAACCATTATTTTTTTAAAAATAGTTATTGAAACAATGCAGAAAATTTCCTCCTATATAGCAAAATAGACTTGCCCAATCACTTCCAACTGTAATTTCCTGTTGCCCAGCATTAAGGCAGTGTAAGAAAATTGGATATCCCTGTGGTGCCTCGGAAGGGATCTGCTACAGCACCACCAAACCCCAAATGTGTGAGTGCCAATGGGGAATTTTATGGAAGAACTGTCCTGGGAGCTGTCAGCAATAAACCTGCACAGGGTTCAGCTCTCACAAACACAGTGAAAACCAAAAGGAATTATTTATAGTCGCCTAGGGATTTTGAGACTGTCCATCACCCCAGGGGCTGAACCTGTGGTATGACCCTATTTTGGGCCAAAGTCTGCAGCAGGAAAAAGGGGCCACAAATCATGCCTAGATCTGGTAGAAGATGATCTCAGTCCCAGGTGTGCCAGTGACTCTAAGGGCTCTCTCTCTTCCTGGGCAGCACTACTGGCACCTCAGCCAGGAAGGGCACCAACAGCTGTCATCAGGCAGGAGGGCCACAATGAGATATTTGCAGCAGCAACTCTGCAGAAATTCACCTGGTGCCACAGTTTAGCTGGTAAGAGTTAACACATGTTCTTTGTTGAGGAATTTGTGACAGAAATAGGAGAAAATCCTTTCTTGCAACCAGCAAAGTAGGTTGAAAACAGTGTTAGGAAGATGAACATGACAGCAAAGTGGACAAGGGAGAGTTAATGACAAGACATCCAGGCAAAAATCTTTTATCTCTAGGGGTTGTAGTGAAATTCAGATACTTCTTTCTTTAACGTGGCTGAATGAGAGACTAGGAGAGAATCAAAAGCATATAGGATATCCTGAAGCAGTGAGCCTTGGGTTTTTTACTCCCCTGTCCTTTTTTCACATCACACCATGCTCCTTTCCATCAGGTTTTGATCACAGGCTCTGGTTTGTCTGCAGTTCCTTTTCTATCTTTGATCAATGTTTGTCTTTGATCTCCATGTTTCTGTCTATTCTATTCTTTTGTCTCCAGTCTATGACTATTATATTTTCCTTTTTTTTTCTGTGCTATTATTTGCCTTCCAGTGGGTATTTCTTCTTGTTTCATTGTACTTATCTCTGTCCAAAATGGTGTACTGGGTGGGAACAATGAATGGATTGATTTCAAATGAGTTGATGACAGTGCTTAGCCAATCCATATCATACGTAACAGCCCACTGAGTGAGTACAATAAGTGACTCAAATCAAAATTAATTCACACTGATGCTTGGAAAATCCATATGGAAGGCTGTAGAGCCACAGATCAGAATGGTTTTGTGTAACCAGAGTTTTAGGAAAATGTGTCTTTAAGTAGAAAAAAAATCTATGACTGCCTTTTTCTTCTGCTTTGTTATCTTCGGATAAAACAGATTAGCAAGTGTGTAATTGATTAGTTAATTAGTAAGAGTGGGCCCTGAAGACTGGTTACCAAAGACATGAGGAATGATTACAGACTAAAAATGTAATAATAAAGCAAAAATTTGATGGTGCATTCATGCCTACCATAGAAAATCTTAAAGCCATGAAAATGCAAACAGGCTTTCTAGCACAGGTTGCTCCTGCTCCTGAGAGATGGAGCTGCTTTATTACTGCTCTGTGACTGAGACATGTGAGTTGAAAGGAAATATAAATAACTAGGAAGAGAAGACTAATAATTGGAAAAGCTGACAGAAACTCCTTTGTGTCATGTTCCCAATCTTTGGTTTGCCACAGGCTCATTCCTACTAATTCCAGCCATTGAGCTCAAACTGTTATCCAAAGAATCATGTCTGAATTTAAATTAGTTTTTCAGTTATTATTTTTGAGTGGCTCCATCAAATATATATATACATAAAACTAGTGGGAAGGCCTTGTTGTTTTTACATACAAGTGCTCTTTCCAGAGCATGCCAGAACCTGACATTTCTTTGAAGCTTTTCTAAATTTCAAAGGAGGCAATATATTTAAAACATCTGAAAGTTTTTATGTCTCTCTCTCTCTAATTATTTTTGATGTGATACTTCTCAGGACACATAAAATAAAACCATTTTCTGCCTGATCTTAATTGAGGAGACTCTTATCTCCTTCTGTAATTACTGATGAACAAGATTTCTACATGGATTAAATTGCATATTCTCACAAACTGGAACAGGGGTTTTTTTTGTCTTTCATAACACACTTTTCTAAAGCTCTGCCATGTCTCCATCCCCATGTAAACACTTTATTTACAGCTGTCCACAGCTGTATTACACTGAGTGCTATATAATTACTTTTATTTCTGCAGATTATAACTACCTTAGGTATTCAGAGAGGATATATAAGCATAATTACTGTAAGTGGAGAATATTACCATGGTGATTCCAGCAGACTCCCAGGAAGGATCCTCAGGAATGTACTGAGTTCAGAAGTGTTTACCTCAGCCAAGGTAAAGCACAGTGACTCAGGCAAAGCCATTTATGCTCACAGCAATGTCTTGGCAAAGGTGGGCTTCATCTTGCCACTGATATTAGGACAAAGTACATTTGTGTCATTCAGCACAGCCTGATGGGAATTCATCTCCTGAAATTCCTGAGGGGGGTAGCAGGGAAGAGTTTGGTATGTGGGAGGACAGAAGTTTGCTCAGGTCACTTTCCCTCGAGGTTCAGCACAGCACCTTAGGATAGTCTGCATTGCTGGGTTCTTGGTACACTGCTGAGATGTTCATGGGCATTTTTGTATTTTTAGACTGAAGTTGGATGCTGATATTAATCAATAATGTGCTTTGGCCTCCTCCATGTGTTGCTTTGACTGGCTTTCCTCCAAAGAATGAATTTCTGCATTGATTTTTGGTTTTAAACACTTCAAAGAAATTTGAAATACTTTTTTATGCTGAAAAAAAAGTTCAAATTCTTGTCTTTTCCAGATTTTGTTTTTTTGGTCAGGCATGACCTTTGGCTAAGTAATTTTCTTCATAATAATTACCAAATAGAAATAATTTTCTGCAATGATCATGCCTCCTGGCGCTTTCCAGTTGTGTTTCTGAGGTAGCACATTGGGTTTTAACTCCCATAATCCTACAAAGTCTTAAAAGCATATCCAGTATTTTTCAAAACAATATAAAGACTGTGTTCAGATTAAGAACTTTATGAGTCTATGTATCACAGCACAGGCAGATATTTGCAGAGTTGGTAGTATTTTCTGAAAAAATGAAGGGAACTCACTACACCTGTGATGTGTTCACTTGAGCTCTGTGCACAGCCTTGGAGCCTCTTTTAACCTCAGGTGTCCTTAAGTGGCTTAAAGCAGTGCTAAGAGAGAGACAAAAATCATAGTTAAACAAAAAGGGATGGAAAAGAGCTTGACAATTCCAATAGAAGTGTTGCAAAGATACCAGTAAATAGCACAGATTTCCTATCAGTGCCTGGAATTTCACTAAACCCACAGCTGAATGTCATTGTGGGGCATTGTCTCTGGCATCCAGAGCCTGGGAGCATTGTGGAAATGTTGCTTGTTCAGTGTATTACTAATTCAGAAGGAGTTCTGCCATCCAGGGAATTGCCTTTGCTGACCACTGGTGTCAATAAAGGGAAAAAAAAAGCCCAAACTGCCTGGAAACCCAGTTTAGCTCTTTCTTTGGGCTCTTAATTCTACAGCTCTGCTCGGTAAGGTGTAACTGGGTTTGTAGTTATTGATTCTTTTGTGAGCACTGCAGAAGTTCATGAAGAATATTGAATATTCAGCTTGTGTGTCTCTCACTGACTACTGGTAAATGCACATTTTTCACAGCGCTATTGAACACTTGTTTGTTATCTTGGAAAGCAGAAGTACTCACATATCAGAGTATTCCTCACATGGGCTTTGTTTCCTGGTAGCTGGCAGGAATTCTAAGTAGATAAAATAAGAATAGTATGAAGCAGCACCTTGTTATTTTTTGAATGTAAAAAAAGCCACAAGTCCTGAGAATCCTGAAACCAGTGAACCATACTAAAGGTCTCAAAAAGCATGGCTTTCAGTCTGAATAACAAAGCATCATGGTGTAGCTTAAGTCACAGTTCCAACTAAATCTGAATTACAGTATCAGCAAACACCTTTGCCATTTTGTACTGTTTTGATTTTATTATTTTGCTGCATGTTCTGTTCAAGGATTAACTTGAATAGACTTGAGAAAGTTGATCAGTGCAAAGACACAGCAATTACAGATGAATAAATTACAGGCCTTCTTCAGCTGAACTGCAGTAAGAGTTGGAAACTCGTGTGTGGGGTTCACTGTGTTTTCCCACCGAGACTGTCAGATTTGTTATTGCTAAACAATGTTGTGTGTGCTGTGGGCAGAAAAAGCTGCAGGGTTGTGTTTAGAATAACAGTGTGTTCACAAATAGTACTCAAATAGCTCTGAAATATCACAGTTAGCTGCATCTTCATTCTATTATCTCACTGCTTCATGCTTCTGAGACCTTTTCCTAGCAGACTATGAAATCATTCCAAATGTAAGATGATGAATTAATAGAACAAAACAAATTGGAGCCAGTAGGAGTGCATTTAGCACTAACAAGACCCATCTGAGTTTCACATTTTCTCTTGCTATTATAAAAAATAAGGCTTGTGTCAGAACTCATCTTTTTTTTAATTGCTCTTGCACAAAGCACTGGATATTATTTTAAGGGCTAATGGAAAGGAGCAGTCTCTCCAATTCTTCACAAAATAATTTTTTTAAAGTAGGATGGAAAAATGTGAGATATAAGAAGAAATAGATTTCATATCACCTAAGGCAGAAGGAATGGATATTTGGTTTTTTGCACTGCATCACAATGTACAGGGATTGCTTTAGGGTAAATAATGTTAAATATTTGCATGAGAACTCAAACCAGACACATTAAGAGGTAGGGTGTTTGATGTTATATTTGAAGAGGCAAAGTTTCCTGTGCTCTCCCTAAAAATAGGAATGGTTTTTGAGTTTTGCTGGGCTTTTTCCCCTTGGTGTGGAAGGAAAGCTATTGAAACATCTCTTTTTTGCTAAACATATTCCTTATCTGCCAATGAACCCCAGCAGCCTGGAAATTAAGGAACTGAGATCCTATTCTTCTAGAGAATAAAAGACCATTAAACTCTGCCTCCTTCACCTGATGCTTATAATGAAATTTTCTACTAGCAAGCACCAAAGGTGTTTCATTTGCTGATCTGTTCTTTGATTTGACTTCCTAAGATTAAGCAGATATTACAGAGCACTTTTGCTGTTCTTTTGATAATACTTCATCATAGTTCCTTTGCTTTAGCTGATTCTAATAGCATCCCTGTAAAGAAATGTTCAAGTCAACTTGAGCATAAGTGACTTTATTATGAATACAAGAATATACAGCATTCAGAAAAGAGTCTTTCATGCACTTACCTGGAGTTAAAATATTGTGTTCCCCACATCCAGAGATGCTTTCCTGTTGTTGAAGGCCACAGTAACATTCTGAGAGTTTACATGCCCCCCTGTCTCATATGGCTGGATTTTTGTGCCTTTGCAGGCAATCTCAGCAGAGTTTGGAAAGACCTGTAAACTTTAAAGAGCTCAGATAACAGTCTTGAGGTTTGCCAACTGTTTATGTTCTTATACAATCTTCTCAAAATAATTTGCAACATTGGCATCATTGAGTTGGGTGGAAAGGGGTTTCATCAAGTCAAAGGAAAATACCACAAAGGAGTGGGAGCTGAGTGGGAGAAGTAAGGGGATAAGTTTGTCAGTGATACACTTTCTTTCCCTGAAACAATTAGCCTTTGTTGCAATGCGTTCATCATTGAATTGCTGTGCAGGGAGGAGGCCAACCACAGTGTAGTGGAATTAATAAAACTGATCAGCTCTGCTCTGACATGTTAAAGTGGTGCCATTTATTAAAAATGTTTTCAGTAACTCTTTTCTGTTTCCTCTTGAAAGAGAAAAGAGGTGATGAAGGAGCCAACTTCTGTCCAAGAGATGCTTTATGTTCAATGATTTGGCCACATTATAAGCAATTTTGTGCTGAACTGAGAATTTCTACTGTTTGGTAGGAACAGAAAAGAAAAATGATTGCAGGACTCATTATCTTTAAGTATAAGAATAAATTACTTTGCCCTAAATACATAGTTACAGATATTAATGGCACTTTAGATTCAGTTGCATGTCACTGTCTGTGTAAAATTTGTATTAATGATGCTCTCTTTCTCTACTCGTGACCACTGAAGTCAAAATCCAGCTTTTTGTGTTCCTCTGCCATTGCTGTCACCTTCTGCAGGTGGTGTAATGTGAGAAGCACAGCTGAGCATCCAGCAAAGCACGGAGCTTCAGCGAGTTCAGACATCCAACAGTATCTGAGGGACCCACAGCCAAACAAAACAGAACAAGAGGGGTTGGAGTCAAAGAAGTGTCCACAGTGGCACTCTTTGGGCAAAGATGCAGAGCTGCTGAGGAGGCAGCTGCTGGCCAAGCTGTGGGTGGCTTTGCTCATGCCAGTGTGCAGGGCACAGGAGGTGGGGAGGAGGCTCTGGCCCTGCCTGCCTTGTGGAACAGCAGTGGGGCTCTGTGTGAGTTGAGCACAGGATCCAAAGTGTTATAAACGATATGAGGAGAACAGAGATGTCTGCGTTTGCTAAATGATTGTATTTTGTTTGTATTTAATTATTTTTGCAGTAATTATGAGCGTTTGCTCATTCCTTGAGAACTTGATGATCAGTTAGGAATAATAAAGTAATAATGTATTATTCCTTCACAGAATAAATGAAATGAAATTAGTCTTTCACAGTAGCTAAGCATAATCTATCGATTAAGCAAAACAACACAGTACACATGCTATGTATGTTTAATTTCTTTCCCTGGATGTTAGTTTATGTAAAACTGCAGTTAGCTCCATTGAAATGTCCCCCAAAAATTGTGGAGAGGAGTAAAAAAATTCCAGGAGGAGTATATTAATAATCTTGATTATCAGACTGAAAGTGTGAAAATTTTAGAAGTCAAAAGCTCTTTTTTCCCCCCAATTTGGAACATAAGTATGAACAATTGATTTGGAACTTGTAAGCCTTTATAAATGCTGAAGTTTATATCGAGTGGGTGCAGTGAGCTTAGTTTCAGAGGCAACTGATAAGAGGTTTATATTCTATAAGTAAATGCTTGTTAGTTACAGACTATTTTTCAGAACCAGAAAAGATTACATTTAAGACACGGACCTTTTGCTGTATGTGCCTCTGCTGACTTTTACTAAGTATTATATATGGATGTTGGTTTCTGAAATTTGTGAGAAATTTGTAAAATTCGTAAATTTGTAACTGGTTTGATCTTGTAAATTAATTTCAGAAATGCTCAGAAACTGGGTTCTTGGTTGTGCATCACCTTGGAACCATTTCTGGATCTCTCTGTCTTAGACTCGGAAGATTTGGGTATTATTTTGGTATTTTAAGTTACATTGCTGTGGTTTGCAGAGCTTAGGGGTTGTTTATCTGGAAACAGATAAACCTAGTTAGAAAGGAAGACTTAGATTGGAGAGTGATCCCATTATGGTAAACCTTCATAATATCTTCAAATAAAAGTAAATATTCAAATCATTATAGTTGAGAGCTCAAATACAGCGGCAGCAGTTGTTCTCTGTACAAGAGACTGGCAGTCTGGGCTTGTAGCAGCTCCAGTCAGCATGTATTGGTCTTACTGGAAAGGTGAAGAAAGTCTTGCTGCCTTCAGCTCTGATTAGGGATGGCCCTATTTGAGAAGGTATTTAAGCCCTTTTAACGTGTTTTTCTTCATAGCATGCTTGATATTATGTGTATATATGTAAGAGTGTGTATATGTGACAGAATATACACATTGTTATATATAGTGTGAATAATGCTCTGTCTGGTTTGTGTGTTCACAGGGTTGTGCGTAGGAGAGTCTGGAGGGGTCAGAGGATGAATCCTGGTCCTGCCCTGCTCCAGGGGGCCTGGCCAGCAGACTGGGAAAGTGGATCCTCCTGCACAAGAGTGGCTGTGCATTCTCAGCTCAGAGAGCTTTCTGCAGTATCCTGGAGCAGAAGGTGTTGGGGGAGAGCTAGAAAGAGGTGAGGAGTGCAGAAGATGATTGGGAGCAGCTCTTACAAAAGCTGAGTGCAGGTCACAGACAAGCCTTAGAGGTGATGGCAGAGGACACTTTCCATGTACAGAAATCAAGAAAGAACTAGTAGAGCTCACAGGAAACCAAGAAGCCATGGAAATATGTTGGATTAGAAAGGATGACTGAGGCCCAGGCTTCCTCCAGCAATGATTTAACTGGAGAGTGGATCTGTAACAAATCCCTTTATTTTAACCTGATTTTCCCACCTCAGAGTTTCTCTACTGAGGAATTCTAGTCTATTTTGATCTATTTTCAAATAACATTCAATTCTATATTTTTACAATGTAGTGTGTTTACATTAGAAGAAAGCAGATTCATCTCATAGCCTTGGCTAACTTGGAATCCAATGGAAGTGTCATTTGAACTGGGGCCTGTTAGTGGGAGGATTTGAGTAATGATTTTCCATGATATGAATCAAAGTAACTCTAAAGTCTGAACAGCCCAAACAGACAAAAAGCCCCTGGGTGGTGACTGAAGATCAGCTTTGTGATTTTGTTAATTTCTGTGCCAATAAATCCAAAACTGAGAATAGATGTGCCAGAGCAAGAGTAGAGACTTTCCTTTTCAAAGCCAGTTTGAAAGAGTTCATGATTAAAGACTAACTTTCAGGCTCTTGTCAATAGTTCCAAAATTAAGTTTGTCACAACACTTTATATAATGCTAATGATAAGCTATTTATTGTGTGGAAAATGTCAGTTTATTTCTTACTCTCTTCTTTTGATCTAATACTTCCTGACATGCTGAAGTCTCAGTATTTAGGTCTCTGCAGTGATTATCCAGGGGAAACCTGTGTAGCTGTGGAGAGGGATGTACAAGGATGAGGTGCAGCACCTGTAGAACTGGCTGAGGGGTACAGTGGGCCCTGAAATTAAGAAGCTCTTTGTAACTTTGATCTGGTATCACAATGGAATGTTTATTGCTGATTTATGTGTTAGATATGTTGCACAGTTCCAGCTTGAGGCCAAGAGCAGATAAGATGAAATAATAAGATAAGAGGGGATGGGGAGGGAGAAGAGGCTGGGAACAAAGGAGTGGCTTCAGGGCAGAAGAAGGCTTTGTCTCCTAGAGGCTGTGGTTGGTTGTGCCATTGTGTTCCTGCACACCCAGGACTGGGCTGAGTAACTGCATTAGTGAATGGAGACACTGCCTTCGGGCAGCCCGGGGAGAGGAGCTGACATTGGAAGTGTTGGTAAAGAAAGTGGGAAATGCAGCCTGGACTCCTGTAAATATGGCACCTGAATTCCAGTTTTGGTTTCAGTGAGCATTTCACCATTAAGCCAAAGGGGAGCAGTGTTGATGAGGACTGACAATTCCTTCTCTGTTCCAGCCTGGCTGGCGTGTTTGTGATCAGAGGAACACCCTGTACAACAGGAGCTTAAGGGCACACAGGCAGAAGAAAAAGATCAGAGCTCACCCACAGAGTTGTTGGGTAGAAGACTGCTCCTCTCTTTTGAGAGTTTTAATCTCTCTCTGCAATGTATTTTTCAAGCTAAATCTCTGTAGCTTATTATTATGATTCCAAAGTAATTTCAGGGCAAATAAGAATTTTCAGCTAACTTACTGTTAACCATCAAACTCTACACAGGATTTTGTCTGTTGTGAGAAAACATGGGTAGATAAGATTTTAGTACACACATTCTGTTAAGTACTCCACTAGGATCCATTTAAAACATCCCAAGTAACAGTTCCAAGAGGAAATGGATCTTGCTCTAAAAATTCAGTGTTAGAAGCAGTCCCAAATGGATCAAAAAATGCTGGGGTAAAACTTTTTTTTTTTCTTCTAAATTTCATTAAGCTATTTCTAAGGGCTTAGTCATAAAATCATCATCAAATTTGAAACATCCAAAAGTTGAATTCAGGCATAAACCATCTTTTAGTGGGCCTTTAGGAATCCTTGTGTTGATAATAATCTCCAATTTACTGACAGGGAAGTAAGTAATGCATCATCCTCTTATTTGTTTTCCGGTTGCCAGAGTATGGATACTGGTAAATATTTAAATAAATTCTGAAACAAATAATTGTAGATAAAAGTCTCTCACTGTGTTCATGATAGACACACACATATCCCTGCTGCATTTCTATAAATACCATTTAGTATCAGAAACAAATCCTGCTTTTGACTAAAAATTACTATTCCGTAGGAAATTTTAAGCAACTAGTGGATTGATTTCTTTTTTTTCTGTTTAAAGAATATGTGTAAGTTAGAGCTGGAGTGGCATGTATCTCTTATACAAAGCTGGAGTTAATTTAATGGAATTATTACTTAATGCTCAACAGCTGCCCTCAAACCACAGGTTATCGATTCATCAGGAACAGTAACCCCATCATTAACCCTGCTCTGCTGAGAGCTGACCTGCCCTCGGCTGTAAGTCCCCATTAAAACCAGGTGAGAAGAAGTCATGGAAGGACAATGACCTGGTAGGTATTTTCCTTGCTGAGCTTGTCCATATTTCCCCAGGCCAGAGGGGTGATGATGCCAAGCGCAGGACCCACAGCTGCCTGGACACACTGCCCAGGAAGCTTCCATTTCCAGCGACCTCGGAAAGTTACCTGGCTTGGAAGTTTGATCAGGATGCTTTGGGTCTAGTTATGACAAGTCTTAAATACCTCCAAGGCCTGGGCCAGTGTTTGCCTGCCCTCCTATAGTGTTTTTGTGTGTGTCTGGTTGTACCTGTCTGCTGTGCCTTGTCACCACTGACCTTTCGGCTGTCTCTGGGAAGAGCCTGGCTTTGATTTCCCATCTCCAGGCGGGCTGTGTGCTCCAGCCAGGCTCGGCTCCACCAGGCCAAAGGCTGTTCCGTGCAGGGGGGCAGCACAGGGGTGGCCTAGCCCTTCCCGTGTCCCAGGCAAGGGGAAGCTCGGCACTGCCGGCCCGCTGGCTCTGTAGTGTGCATGCACTGCCCCAAGGGTGCACTGCTGGTTCGCGTTCATCCTTCCCTCGCTCAGCCCCAGCGGCGGCTTCTCCCTTCCTTGGCAAGGAGCGCGAACCCAGGAGTGACCAGGCATTCACACCTCTTCTCCTCCGCCGTCAGGATGGCTGCGATCCCTGAAAAACTCCCTTCCAGAGTGAGGCACCTCAGTGTGCTCTTGGACTTGTTCAGATGACGTTCGTAGCAGAAGGAGAAGGCAGAAACAAGAGTGCCTTTCATCCAAAACACACAGTGCCTTTGAACACTCGAGCGGTGTTTGAACAACTCAAGTGGCCACTTGCTGCAGGATAAGGAAGTGTTTGAAAGATTGAATGCTGATTGTCTGAGCTACCCACGGCCCTTATTCTCACACACTTAAAAAAAACGTGCTGTAAACCCACGTTATGCCCTCTGGTAATTTTTTAAAAAGCTCTCCACTTTCCCCATGACACAGGTAGTCTTACAACAGACATTAGCAGCTAACCAGGGTACTGCTAAGCTGGCTGAGGCTGATTTTCCTTTGTGGGGACTTCAATCAAATGATAGGGGTTAGGCTACCAGGAAGATGTTGGTTGTTTCCAGTGCCCCATTTCTTTTTTCCCTACTCAGTGGATGATCAGAATAAAGAGCTATCTTACTAGGTGCAATGTTGTCAGATAGAGAAACACTTAACTAGCAATACTTCTATAGTTAAACAAAAGTGGAGTTATAGCCAAGCATATTCTTTACTCCCACACATTCTATATTTTTCATTAGGTTTATTCATAGTTTTACCATTGACAGAGAAATAACTTTAAACATTCTTCCTTATAGGAAACAAATGGTCTAATTCTGGCTTCCTGAGCAGACAGGCTTTGTTTATTGAGTTTTAAACGTGTTATATAACTCCTCTTATCACACATTTAGGAATTCAAAGGCAGGTTTCTAGCCTGAAGGTCTCTGATAACATCCTATTTTTTCTTGTATTTTTCCTACATCCAGTTTCCAACTTTGTGGCACTATTAATACTCCATCAATAATTTTAGCCACTCTCTTCTGATAACAACAAAACCTAACTTTTATAACAGGGGATATAGAAACCGTCTGTATTGTATAACCAATTTATTATTAGTATTCAGTGACAGCACATAGCAATTAATAATTGAGGTTTCCCATGGAAAATTTAAAATAAGTATATTGAAACCCACTATCAGGGGCTTGTATACTTTCAGAGGAGGATACTTCCTTATCAAGTTCTGTATCCTTTCAGAACAGATTTGTACAAGCTGTTATAGCAAAGTGCACTTGCATTATTTGCAATCAGCTGTACTTTGAATGTGAAGAATTGGAATCCTTTGTACTTTGATCAAATCAGTGGACACATCTTTGCTAAGAAAGCCTTTTAGTTTCATTTTTTTAAGCCCACCTGACAGCAGTGCCTGTTTCTTTGGTAGCTACAGCCCTTCTCTACAGGAGCACCTTCTGCTGTTACCCCCACCAGACCCATCCCTCCAGCTTCCATGTATTCCCATTGCCTCCAAGCAGAGGCTTTGGATCTGCTCAGGCTTCTCTTTAGACTCCTGTAATACCTGCTAAAGATACTTGTGCAGCTAACTTTATGTCAATCAAATCTGTTAAAAGCAGAACCAAGAGTGATGCTTTTGCACCAGTGATGTAATAGAAAGACCAAAGCTGGGTTGCCAAAGCCACAAAGCTGCTTTGTTCTTTGTGCAGGTTGCTAGAGACTTTTCCAAGAGCTTTTGACCCAGGGACGGTGCAGCCCTTACTCCCAGGCTGAATCACCCAGTGCTGTTCTGGAGTTCCTGGAGTACAAGGACTGCATTTTCTCTTGGTTCGGTGCAGTGCAGCCTTGGGAGGGGAAAACAGTGTAGTTTGCTACATAAATTGTAGGGTTTGGTGTGGAGCTGTGACAGCAAAGCTTTTTATGTACCCCTGATCACCACTGTGTTTCCAGGAGGATGTGAAAGTTTACAGGAAGCATCAGGAAGGGATGTTTACTGTCACACTTAATAAAGCTCCATGTTCAGAGAAAAAACATGCAGTGCTAGTTGTGGCAATTACTCACTGGAAATGTGCCCCTTTTATCCTGGGTTTTGTGCTATTTCTGTTATGTGTAAGCTTTCCATCTTGTAATTTGGATTCCTGAATCCCAGCATATGGGCTCTCTGATTTATTTATGTTGTTGATGAAGGTGTGATTGCTTAACTTCTTTATCTACCTTTTTTTTTCTTTCATTTCATGCCTGGATTTCTGACAAAATTTTAAATAGTGAATAATGAATTAAGCAAGATGTTTGGCTGTACCAAATGTTGCAGTATCTTTTGGGACTCAGAAAATTGCTCACATACTGAACTCAGGCTTTGGTTTAGAAACTTGTGTGGGTGGCAGAACATACCTATCTGAAGTGCAAAGGCCGAGGACTTACATAGTGGTAAAACTCATCCTTTCCAGAACCAAAGAGAACTGTAGCTATGTATTCCACTACCTGTCTTCTGCAAGAGATAATGAACGTCTGGGGCTTATTTCACATCTTATAATTCACAACTTTTGTGTCCAAAAGAGGTGATGGAAGCTCTTGACCCAATAATAGTATATTTATATTTTATGCATTGGAACAAGCTAGGTTGTCTCTTGCAAACATCAAAATGTACACTACCTTCAGCCTGACAAGGGGGCTAGAAAATAATTTAGAATATAAATAATGGATATAAACTAAAAAATACAATTGGTAAAACCACAAACTAGAAATCAGTTTTGCTGAAGACCACTTAAAATGGAAGGAGTTTTTCAATTAACCGAAAAAAAGGTTTGTATCCCAGATAAACTGCTCTCTGTTCTTATTCTAGCACCACTTTGGATCCCTTCCAGATTCGGAGAGGGCAAGACCTGTTACTTGGAAATTCATCAAGAATGAATGGGTTTTTTTGACTTTAAATTCCATTTAATATGATGTCAATTAATTTCCAGGTAGGTTATATATTACATGCTCTTTTGAAAGTGCAACTCTAATTGCAACCTGCACCAATGTAGGGGCATTAGACTGTGCTCCCCCTCTGTCCAGGACTTGCCTGGAGTATGTGTTGTTGTCATTTGATCCTGTGTGGGTGCATGGGATAGACTTCAGCTTTGTGGTCTCCAGTTAGGATAATTGATGCTTTAGTTTGTTGTATTTAGTTCAGTAATTAAGACATCACCACTGTTTCTAACAGGTGAAATTAATTTTCTTTCTGTCTTCATGTACAGCAGGTGATTGCAAATTCTTCCTGAAACAGAAGGCTCACAAAACCTGTGCATTGACATGACTTAGGAGGTGGCAGAGCTGTGGAAAAACCTCACTGCAGGATATTTTCAGAGCAGCCCTCTCCAGTTCCTCCCAGCCTTGGAGTGATCCTGCACTGCTGTCCTCTCCTCATAGCACAGGGGAAAGCAGGTAGGGCTGGAGCAGGGACCAGCACTGTGACCTGAGCCTGGGGGGCAGGATCAAATCTCTAATTTCATCTCAGACTTTTTGTCACTTCAATTCTCCAACCGAAAATAAGGAATAACGTCTTGCTAAATGGAGTACAAGTTGGAGAAAGAAGTCCATGAGTGCTTGTGAAGCCAGCCTGGTGCTGTGGCAGTGATGGCCAAGTGCTCAGTGACATCGTGTGCTAACACAGCTGAGCAGACAGCAAGAGATGTGACCCAGCAGGAGGACATTTTTTGTGAAAACAGGAGAAGTTGCAGGCTGTGATAGCAGTTCTGCACTTTACCCAGCACTACCTGCTTTGCCAGCTTAGGCAGTCAGAGTGCAGCAGGGAACACCCTGAGGAGGAGTCACAGCTTCCTTTACGTTCTGTCTGTACTGAGCGCTCTCTGGCACATCATTAACAGCCTTCCTTCACTACAGGATCCTAGTGATTAAAACCTCTTTAATTACATAAGGCCTCTTGAGAAATATTATCTAAAAAATTAGCAAAGAACGTCGGAAATGCTGTTACCTAAGCAGCTGAAGGGGCTTTTTTAATCAATCTAAGTAAGCAGTTAGAGACCAGTCAAAAGTGGAAATAACCTTTTGTCATATGTGATACTTTTAAGATTTCAGATTACTGACTAATCATCACTAATTAAGATGTTAACAGAGCAAGAGCTTGTTTCTGTGCCTGAACACTTCAAAAGGTGTGGCTGATGTGTATTTTCCTGAATTGTTATTAATTTCTATTTTATTTCTCTAATCTGACAATCAAAAAATCTAAAAAAAGTACTGGTCCTAGGAGTGGGAGAAAATCTTGTGCTATTGTGTTTCACTTTTCATCTCTTGTTGGAGTTTTGTTTTTCAGACCATCTAATTAATTTGAGATGTAAGTAAAACATTAACAAGTGCATGTGGTTTGGGTAGTTTTGGGGGCTTTATTTTTTTAAGTGCCATTTCCTTACTAGTAGGCCTTCATGCTGAGACAAATTACATTTAAAAATTCTACTTGTGGTCATGTATGATGAAAATGGCATGTGGAGAAGTAAAAGGGATGAACTGAAAGTACAAAGTTGTTACTGCTCTTTTTTTTATGCTTCAACTCTTCACCTATTTTTTCATCATAGGTTTTTAATTAAGAGAGACCCCAATTAAAACTATGGGGTTTGATTGTCTTTGTTTTTTCTTCACTGCTTTTTTTAGGGGCCTAAGCCATTCCAACTTATGCAGTAAAATTTTCTCTCTTTCCAAGGAACAGGTCTCCATATTAAAAGTAGTAATAATTTGCATTTACTTAGCCACTTAATATTAAACTTTGCAGTATTTTATAGGTACCAGTTTATTAGGTTCTGTAGAATTGCCCTATGGCATAGGCAGGGACAGGTAAATTAATAAACAGAATAGAAGTTTGGTTTCCCTAAATTCGTGATGGGATGAACTCAGCTCTGTGATGGCTTTTTAGCCCCTTTATAAAGGTTGATGCAATTTAAAATTCTCCTGTTCAGTGTTCCGTTTTTCTAGCACGTGTAAGAGAGGAATGCACATCATGGAGGTGATCATAGCATTTGTGAGAGACTCACTTATAACCAAATCTCCTTTACCTCTTCTTGATTGGTCCCTTTGACTTTCTAAGTTTAGCTTCATGTTTCTTCTATGCTTCAGTACTATAAATATCCCTACTGCTAAATTGCTCTATTTTCTGAAATCACATCTAGATAGATCCTTTTTCTTGGCATTATCAACGTTATCCACATCCAGTGTCCTCCTGGCCGAGTTTCTGTACTATATTTGCTTATAAGGAATTATTAAAGCTGCAGCTCAGGATGACTTGTCTGTTTATGGAGCAAAGAAGTCACATGTAAAAAGCTGTGGACTGGGTTGTGTACAGTTATAGAGAGACACATGCATACATTTACACATATTAAATAAGAAGCTGTAAAACATAATATCTGCAGAATTCTGAGTCCTTAGAATAATTCATAGTTTCTCTACATTTCTCAGTATTATTAATTCAGCTGCAGGGAGTTCTGATGGTGGTAAAGTTACATTTTCTTCCTCAGAATTCTTCTTTAACATATTATTTTTAAATGGTATCTAGGCAATGTGAAAAGCCCGTCAGGACCCATCAGAAAAGTGCCAAAACTTAACTTTCCTTTTGTTTTATTCAACAGAACATTAGTTTTAGAACTAATGAGTGTGATCTTGATCTTGACCTAGTAATAAAATGTAAAACCACCATAATGCTGTTCAGGGGCATGTTTAAGATACTATGTCATTTTCACTGAAAATTAAAAGCAACAAAGGCATATAAATGTTTTAGGTCAGTGAATTAAGGTCAATTTGTGCTTTGCATTAAATATATATCAATATTTTCTAGGACGTCAGAAGAGAAAGGGTCATGTTCACTGCGAGACCAAAATGAAGCACGATTGCCATCTCCTTTTTCATTGTAATGTTTATAATTCATGCCTTATTTAAATCACAGTTTGCTTAAAAATAAAATTACAAATACTTTGACATTGTTCCTTAGAAAAGCTGCCTTCTTGATGCTCCCCATTAGACATCATGTGCACTGTTTTAATCTGCAGATTGGGAATACATTTGAAGATAAATTTTGACAGCTGTCAGCAGCTATAGATTTGCATTAGGACAAGAACATACCCCAGAATTTTCAAGATAATTCAATTTTAGATTCAATTTCTGTTTCAGAAACTAGCATTTATCAATTCTACCATATTAAAATCCAGGTCTGAAAATAAAATGAAACCAGGAAACAAAACTGGCGATTCGCAGCAATTTGTGAATTAGGTTCACCTCCCAAGTTTACCCTGAACTCTGAGATTTATTTATTCCAAATATGTATCTCATACTTTAAAACTCTAAAAAGTGGAGGTAGTTTTGAAATTTGCTCTGTGATAGGCCTCAGGACATGTAAGTCATTCCCCTTTTCAGTTCTAGTCCCTACCAAGCACTTCCTTAGCTGATTTTGTTGATTCTGGTAAAGCTGAATAGGATGAGCAGAGTTTGGCTGTGAGTGTTACATGTTTTACTTTTTCAAATGGCAGTCAGGCTTTCTGAATCCATATCCTGCTGAAAGAAATAATATTCCTGAAGCTAAAAATTAAAACATGCAGACAGCAGATTTAACTGCTTGTGAAAGACTTGGCAAATACACAATAAAAGTTTGTTTATATGGTATGTAAGACATAACACAACTTTCAACAACAGTGAAATAACTGACCTTTTGTTAGAAAATTTGTATCAGCTCTGTTTGTATCCATAAATAAAGTCTTGCTCCAGTGGAACTGGATGAGCAATTGCTAAAGATGGGATTTGGATAAATATACCTATATTTAAATGTCTGCAATCTGATTAATCTAAGTCATAAACATGAGCTGTAAGTTCCAGTCTGCTGCTTGTCAAATATCTGGCAATATTAGAGCCAGTCTCAGATAAAAACCAGAATGGAAAAGGAGTCTTGAGATATTTCAGCTTTCAGTCTTTGATTCATACTGGATCTAAAGCTGGATGGATTTGTGGTTTGTAATTAAATGAAAATAATTTCAGTCCTTCACTATGACTGATTTTTAAGCTCCTTTTGGGAGAGAACAATCTTCCTTTCTGTCTTCATGACAGTGTTTACTTCAATGGGACTTTACTTCAGCCTAAAAGGCATAGTAATGATAGAAATTTCTGTGGTGGTTTTTGGTGAAGATTATTCATAATGTGTGTGTTCCAGAACTGCTAAGAGTTTAAATAACTGAATTAACACTCTTTTGCCCCCACAGGACATACCAAAAAATCCCAAGTACTCTTTTGCATGAATCTTTCCTGATTAAACAAGGGCAGATAGTTCTGTGATTAATTAATATTGAAAAAATCAGTTGACTGAAAATTGAAAAGCAAAGGTAGACAAATACAGCTACTTTCTAAATACAGTTTCTTCTTACTTGCTAAGCTACATTCTCTTTTTTCCCCCCCCTTCTTTGGTAACTTTTAGGAGCACTCCAGTCACATCAGTGACAAAACAGACATCAGGCAACCAGCAGCTATCCATTAGAGTCACATCTGGTAGGTTTGACTGACACTCAGCAGCACTGATTAACCACAGAATAACATGCCAGAAATGTAACAGGAGACGTCACTTCTGCCTGATACCAATCAATCACTCACTCTCTGCAAGTAGAAGTGCACATTCACAGTGGAATGAGTTTGACCCACACTCTTATCAGAATAATAGCGAGAAACTACTGCCAGACTTCTGGATGGGAAGAATAAAGTACAAGGCAAATGGCAGGAAGCAAATCCCCAGATGGGAATACATCTTGTGAAATGGCACCGTGGCATGTGACCACGAGAACCAGACAGTTCTCCATATTGTGGAGATGTGTTCGATCTGATGAGTGCCAGTACTCGGATTACAGAGCTGAAATATGCAAAATAATATAGCAAAATCCTGGTGCAGCATTTTGACAGCTCAGTGTTTTAAAGATCAATTTTTCCATCAATACAGAAGATAATGTAATGCTTGCAGCAAAAAGCAAGGGTCTTAGAAAGTCAGAGCTGCCTTTTGGCCTAGGTTAAGTAGGGCAGTGAAGCATGTGCTGAAAGTCTGCTACTGATGGTTTTATTGACTCAAGATATTTAAGTTCCTTTACATGGAACATGCTTAAGGGCTTTGAATCACTCTCTTTAACCTTGTGATTTCAGTATTTCAGCTTTCAAACTATCTTCATTTAATACAGGTCAGATTCCACCTTGCTAGCCAGTCATTCCCAAGGGAATACTCCTACTCCTGCAGCTTGAGGCACCACTGAACATGGTTGTGGTTCCTTTGTGTTTGGTGTCTTGCCAGACACCATGGTATGATGTTGGGATAATTTGAATAAGTCATAGGGAGTTGGGAGCACAAAGACAATTTTCCAATCCTCTTATCAAATGCAACAGTAAATATAAAATCACCCTGTGTCTCCAGTTCATTTAGTCTGTTCCACATGGCTTCTAGTGCAGGCCTTGGCAACACAGAGCCCAAACTCTAACAAGCATTGAAACAGAGAGAATGTCCAAGGAAAGCCAACCTTCTGGATTTCCCAAAACTGACCTTGATACTTACATCCTTTGAATCTCTACTGCTCTATAATATTTTTTAGATTTTTGTGTACCAGGGAGAAATATTTTCTAGCTTGTATTTTTTGAGACAGCTGTATGCCCCAGCTGTTTTAACAGATACATTGTACAGTAACTTTTCTAATACAGCTTGTTAAAGCTATTGCAGCAAAAAATGTTTTACCACAGCCTCCAGTTCTGCCTGTGTATTTGCTAGATTGGTGTAAATCAGTGAGGGCCAACTCAAAGCAGGCATGGTTTGAATGGGAATAACAACTGAGAACAGAACAGACTTTTACATTGGAAAGAATCAGTCTATCTACAAAGCAAAATACCCATTACATGTAATTATTTCCTGAAACAAAAAATTGATTTGGTATCTAATATAGAGCTTGCATAGTATTTCACAAGAAATGACTGTGCAACAATGTCTTCTGAAGAAGATGGCTTTCTGAAAGTGAGCTGTATGCATAATGCCCCCTAATAAGAGATGAATCTGATTGAAAATAACTGTGCAGATAATCTCATTCCATTTTTAAAAGCACTAAGCTCTGTGTGATTGGCACAATTGCATTAATAATTTATAGCCATTGGGAATTGTTGGTTTCTGCCTTTTTTGGGAGTGTGAATCACGAATGATTGCTCATTTTAACAATATTGAAAAAGATTGTAGAAGTAAAGCTGAAGGGAGGAAATGTGCTGACAGAATGTGCAATAATTGTGTTGGCCAGCCTGGCTCCTGGAGCTGGCTAACATGCTTTTGCTACTCAGCAAGTGAGAATATGTATGGGAGGAAAACATCAGCTCTGGAAACAGTCTCCAGTGGCTGCTATTGTTTGAGAACGATGAAAACTCCCTATATTGTTTATATTTTAGATGTGGTATAAAATAAATTCCAAAATGTGCAACAAGGCTTTATTTGGTTTTGTTGCAATGTCAAAAAGCTTTAACACTTAAGCTGTCACTGCTGTTCCTGACAGAGCAAAGTAGGACAATCAAAAATGATGCATGAAAGGAGCTCTCTGTGCTTGACTTGTCTGTTTTTAGCATGCAATGGTATATGATTGTTTATTGAACTTATTTCTTATTTCTAGCCTGTTTTGCAGAAGGATCAGATATAAGATTTAAATATAAGATTAATTAATATTCATATGTTTTAAGACATATGCTCAATACACTTCTTCAGTTCTGAAAGTATATATATCTCTATACTGTCTTATATACCATTTAGCTGTTTTCTTTAATGCTAAAATACAAGTAATGTCTTGGAAAATTCGTTTTTCCATCCATACAGACATACGAAAGAGATAGCCAGACTTTGAGATGAACAGCTGGTGACTACTGATTTCTAAAAAAAATTTAATCAGTGTTCAGAAACCTTTAAAAACATATAACATTTCTGTAAAAGAATCAATTTTAATTAGTCAGAGGTTTTATAATCTCCACTTGTTTAACAAAACTTAATTAATAGCATTTACTGTGCCTCTTTCAAACTACCATTTTTAAAAGCCTGGGTCTGAGTCCATTCACTAATAATGAGATCGAGTCTAAGCAAGAGGTTCTCTTTAATATGTTTGGTTAAAATATCTAAGGAAAAACCAGAACATTTGCTTCTGACTTCTGGTGCAGTAGCAATGCTCTTAGGAAAGAACTGCAATCAGCTTATCACTAGGAATAAGACTGAGGCAGAGGAGTCTCTCGCAGACCATGGTTTATGATTTTCCCCTTGCTTGTCTTCCCTCACAGTTCTCTGGGCTGCTGCCTTCATTTCTGCTTCCCACCTTTCAGCAGACAGGAACCAGCTGATGCTCGGGACAGTTTTCCCCAGCAGTACTAACAACTGTGGAAGTCCCAACCTCAGCCCTATTAGCTGTTAACAGCATTAACACTGCAAGGTCCACCTTCAGCCTGTCTTGTCTCCAGCTCCCTCAGCCCTGCCCAGCAGTGACCAGCAGCTGCCACTCACAGTTCCCAGTGGCTCCCAGTGCCCTTCCTGCAGGGATGCCCAGGCTGGCTGGGCTTTGGGGCAAGCCTGTCCTTGCTGCTATCTGGTTTCAGCTGCCAGGAGTACCTGGTTAAGCCTCGTGGTGAAGAAGCCAGCACAGGGCCCATCTCGATTTTTCTCTCTCAGTTTCCCTGGGTGGGACTGCGGGCAGGGAAGCCAAGGAAGCAGCGCCTTCTCCTCAGCCCAGCCGTGGCTCTCCCGCTCAGGATGGACAATTCCCGTGTCCTCGCAGGGAAACAGCCTCCCCTGGGCACTCATGCTCTGTTTGCCTCCGCTTTCTAAACTCACCATGTGCTTTCCTCACCCCCCATCACTCAGGGCATGCCGGGGTACACTTGTGATTGCTGCGGCACAAATGGTGCTCTGTCACTTAAAAGCTCCAGCAAGTCAAGAGGGTGATACAATTTACATGACTTCAGGGTTGTGAAATCCTGATGGGATCCTCTCAGCCAGCCTCTCTCCAGCTAGCACTGAAGCACTTCTGAAGATAAATGCTACAATTTTCAAAAGAGCTTGAGGGAGTAGGTGCCTGATCTCCTTGGATTCCTTAGAAAATCCCATTTTTTAAGCTTTTGTAGCATTAAAATATAATGTGTTCTTCTTTTTTTTTTCTTTTCAGAATAAGGGAAGACTTTGTTTACTGAAAATAAACTTCAAAAGCACATAGTGTTTTAAGTTTTTTCTTGTTCTTAATTACTATGCATTTTCCAGTTCTTTTGTAAGTATAACTATTGATTTGAAGAAGCCTGCATGGAGGCACTCAGTGAATAGATTGAAAAGATAATCCTATTATGTTCAGTCTGATTGCAGGAGTTACTGTAATTTTATTTTTTCTGAAGGGAGGTGTAAGGCTTTTCTATTCACGTGTGGATATCTGGGTGTAAACCACATGCAGTAATTAGATAAAGTAAGCAATAAGAAGAATCTGGAGCTTCCTATTAATCATTTCTTGAGCTATTTTTGGTGTGATTATTTGTGAGAAAATTAGAAAGAGGTGAACCTTGAAAGCTTAGCAAACTACAGACCTATTTCCTCTACAAAATAAATAGCAAACCAGAAGATAAGTACAAAATACAGACTTCTAAGAAAATTACTATGGAGAACTGTCATTCTTGCCACAGGGTAAGTGACTATGACATGATAAATCTTAATTCCCGCTGGATCTTTTAGAGTTACTTTGTACTCCCTGGGAATTCTTCCTAGCAGCAATGGCTATTCCGTGCTTTTACTTTCTCTATTCAAAGATTATCTCATTCATGACCTGCTGTCTGGACTCACTTCACTATCGTATGTTTATTAGCACATTTTACTATGGATTCTTAAAACAAAAGTGAAAACTCACTGCAGCAGAGCCCAGAAGGATCTGGGGACATGAGCAAGCAGACTTACAATTACTGATGTTGAATGCTACCTCATTTTCACATTAATTCTGTTGAATAAATCTCCATGTGGAGGTTTAAGATCCTCTTTAGCATTCTGAATCCGATCTGTAGTGATGAGTTATAGACCATTAGCCAATTACAAATTTTAATTTTTTTTCCCTGAGTGATGTGTCAGGAAATCCCCCTACATTGTAAAAAGTAAGAAGTACCATATACTTACGAAAATTCTTACGCATTTAATGAATTTTTTAGTAATTCTCACATTTTTTCCTCCCACTATCTGTTGATTTTAATTCAGATCCAGAAGAGCACAATGGCTTTTGCTGCTATGTTGGACGCAATGTAAATTATGTAAAAGCAAATGCCAGATTTATCTGTAGAGCAAGGTATTAAACAGCCTGGAAGAATTACAAGAATTTGTCCATGATGTAATCTGAACACAGCATTTATAAACTGTAGTATATTTTATGTTGCATGTTCATTTGTTTTGGTGTAATTTTCTTTTCTTTGCCCAGGGTATGTATGCCAGAAATTGTGAAACTACATAATGTCGTTAGTGATGTGCATTTTATTATCCAGAAGTGAAAACCTGACAGACAAGAACAATCAAAGAACAGCAAAACATATTTGTTTTAAGTGATAGACAAGGAGAACGATGATTCATAATAGGAACTATAAGTGTTGATTTTCCAAAAGGGATGGGAACAATTGATTAAGCTTTTGTGCTTTTAAATAAAAAAGATGTAGTGAGTGTAAGCATCTAGTTCTTGTGCTTTAAACTGCAAACAGGATCATATATCCCACACTGAGTTAACAAGCCTTTTCTGTAGGTGTTTTCATTATTACTATTACATTATAGGCAAGCAATTACATTGAGTATAAAACCTTTTTTACTCTTCACTGATTACATTTTTAGTAGCAGATCATGAACAAATTAATCACCTCTTCAGAGAGTGTTCATTAAAAATTATCTTTTTTAGTCTTTCTCTGAGGCTTTTCAAGTTTGTGTAAACAATGATTGCCACTCCCAAGCTGATCCTCTGCTGCCATGGAGTAACAGCTTCCCACAGCCATGCCTGGGAGTGTTTGTGCCTTGCACACACTGAGGGCTCTGCACCAGCCTGGGCTGCTGCAGCATGTGACAAAGGCCTACCAAATACTGAGGGTATTTAAGACAATTATTCCATCAACCCATCCTCCTTCTTTCAAAAACGGACAGCTTTAGATCACTCTCGAGTGTAAGGTTATATCCCAACCCTGTTAAAGGGGTGCTACCTGCATTCCCTGTGCTCATCTGTTTTAAACTTACTTGTTCCTTCTACTTTCACAATTTCTTGTGGTCATGAAGTCCACAATTTAATGCTGTGTTGTTTGAAGAATGAATTTTTTTGTTGTTGTTGAATAATCTCATTCATCATTTCAATGGATGTATGTTATTTTTCATAGTGCATGAAATGGAGAATTCTTTCTTTTCTCAGTGATAAAGGAGACATTAGAGCTGACAATGGAGGAGCTATTTCAAGGGCTGTAATCTCTCTTCTATGCAAAGGGGCTTCACAGACTCAAGGCAAACCCAGTGTCTGCAGCTCTGAGCCCCTGCCAGGGTCCTGCCACCTCTTTGTAGATGCAGCTGAACCTCCTCAGAACTTTTGGTTAAGAAAGGTGTATTACACAATGGTATCCAGGTGAGATTATTTAACATTAAAAGTCCTCATGCAGCTTTTAGGAGAATCACTTACTTGCTAAGTAGAGTGCAACAGCTCCTTGGGAGCCATTCCAGTCTACGAGGTAAATCTGTAATTAGTATCCAGTTGATCTGAAGCATGGTGCTGTCATTACATTGATACAGAATACACATTAGAAAACATTACTGCCTGGGCTCAGCAGGCAATTCACAGACTCTAATAACTCAGTTTCTTTTTTTAAAGCGTACTCTTTTTTTGTTTCATTGTTAAAATATAAAATCATAATTGCAACAATATTTTTGATTTTCAGTTAAGCATAAAACAGATGAGGCATCTGTAATTTTTTCTATGATTCCCGTGCTTTGAGAATAGGCTGTTAGATTTTTTAAAAAAGAACTGTGAGACTTTTTGTTTGTTGTTTTCTAAGCACACAGGTTGTTTGGTGACATTAAACTGGCAGCAACAGAAAAAAAAGAGGAAGGATTGTCAAACCCAAGTGGGTTTAGGTGAAATAAATTTTAAAAAGTTTGAATTTAGTGCAGCCAAATGGAATTCCTGTTCCATTTGTTTGAATTTCAGAATTTGGTTCTTTAAATGGCAAAAGTCCATTCCCCTTAGCAGTAAACTGAAGTCTCATATTTTGCCATAAAGGTTTAAAATATGTAGTCATGACTAAAATAGAAGGGAAAAAATGATGTGTCAACTTGTATCTACTATAATTCCATCACCACCAATAAAAATTAAGATAAGTACACTAAGGTGGATTGGCAGTAAAAATGAAATTCATGCATAGGATGCTGTGAAGTTTCCATGGACAGGAGCAGATGCACAAATCAGATACTTTGATTGACCTCCCCAGCTGATGCTTTAAGAATGGACACTGTCTGCAGCTCAAATACAGAAAAATGGGTCTCTTGTCATTTTTTCCATGGCCTCAATATACCACCACCAGTGTAAGCTTAAAACAGACTCCTTAATGGGCCAACATCAATAATAAACTATTCTCATTTGCATGATGTGTTTGAAAGGAACAATGTGAACAAAGAGTGAATATTACATGGACTATTCCATTCTGATACATTCTCAGAGAACCACAAAAGCTGTGAACCATTACATACATTCAGGATTGATTGATTTTCCTTTAAAAATCACATTTAAAGGGAGGATTTTTTTTAAAAATAAGCCAAATCAGGCATGCTGGTATGCCAGGCCTAAGTAAAAGTAGAAATACAACTGTTTATTGAACAAGGCATCAAGACCAGGCACCAAATGGGATCAGTGGATTAATTTATCACCCAGTCTTTCCAGGTAAATGTTTTCCCAAATACTTCAATTCTCATCGTAGATTCAGCTTTGTACTACAGGAAACTCTGACAGAAATAAACTTTGTTAAACTGTACTGAGCACAAATATAGAGTGTAATTACAGTGAGCAAATAATGGAAGAGACAAACAGACTGGAGTTCAGAATATTCACAACATTCACAGAGAAGAAAAATCCCATTTTATTTTGTAAACGTGCTGCCTGGTAACACTGGGATTAAGACCTCATCTAATATTTTAGAAGCATGTTTAAGATAGAAACTTCATATTGTTTGAATTACTCAGCCCCTATTGACAGGCTGTCTGTAGATCACCTTCTGTTTTCCTTTTAGAATACTGCAAATGATAACAATAATGTTCTACAACTAGGAAGGACTGAACAATTATATCAGGGATTTTAACAGTTTAGTAAGCAACCTTGAGCTGCAGTCATGTGCTTTAAAAACCACAGTCAGACGGATGGTCTAACTCACAAACTCTTTTTTCACTACAAAAGTTAAAGTACAACAATCAAATATTGCAGTAAAAGGTGAAAACAGTTTAGTGAGAGGCTGATCTGTCATTACTGCTCCAACTCCACTGAGATTTCCAAACATTCTGTTATTATTGTGATACTTTTTTCTTCTGCCTGCCTCCAAATGATGCCACTCAGCTTGTGATTACTTCTAATAAACATCCAGGATTTTTTTCCACAGGACAATGAAGGAATCAAATATTATCATACTATTAAACTGTTATGGACAGCAGCATATTCTGGAGCCAACCTCAGGCCATACATGTTTCCTGCAAAGGAGGGGTCAAGAAAGCTGAAAAGCAGGGAAATTAAATAACTCAATACCAGCTCAAGATAAGTTGAATCTTAACTCAAGAAAGCTCCACCTGTCAGAAAAAGTTTTAACTATTTCTCTTCGTGTATATGTTTTCTTTTCTCAAAGATCTCTCTGATGTTCTGGTCTGAAAATCTTGTGCATTTTCCATCATTCTTTTGTGCTTCAGTTTATTTTCACTGTGTGAAAAGTAAGTTTTGTAGTTCTAATTCTTCCCATGCAATAGAGATTTTTAAGACAACCATCATGTTAGTGCATCAGCAATAAATAAAGCTTCAAGTCAGGATGAAAAGCAAGTATTGCCAGACCATTTTCCACCATTTAATATATGAAAAGATTTTATGTATAAAGGAATCTGTTAATCAGAAAACAAATTTTCTCATCTTAAAATCTCTCCATGATAGAAAGCAAGTTCAAAAAAATGCAATTTTCTTTTGTGTCACTGTTTTTGCTTTTCTTTTTCCTCTGCCTAGTTATTGGGAATTTCAGAGGGGCTGGTCAATTTTCTGTTGAAGGAAAAACAAATGATATGAAGTCAGAGCATTTTCTTAGTTTAAACCCTCAGTTTTAGTGTGCACAAGCAGAAGAACTTATAAATAGCCTGCAGTCAATCTTGTTTTTAAATATACCAGCCTAGACATCAGCAGTGCTTTTCTCAAAGGCACTGTGTCGTAAGAGCTTGCCATAGTTACAGAGAGTCACACTTGCCTATTGCAAAGGCATCACAGACTTATCAACACATCTTTCTGCAGAGCTGAGCTCCAGCTTCTTCAGGTGATCAGGAATAGCTTTGCTCATGCTGCAGATTCACCCGGATCAAGAGCCATGGTCCACATCAGATGTAATCGGCCAGAGGTTGTGGATTGAACTTCATATTTGCTTCATTTCACCCCTAGGACAGATGATAACTCTCCTGTTAGTGTTCCACAAGATAACATTATAGGGGTTGAAGGGTTGTGTTTGGATTATAGAAATGGTTGAGGCTGTGACTGCACCTATGAAAGCCCCAGCAATTGGGTAAAATATGCCCTGGAATAAGCAGGTCACCTTGCCTTCACACCTGTGTCCTGTGGAACACAATTTGTGCATTCTGGCAGGTATTTGGCAGCCTTGCAACTCTGTTGCAGAGATCTGTTCTTCCCCCCCCACCCCTATCAGATTTAGTGCTTTCTGAAATGAAGATTATGTTGATTTGGACTCCTGGGGAAGGAGAGGGTGGGGTCTGGATTAGATCAAGGGGGTGTCAGTCTTCAGCAAAGACTGGCCATGTAGGAGTAATAGAGGTGAATCACAGAGCTGAATTATAGGAGAGCAGGAATGGATATGATTGGGGTAATTAGCAAGGAATTCCAGGCTCAGGGGAATTGTTTGTGAATATATTCTGGAGAAAAGAACATTGAACAATTAGCGCTTGGAGCTGAAGGCATTACAGAACACCAGATTAGCTGATCCGGGCTGTGCTCATGTAATTGTTTTGCACGTTCGCTTCCAGAGGTGCAGATGGATCCATGTAACAAAAGCTCCTGAGAATTTGCAAGTGTGAAAAGCTACTTAACAGACTAATGAGAGAAGTATGATTTTCATTTCCTGAAGCTAGATCTGGGAATATACTTCTGAACAGGGAGTTTGTTTTATTTATTTCACAGAAGATCCTTTGAAGTGGTTTGAACCCTGTTGTTACCACTTGCACTTGATGTTTATTGAATAACTATTCTTTCATTAAATCTTCTACTGAATTATTACTGAAATATCTGTACAAGTTTTTATTCTGTGGATCTAATTCAAGATTATAGTTCCACTAGAATTAGAACAGGGATATATTTGATCCTCTGTGACCAACATTTCTGTCCCTGTTTCTTGTACTAATTCTTTTCTGTATAGGAATCCTGAATCTATGGTAGAAAATTATTTATTTTACCCTTTCCTTTGAGAGCTGTTTCAGATAACAAATATGTGAACAGACTGGTAAAGGAATTTTCCAACCTTTACTTTCAATTGATCTGGCTTGAAATCATTGCTATTTTTCATTTGGTCTTTTTCTCATTTCTTTAAAATCAATCTGTACTCAAAGAAGAGTTTACAAACAGAATACTAACTAGGGATGTCCTCTCAGCTCTAACCAGAGTTGTATTTGGTGATCCTCACTAGCATCTTCAGATGTGTAATGCACAAGTTTGATGGAATTCCTGCTGGGGAAATAGATTTGCTGAGAGGCCTCTTCAACTTCTGGAAAAAACAGAGACAAAAGGTAGATTGATATCTCACCTTTAGAGAGTTATTTTCCTTCATTACCTAACTATGTTTTTCTCAAATAACATATACTGCTTTAAATACACTACTTTTGATACTTTGGACTAGGATTATTTTTACATTCATCCACAAGGAGAGAAAATTATTATTTGATTTTTGAGATAGTTGCAGAAAACTACTGCTACTGTTACTTCAAAGGCATCTGCAACTCATCTTGTTTGAGGCCTTTCCCTAAAAACTATCCAGTAACAGAACTGGGAAGAGTTCTTTGTGGTTTGAAGATTCTGAGGGAAAATTGCAAATTATATACCTGGCTTACTGCTAAATGCAGCTGAATAATAAAAAACAGAGGCAAAGCAAAATTTCAGTCACGTCTGGAGTACAAGTAGGAGTCCCTTTTGACCCCCAGTACACGGCAGGTGTTGAGATACTGGAGCCACTCTGGCTGACAGCGTGGAGGTGCTGAGGGAGCTGGAGGAGGATGTACCAGGAGGCTGAGACCTGCTAGTGCTCAGTGTCAGGAAGAGAAGGCCAGGGAGGGGACATCTAATTGCTAACTTTAATTTCCTCAGGGGAGGTTATAGCAAAGGCAGAGCCAGAGTCTTCTAGAGGTGCCCAGCAAGAGGACTGAGGCCAACAGAGGCAAGATGCAGCAATGACAATTCCAATCAGATAGAATGGAAAGGGTTTTGCATGGTGAGGACAGTCCAGCACTGGCACAGGATGCCTAGAGATGTGGAATCTCCTTCCAGGGAGAGATCAAACAAAGCCCTGAACAACTTGATCTACCATTGAAGCTGTCCTTGGTGTGAGTGGGGTTGGATGGAAGAACTTCCAGAGATCTCTTCTGATCTGAATTACTTTATTGATTTCAGCTGTGGGTTTCTTAGTATGTTCATAGGGGAAAGTAAAATCAGAGCTTTGGAGGCTACCCAAATGAGAAGGACAGAATATACTGGGAAAAAACAGAATGCCAAAACAAAAGAAAGAAATCTGTTCACTCTTTGGGAAAAAACCACACATAGTGATTTTGTCTTGAGTTGTCAATTATTGTTTGCAGAAAGTAAAGCTTCTTTAAAATATTCATGCAAAGCAAGACAGTTGAAAGTATATTATTTTTGCCTTGATATGGGACACCAACTGTTATAAAAGTTTTAATGTCCTTTAAAGATTGTAGCATGCAGGGGAAAAAAAAAAATCAGAACAAGCTAATGAAAAAAATTTTTAAAGTGTTCCTCAAAACAAATTAATATTTTCAAAAGCTTTAGCTTGGTGATTCCTATAGAGGCACAAGACGTTTGCTCTGATTTTGTTTCTGTGACTGCCTAAGCTGTTCAATGATGAGATCCTGGAGATCCTTACAAATGTTGAGAAACAAGGAAGGTATTATACAGCTACACACACCACTAGGGCTTTGTTTGAGGAAGGAAGAGCTCCCAACAGAGCCAGGTCTAAGGTACCACGAGGAGAGGGGAGTGCAGAGGGGATAGGGACCAGGTGTCAGAGAATCACAATCAGGCTGGAGAAAAAAGCACTTATTGGAGCTTTTATGGATTTGGGTCCTGGTTTCTTCACATGCTAGTGGATAGGTACAGGAGCACAGAGGTAATGTGGTTACAGAAGGGTTTATGTTACTACTTTTGAGTTAGTCTGAACACACATTAGGAAAGGATGGCTTCCAACCAGACTTGTATTAAAGGTAATAAGTAAAAAAGCCAGCCAGGTCAATGCAATGATTCAGTACTTCTAAGAGAACTGGAAAATAAAATAACATGCAGTAATGATTTTTGATGGAAATTGGGATGAATTCTTGAATTTCACTTTTTTTATAATGAGTAATAAAAACCAAGATATAGTAGGTGATCTCCCAAATTTGCTGCTTTTGTTCCTCATAAAGTAAATGCACAGAAGTAAGGTGAAATAGTTCTTTATTATAGTGCAAATGCACCATAAGAGGAAAAATATCAGGCTAAAAAATACCAACTTTTCTTCTTTAGGTAGGGTAAAACTCTTTGAAGTGTCCTTCAGATACTTGTCCAATTTCATTGCTCCTCTGGTTCCTGCCTATGGCTCTTTCAATATATTCACACTTACATACAGGTCGCGTTTCACTCCTAATCTATAAGAGCTGGAGGACAGAGGTGATAGAAATAATGGTGTCAATTGCACATCATATACTGTAGGTCTTTCATCTCGACTCTTCTTTCATCTTTTCTCAGTTTCAAGCCTCTTGTCACATAGGTTACATCAGCCTGTGCTAATAGGCTGCACTTACCCAAGCTATAGAAATGTGCAAATTATGTTAACTTATACCTACCTGTCAAACTACTTTTCTAGGAGAAGGTTCCTTAAAAAGAGAATGTACTGTGCCCCTCCTTTCTCTCCATCTGCTAGAAAAGCTCATTTCTTACATCCTGTAAGAAAAGGCTGCTGTCAAAATGTACAGAACAATCCTATTACCTGCTTCTTGGATCCCTGATCGTTTTCTGGGGTGTTGAGACTTTTTTATACATTATTTAGGTCTGAGGAATTTACCTACTTTTAACTCAAACCCGCTTTGTTAAGCCAGATGTGTGACCTGGCTCAGGCTCTGTCTCCCAATTGCTTCTGATCTTGGGCTGCTGTGGAACAACTGAAGTAACAAGAGACAGAAGGAGGTTTAAAGTACAACTTTTCTTGAATGACTTCATGTCTTGAAGTGTGTGTTTATCTTTATTTTGTCCTCTGCCTGTAGAGACTAGAAAACATTTTTGGAGAATTTTTCTGTTCTCTCTGCTGTGTTCTCCAGAGGGTGAAAACGGAAGAAGAGATGACAACCATGTCACACACTTAAATACATGTGAGTAATGGCACAAGCACTTGTTAAGTCAGATGTTTCTCTGAAACTTCAAAAATTATTAAATTTTCATGGGCAGCTTGCAGCATTGTGTATTAAAGCACAGTCACCATGCCTTACATTTTTAATAGCAGCCCTTGGCTTCCCTGTCTGAGACCATCATGGAAACACACACATGAATAATGCTTTCTTAAAATTATTATAAAAAATGGAATTGTGGCTTAACCCACTGACATTGAACATTAGATGGATGTCAAAAAAGTGGGTAATTTAACAGGGGCTGTTCTATGAAGCCTAAGTATTTGAATGGCACCCTTAACTTTTCACTGCCATTGATGAAACGAAGGGTTTGGAAGTGCATTTTGAATAAATTGTCAAAACAATTTATCTTGTAACCATAGCCTTGGCTCCAGGAAGCTGCAAAACTGCTGAGCTTTCTCTGAGGTTCTTGTAGAAATCCACACGTGGGCTATCCACCTAAACAAAGGGGCAAGGCCAGCAGCTCTCAGTGGCATAATCCATACACAACAGGGACAGGAATGCCAGCTCAAACATCACTCTTTTTTCCAAATCATACTGTGTTACTATGGAGTAACATCTCATAGTATAGTAGTGCCAACTCAGGCTAAAAATTTTTCCACAGTCTGGAGCTGCTGCAAGCTCTCATAGTTCTTAAAAGCTTAATCAGTACATACAGAGACTAGCATTTATATGTTTTTCATATAAATAGATGGGGTGAATATTTATTTGAGCTATAAAAGTCTAGGTTACTTCATAGGAGAAGCAGGTTCCCTCTGTGAAGTTTTCTCCTCTCCTCTAGCTATGCTAGAGAAGATCAAGACTTCTTCCACGGACAAGAGAGATAGTGTCGCTGTTGAGCAGCTAGCAGAGTAATGAAGGCACCAGTTCTCAGTGGCAAGAAGGAATGACCTTTATTGTTTTGATTTCATCACATATATAGAGTTCTCAAAAGTCACCCAGATTGGTCAGTCAGAAGCCTTCCCCCAGGCCTGATTGGCCAGGCCTGCACTGTCCAAGTTCTGGGACACTGTTCCAACAACATCCAAACTTTATCTTTATTTATAAAACACAAGAAAATTTCTCATGGGAAAAACCTGTGCTAGCCACAAGATAGTACATCTCCACTGGCAGCTTCTCTGAGTTCAGTGCAGGTCCTTGTACTCTGGATAATAAACCCACGACAAGTTGGCTCCTTAAAGACCTGTGTGAGATTGTAGCAAAGACATCATTCATCTGTAAGAGATTAATGAGAAGCCTTCATTTGCCAGCCCTCCTACAAGCACCCTACATTTCCTGACTGATATTTCCCATGGCAGCTGCAGTCAGTGCCTTTCCAAGGTAGTGCCACGTGTGAAGCTTTATCACCTCCTCAGCAGCTCTGCTTGTGTTGGCTCTACACAAGGGACAGGTCTTGGGCTGCCTTTTCTTGCTCAGTGCCAGCCCAGTCCCCACAGAGTGTAAATGGGCTGCTGAGCTGCCAGCTTGCCCTGATTTTTTATTTTTCCTTTGCTGTGCAAAGAGTCAGAATGCCTGAAGGTAACTCCTGTTGTTCAGTCAGTACTGTTAGGGACATTACTTTCCATTTTGTGACTTTACAGGTCTGCAAAGCACATTAGACATTTATGGTGTCACATAAGAATTCTTTTACTTAGTGTAAACATAAAACTTGAGAATATTGCCTAGAGAAGAAATGTCCTACTAAGGGAAAGAGAAAACCCTTCATTTTGTAAAACTTACCAAAATCTTACCGTGAGCAGAGAAACAAATATTTCTGTACTTTGGTAATAGTTGGTCTGTGCTAAAGCAAAGAAATGTGCCATGAATTTATGAATTATTTTATTAAAGTATTTTCATATAATGTATTCTGATTTTCATCTGGGCTGATTTTCCAACATCCTGTTCAGAGTCGGTTGATTTCAGTTTGTAGTTGCTTACAAACATTTTTTGCCTTAAATAGCATTATCACTGTAGTATAACAACATGCTGTTAGGGTATACGTTAATTACTTATTTTGGGTAAGTACATCAAAATGCATGATTTTTCTGTGATTAAAATTTTGTGGGCTTTTAACATGCAAAACCAGGCCCCCACTACACAAATGTTCATTTGTTCTGAAGTATCTGTTTGTTAAACCCTCTGAATGAACAGCCAGATCATTACCTTACATCTGGTTCTCCTAAATTTATCTGTATAAATTTAGAAAGTTAGCATTGTATCAAAAGGACCTAAATTCACATTGCCTGCTCCCTACATGGGGAGGTCTACATTTGATGCACCAAACCATCCATTTAATGCATTACAGGCAACTCTGGTAGAACAAACCCTTGGATATGTTTTCTCCCAAGCAGTGCTCACTGCATTCCCATGTACTTTCAGACTTGCTTCTAAAGGAAATTTAAAATACAGAAACTTTCTTCAGTTGTTTCATGCTTGGTATTATCATGGGATACTAACAAAAGGCCTGAAGCTGTTTTTAAGAAAGTATAAACATATGCTGCTGTTCATTTTCAAACATATCTTCTTTTTTGTTCATTTTCAAATATGTCTTCTTTTCCTTGAAATTGTCATGATCCACATTGTTCTTCATGTTTTCTTCAGATAAACAACCTGATTGTGCCAATCCCTTAAGTCCATCAATATCAATGCTTTTATCAGCAGACAGGCTAGGTTCTCTTGCTGTTAATTCTGTTAGGGGATTTTCTTCTTTCTTCCCCTGACTTTCCCTTAAGAGAATGAACAGCATTGGGGAATTAGGAGAATTATTATCTTTAGTAGATATTCCACATTAAATTTTTTTCCTTAGTCCTAATTTTCCTTCAGCAAAATGCAAATGAAGCCGTCCTAAGTAAAACTAAGCCTGTGAAAGCAGCAAAAAACTGAATCTGATTTAAACACATTGACATCTCAGGGAAACATGTACATGGGACGTTAGCACCCCACAAGTTAGCTCACAATATGCATCAGTTGGCAACAGTATTAGATATTTTACTGAAATGCTTGTGCATTTTGGAGATAACGTCTTTAAGCATGATCCCACTGTATTGTCATTGGGTTTAAAAATTCAGCCAAGTAGAGCAAAAACCCAGAGTGGGGGATGCAGAAGTTTCAGCTGTTTGAAGCAGCTCCTGCCTCTCCATCCCCTCTGACCTTGAACATGCTCTGCATCATTAGGGCCGAGCTCTGCTTTTCTCCAGCCCCATAAATCAGCTCTTTCTCACTGTAGAGAGGTAGGGCTTTGATGGAAAGGGCAAAGAAGGGCCTAGGTTAGTTGTGAAAATTGTTTGTTCTTCAGAAATGTGACAAAAGAGACTTTTTACTATTACTGCTTCAGATAAGCAAGGGACTTGACTTTGGCTCCCTCTTTCCAGCTTAGTGTTCTCCTGAGCACAGCAGGGCACAGCCTGCAACCACAGATTTTTTAAAGCCAAAACAAACCTTTAAATTCTTTCAAGTCTGGCTTTGCAAACTTCAAGTGGAAGTAGATGCTGCCTTTCAATAGCATGTAAACTATTGAGTCTCACAAAAGGTAAGTTTTTCAGGAGCTTATTCGTAATGTTTCTGTTCATGCTGCCTTTAGGCAACTCTTTGATCATAAAAGTTAAGGATATTGTGGCAAGGCCTGTGACTCCTTGTGCCTTTCTGTGTCTCTCACAAAGTTTTCCAGACCTAATTCAGAGCTGCATATTTAGAAGCTTAGAAAGTTGAAGTGTTAAAATTTCTGAACACGCTCCTTTTTTTTATTTTTTATTTGTTTGTTATTGTTGTTTTAGTGGAGGGGTTTTTGGGGGGGGTTGGGTTTATTTTTTTTTTTTTGTTAAAATGAAGCTTCTCGCGCCCATAAGGAGGCCTGTTTACTGAGTGTCGGCAGAGAGCCGTTAGTTAGTTAGTGAGTTAGTTCGTTAGTTAGTTAGCCAGCCGCAGGTGAGCGGCGATGCTGCCAGCAGGTGCGGTGGGCAGGGCTGTCCCGTGAGGGGCTCGGGGACACCTGGGGGCACTTGGGGTGAGGTGGAGCCGGACATTGTCCAAGGGCACGGAACAGGACAGCCCAGAAAAGCAGGAGCCTGGCGCAGGAGAAGGTCTTAAAAGATGTCGGTGGGTTGCAGTCTGAGCGGTAGTGCAGTGCTCGCCTGCGGCACCGTGGCCGCTCGGCCACAGCGTGAGGGAGCGGCTGCTTCTGGCGGTGAGTGACTTTGAGACTCTGAAACACGGGCGGGCTGCCACACCTGGGTGAACAGAGAGCTGTTCTCAAGGACTGCTCTATGTTTTCCAGGGCCGTGAGGGGAGGGAAAAGCCCTTCGGGGGGCGGCAGGGTGAGCGCAGGGGGTGCTGCTGCCCTGCGGTGGCTGCCGGGCAGCGGGAGGGAGCGCCTGGGGCCGTGCGGCTGCGCTTTGGGCTGGAGAGCGAGTCACTCAGAGCGTCGGCATGGAACTGTAGTGACTTGTCTTACCTCTCTTGTGATGAGAACTACATTTCATGTCCATGGGATGTTATATTGAGTTTAAAGCTGAACTTTAGATGATCCTTAGAAGGCTGGCTAACTTCCTTCATTTTCTCTGGGAAAGCGTAGGATCTTTGGGTTTCCTGAAGGATTAAATCTTTTATCTGCTAAAATGTCACTTTTTAAAAGCAAGGGTGGAAAAACTCCATGATAAGATGAGGAAAAGTTGGAGCTAATAGGGGCTGCAGTGGTGTGAGATGGTTTTGCAGCTCGTGGTTTGTGTGGGAATGGACACACTTCCTTTGGGATGTGACTGCAGCAGACGAGAGACTTTCATGTGTGGTTAAAGTTTTCATGGCATGGATAAAATACAAGCTACTGAGTCGTTCCTAGCAACATGATTGGAAATAAGGCTTCAGTGATGAAGACAGCGCAACCTCTTTAAATAGGGTAGCTTTAGAGTTGTAGGAGTAAGTGATGTGTTATGCTAGACCCTTGATGGGATAAGAGACATATCCAGGATAAAGGATTGCTTAACTATTACTCAAATTGAGAATTATATTACTTAACAGATGGTCATTGTGCTAGATTATTGCCATCTTTATGAGAAGTCATGTAAGTAAAGGAATGGCATTCTTGTGATTATTACCCTTTGTTTTGCTCTTGATCTGTGAGGGAAGGTAGTGGGAGAAGCTGGAATATAGGCCCTTGCTTACTAGGCACTGAAAGCACCATGCTTGATCCTGCAGGCAGCCTGCTTTTCTGGGAATAATATCTCTTGAGAGAACTGAGGTCTCCACAAAGCAAATTTGCTGTATTTTAGGTAAGAAACTAAATGGATTGGGTGCAATTACCATTTCCATCTGCCTTTTCATTCTTGGTCTCACTGATGTGTACATGCCAAAGGTGAATGTTGGCGATCTTCAGGAAGTACTCATGTGTGTCAAGGGCAGGTACAGGGACTAATTCTGTGCATAACAGTGGCAGGTGCTTGGTTTAATTGAGGACAGAATGTGAGACTCTACCAGGACAGGAAAAGAAGAGTGTGAAAAATTGGCTCTGGCATGAACTCGTGCTGGGTTTGTGTGGCTAAAGGACTGTTGAAGGTGCTCCGATGTGTCTAAAACTCCTCTGGAGAGGAGTGAATACACCACAGCTGGTCTGAATTCAACTTAATTGCACTTCGTTAGCTCTTCGCCACCCTAACAGCTGGGAGGCAGAGGGGTAACAGCCAACATATGTGCTCTGTCTAACCTTCAGTGAACTCAGCAGAGGGGAAGATAGAGAGGCTTTGCAGTGAGCATGTGAGTGCTCTCAATGCTCTTATGGAAAAGCCTGGTTTTCCCAGTTGTTAGGGATCAGTTTTCTTCACATCAGCTACCTTTACATGCAGAAGTGAATTTCTACTGTAGTGACAAAAAGACTAATGCAGTCCATGTATAAATGCTATAAAATGCTAAGCAGGCATGAAAAGACTCTGCAGCCTCTGCATTTGGCAGTGGTATAATTGCTATTGGAGTATCAGCTACTGCTTGCAGCTCTAGGAGGCCAAAAATTGGAGGGTTTAGAGGAGCCCTTTTTTCCTGGGTTAAAACACCTCTCAAGAACAAACTCACTCTAATACTGTGTCAAAGCAAAGGCTGAAGAACAATGCGGACTATAAATATCTGCAGCCAGTTCACTAATTTGATAGAGAATTAATCAGTCAATCTAGCAGACAAAATACAAGAAAAAAATTGTATAGCCTAATAGGAAGCAACTTGCACAAAGTTAGAGATACATACTTAATAATTTATGTAAATTAATTGCTCTTGGAAGAACTTATCTTGGGTGATAATTATGTTATTGAAACATCTTGTAGTCCACTTAGGATGCTTTTCAGTATATGCTGTACTTCAGGTAGAGATAGCATATGTGGAGCAGTAATACAAGGCAATCTCATGGCCTCTGAATATGTGGGCCATTGGCATAAAAGATTATAGGGACTACTCTGAACTGAAAAAAAAAGGAATCACCGTTACATATTTCTTTAACTGAGCTACAAGTGTGGCTGCATATTGCATGAAGTGGGAGAAAATTGCTTTCTTAAAGGTGAAGCAAATCTGTGTGATCCAATGCTCTGCTTAACTGATTAGCCAACACCAAAGTGTTGCCTGAATGAGGGAGGAGAGGAAGTATATTTTTGAACTGACAGATCCCTACTTTTAAATCCCTTAGATCAAAAATTTATCTATAATTAGCAAAAGGCATCCATATGGTGACTTTTCCAGTCCCAGATGGGTAGCTGTCATTTTGCACATGATCTTTGCTTCTCTTTTGAAGTAGAAATGAGTAATCTTGGAAATATTAATCTAACTTCAACTATATTTATCCTTCTATCAACAATGATGACACATTTTGATTTCTTTCTGGGTGTGCACAGTATGTGCTGCGGTGCAGTGGATTCCAGTTGCCATAATTTTCCA
This sequence comes from Lichenostomus cassidix, assembly GCF_008360975.1. Lineage (NCBI taxonomy): Eukaryota > Metazoa > Chordata > Aves > Passeriformes > Meliphagidae > Lichenostomus > Lichenostomus cassidix. The sequence goes on along the minus strand of NC_139495.1, from coordinate 9,332,581 downwards.
TGGAAAGAATAATGATCACAGGGAACTGTAAGTAAGTTATTTTGGACTATTTGTGTATTTAAATGGAAAAGCCAAAATTTTCAAGAGTAATGATGCAGAGATATGGCAGACTTGAAAGTCTGCTGCAGACATGATGGAAGGTGTTCTGTAAGTGCTGCAAATTGGCTCCCCTTTTCAGTGATGTGTTACCTGGCACAGTAGCAGCTCTACACCTGCTCCCACCTGGCAGGTGACTGCTAGGAATATTTATGCCAGAACAAGCAAAATAAAAATAATTTACTGTGCCAGAAAAGAAGTTTAGGTATCTGACTTATTTTCTTCTCCTAACTACTGCAGTACTAATCCAAAGCCTGGATCTTTTTGCCCTTTTCAGTGCAGTGTATGTGATGCCATAACTTGTGTGTTTAGACTTCCATTTTATTTTTTGGGTGGTGGGGATTGGAAAGTAATTGTGTGTGTAAGGGGAAGGTGTTTTGTAGCAGGTGTTGTCTGTGCATGACTTTCCCTATCTCATTTTACAAAAAATAATCTTGGTTGCTTGTGCTCGAATATCCATGTAGAGAGGCCAGCAATCTCTGTAAGTGGTGCAAAACCTTGACATTCCTCTTAGTAAGCGTTCTCCTTAAAATGCAATCTTATTTTGGAGGGGAAAAAATGTCACAGTACAGAATTTTGTTACCACAGGCAGCGTCAGAAGCAGGAGGCCAGATCCAATCAAATGAAGTAAATGGAATTACCCTGAATTTACTCCTGTATAAGTGAGAGCTTGTTTCAAGCCCCAAGCTACATGAAAATGATTGCTGTTCTCTTTGCCCATATGAAAGCTGACATAAATACAACCCAGAGTGAACTTATTTAGCAAGTGATAGGGTGCATTTTTTTCACCATGATTGAAAGGCCTTAAGAATTCAAGTCTCAGATGCATGAAGGTATAAAGGTGCCTGAGTTTCATTAAGATCAATAGGAATTAAATGCTTAAGTGACTCAGGCCTAGGTCCCTGAAAGCATTCAAGCATTTTTTAGCAACTCAGTGATCATAGTTCTTTCTTTTCCATGCTATCCTTGTGATAAAATTTGATTTCATTTTTTAAACAAATACCCATGAAACGCAGGTGATGAGAATGAATATCAGATGCTTATTTTTTAGATTTTTTTTTTTTAAAGCAATTAATATTTTAGTGTTGCTGGCCTAATAGTAGGTGAAATTTTACAATGGTTATAAAATTCACAAGCATCTGTTTGTAAACTTTGCAAGTATCTGTAGGGGTCAAAGGCCAGAAAAGTAAGGTCATTACAAGGGCATGGGACACCTGCACTCAGTGAGGAGAAGCCCCACAGGTGCAATCAGAGAAGAACAGTCTTGTGTTCAGCTGTGTTGTGATTTCAAATTATTCAGTACTTCATAGCTTGGATATATTGATTTTTTTGGTGTGTTTTTGCCCCCAGTTGTAGCAGATGTCAGAAGAGAGTTTTTGTATTCTATCAAGCTTACTAAAATTTTTTCTGTGATTTCAGCCTACTCCTTTAAGTTCCTTTTCTGTTTTGCTTTAGATACTTTTCTAACATTGCTGTACATAAGGTTATGGACTTGGTTAAGAGAATGCCTTTAGAAATAAACCCACATGGACTAGATCAATAAGAAACCAGTTGGAAAACAGCACTGTGTGGTCTGCATGTTCCAAAACAGGATGAAGAAATGTGTGCATCCAATAATGTAGCTTGCTAATCAAACAAGTGATACATGGTTTATTTTGCTCCATGTCTCTTTCAAGCTGTGATGATTAGATATCAAGAAGAAAGTGGAAGTTTTACAGATACTAGACCAAGTAATCTAGCACTTAATATCTGGTAAATTTAAATTTGAGTTGGGCCTCTCAATTCTTGACTAAGTATGTAAATTTATCAAAACTTGTGTATGTACACTTGAAGAATGTGCCAAAGGTTTAAATATTGTGGCAGAATCTAATCCAATGAGTATAGAAATATTTACTGTATAGCTTTCATTCTAATAAATCCTTCACAAATAAATTAAGCCACAACTAAACTGTAGCTAGAGCCAAATGATTTGTGGCCCCAGCAGTGTTCAAATCTTCACTTCTCAAGAGACTGTGGAAAATGTAACTTCAACTGAAACAGAAAAAAATATTACTCAGATCGAATAATGGATAATCAGTGAAAATATTTGAATTGTATGGTTTTCAAACAGAACTGGGGCAGGTTTCTGCCCCCTCACTCATACTTAAAACATGCAGTGTGAGGCTGAGCAGGTTAAGACTTGACATCTGCCAAATTTTCAGGTTTGGCTTTTGAATTTGAGGGTTGTTGTAGGTTCTCTCAACTGACTTTTCTTCTGTTAGAGCCTAACAAGTACCACTGGGGATAAAGGTTACAGATATTTTTCCATTTGTGGTTTCTGCAGGAGATTTGCTACCACACTAAATTGGCACGAATCTTACAGAAAAATACCCAAGGTAACAAAGAACACTTAATCATACACAGCACCCTATAAAACAATACCTTTTTCTTCTTGAACAGCACTAGACATCATGTCCAAGTCTATCAGTCCAAATGGTTCAAGATGAGGAAGTTCTGCTGCTGTATTTTAGAGCTTCTCCTAATAAGTGATTAATGCTTAATAAGGCTTAAATTTGCACCCCTATAGGTTGGTTTATTTTCTCAGTTTTCCTAGGTGCAGTCAAGAATCACAATTCATATGAAAAAAAAATTGAGTCCCTAAAATTTACCTATTGTCATCTAATTCTGTTTTACCTGACTTCTCTTAGAATTAATTACAGGTAAGGGAGCAAAAGGCTGAATTCATAACGGTGAGCATGATTGTCTAAAGAATTTTGGGTGTCAAAAATATCTCATAGCTCTAGCTGGTAAAAAACTTGATCGTGTGCTATCTTTAATGTTTGATGCACTTTATTCAGATGTAGACCAAGCTATATTACTGTCCTATATATCTACAAAAGGCCCCAATCAATCAGGGCAGCGGAAACAGGAATCTGTTTTTTGGAAGGGAAGGTTTGTGCATAAAGGACTTAAAGGTGCCTGGTAGGTGAAGCTCTATTCTGGTGTGGTTTTTACTCTCTAGGACAGAGTTATAAACATAATCACCAAAGTAAAGGGAATAGTCCTATCAACATGTGTGCAGATATGGCACCCTTCTGTGAGGTTTAGAAATCTGATTCCTGTTCTGTTCTCGTTCTGATCTTTAATTGCATGCTGTTTGTCAGAATCTGGGACAAACTTAGAGCTGAAGGCTCAAGAGGAGACTTGTATTTTTTGTTATTGTTAATAGGAGTATGCTGGGATATTTTTATGTACAGCAAAATCTAGAATGTCTTCTCAAAGCTTTGAATTCTGATCCTTTCCTGATGCAAACTTTAATCTGCTGTGTACAATATGTAGATTTCCAAAGCCTTTAGCAAGTCTAAAGGTTCTGTTCTAGTACAGATGTATAGAAAACAAGGATTAATCCGTGAAAAGAGGAATCATTTAGAATGTAACAGCAGGGAACTACAGGAAGTATTGCCCTGTGTTATTGCATATGCTGCTTCCTCACAGGGCATCAGGCAAATTGGAAACTGTGTGATCGAGAATAGCTTCACAGAAATCCAAAAGGAAAGGTGCAATCAATATCAGTTAGTAACAAATCAATTATACAAAGACTAATGTTCAATTATTTTATTGTGTCTAATTTGTTTCCCACACATTTGTCATCCCATTGCATTCTTTGACTTCATTTCTGTTGGATTTATTACTGGCCTAAGGTCCATCCAGATATTTCTCTGTACTTCAGGATCACTTAAACACAATGAATAAAATACTTACAGACAGTTTTTAATAGCATTGAAGTGACATTTAGTTCTGGGCTTTGGCCATACTCTTATTATTCAGATCTGTGTGCCCTTTAGGTGGGTTCTGAGGGGCTTATTTAGCAAAGGGAATGGGTGGGAGCCTAGTTAGATGTAAAACCTGTTTGAGACTTGCCTGGTTTTTAGCAAGGAAGCAAGTTAAGATGCATCATCTTGTATAATACCAGAAGGTGTATAAAATACCTCCTGGAAATCCTCTGCTGAGGTTTGTGTGCATCCATTAATGGCTGTGGGAGGCTCCCTTTCTTACAGCCTGTTCCTGATTGTCCTTTGGTGATGTTACATCCCCTCGTCCCTGACAGAGGTGGGATGATAAGAAATTTCCAGTGCACAAGCAGTACAAGTGATGCTGCTATTGCCCACCAAGAGTCTAATAATAAGGACACCCTGCTCTGCAGGAATCTCTCCATATGGGAGTTGTTCTATCCGAACTGCATTGCTATTCCATTTCCAGTGTCCATTTCTCAATTACTGGGAAACTGTTTGCTTTCCTAAGGGCTGCATCATGATTCAGTACTTCAAAATTATGCATGAAATTTACTGCACTATGAAAACAAAGAGTTATTTGCTCCTCACAAAGCCAGGAGTCCTGAGACTTAGGTGATTAGAGAGTTGCAAGACTACTTCATCAGCCATGTTATAGCCTGAGTTACTGCCTTCAGCTGTTCTTTATCTGCAGTTTACAAATACTTGTTTGCATCCATGTTTTCTGCTGCTTTTTAATCTCCTTTTCATCACCGTGTCACTAAAATCTGGTTATGCTAGTCTCCTCTAGTTACACATTTTCTGCTTCTCTCAATTGGGTAGTTGTAATAATGTTATTTCTGTGTTAATAGAAAGCAACTTTTTAAAATTCTTTTTCCATTCTCTGTCTCTGAAAAGCAATTCTATTGGGTCTCTTTTTATCTCTTGCTGCTACTATTTGCATGTTACTGGGAGTAATTTCTAGTTTTTTCTTTTTTTATTTTTTCCAATTCTTTTTTAATCAATGTAATCATCATCAGTCAGCTCCTGTGAATAGGAAGCTCTTTCTTTATTGCTTTTTATTGAAATACTTTTTCATTTTTGTTTTGGAAGCTATTCTTCCTTGCCTTTGGATTTAGAAACAAAGGAGACTAACATCTGTTATCAAATAATGCTTTATTGAAGATTTGAAACAGTTGTTGAAGTGTTAGAAAGCCTTTGAAACCTGTAAATCTCTACTTGATCTACTCTAATTGAAAATCTTACCTAACCATTTTTGAAAAACATTAAAAGCTATGTTGCCAGATTAAGTAATTGACTTAGACTGACAGGAGTTTCTGAATGTCTTTCTGCTCAGTTAATTAGTTCATGCTCTAATAGGAATTATTTGGAAGGTACCTACCTCTTAGGTGTAGTGTGATGAAATGGTATTGAAAGGTGCAGGAATATTCAGTGATCCCATCCCACGTAGATGTTAATCTGGCACTGGTTCTCCATATGTTCCTTTTCATAGGAGCCCAAAGATACTCTATCATCCAAATTATATTTCTCAATCTTGATTAATCTGTAAGTCTTTATTTGGCTGTTCCCTCTATCTGTCTGTAACGTAGGTATCTCATTTCACCTTTTTTCCTTTTAGCATGGAATCATTCTGTGTTTAGAAGGCAGCAGGAGAGTTTTTGCATTTTGATTTAATTTGATATGTCATTTAGAGTACCCTCCAGGATACTTTTCTCTTGGTTTTTTTCAATACATTATCAGAGTATAGCATAAATTCATTACCTTAAATAATCAAATGTTTAAATTATTTACTTTTTTATCATGAGGACTTTGTACTTCTTGGAACTGGAAGTTTGTTATAGAAAAGAAGCCCACAAGAGGCAGTGGCATTGGTAGTAAGGCAGAGCAATACAAAATTAATTCCCAGGCAAAAAAATTACCTGCAGCTCCGATGAGACTCTCATAGGATAAACTGTTTTAAATATGTAACTAGAAGCACTTGCGTCTTCAACTTATTTTGCAAGACTTTTTGTCACTCCTTAAATTTGAAAACACAATGCATGAAAATTCACAAGCTGTCTTTATATACCTATCCAAAGATACCTCATGATGATTCAAGTGTTAGTAATATCTGTAAGGTGCATACAGCATGGTTGAGTGCATTGAATGTCTTGCTGCAGAGAAAGGCCAAAGCTCATATTAAAAGAGGAATCATGTGTCAGCTGGTTGATATCCTTGCAGTTGGTGTCCACTGAAAGCTAGAGGAAGATTTGTCTCACGTGAGGACATTGTATGTATTAAGTATTTCTTAAGAATGTGTAATTACAGTCAAATGTGGTAAATTTGTTACTTCTCTGAAATGATTCTTTGTTTATGAAGCTGGCATGCTTATATGGCAAAGGGTGATGATGTAAGGTAAGCTATGTGGTGTCATCTGTGTTTAATATATTAAACTTTGCAACTCGTACTGGGAAACTTCAGTGTGGGTACAAAATATCTGACATGAAAAAAATCCATTACTTGTATCCTGGTAGTATTGAATCCCATTTTAATGAAGTTGTATCTGTTGGAGTCTCCTCCCTGTAGTCCTGGTCCCAGGTTACCTTCACCCATACCTGGAGCCACCTGCTGATAAGTATTTCCTTGCTTCTTACGCCAAAAGTTAATAGTCTGTTGAAGTTCAGCCCTTCACATAGTTTCCAAAATGCTTGAGCTCCTCCGAGAATTGAATTTGCAATAAAAATGTAAAATAAGTCCAGAAATTACATTTAAAAACATATTGGAAAGAATTCATCTGTATTTAAAGCTTGGTACTGTTGTAGCCTGGCTTAAGCCCTGCAGTAGGAATAGCTGATACTGATGGCAGGGCGGGTGAAGTCAGCCTCTGGCATATGTTCTGCCTGTGCTGTTGCTTCTCTAATGCATACCAATGTTTTATTGTCACAGGTGCCATCAGAAAGGCTTTTTCCCCTTTAGTAAATACTTTTTGGGGCAAAGCACGTGAAATCATTTGTGACAGGGAAATTTTAGCCTAAAGTAAAATAAAAATGAGGCTACAAGTTCTGTTTTCATTTCTTGACTGTGCCGCATCAGAAATATAGCAATATTCATGTGACTAAATAATGAAAGGAAGGTGGGGATAAGAAGCAATCTGACTAGGATGGACTCTATTTTAATCTGAGATCTTCCTGAGAAGAAATTATTATAAGTGTTAATTTGAAACTACGGGCTGAGAGAGTGTTCTAGGGGAACCTTTGGAAACAGACGCCTTTTTCCAACACATTTTCAGTGAGAATTTGATACTTTGCTAGCTCTTTATATCTCTAGAATTAAATCAGAAAGCATCCATATTATATCCCTACAGATTTGTTACAGGTGTTGGTATATTCAAATTTCCTTCGTAGTTCTTGTTATCCAATATTGCTGGTCAATTCCCAGAGCTGGTATTCTGCTGTTACCCTTATTAACTCTATTTTCTCAGTTGTCTCCTGGTTTTTAGATAAGCTGCAGACTCCCAGATCTTGCTGAGTTCTTTTTGTTCTCACTTTCTCTGCCTGCCTTTATACTAGTCTGAAGCTTCCCTCCATGAAAATGAGGTAGCTAGCAGAGGTTGAACAATTTTCTTCTTTTCATCACAAGGGTCCACCTGATCGAGCCATGGTCTCATAGATCATGATTTTGTGATATAAGACAGTGGTTTTATGTGCTGTACCTCTTCAGGTGCATATTCTGAAGTGTCTTTAGTCTTCATAGATGTAATCTGGGGGGTGTGATGAGACTTCCCAAACTTTTGTTTGTGCATTTCGTATGTCTACTTTTAAATCTCTAGTGTTGAACCTCAGTTTCCCTGTTTTTCTCTGTAAGGTCCAGCAATGTAGTTGTGTTTTCTTTGGTTTGTAGGAGGAATCCTCAGTGGGAAACTAGCTTGTGTGTGTCCTCCAGGCAGATGTAGATCGCAGGCATTATAGACCACTCTATGAAAAAAATGTAGCTTTTAGAAATGTTGCCTGATTTGGCAAAGGAAAAGCTCAAATCTAGTCAAATAAAAAGGAAATCAAGTTTGGTTCAATCCAACACATTTCAAAGCTTAAAAAAAAAAAGTAGCCATGATAATCTGGTATGTCTGTCTCAGCCACAATTTCAGAAATTTTCTTCTCTTTCTTAAACAAAAATTACTTAGGAGCAAACTGTAAGGCTAAAAGTCTGCCTTTTTATCACCTTCAAGCCCTGTTTTCAAGGAGACATTTAATTTCTTTTTTCTTTAGCAGAGAATTTGGTTTCTTAAAGTGAAAATATTTAAGCCAGTATTTGACATTCTAAGCAACTGTAATTACTTTCTAATTTCTAGCATGTGTTAGGGTCCAATGAACTCAAAATGCAGAGTTTTTTTAAAATTTAATTTTCTTTTCCTTAAGGGAGTTAGTGGAGCTGAGTTATTCTGTTTATCTCCCTTAATGATAGTGACGAGGCATAGCTGCAGTGTTAAATAAGTGGTTAAGAATTTTTCAAGAGCCTCTTTCAGGACCTATATGAGAAGCAAGGAATTATATTTGGATAACATACAAGTTCTTTAAAGCTTCACTTAAATTCTACTCCTTGTCCTTACAAGCCTGAACAATGGCAGGAGCAGTGTAAGTCTTGATGGTAAATATAATTTGTATAGGTAGGATTTTCCTTTGTCTCTTTAAGTGGAGTATTTGTTCTGAAATTCTTTGTAGTGGCTTAGAAACCATGACCAGACATAGCTGTGTAAGTGTCCATACCGTGCTGTTTTATAGTAACTGAGGGGACTACATGGAACCACGAATATTGCAGCATTCAGGTCTCCTTGCTTGTCACAGACAGTGATGCTTCATTGCTGTGCTTCCTAACAAGCCTATGATTTGTCACTATAAAAATTTATGTTAACTGTAAAAGAAAATTAGTTAATTACTTTGTATTTACTAAGCTTGCATATACCAAGACACAGTTCAGTGCTCAGTACATGCCACTGACTGTTTTATCTCCTGCTAGTGGGCAAAACAAACACCTGCAGAGGTGGGCTTAATTTAGCAGATACAGGGCATCAATATTTTTGCAGTAAAGGCAGAGATTTTCCACTCTGTCAGTCTTGATTGTTTTTGTCACAGAACACATGGAAAGAATACAGTTCTCCAGTGAACAGCTTTCAAAACAATTTTTATTCTGTTCCTTCAGAGTGCCTGCAAACTCTTTTAGATTAGTGACATCTACAGCTTTATAAATGCATCATGACTTGAAATGTCTACATGGTTAGAATTAGATTAACTGTCTGTTGAGGTCAGAGTTGTGCAAAAGTTTCTTTAGTATGACTTCATACCCTGAGAGCAAAGTATCCTTAATGGTTCTGAATGCTTCACAGCTTTGGCACCTCAGCTCTGAACGGCTCTGATCTTGAACCCCATACATCAACCAGGAGGCCAGTGCCTCACAGGTGAGTTATGGCACTTGTGTTCATGGCTTGCTCTGTAAGAATCCACCTGAAGAGCTGCTCTTTAGATTTGGCTTTGGCAGTCCCTTTGAGGCAATGTGCAGCACTGTTGTTAGACAGTACATGTGCAGTCTTGCTTGTACTTCATCTCTTGAGCAGGATTGTCAGGCAGTGCATGGCAACTGCTAAACCAGTTAAAGGTGACATCTGTGAGTCAGTGAGTCTAAATAATTATCCCCCATGTCTAGCACGTGTATGTATTCTTTGAGAGAACACCTTTTGAAACAGCATCTCAACATCAGTAGGAAGAAAAGACAAGCTATGGATTTTGTTCTTTCTGTTGCCTTTATCTTCCACTTACCTTCAGCAGTTTTTGATACTTACTAGTGGTGTCTAAAAGGACTTTCACACAGCTTTATTTTTGTAACATTTTCTTGTGCCTCTTCCAAAATGAGCTGTTGGAAAATAACTGTGGTGACACAGCTGAAGGTAACTCTGCTGCATAATTAGGCCACGGGATTGGCACAGAGTCTGAGCAGATCCCCTCCTGTTGGCATCCTGGCAGTTGGGCTATTCTCACCTGTGTCTGCCAATGGATTGCAGCATTCTCTGTGCCAAATGTCCAAGGATTACTTTCCCCCCTCAGGAAGCCGTGAGAGAATGTTCCTTCCAAATACAGAAGGACATTTAACAACTCCTGCCTTCCAATGATAACAAGCCCTAGAAGGATAAACTCATAGATTGTAGGTAACCTGGGCAAAAATATTGTAGGGACACAGATGAAACCTAAAGGGTAGATGCAGCCATAGCACAGCAGTTCTTTATAGGATAGTATGCAATGATTTAGATTGTAAAAAGTTGTAGACTAGTTCTTTGTTTCTGATTCTAGAAGGCTTTTCAAGCTTGATTTCTTTATTGGGTTTTTTCCTTCACTTTTTGTTTGGTTTTGCTATGCCTTTCTTACTGTATCTTTCCTTTGAACCTTCTCTTCTTTTGTTATATTCAAGCCGAGAGATGTTCAGGATGCTTCAAATAGCCTCTCCATGACTCTCTTTGCCCATTAACCTCACCCCAGCAGGTTTGCCTGTGCATCCCACAGAGGGAGAACGTGGCATACTGATACCTCATGAAAACAATGTCAATATGCCCAAGGTACCCCTTGAGCCAGCACTATTTATGTTGCTTTCTTCACTGGGGGCTACATTACTTCTTGCAGTCAGTAAATCTCTGCTGTCTGAGTGCTGGAATCTAATTATCCTGTTCTATTCAACCAGCTGCTACAAAGAGCTGGAAAGGAGAATTCCCTTTGGTACACAAGTTTGGCTGTGCTTGTTTTGCAGAAGGATTCATGTTTGGCATAAGTAACAAAGAAGCTCAAACACAGAACCTTTCTAGAGCACCCTGAAAGTTAGCATGGAGTTTTGTATGAACTATGACACAGTTTTATGGATACATCAGCACTTGTTTTACTCAGACTAAAAGGATCACTGCTGATGGGCTTTCGCCTGAAACCCTCAAAATGCTGCCCCAAAAAGTCAAGAATTTAGCCTGTTAGTCCTGGTGTGTGGTCTGGGGTGTGGCAAGTTGTGTATCTCAGTGTCTCCTCCTCATTTTATGTCCATGTTGGCGTGTGGGGCACTATTAGCTCAACTACTGTGTTCTGTGAATTTATCAGCCACTGTGACTAATTTACTGGGAGGCTATAAGTTGGTCATATGACACTGTTAAATATCTGGGTTAGGGAAGAAAATAAATTCCAGTTCTGTACAGTGATGCTGAAGGCAGTTTTCTCTGATGCTGTAAGTGCCCCAGTGTAGCGAAATACTAAGTTTTCTGGAAAACAACCCAACTTCTAAGACAGGAGGTTTGGGATGGTATTGCATAGCTGTAGAAGGAAATCTGCTCACTGTGTATGAATAGCCCTCATTAGATAGAACTGCCAGGTATAAAAATAATTCTGAGAATGAGGAAAATGTCTATTCTGTTTGTATTCATATATAATCTTTTTTAATTTGACAAAAGAAACAAACCAAAAAAAACCATGGCTTGTCACTGGCGTAGCTCTGTCTACTGAGTGGTGAAATCATTAATTTTCTTCCAGCTACTGGGAAGACTTCTTAAAAAGTGCTTTGCACAGTCCCAGGTGGGAAATGAGGAATCAGAAAGTGGATGGAAATCAGTTCTTTGACACAGCTGTGCTTACATGGAGTTTTAGATACAGAGGGCTTGCTGCATTTCATTTATATCTATTTGTGCTACAGAAGGTGATCTGAAACCTTTGGTTGGAAATCTACTGTGAATCAGAATTCCCAGCATCACCTTTCTCCCAAAAATTAAATGAATCTATACTAAATCAATTTTCTTAGGAATAAAAATGTCAAATGCTGGCATTTCTAATTAACAAGGCGTGTCAGTTTTTTTAAATTTAACGTGTCCCTTGTCTCTACCAAATAGTCTCTTACAGCTGCAATACTGTTCACTTGACACCTCATAAATAATAATTTTCACATGAAGACTTCCGTATGGAAGACATTTTAGATTATCTGAATTTATTAATTCATAGGAATTTTATGCATTGCAGAGAAATGGGTGAAATTAATACAGAGTACTAAAACTCATCAACAAGAACTATGTAACTTTAGTTGTAACTCAATGTTGATTTTGTTAGGCAATAACCTCCCTTCTGTTAATATTTTATGTAATTAGGTCAGCAAAGACTATTCTCCTTTATAGGAGCTCCTTATGTGAAAGCAATTTGCTGATTCCCTTTAGGATAGAGAGAAGAAAGTAATGCTCAGTAGCAATAGAGTGACTTTCTGGGTGTTGGTATGTGCATGCAGATTTAAAAAACAAATACAGCCCAAAAAAACTCCATCAGGTGCATTCAACAGTCCTGTTTCCAAGAGGTGATAAGGCATCTTATTTTGCCAGAGTTTACATGCTGTGAAGGTTCAGTGCATTTCTGAAGCTCAAAACATAAATTCATGCAGAGCCAGATGACCCTGGAGCAATTAGGGAAAAAAACCCAAAACCAATCTCAAAACCAAACAAACTGCCAAAACCCAAACCCATTTGTCTTTTGCTTTAAAAATACTTTCTCTAAGTTCAATTAATAGGACTCAGCTATAAGGAGGGCTTCTGCCTAATCAGTGTTTCTGCAGGCCCTTGAGGAGAGCAGGAATGTTGCAGTCTGGATGCAAATCAGACCTCAGATGTTTGGATGATCTGAGTTTACCCCCTGTCAGAGTGAGAGGAAAGAATTCCCCTTCTCAGGAATGTCTTGGCTATAAGTGTGATCTGACAGACCCAAGTCTCCAGCAGTTTAGTGAAGGGCAAAAAGCATGTGAAGCTGGGATTGTCCATCTGCTATCAAGGTGTTCTGCGTTCTCCAAGTAGTGATACAATTGCATTTCCTGTAGTTTTTCCCCCTGTTGAGAGAGGACTGCCCTCACAGATAACCTGTTTGATGTGGGGTTGGCAGGGGGAAGGGGTGGTGCAGTGGTGCTTGATGTAGTTGTGTGTTGGTTGGTTTTTACAGCCTCATGTCCTGCTATTGTATTTTTTTCCATTTTAAGGCGATTGACTAAGCTCAGTCTCCAATTCCGGAATCAGGGATGCTCTGAGTTTCCTTGGGGATGTTTCACTTGCTCAGATTCTGTGCTGTAAGCACCAAGTGTATTGCACTTTTTCTTCTGTAACTACCTCCCTCATGCACATGCTTATCTAGTTCTGTTCCAGATAGGTTTTGGTTTGTTTTAAATTAGGTTTAGCAGTAAGTAACCTTCATTTACCCCAGGAAATTGGCTGCTAGCTTGAGGCTGCATATTGCAATGCACACACCAGCTAATTTTTTGTAAATTTTCCTTGTTCTCGGGACCAAAGCTTGAGGTACCAGGCATTCTTCTGTTTACTTGGCATATGTGGTGTGGGTACATTTTTATTGCCCACATTCCACCTCTTCATTAGTCTCATTCTCTGTTTTCAACTCATTTAAAATGTCAGGATCTGCCACTTCTTTGCCAATTTCATGATGGCCTACAGTGGTAATTGTAGAATTGTGCTACAGTCATTTCTGCAGCTGGGGAGGGCAGAGTCCCGTGAGGTTTCTTTTGGATGATGTCAGTTTTGGTGTTTGAATGCTGTATATTGAAACTTCATTTCCTAGTTGCTTTAATCTCCAAATCTGATTATTTGGGATGGAAACAGGAGCCTGTAACTCAAAGGGACCTATTTTTATAATTGAGTTCACTCAGTAAATGTGCTGTTTTGTTAATTATGTTTTACAGAATATACAGTTGTTTTGTCTGTTCCCATTTCCTGGTAATGTACAAAATAAGAAGGCTGGGTTTGAGGTGTAGCCTTGAGTGACAAACCAAACTGCTTTCTTGTGGACCAATAAACTTCTCCAAAATATCCAGTGACTTGCTACGCTCTGGAAGGAGATGTCACTACATCTAAATTAGAAACATCTCAGCTTGGCATGTGATATTTGCCATTTCTGCTTTCCAAGTAGGCTTTAATTTTTTTTAAAGTATCATGGTTAGAACATATTTTTATTGAATTGACTAAAAATTCTTTAATTATCAGGCCTTTCTTATCACTGTCTCTTAAGTAGCCATACACAACAGCTCAAGGGATTGTACCTTCCTAGTAATGGGAACCCCCTTTATACTGCAGTGAAATTCTTCCAGATGTGCAGTAGTGGTAATTGAAACATATTACAGCCACACAGGAATTCTCACACTTTGGGAGTCCACAGCTTTTCCTGATGAAAACCCATTGTCAGTGAGGTGGTACAGTACAAGGAGGGCGGCAAAGTCTCCTGCTATTTGCTGAATCTTGATGTTAATGAATTGTGTGCTCTTATGATACAATGTTCAGGTTTGCAGTTAGCCAGCTCTCAGCCAAAATAAAACTTTATCCTGGTCTTCTGTGGCAGGCTTTGCAGCAGAGAGCAGCTGTGGAACCTTCCAACCACCACTGCATGCTGAGATCCTTCTTTCATGCAAATTATGATTTTTTTCTGCGAGCAAGTGATAAGCTTTTTCAAACATGGTAACCTAGCAAATGAAAAGCTGCTGTGTTCACTCGAAGGAGTGGCTCCTTTTGTATGCCTCTTAGTGACCCTAATTTCCATGTGATTAAATTTTGATCTCTTAATGATTTCATTCTGATGGGTGATGGAGAAATGAGAGAAAAGCAGGAAACACCGGTACATCATTGCTTGCAAATGAGCTGATTTGAAAAGTACATTAAATAGATTTTGAAATCCAGCTGAATTGTCTTTCCCTTCCAGTGAAATTATGTTGTTTTCTCCTTACGATTTGTTTGTAAAGATGTCTGGATTTCTGGTTGGGACAGAGATTCTCAAACACAACTCGACTGAAGTATATAGAAAAATAACTAAAGAAATCCTAGAAAACTTGAGCCACCTAATGTTTCCCCTGATGCTTATTACACCTTAAGTATTTAGAGAGCACTATTAGTACTTCATAAAGAGCTAGTATTGGCAGAGATGTCAACATCTCAAACTTCTTACTGTCCTTTCATCCTCAGGTGTGTCCTCCCATAAAATAAAAGTTTTAATGAAAAGGGAAACACTTATAATATATGGAAAGTGTGAGCTTTGGACTTCTAAGTGGCAATATCTGCAGAAAAACCAAAAAGGAACACTCGCCCCCACCCAAAAGCCCCCAAAAAGAAGCAAGCAAATAAGGAAGACCCAAACCCCCCCCCCACCAAATGAACTGAAAACCTGCCAAAGATGTAATGAGCCCTCCTCATGTCTGTCTAAAATCAGATTAGACAATCTGATTGGGTGTTTTGCATTTGATTCAAGTGCAGCTCTTGTTTATCCATCTTCACACACTTGCTGAGGAATAAATCCACCTGAGGAAGCGGCTTGGTTTAAAAATTCCTTTTCCATGATCAGGGTGTCAGATTTAATAACCATGTCGTTGTAAAAGCTGCAGGTAAAGGAATATAGATACAGCATCATAGTGACTTTGATACAGAAAATACCAAAGATTCTTTTAATTGTGCTGTTGTTCTTTGCATACTGTTTGACCCTTTGTTAGGCTTGCACAAGGGGAAATCTCACACAGCAACACTGAGTGTTTTTTCTTTGTGTTTAAATGTTTGTATTTGTGCACTCTCTACCTGACACTGCTCTCTGTGACAAGCCACAAGGCTTCCTTTGCATGGATGAACAAACAGGCTCCAGGGTCACTGCACCATGCCCACATCACAGGGAATGTGGAAGAATCCACATGTGGATGAATGTAAAAGGGCACCAACAGCTACAGGTGGGAATTCTGTGGTGGTGTTGTACCTGAAGTTTTGAACTAGCACTAGCAGAATGGTCTCTCCTCTTTGAGAGATGTAATTTCTGATTTCTAATTACATACTGCCGTCAGTTATGGCTATTTGTAGAACTGCAGAGCAGCATAGGCTGCAAAGGGCCTCTGGAGGTCATTCCAACTCTCTGCTTAAAGCAAGACACCTCACATTCAGCCTAGAAACAACTTCTGTGCCTCTGCATAGCACAAGCAGAGTTTGGTACTTGTTTAAACCTAAAAAACCCACTTGGCTGTGATGCAAACTTGTAGCTTCCCATAAAGTACTTTTGTGTCTCGTTTGGTCTAAAACCGTGTGGGATAAAATTTCAGCCATTCATATGTTCTATATATTACTAGAGTTACTTTTGCCTCCAAGTTTGTATGAAAAACATCTCTTCAACTTAGGTGTGAAGGCAACTCTAGCAATATGTAAAACACATAAACCCCTGAAGTTCATCCCACAAGGACCAGAAATATCAGCACAATCTCATTGCTCTTAATCAGATTTCAAATATGAAAACACAATGAGGCAGAATATAGAATCTTCCTGCATAGTAGAATATATTGTGAGATAAAACTGAAGAGGTTACTATGAATGTAGATCGGTTCCTGTACCTATTCCAACAGAAATCAAAGCTTAGCATTTGTATTTTCAATCTGCTTTTGAGCCAACTCTTAGCTCTAGTCAGGAGCCCATAATCTGGCAAGCATGATGTCTTTTATATATTTTGTCCTCCACGCAAAGCTGTGAGCTAAAATCAGATACAGCTTCAGTGAAATTTGCATGTACTTCAGCAGGCACCCCAGTTCAAAGAAAAATGGGTTTGAACATACCTTTGAAGCATCTTTGGTAGTTCCATGTTACAATGTCATGACTGCTTTATATGTAAAAGGGTCCTCAACTGTGTGGATTTGAAAGCACCAAAGAATTGTAATGCTAACAGCAACCACAGGTGATTTTGTTCAGACAATTAAGTATGTTTCACAAGCATCATAACCTGGATCCTTTTTCCAGTGCTCACATGCACTAAAAATGGCTCAAATCATCAGCACAGCAGCTTGTGGTGTAGTTGTGGTTAAACACAGGTGAGCCCAACAGGGTAGCATTTCCTCTGTTTCCAAAAACATCACAGAAGTGCCCTGAGTGAAATGAGAAAGCTGTCAGCAGAAGGGAAGGGGACAACATAAAACAGAAGCAGCTAGTTAGGACAGAGAGGGAAATGCAGGGGACAGTCAGCCAGGCTTGTCTGGCTGTGCTGTGCGACTGCCAGCTCTGAGGTGGTGTCATCTCTTGCTCTTGGCAGCAACTTTGCTCCAGAAAGTTCTTTTCACTTTGTATTATTTCAGCCCTGTCTGTGGCAAACTGCAGAGTGGGGGGACAAGTACATCTGGCTGGGGCAAAAGATGTCAGGGGAATGTGGCCATTTCTGGCAGTGGTTTTGCCACTGAGGAGCATTTGCCATGTCAGCACTTCCTGCAAGAATGGCAATGCTAGCACTGAGTCCTTTGTAACAGCTTAAACAGTGTTTAATCTCTGTATAGGAAACCTCATTATTAAATTGGTCTCAATTTGGTTTGATCTAAATTACATTCAAGGTGAATTAAGACACATGAAATGAGTTATTTAAATTCTGAATTAGACCAACTGCATAATTTTATACAATTTAATCAATGTCCTTCAAATTCAGACACTTAAAGTGGTTAGCTTTTCTAAGACCTTGAAGTGCTCCACTGGAAATTTGACTCTGAAAACTCTTGTGGGGTGTGGTATTTGGGGAGTAAAAAAGTAGTATCTTTCTAAAATAATATTGGCTGAATTTAAATAGTTCATATATTATCTTTACAGACAAATGTCCTGTTGAACAAGGCATGAATGAATGTGCTGTGAGCTGACAGAAAGTGTTTTTTATGCACCCAGAGAAAATGACCAGTACAAGTTTTTGTGTCTGTGCCAAGTGCAAAGCTTGCTCATGAATTTTATCATAGTTTAGAGTGATGAATTCTGTTACCAAGGCTGAATATTTTTTGGCAATGCTTCAGGGCAAGGCTAAGAGATCAAGATAATGAAGAAGAAAAATTAAAAATATTTTGATTCCTTCATTGGAACTGAACTGAATTTGCACTTCAGTTTTAGGTTTAAAAGAAAGGTCTGTCATTTAATTACGTCCTCAAGAAATGCAGAGACCCCTCAGTTTTCAGAGGCAAGAGGATTACCATAATAAAAAATTATTTTAAATGCATATTATTATATATGTTCCCTTTGATATTTGGCTTTGATTTAACCAGATAGGTTTTCTGATTTTATATAATGTAGCAAATCTTAAATTACTTCCAATATTGTCTGCCTGACCCTTGCCTCCTTTCCTTACCTATTATATGTGGTAATCAGGAACTAATTGCCTCTGCATTGTCATAATTTCTTCTTACTTTCCCCTTCTCTCCCTGAATGTATTCTAGCACTTGTAGGGCATGTACTTAACAAGGTGAGGGGAAAAAAATGGAATTAAATCTCTGATGCAAGGCTCCACAGGGACTCTTCAGGAATTTGCCCATGCACTAAACTGATTTCTCTGCTCATGTTCCTCTTGCTTGAGGGAACCTTGCTAAGGTCTCAACAATGTCACTACAATGTCTGTCTTTATTAGGAAACACCAAGAGAAGATGATATAAGTGAGAAACAAGGTAAATTATGGTAAATACAACTTGAATGTTTTGACAGGTGTTATTTTAAAGGATTCAAACCCAAGTTATTACTTAATTCTACTGCTATGGCATCTTGTTCCATGCTGGAGCACTGGAGTAGGGCATGTGTGGGCAGTCAGTTACTACTGAAATCACTTGCAGTGCAGAGGAATCTCACTTAGATTGAACTACAAAGTGAAAATACATGTTTTGAATATCAACCCCAAAGTGTCCTCATAATCTTCCTGTGAGTAATGAAATGTGTGAGGACATTGGCTTTTTAAAGCAAGGATTTGCTCAAACCAGTGACTAATAACTGAATCTTTGTGGACTTTCTGTTACCTCACAGCAGTCCTACTTAGTTTTATTTTGTGAAAATGTTTGCACTTTTTTCCAAGATAATTTCCTTTCGAAAAAATATTTTCCAAAGCCCTTTGTTTTGAGAGGTTACCTGAACTGTAAGCATCAGATGGAAACCTTTCAGAGGCTTTTACACCTGCAGAATGTTTGCATAGCTGTTTTGCAGGCTAGAGTTCATACTAGTTTTTCATACTATAGTTCAGCCATTACAAGACTAAGAACAGAATAGAGAATTCTTCAGTGCTTATATGTTTTTTCTTAGAAGGAATTACTTCATGAATTAAACAGCAAAACCACTGTGTTCTGTGTAATGTCTTTCTCTTTTTGGCTTGTTTCACCCATCTCATGTTGGAAATAAATTCCAAACTATCTTGAGCTCGCCATGTTGTAGTTCATCTAAACATCATTATACAGTCTTATTGGGCCCACACTGTGCAGCTGCCTGGCTGGTTTATAAAAGCACTAGATCTCTTGCAAAGACATCTCCTCTCATAAGGTATTACCTGCTGACTGCTCAGATGGGGTTGTTTTGGTTCTGGTTTCCTTACCTTAGCAAACTCTGTGCAGTGAAGGTGTTAAGCCACTGGTTTGTGTAGCAATTTTCAGCTGCATCAGTAAGTGGAAATAAACAAAAAAGAAACTATAAAGAAGAGAGTTATGACTTTTTTTTCCTAGACAACAGAAAAACAGAAATCACAGGAGTGACTCATTTCTCAAGTCTTTGCACAGTTCTGGTTCCCACTGGGTGAGTTAAGGTTTCCTACTGTGCGTGTTACCTCCCAGTAATGATGTTCATATGCTGGCTATGGTGTTCCTTCCAGTGATATTTTCTTGACATCTGCAGTGTTCCAAATACCCAGTGACTAAGATATCCAAGCACGTGACAGTTGTGTGTTAGGGACATAAGCACCAAACTCAAAGGAGGACATTACAATTACAGTTCTTAAACACCAGACAAATCTCCCTTCCTCTAACCTGGCAGTGGTTGATTTAGAGGTAGGAGATAACTTTCAGCCTTTCCTTTACACTTGCAGTAAATATTCTCTGTCCCTAATACTGAGTGGTTTTTGTTTATATCAGCAAGTTTGGGTTTTAATCAAATATGAACAAAGCTGACTTGAATGACCTCAAAACATTGTAAAGTGTTTGACTTTTTGATCATTACATCAAAATACTTGAATGTGCTGATCATTTGTCTCCAGGGAACCATTTTCTTCCTACAGCAATGAAGCCCAGGACTTGTTTCCCTCATTTCTCTTTATACCATCCTAACAGCTGAGAGGAAAGGAAGCTGTCACTAGGTGATAGACTTCTGCCAGACTTGACTGCCAGTTGAGTCTGTGATGTGCTTCTATGCATAATTTTTTCCTTGTGTTTTTACCTAACATTTCACAAGCGTTGTGTTGATGGAGTAAACTTTAGTGTCTGTGTTGAATCTGCAGTTACAATGCCAGATTACATCTGAGATCTTCAAGGCAGTACAAATTAAACAAATTCATTCTTCACTATAGTCCAGGGTATTAGATTATTTTCAAGTATCCTCAGAGCTGTTCAAGGGTCATTCATTCCAGTGGCCTGACTGACTTCCACCCATCCATCCCCTCCAGATTTTATGAAATAATTCACTAGAGAGGAGCATAGACACTCACCACAGGGCTTTGGTATTTTTCATCCTTTCAAATGATCATTGAAGTGAGTCTAAAAGATATTTTAACACAGCAGCCCTGGCATAAACCAGCAAATTTCTGTTCCTGCCATACGGCAATTAAAACTTGTTTGGCCAACCAGCTGCAGATCACCCAAGCCTATTGGATACTGATGGAGATGTTCACATAAAATATGGGTTAGGCATGTTATTCTTAAGTGAAAATGCATCAGAGGATTGGGAAAGTTGTCTCCATTAAATATTCAGGACTTGTGAAATTATATGCTGAATATCAGAGAATTTTCCTGAATCAGGGCTTCATGTCTTTTTGAACGGTTTTATAATAATAATGAGAGTCTCTGCTGACATCTATAGTTAGATAATTGTTTTGAAGCCATAGTCTATCACTCCTACAATTTTCTCATTGACATATTCTCCTTTTCAAGTTAAGGAGGAGAATTAGTGGATAATTTCTGAAACTATAACATATAACTATAAAAATATTATTTCTTATCTCATTCTTATTGTATGCAATAATCTTTTAAGTAATTCTGATCTAGTATTTTCAAAATACAGTTTATAGCTGATTCACAGTAGCCCAAGTTCATTTTAACATTTAAATATCTTATGTTAGATGATTTCACTTAAACTCTTGAGTACCTTTCTTGTTGCTTTCTTGAGTGTTAATGCAGTGTTTGCACGTAGGATGCATGAGACATTTTGTGTTTCTCCTTTGAAATGAGTTTGTGAACCAAATTCTGTCTATATGTGATCATAGTGCTGGAAAATATTTTAGAAATGAATTTCCATTTTGTTGTGCAGAAGTAGAGGGAAAGTGACAGCTGGACAGCCATTCCACCTGTGTCTCAGAAGACTCATCAAATTATTCTGATATTTGTGAAACTTAGCCTTGTCCCTTTAACTCCTGTTCACTGACCTTGGAAGGTAGTCATCCCAGTGCCATTTTGGTCTCATTTATTCCAGCAACAAAGGCAGGAGTGTTTTGGAATCTCTCTGCCTTTGACAGCTCAGGATGGAAAAGGGTGACAATAGTTGTAATTATTTTTCCTTTTCCTCACCCTTACTATGGATTATTTTAATATGCAAAGAAAAAAATCCAATAGTATTTGTTTACAATGTTGTTTTAAATGCAAGGGAAGTGCTGCCTGAAATGCCTTATGTTGTAACAAACTTCCTGGACTAGTTTATTTGGGTACAATTTGATGTTAAGTTGCTATGGACAGCAGCATAAATAAGATTCCTGGATATATGTGATAAATTGCTAATATCACAGGTTTTCTCTTATAGTCAGCATATTACTTGGTGTTTTTTTATTTAATATTATTTATGTTTTTATTAGATGTTTGGAGATTAGAAGAATGATTATATCTGTAGAACTGTTAAAATTATTATGAAGGAAAAGGGGGAATTTGCTACATTTTCTGAATGTGAAAGCATTCAGAAACCATACTCTATGTATTCAATTTCAAACAATGTCAAGTTGGTGATGGTTCCTGATAATCCTATGGGAAGTTCCAGTGAACACAAACCAAAATCAGAAGAGATGAGCTGACCTGCCAAGCCCAACTATTTAAAATGAAAATTCTGTTCATATCTGAAAATACTCAGACCTAGCCAATGAAGAAAAGCTGTGCCAATAGGGCTGTACTTGCCCAGAAGGGTGTAAACAACTCACAGGGTGCTCTGTGTCAAATGAGCAGGGAGGGGCAGGGACTTGGGGTTCTGGTCCATCCCATTGGTCTGTCAGATAGCTTGAAGTCAAAAGAAGGAGAAGTTGGCTGACTTAATTACTAAAAGCATGGTGCAGAGGAAGTATGAGGAAAAAGAAGGGTAATGCAATTTTAACCACTTTAATATATAACAATAATAATTAAGAACATTAAATAATGTATACACTATGTAAAATGGAAATAATTTTTTTATCTGAACTATTATTGTTACTTTCTGGTGCCAAAATAAAGCTTGAAAAAGAAAAAAATATTCAGTTAAACCTTAATCGAGAAAACATATTTTTATGTTAGTTTCCCATGTGCAGGTTAGATGTAAAGGAAAACACATATTCTAGTACTGTCAGCATATTTGAAATAATGTGAGTAATCTTTCCTTAGGTGTATTTTGTCCAAAAAATTTCTATTTGGTATTCTGAAAACACCACTGATTACAAAATTCCCTGAAGAGACTGAGCTGAAGTACAGCATAATGGCAGTGACTGGGAGCTTGAAGGCATTTCCAATATGAATTTGAAAAGACTGTCAGTAAAACAGCACAGGGTCAAGATCCCAAGAAGTGACAATAGGGTTCATGAGTGGAAATCACCTATTCCAGGTAATATTCAGAGCTGCTAAAGGAAACTTCTTAAATAGCAATTTTTAGCACCTGTGACCTCCTTATCCTTCTGCCACCAAAGAGCTTTTAGTACCCTTGGAATATGCTACAGGCACAGCAATTTTAATACTCTATATTTTAGCATATTTATATATTTTAATAACGTATTTTCATAGAAAAGTGCTTCAATAATAACTAAATGTGGTATTATGATAGTTATTACAATGAGTTATGGTTTTGGGTTTAAATGAAGTGAGATGACAATGTTAAAAACCCAAGCAACCAAAAAAAACTTTAAAAAGCTTTAACAGGGTAAAATGGCTGAAATATTTAGTGTGAAAACAGCTTAAACAAGCAAAAATTACTCCATATTAGTAATCCTGAGACATGATTTATCATAAAAGAATCCAAACAATTGGATGGAAGTCTTGGGTTTTATTGACTCCGAGGGTTCTGGGTTTCTATTATTTATTTAACAGTCTTCTGTTTTGTGGACTGTAGGCAAATTAAAAGTACATCTTAGTTAACATGAACTGTTGAACTTTACAAAAAAAAAAGTAGAAGAATTAGTCTAGTTTCTTGTTAAATTTTTAATTTAGATGTACTAAGCTTTCAAGATTTGTTCTCCATTGCAGCAAAGAAATGTCTGTGAACAGTTTCTGTTGCTACAGAAGAAACTGGGCATTGGATCAATTCGTGACTCCTTTCGAGGCACTTTTCAGGCTTTAGGCTCTGCATTCTCACTTGCCACTGTAGGGAAATAGGCTGTGGTGTAGAATCTTCTTGCTTACTGTCTGAGGTGTGCACTAACAAACCATTAGTGCCAAGATTTGCAGTACAGGAATAGAAGATGCTTGTGATGCAGTAGGGAATATCCCTGATGTTCTCTGTGAGCAGGTCTGGACTGCCTCGGGAAAGGCTGGGATTTCCCTGTTGTACATGGTAATGCTAACAGGGAAAGAAACAGAAAGGACGCAGCAGAGTCACAAAATCACACAAGATTGTCCTGACCTGATGCAGTTTACTAATCACTGCTTACTTAGAATCTTGTTTAGAGATATAAAATAGGTCAGAACATCTTAAAAATATTTTCTTTCCTTATTCTCAAATCAATTAAGACTTCTTTTCTGTGGTATCAAACTAACCACAGTTATTGGATGAGCTGTCTCTTTGCTTCAGAAGAAAATTCTTCCTTTCTCTCCCAGCACTCTCAGGTCTAACATTACTTTGCCATGACATAAAATCTTCCATTTTCTGCTGGGCAAATAAAGCCAATTCTCCAACTTCCATCAGAACATGTGCATGAATGCTGGCATATCTAATGTTTGACACATTTGTTATAAACAAAGTAGCAGATGTTACCTTACCCACGTATATTAGTTCATTAGAGAGCATATTTATTTCGCTTTAATTTTTAATGTTAACTCTTATGTGCACTTTTGCTGCTAGCAGAAAAGCCAATGTGGCTTTAAAGTTAAAGCTTTAGGCTCCCAGATATTTTGCCTTAGTAGTTTGGTTGTTTTTTTCTTTTTCATAAGACAGCAGGTCTGTTTTTTCCTTAACTGAGAGCAAAATAGTGTCCATAAATGTAATCTCCTTTTTGACCTGGTTTTGCTTAGAACATACAGTTATGAAATGTGTTTGTATGTTTTATATATATATGGTACAGAAAGAGGAGTAAAAGGCGTTTGGAGCAGGAAGCTAGACTAGATCCTGTTGAGGTCCCAGCCTGAATTATCCTATAGTCTATCTGAGGTGCCTTACAAATCCTGATGCCACAGGGAGACTGAGTTAATGACTCACTTCTGCATCAAAGTCTGATTCAAGTCATCCATGAAATGGGCTCATTGGTCCTGGCCTGAAGGCACAGCTTTGATCCTGCAGCTCCTGTGCTGAGGTCATCATCCCCTGAGCTTCTCCAAGTGGCACCAGTTCCCCTCTGCACCCACGGTGATCCTGGCCATGGATCCAACTTAGGGAGCTGCTGTGCTCCCTTTGCCCAGAGCTTCTCTCTGACCGTCAGGCTGTTCTGAGGACTTAACTGGCGGGGGTTGTGTGGCAGGACACCTCATCCAAAACTGTCTTACACCTAGGAACAATTACTTGGGTTTGGGGCTCGTAAATCCAGTGATTTCCACAACTTGTTGGAAGAAGTTTTACCTAGGAAATCACTGGATAAATAATGTGCCTCGGAGAATGGTGAACATGCAGCAATAGAAACGTCGGTTCTAGTTGATGAGATCTAGTTATGACTCTAAATTATGATGTGTCGGCTGTATTTCATCTTTGAAATATCTCTGTGACTCATCCATGTAAACTGTTATTGCTAGAAAAATCTATTAGGAACAAAGTAGTAAATAGTAAAAGGTTTACCAGAAGTTATTCTTTCAGTGGGTTAGAAATAAACCAAACACTGTATTTTTAGTTTGTAAAGTAAAGCAGTACTTTTCCTCCATAAAGTAAATAGTTATCAAAACATAAAACGGATTCTGCTTCCTGAGCATGGCAAGTGAACATGGTTTAGCTGCAGTGGTTGAAATCATGGCTTGTTGGCTACCTCTCCCTCCTGTCTGTGGGTTGGGTGTGTAAGCACACCTGCATTTCTGATGGGTTTCTGTTTTCTAATGATTCCCAAAAGTGATTCCAAAACTGAGATTGTAGACATAGCTGTGAGTATACCTGTCTGTGTGAGCAGGGTGCTCTTTTAGCTGGAGTTAAATGGAGCTAAGTAGATAATGATCAGAACCTGTTTTCTTTGCTCAACAGCAAGAAAACTGACCTGACACACAGAAGGAATTTTCTTGTACTGCAGAGTTCAATTACTGTGGGAACCACTTGAATGCATGTCTGTGTTTAGTCAGAAATGAAATCTTGATTAAAAGCAATCAGCAGAGAAACAAAACTGAATTAAGCAGAGAATTGCAAAGCAGACAAAGGATACAAATCTTACAGTGCTTGCACCTGTAAATACACAAAATACAACTGATACTCTTGCAACTCATTGTGTAGACAGTGACCTCTAAGGCAGGTTATCATCATATGTTGGGTACAACAGAGAAACTCCAGGGTTAGAGCTTTGTGAAATGCCAAAATTACCACAGAAATGAGTTTATACATCAGTTTTCAAGATAAAAAGATTTAATTACTTTAGGACCGTAGCTGATGATTCTGCTGCAGGAGGTGCACTTCTACATCAGCATCAGGAACAGAAAAGCCCTTGGTACTTTTTTATTCATCTTTGATTGATTTAGACAGCTCTTAACCAATATATTCTATAACATGATAATATTTTATCATCCTCTAAATTGAAATTGAAATTTATCCAAAAAGTACTGCATGAAGAAACAGAGGAATGTCTGTACTTGTAACTTGAAATTGAAAACTGTTTTCTTTTATAGTTACAGAGAGAAATTCTCTGAGATTCTTTGACTAAAATGGGTAATATAAAGCTGCAATTTTAATTTGTAGCCAGAGAACTACAAAACCCATAATTTCCAAGCTATTCAGCAGGATTTGTAACAAAAAAATTTACTCCCTTTCATTCTCTTTGTAAAACACAGAATGAAGAACCTTCTTCTACATACCTGTGAATAGTAAAGACATCTAATAAGTTTTAGAACCTATCAACAGTTTTTGTATGATAACTCTTAACTACTTATTACCAATCTTTTCCCAGGAACAGTCTGTATCTTTTTTCCTCATTTTGTAATTTTGAAAACAGGCCTACAATTTTACATACCATTTTGCATTAGTGTATAATTCATCCTATTAATGTTCTCTCTTCATTCTTTTAATTACAGTTTTAAATTTTTATCTATATTCTAATTTCCATGGAATTAGACATGCTAATCCATCCTTTAATAATATGTTTACATTTTACTTCTTTCAGGATGGGAGTAAATTTAGGTGCATTTTAATTTATCCTTCAGCTCTTCATTTTCTGAAATCTGCATTGCAGATTGATATCTTTTTGAATATATGCATAGAGATGTACCTATATAGATATGTATCATAACACACATACTGAGGATCAATGAAACCTCAGTGTAGTTTTACAGCTCCTCAGGCATTATTTCTTTCAGAATTAATTATTGCTGCTATCACTGCAGGGTAATAAAAAATACTAAATGGATGTCTTAAAAGCTGTTGGTATTGTAGGTACTCCTGGAAATACTGGGATGTATTCCCTTGCAGCAGAATTGAGTCTGAGACAGCTCCCTGTGCCAATGCCGTGGTCACCTGCTCAGTGTTTGCTGCTCCTGCAGGAATGTCTCTGGCCACCTCCTGAGCTGCTTTCATGTACATTTCTGCCCCGGGATTGTTGCACCAAGCTATCAAAGGGGGATTGTTAATAGCTGCATGTAGACAAACCTTCTGTCTTCCAGCAGTCTGAACTCCCCCCAGCATTAATCACTTTAATAGGAATTATGAAGCCAAAAGGGAAGCCATATATTAAACTTGTCCCTTAAAAGAGCAGAACACAGAGCTTTGGTCGTGGGTCAGACCTGTGGACCTGTGTCCCCTTGTGGCCATAGCTGTCACCAAGACACCTCTTGTGAACCATTGGGTGTTGAGCACTAAGGATAATACTGCTTTCAGTCCTGAGCCTGATTATTTTATATCTGGAAGCACCAGGGTTTGTATCCCTTTTTTTTTCTGTTTAGTTGGCATGCCTTGTTAGAAACAGACACCATGTGTCAACCCCATGATTGTTTCAGTTAACGTGGGCTCCCCGGGGAGCTGTGCTGGTATGTTCTAGCTTTTTTTGCTTGATTACTGCAGAGATTCCAGTATGTAAGGTATTGAACCCCAATTCAGCAAAGTACTTAAGCAAGTATCCTCTTTATATATATGTGCAGTCACTCTCGTTTCAGCCACAGTGATTGTAGGTATGACAACTTGCTGTACCGAAGCTAAAATGCTTTAAATTCCCTTTTGTGCTAAGGCTCCTGTTTAGGATGCAGAGATGCTCTGAGGATGTTGCTGCAGCAGCTCCTGGCACTGCACCCCATCTCCCATGGCTCAGGGTACTGTGCCTGTGTGAGCATTGTCAGGGCAGGACGTGCATGCACATCTCACCTCTCCCTGCTGACAGGTTGGCATCTCCTGTTCAGCTGTGCTTGTGAGTGACCTCTGTGGAAAGGTCGAGGTTGACAGCTTGGGGCAGCAATGTCTTCAGCTGCAAAATTCCTCCAAGGATATGTCAGTGCTTAGAGAACTACTAGGGAAAGATATGAGTGATCAAAGAGCTGCAGACAGAGGACTGTTGTGCAATGAAAGCATTTTTATATTTTTCAGACCATGCTTTTTGACAGCCAGCACAGCAATAAGCATTTGCAGTTAGAATGTGCCTTGTACATCTTGCTTAGGCTTGAGGAAGTGTGTTCTGCTAAATCTGAGCTCCAGGATCTAGCCCAACAAAGTGTGCCAGGACACTGGGTTGCTAGTTAGCGTGACTAAGGTGTGGGATTCAATCACTCCCTAAGAACTGGATGTTTTAGTTCCCTTTTTAAGTTGCACTGGTGATCTGCAGTCCCACTTTTAATTTGGATCTCTGCTTTCATATATTAATTTTCTACATTTTGCATTTTTGTGCAGTGAGGAGCTTTTGCATGTTTTTCCTAATTTTGTTTTTAAAGAAAACATGGTGAGAATGGACAGAAGCCATCATTCTCTTCCTCAAAGGAGTAGGCAGCAAGATAGTTCTCCACATTAAAACCTAAGATGTAGTATTACAGGCTATAAAAGATAATGACCCACCATGAAATGCTTCAGGAGTCGAAGACTCCCCTTTTCCTTAAGCCTCACTAATTGTACTGGATCAGACCCATGAGGCTGAAGCAAACAGATTGTCTTCCTGATGGACAGACTCTCTGTTGGACCCTGACACAAAGATCTGCTGAGCCATTGGTTTGGCAAAGTTCATTAATGGGGAGATGGAATCTGAAGTCTCTTTCAGTAAAATGAGTAAATCATAGAGAAATGCCATGATCACTAGATCACAGAATGGTTTGGGTTGGAAGTGATCTTAATCATCTCGTTCCAGCCCTTTCCAACGTTTTTCCTTCCAACACCTTCCCTTGAGGGTGCACTCAGTGCCACTGTCCATGTCACCTGCAGAGCTGTTCAACAGTGCCAGTGCCAGCACTGATCCCTGAGGAATGCTGTCTGTCCCTGCCCACCAGTGGGACAGTGAGCTGTTGTCCTCAGCCTATCCAGCCACTTCCTTATCCAAGTGACCCCCTCACTTGTGTCCTCCGTGTCTCTCTGCTCTAGAGACAAGGCTGTCATGTGGGACAATGTCAAGTGCTTTGCACAAGTCCAGATAGATGACATCAGATGCTCTTTCTCTTAAATCCATAAACTATTCCCACTTGTATTTGTGCTCTGTGCTTTTCCAGCAGTTCTAGGAGTTGTGAAAGGCACAAGATTTTGATTACAGCATTGTGGACATACACACATCACCTCACCCACTGTTGCACCTTCCTTCCTGCCAGATGCACGCTGTGTTTTCCAGGGGGAGTGAATTAATATCTCCGACTATCTCACTTGCTTTTAAAATTATTACCTAAACCTAGTTTCCTGTTCCTGCCTTATATTGTTCTATCTTTGATTGCATCTATATCTGGAGAAAAAATGGAATAGGAAAGATAGGGATTTAATTAGTGGTGATGGCCAGAGGGTATAACTGTCATCCCCAGAATGAATTGCTGCTTTCCACTGGTAGCAGCAGTGCTAGCAAAATTGTATCACACAATTTATCTACCTGTTATTATTATTACACTGGGAATTCCCATGTGTGTTGATCACATACTTACCAGGTGATTGATTAGTCTGCTGCAAGAGGACTGAGCCTTTTCACAAATGCTTTCATTTTTTTCATTTGCAGCCCTTCCATTTTGTCACATCTTGTTTCCTCTCACTTGGACTCTGGAGAGATCTGTACGACAAGCTTATGCAGATTAGTTTTGCCACTAATGCCCAAGTCCCCTGTAACTGATCTGTCCTTCCATTCTGACTAAACTGCTGCATTGTTTCCAGTGAGTTAAAAATGAGCTCTGCTGCTGTTTTCTTTCAGTAGGGATGTACATTTCTAATTCCCTGTTAGAGAAGTTGTTTATTAAAAAAATCTGTCCGTTCACTATTTGTGCTTGTGAAGGTGGAACGACTTCATATGCAGAACATAATTAGCACTTGGAATTGTTTTGATCTAGTTTTCTCTAGGTAAACTCTTCACTAATAGGTTTCTACTGGTGAGAAAGCTCTTTTAGACTCCTGGCATCAAAGCCTAACTAAGTGAATGTCATTATTCAGCTAGGATTTCAGTGCAGTACAAATAATTTGAAATACCTTTCCCAAACACAATTTTTTTATGATAATTCTGCTTGGGGTAATTTGGGGGGGGTGGGCAGGGGAGGAGTTATTTCATGAAGAAATTAAATAACTAAAACATAGAACTTCTCCCTCAGTTTGAGGGCTTTACAGAAAAGTGACACACTGAAAAAAAGTCCTCTCTTGGCTGCACATTAAGATAAGGAGAAGCAAATGGAAAATATCTGTCACTTGAACAGCTGCAAACATCTAAGAAAATGTTTCTTGTGGAAATTGCTAATCTGTTTCTGATATTTTGGAGTGGTTCCATTAGCCACTCTGAGGTGGCTCTTTCCTTTGCTGATCTGCCCAGTACACCCCATTCCAGCTCTTGAAGAAACTGGAGAACAGCACCCCTGTCTCGATTAGGGATCCACCAAGAATGCAGGTTAGGATGTCAGCCACAATGTTTTGAAAACTGATTGAGTATTTTATGTATTACTATGTCACGTTTGTTTAATTACCAGTAGCCCTTTGAAAACCAGACTGCATTTTCAGCTGCTGTTACAATGCTCTATTTACTTTTTCTCTAATGTAACATTTCTCTGACTACTAGAGCACTGCATTCCATGTTCTCCTTGTTCCACCTCATTTCTAAAGAGTGGAACAATCTCCTTTGTGTTGCTCTTGCTTTGCTGAAGGTTGATATGAAGCCACATCCTTTCAAACTGTTACGTTTATATAATAAAAATACGTAGAAATAGGAACACAAACTCCTGCTCCAGGCTGTATTTTTGGATCTGTGGAATATATTGAACATCAACCATGTATGTTCCATTTAACTATCACCTTAATTTAATTTCACTTAAGCAAAGGAGGTGACAGCATTAATCTTCCATATTGATTAACCAGACAGAAAACACTTATTCACCTGAGAGTAAGGTGACAGATTTATACCCAGAGAATGAGTACTGATGTGTTTAATTTGCCTCCAAATTGAACTGATAAGGTGCAGATTACATAGACCGAAACTGGAAGTTATTTCTCACGTAGAAGTCATTCTTGCTCAGACCAACAACAAAGACTTGAGACAACTGATAGTTAAGTGGATTTTAAACTATTAGATTTCTTTTGAGTCTAGGCTATTATTCTCTCATTATGTATCACATCTTCCTCGAAGAGGAGCAGTCATCTCCAGGGATAAATGTGTACCTCTACAATGAAACTTTTAACCCCCTGATTATGGAATTAAAAAGAGCACCACCTGATATAGTTTCAACAAACAATTTGCAGAATGGTTTCCCTTCTCCCCATAATACAAAAAGTCTCCTATAACATGCAAATTAGCAAATGCAATTGAAACAATAAAATAGTCTTTGAAATCAAAAGAGAGCAAGAATTATAATCCTTAACTGATCCATTATCACTCTTTCCCTTCTGTTTAAGCCTCTTTGCTGCAATAATCAAATCTGCAGTTAGTCACTTGATAAACACACATCGTAGATTAATTCCATTATTTTCCTGCAGGCTCTAGAAGTACCTTTTGACCATGATACAGCTTGTCCAGTGATTGACAAGGGTTCTGATTGCTCCTTTCACAGCTTTTTTGCATCTTAAGGGCTGAATTGCTGGAGGCACAAGCTATGCAGAGAGAAAATCAAGCCTTATCAGTGCTGCCCAAATTCTTGTTTAGGTTTTTCCTCTTGAGCTTCTGCCTGCCTTTACTGATTTAATTAATGCCTCCATGTCCCCAGGTTACATACCTGCTGACTTTAAATCTGTTGCCATTTATCCTTTATTAAAGTAACATTCTATGCCGGATGATTTGGCTGACAGCTATAGAACTACTGCCAAACTCCCATTCCCATCAGAGATCCTTGGAAACAAGGACATTAGATTTTTATTTTTAATGAAAAGGGATAAAATTTATCTTAATAGTTGAAATATCCTGAAGCTCTTTAGAAGGTAATTAACTTAGATTTCATTGACTCGGACATTGTTATTTCTCCATTCATGTCAGGGTTTGCTTTGGAAAAGCAACTCTTCTAAAAGAGCCACTTGACTCTGTTTGTGCTTGAAATTACGGAAGGTATCCAGTGGAACTGCCAATACCTTTAGCCTTTAAACTTGTTTCTCTTGCTCTGCCTACCTTACTTTGAAGCTTAAATTCACATTGCTTTTCAAACACTGTCCAGGGGCTGACCATCTGTCAGAGCAGAAGGGGACCTGCAGCAAAATGAAGGGGAAATCATTACAAGCCCTGTGAGTTTCCTGACATTGGGGAAGATCCATTTTGCAGCCTGATTTGTGAAAGATCACGTTTCCTTCTGAATTTAAAAAAAAAAATCTTTTAGCCATTATTTATTATTTTAAAACAGTGATGTATAATATTTCTCATTAGTCTCCCTGTAACTCAATAAGATTAATGTCTATTTCCTCTACACAGTTGTCTGCTCTGCTTCGACTGGAATGGGCTTTTTAGTCTTTGTCAAGTCATAGGTTAGATTTTCAAAGAGAAATGGACCTCTGCATAATAGATTTAAAGCTATTGATGAGACTTGCTCCTCTTGATTAACTCTTCACAAGACTGCAGGAGCAGCCCATGGGCCCTTAGATGTCTGCAAACCATGAGGAAAAGTTCTAGACTAAGTTTCTCCAGGAGTAGCTTAGGAGACAGTAGGAGGCTCAGGAGAGTGATAACAGATCAGTTGAGGATTATACTTCTTACTCTTTTAATTTCAAAGACCATTTTATTGTTTCATTTGCATTTGCTAATTTGCATGCTATGGGAGACTTTTTGTCCCTGGCTGTCTCCATTTCTCTGGGGTTTTTTTTCAGCATTTCTATACTATTGTTTCTTTACTCTTCTTTCTGTAATCTTAAGCTTTAATTAAATTATCCGACAAAATGCACAAATTTTCATTTACTGAATGTTAAATGTTAGGATAACACATGAATAAATGGATGTAAAAGTGCCATAAAGAACAGTTAATCTTGTGTTCACAACTTCATTTTAGCCTAAATCTAACTGATCGTTCAAAATACTCAGAGAGCACCAAATGAAATTAGCAGGAGGTAGATGCAAAGGAGCTTAGTCTTCATACAATACGAAATGGTGAGAATGTCTGTCTGCAGGTGCTGAAGGTCCTAAAACTTTACATGTGTAAAAAATGACTGGGAAATAGAACGAAAGAAAAATAATCCAGTGGGGATCTTTAAAGAGGGGAGATGCCATACCTGACTCAGAAGAGCCTGAACTGCAAACTGCTGGAAGCTAGGAGAGTAAAAGTTCATTTCACTTGTTCTTGTTCTGTTCTCAGACATACTCCTACTTCTGAGATTTCTACCCATTGTGACAGAGGAGGTTCAGGGTGATCCTGTATTATTCTTATTTTCGTATTTAAGTACTTTTTCCCCTTGACCCTGTCTTTCTGTTGGACTGCTTCAGGATTATCTCCTTGGTTAAACATTTGCTATCTATAATGCTTTAATAATAGGTTTTATTCTGGATGTATTCATTGAAACATTACTACTCTAGATGGCACAGGTGTTTCTGTTGAAATTTCTATGCCTGATTTGATTTAATCTTTTTAACAATGTTTGTCCAAGATTTAACATTTGAGTGAATAAAATTAAAATGAACCTCAGCATTTGAAAACTAAGTTTGGGAATCCCATCTGCTATAAAATTTGTTTTAAACACAGCAAGTTTTGAAAGCATTGAAATGCCAAAATTATGACTACTCCGTAAGATTGGCGTCAATTCCTTCCTTTTCTTTTACTGGTCTTAGATGTTTTTAAGCTCTAATTGTAGTTGTATTTATACTTTTGGAAGATGACATTATGCAAATAATCTTCTGTGATCAAAATTGTAAGATGTAGAGTCTGAAATACACTGAATAATTCCTGCAAATATTGATGTAAAAAGTCTTTGGCTTCCTTTTCTGCCACTATATTTGAGCACATTGTGAAACAGGTTCTCAGAATCTTCTAAATAACTATTTTTGTCATTGCAGAAGGGGGTTTGAATAATACTAAATGTCACCTCAGCTGACATCTATCAGTGTGAGTGGATCTAGATTGTCATACAAATAAACAGAGAGATAACTACAACTGGAGTTAATAGAGTGAAAAACCATAATCCTAAGTTGAGCACAATATATACTGTACTGTAAATGAAAGCTTTTAGAATTCTTTGATTATTAAAAGGGTGGAAAGAAGGCTAAATGGGTGTGAGCTGCTTTACTTTGCTTCCATTTGGAAGAATACAAATGGTGCTTTTTTTGTGGTTTGATATCATTGATAGTGGTTTTGCTTCACCTGTTCTGGGCTGCTCTGTTGTGTTGCCGTGTCGACCCTCCCATTGTCTCTATACTGGGTGCTGGAGCAGAGGTTCCATCCTCACTCCAAGCTGCCTCAGGCCAGATTTCTGTGTCAGGATTTCAGGACAGTGTCTGTCCTGCTTGCTGCCTGCCTTGCCAGTGTGGTGGATAAGGTCCCAGTATGACACAGGGATGGAGTTCAGGTGGATCACACCACCCATTGGTATTCTGCATTTTCAGCAGCTGATTTCTCAAAGGGTGTAGGCCTGATCCTCCTTCTCTGGTTTTGTCACCAGGGAGTTACACATTGACTGTTGCTGCTCACTTGGGTTTGCTCCAAGTCATGGCAACACACTGACAATGGCAGATTAAATTGCCTTCTGTTCCTCGCTACAATTTTCAATTAATAATCAACACGCTGAAGATGTGGCAGGCCTGGTTGATGCCTCTTAGCACCAGCGACCTGGGTATTAGATTTCCCTTGGCACGAAGGGATATGGATTTGTGAGGGTTCTGCAATCATTTATCTTCCTAAAAATCACCAGTTTTTCTGATACAGTTTGAAGCAATTTCAAGAATCTATTTAGAAGAGGCTTAGGGTTCCACTGGCAACAACACTGAGTGTCAAGGCTAAGGCATGTTGGCAGAATGGAATGGTGAAACCCTTTTCTCCCTGCATTGTGCTTCACTCTGGCTGCTGTTATAAATCTGTTGGTTTAATAATCACTCGTATTCATACACGGAATAAAAGGAAGTGCATCTGACTTCATCATTTTAATTTAGGGGTTTTTTTGTTTCTGGCTTCAGATGCTTCTTTTATCTTCACTTAGTCTCTTCATTTATATTCAGAGAAACCTCATTCAAATCCAGCAAGCAATTACACTGTGGTGTAACCATGAATAATATTGCTGTTTACGCACACTTAAGATAGCCCATTCCTTGACAGGCAATGATATTGTTTAGATTGATACTGCCTGGGTTTTTTTTTTAAATTGTCTGATTTGCTATCCATCTCTTTAGACATTTATGAAATATCTCTCTTCATTGCAACTTTCCATTAAAGCTGAAGATCATGTTTTATCCACTTGTATTCTGCTACTGCTCACAAATCTGGAGGTGCACACCAGGGGCACAAAGTCACTTAAGAAAACTGAAGTATGGAGAGGAAATCACGAAGAGCTCATCTATAGATAAAGTGTGGAAGTGAAAATGTTACTAAAGGCAACATTTCACCATTTTAAAATACAGAACTAATATTTGAATCAAGAGGAATCTCATGTCTAAAAGCTCACAAGCTTCAGATGGCTCTAAGTGATTCTTACAGGACTGTTAAACAAGCTGTTTACCTTTAATATGCATTACAGAGATAAAACAAACAAATTTATTTTTGGTTTTTACGACCTGAGTGAACATGATTTCATGACTTTCACTTGAGGGAGCTCCCTTCAGCAGTGGACTACAGGTTTTCTTTCAGTTCAATAGCCAAAAAGGAATTTTAGAAAAATCTCACACTAAAATGGAAGTCCTTTCCTTACATATTTTTTAGCAAGTAACCTTGCTAAACCTATGCAGCAAATTTACAGAAAATGAAGAGACTAATTATTGCTGTAATTTTCCCCAGTAAAGATGTGCACTTCCAATCTGAAAATAGGTTTTTAAAATTAAGTTGCCACTACAAAAAATTCATACAAATTGAAAAATTATGCAGGAACAGGAACCATTTATTAACAAATTACAAAAGTCTATGAAGATCTATTAAGGGATCCCAAGTCTATGATGATCTATTAAGGGATCCCTTAAGTTGCTCAGACCTTTCAGAACCTACCACTTGCTATCAGTGACTGCTTTTGTTCCAAAAACTGGGATTAGCTATTGCTAGATTTTGAAAAAAGGCTCTTCACTTTGCTCTATTTTTACAGTCAGAGACTTGCTCTCCTTTTTTTGTTTGGTGTTTTTTGTTGTTGTTTTGTTTTACCTTTTCAGAATGCTCAAGGAATGACATTTTTTTTAAAAATTAGCAATAAGTCTGCAACTTTTACAATTTGGTAATGTCATTTGCTTAGAAGATAGAGTGCATTGGAAAAGGGAAATGATACACTAGAAATGGAGATAAATTCATCTGCAAGCTAGGATTTCCTGCCATATACTACTTTAGATTATAAATACATAGATTTATGTAAATTTATGTAAATAAAAAATAAAATTAATGCAACAACAGATAGTATGTTAGGCCACAGAATAAAAGATTTTAGCTAATTCTTATTGCGGAGGTTAGAACAGTTACTGCAACAGAAGAAACTTGTTACAGGAGTCAGTATTGGGCAGAACGACTCCAGCAGCAGCAGCTCAGCAGTTTGTGGCACTGGGCTGGATAATCCAGCACACTGATGTTATCCTCTGGATTTAAATAACTCCATGGCTGTTGGGAGGCAGAGCCCAGTGCCATAAGATGCTTAGAGCAGGTTTAGCTGTAAGCCCAGGGCCTCTGCCCCAGCTGTCAGGTGCCTGTCAGATATGCACAGAGCATCTCCAGTGCCTCGCTGGGCAGCAGCAGCCAGGGGTGAGCTCAGCCTGAGCAGGGCAGAAGGAGGTGCCTGGCAGGATTGCATTTGGGCATAATGCTGCCTTGGGTGGAATTGAATCCCTCTGAAGGGATCCTGCTGGTACCTGGGGTGAAGCATTTGACTAGTCTTTTCTAGAGTTTACAATGATTTTTAGAATGTTGATCCTATTTATACTTCCAGCAGTTTCTTTTTCTCTTCAAGAATCAAGCTCATGTATATAAGTTATTTAAATTATGATTGCCAGCATTATTCAACAAATATCACCATTTTCCCTGTGAAATAGCTGAATAATTGTTTGCCATTTGCATTTATAAATATTAAGTGACCTATTCTACAGTTTAATGAGATCAACAAGCTATCTCTACATTGCACACTGAATTGTAGGTGTGCTTTTTATATTTTCTATCTAATTTTGTTCAGCCAGGTCTAGAGTGTTTGCAGAGTATGGTTGTCTGTGGATGGTGATACTAGCACAAAATAAAACGATATGTGGCATTTATTTGGCACTGTCTGTCTAGGGAGAGGGATCCTCACCAGGACAAGTGAAAATAAAAATCTTGTTCAATGTTCCTCTTTCAACACACCTCACAACATTTACTGATCAAGACAATGATATAGGTTTACAAAACTGAAGACAATAATTCTCATACAAACAGCAACAGCAGGGCAAAACCGTAGCAAAACAAGTATTGAGAGCAGATAGAAAAAAAAGCCAAACCTTATATGAAATTCTACACTAGATCATAATTAGTGCTTTTTCAATGTACATTTGCAGTCACATCTGTAGTTTCTGTTATTTAGGCCAAAGTGTTTCACATTTTAAAGATAAAATACCTTGGAGGAAACAATTCATTCTGAGAAAGAGTAGTTTTTGTTTTAATTTTTTAGAAAAGTCTTTAAAGGATGAAAGGGATAAAATTAAAATAATCATTGCTACTGCTAATTTGAGTTTCCTAGAGTGGTCTTCATTTGCTAATGGTGAACTCACTGAGGAAAGAATTAATGTGCTTGGGGTTTTTCTGTTGCAAATGTGAGATGCTTGCAATTAAATTTTTAAACAGTTTTTCTACTTCATCAATAAAAGTGTGTACAGGCCTGCTTTGTAAGTATGACTTTGGGCTATGCTTTTTACATGCACATGTGTACTGTCGATATAAATTCAACTTGCATTTATTTTATAGTGCTTTTTCTCTGCAGTGGGTTAATGCCAATAACCTGGATTGTTGGAGTTTTCTGATAGGCAAAAGAAATCTCTTTTGTCAGTGTCACTGGCTTTTAGAAACACCTCTGTGCAGCCAAGAGTGTGATGTGGGCAGCAGCCCACTGCTCCAAACCAGGTCAAGAAATGGAATCCTTGCAGAATGAAGCCCCAGGGGTTCCCCCCAGAGCACATGGACAACTAACAAACACCATGGCAGTACTCTTAAATGTATTACTGACATTCACTGTTGTACCAGTGGTTACAAAGGTAATTTTAAAGAATTCACTCATATGCCTTCTGGTCTTGTCATAGGAAAGAGACCTTTTCATGCTGTCCTTTGTAGGGTGATGACAACTTGTCCTCAAATATAATTTAGAGTTGTTTTCAAATTACAGGCATAGCAGTGCATAACATTTCCTTTTCTGGTTTTTTTCCTAATACGTTTCCCTTATCCCTGGAATCTTTCTCAGAGGAGTCTTTGATGGAGTAGATGAGTCTATCCTCTGTGCTGACTAAAGAATGGGTGATTATACTCTAAGTTATTCAGTTACGCTTGGAATAGATCTTTAGTTAGTGGCATTTGGGTTTGGTAATTTCTGCATGCCAGAGCTATAGATTTTCATGGTTTTGACATGGTTGCAGTCTGACTAATTTATTCTCAAATCCTCCTCTTTCCATAATTTTCTTTTTTTTTTCCTGGGGAAGCCCACTGATTTAACTAATGAATCCAGTACTGATTTCTGAACAGCTGCTAATAATAAGAAAATTGTCTTGCTGGTTATTCTCAACTCTGCAGAATGAGCATGCAAGCAAGTTGTTGGGGGTTTTTTGTTGGTTTGGTTTTTGGTTTTTTGGGTTTTTTTTCCACTTTCCAGGACGTTTGGCTTGTTTTGAGAGCTCTCATGTAAAATCTCTTTTATCTGTAATTACAGAGCATTATGATTTCATCTTGGTACCAAGGGACAGCAAATGCCTGCAGGGAATAGTGAAAACCCATTTATTTATCTTAAGGCCAGCTTTTGGTCACAGTGACATCATTGCCTAAATTCTCAGTGAATTTATCTGTTTGGAGCTTTAACCCTGTGTGTGCTTCCCAGGACTGCCTTGAGTTGGTCTGTGAACTGTACTGGGAGCAGTTGAAAACATATTCCTTTCCTTACCTTTCTCTTTTAAGTAGTATGGGCTGGACTATTTGTCCCAGGAAACTGACAGTCAAGTGACAGGTTATTTTATACAAATAACTTATCTTTTTAACTGAACTAATTAACTTCTTAACTGAACTGATACCACAGAAAATGAACTGTTTCATCCTAAATGATGCAGGAAGTCCATTTCAGGCAAGGAAATGGAACCTGTTATTTTTGGAAGCCCCATCTTGCTTCTTGGTTCAAAGCCTGTCCTACCTCTCTTCTCTAGTCTTCTGCCCTTTCAAATGCTTTCATGGAATTCAGAGCCATGATTTATTGAGATTGCAGCTCTAAGCTGACTTGCTGAGGCAGGTTCTTTCCTTACCTCTGAGATCACGTCATCTGTGTGGGATGTTATATTGAAGAGCAGGATTCTGACCTTTTAAAAATTGTGGCTGGCTGCCAGGGAAGGACATGCAATGAAAGAGCTACTGTTAAATGTAAAAATGAAGTTGATATTGGTAATGTATAATGAGACAGTTGAAGTAGTTTGTGCCTCAGGATTCTTTGTTCCCAGACAGTCTGCAGTGTGTCTGAATATATGTGCTTTTAGCTGCTGTGTAAATCTGTCTAGGCAACATTATGCACTGATTTGCAATTGCAGTGTAACAACACTGAATTTGGGGGAAACAGCAGATACCTTTATGCTACTAATTACAGCTTTCATCT
The DNA here is from genome assembly GCF_008360975.1 of Lichenostomus cassidix. NCBI lineage: Eukaryota > Metazoa > Chordata > Aves > Passeriformes > Meliphagidae > Lichenostomus > Lichenostomus cassidix. The sequence continues at coordinate 9,292,663 of NC_139495.1, read as the reverse complement.
GCTGCTTGCTGATAAAAGAATGTGAGAAAAAACTCATTCCTAGGGGAGAAGACTTTGTGCCCCATCTTTGCAATGGGCCTTGAAGAGAAAATATTAGAGCTGTAATGGCCTTTGAATGGTCCATCTTTCTTCAAGAAGGGTTCAACAATATCTAATCATTCTTGACAGAATCAGTTCAGTGTTTCTTTAAAATCATTTAGCAATGGAAACTCCCCACAGCCTCTGTATATAATGCATTTCATTGCTTGTCAGTCCACACCATTCAAAAGGGTTTTCTTCTAACACTTGACTAAATTGTGTTTACACCAACAAGAGGTTTTTTCCTGTCTCTGGTGGTGTACATTATTTTCTTCTTTTCAGCAACTCTTTACATAGATATAATAATGTCATCTAAAACATGATTTCTTGTCAGTTGCTGACTACATTTTGTCTTCTTTAAAAAAAAATCCTGTGTTTTTTAAATATCAAGGGAGCAGTGTCAGCCTCAATGTTTATATATGTCACTCCTTACCTGCACTGCCAGTGGTATAAGCAGAGAAGCTGAAAACTCTTAGAATAACCCAGGCTAGAAGGGACCTTGAGAGGACATCTGGTTCAACCTTTCAAGGGAAAGGGAGCTTCGATGACATGAGCCTGTTCGCTCAGGTCTTGAAAAATCCAGTGATGGGAACTCTGCCACATCCCTGGAAAGGTGCTGCAGTGTTTAATTGTTCTGACTGTAAAAAGAAAAATAGTTTTTTGAGATGAAATCTCTCCCAGTGCAACTTGCACCCAGCTGCACCTTGTCTTCTCCACGTGGCTCCTTGTGAAAAGAGCATCCATCCCCTTTTAGTCACCCTTTAAAGTACTGGAATAATACAGAGAAGTTCTTCATGAGCCTTTCCTGTTCAGGGAAGGTTAGGATGAGACCTAACTCTTTCGATATTCTACACATGAAGGGTTTTATCCTCTTTTCAGTGACTCTATTGCAAAATATGTAATCTGTACATAACACCTCTCTTCAGTTATCTGCTCTGCAGCATAAACAACTGCAGTTTTTTCATTGTTTTCCTCACAGTTTGTTTTCTCTACACCTTTGCTTATTCATACTGATAGTTTAAGTAATAACTGATTATAATAACCGTACTGATTTTTTTTTTTTCTTCCCTGGTACTTTCCAATTGACTCTTGTATCTCTGGAATCATCCTGGCCAAGGCTTGGCACAATATTTTAGCTGAGGCTTTATTACATCTGAGCAGAGTAGGAAGACTACTGTAAGTGATTTTACTATTTGACCTTCTGAATTTGAGTCATAGGCAGCTATTACAGTGTTATAGTTTCAAGGCCTGTATTTTGCAGTTCTGCTGCATGAGCTGTTGTTCTTAAACGTGTTCGTCTGTGCTCTCATTCCTACCTTTCATACAGAATAACTGTGTGTGTATGATACTGTGCAGTTGTCCTCAGTGCTCCATACTGTTTAGTTCATACCTCTGTGGTATGTGGTGAACACATTTTGATTCCTATATTGTTTTCCTTTTCTTTAAGCTAACAGGAGTTACATGTAAATTTAATACTCTTCCTGACTGACTTAGACAATGAAACACAAATACATTTTGATAGTTTAAAGCAAACTTTTGAAGAATGTTGCTTGATTCCTCTTTGTGGTTTATGAGAAGCTTACTGATACCAGTGTTCTTCCATTATGGCCATATTTTACAGTAGGCTAATTTAACCCTTATTTTCTCTAATTTATTATTAGAATTACACAAGCCTGAATCAGAAATCTTGATAAAGCATATGATATCTACTGCTACTTGCCATCTTTTGGATTGGACACCTTACCATTAGAAATGAGCCATTGACTTTTAAGATGTCACTGGGTGAACTCAGGGCAGAAATCTGCACCTCTATCAGGATGCTCATGAGAAATATTCTCTGCTTACCAACAAAGCACCAGAAGTGCCTTCCCTGCTAACACTCCAGTAGGTCTTAAGTTTTGGATGAGAATCTCATGAAACAGCTTTTTGGCAATTCTTCTGTTGCTGAAAGAATGAGACAAAAAGAGATGAGCATAGAGCTCCTCTCTCTGTCACAGCTTCAAGCCTTACACACAGGAATATGCACAGAGGAATTAGGATTCTGGATGTACATGAATAGTCTCCCAAGGGAAACAGGCATGTCATGCAGCTTGAGAGATTGTACAGCTTGAAAATAGTAGAAAACATGATATGGAATCGTATGCTAGTAGATAAGATGCTTTTTATTCCCATCTGTGCTTCAGGGGTTGAATTGGCAGCAAATTCAAAAACCTTTACTAGGCAACAGAAAAGATCAAGAAATATAGTATATGCATAGCAGGGCTTTTGGCAGGACCAAGTGTGTGTCCTAAGTGGATAACAGAAGCAGGGGCTTAATGTAAAGCATGCACTTTCCAGATGTTTTGTGGTTTGTGTTTTTTTTTTTAAGATCTCAAGCTACGTCAATTTTGCAGAATCTTTCTGGACAATAGTTTTTTGACCTCTAGTTAAAATGCCTTTCTGCAAGAAAAGCCCCAACACTATTATTTTTCTGGCATCCATTATTGTGTAACATACGGATGTGTCCCTCTGCGGAGGTTGTGTTGTCTGTCTCAGCTGCTATTTCACATTGATAAAAATACTGGTTCTCTTCTCACTTGTATATATTAACAGCTTGGGTGTAAGTGAACATATATGCCACAGGTTCTGGAGACTTATGATCTCCAAGGGAGAAAAAATACCTCTGTTTATTATGGTGTCTCTCATGTGGTTCCCTTGTGCATCTGACAAAGGGAAAATTAGCAGATGGTGTAAAACTTCTCTGGTTATTAGCAGACAGCACTACCAAGTCTATATGTTTTTCCTAACTGCAGCCTAGTCACTTCTGAATTTTTTTAACCTTTCTCTTGATCTAGTGGATTTTTTGGGATAGTCTGGTTTTTCCTCTACTTTCTGTTTGATGACAGGAATATGCCCATTCTGACATTAACAAACCCAAAATCTACCTGCCAAACAGAATCAACCAGCCAAACTCCAGAGGCAGTGCAGAGGAAAAAGGAAGAAACATTGTATCTTTGTAAAGTAATATCCTCTGTCTGCTAATACTAATGCAGGCTTTCTTCTGCTGGTGTTGGTAAGCTGCTCCTTGGGGAGTGTTCTGTGATGCTGACAGTGTTAACAGGAGCTGTTGCACACTGGGCTGTCTTCTCCATGTTTTTCCCTTTTTTGGTTTCTTCTTTTCTCATGTGTATATATATATGTATGGGATATATGGGATATAATACATATTCCTCTGATTGTCAGATAAGACAACAGAAAAGAGTTTTTGAGGCCATTGATTACTGTAATATTTTACATAGAATAGCTATGCAGTTTTGTAATTAATTTTTTTTCCTAAAGCTTGACCCTCAAAAGTCACTGCTGAAGAGTCAACAAATATAATAGAACATACTGGAAATCATTATTAGAAAGTCAACTTCATCTTTCCCTGAAGTTGATTAAATTCATTGGCTACACTTCAGCCTCTGTAGTATTCCTGTATGAGGGAGTATTATTTTACAGTGGCTGTGGCTGGAATATTATAGATATGGGGAATGGGATTTGAGCTGGCAAAACACTCAATATTTTCCCTTAATGGAAGTGTAGCATCCCCTCTCTTCTACCTGTTCACTCACAGTCCATAAAGACACAATATTTTTTAAAATATGTGAGTATTCTCTTCTTATTATGAAAAGAAACCTGTTTAAATGGGAGAATAGATTTTTATAGTGTATATAGGAGCTTTGAAAAAGTAAATTTTTATATGACTGACCTGTCAACAAAGTGCAACCCCAAGCATAACTGAACAGTGATTGTCAGTAGATTTGGGGGTGATAAGGGCATTTCCTGCTAATACTCTTTCAATACTGCTGCCTTTGGAGAATGTATTTTATTATTAAGTGATAATTTTGTTAGATATCATTGTACACAGTGAAGTAAAAGCCCGAGGTATACCAGTATTTGGTGTGATGCTGATTTTGTGTAGAAACATGAACATCTTAGTTGGTAAGCAGCTAATTATTAACTAAAATCAATGATGCTAAAGAGTGTAAGACAGGGGTTTGAAGAAGGTAGGCAGAAATTCCTGAGCAAGTTGGATCTGGGCCTCAAAATTCAATGTCTTTTGCTGCTGTTTGTAGAAAGTGATAAGATTTATATCTGCACTTTGGCCTTATGCAGACTTCAGTGTCCTAAGGGCTGGAGTAGCTTTCTTTCCCAAGGACTTTGTATGTGCACATTGAAGCCAAGCAGCAGCCTGAGAGTGGAGCTTTCCCTGCTCATTATGAGCTGTGTCAAAGGTACGAGATATCCAGGGAGATGAGATGTTGGCAGGATAACTGGTTTGCTACAAGGCAATGTTGCAGCCATTATTTTGCTGAACTGCAGTCTCAGCTGTGACTCAGTCTAGAAGATCAGCACAGTCCTGTGGTGTATCTGCTGCATTTCCTTTTCTGTGCCATTTAGCTGGTGTCAGGTTGAGAAAAAATCACTTGTAGTGGAGTCTAAAGGTTCTGCATATCAAAGAGTGAATATGTGTTGTCTGTGGGTTTGTTTTTGCACACGCTGACAATCCTGCCACTAACCCAGCAGTGCAGGCTCAGGGCCTTTGCTGTCACAGTCATGCTGTACAGTGTTGTGCCACTTGCTGTGTTCAACAGGCACCTTTGTTATAGCACTCTCAGCATCGTGCTTTTTAGATTCATCTCTTAGAACACACAAAAGACAAAACCACAAAAACAAACTCATAAACCACTGTTAGTAAAAACCAGAACACTTTGCTCTGCATAGGCAGGCTCGTGCAGGGTCTTGTGCATCACAGCATACACGTGCTGTCTCTGCCTTAATGAATCCTGTGAAGTTGCTCTCCATCATCCTTAGTGTTATTCCCCAAGCAGTAATGGCAAAATACATTACAGCCCTAAAGGACACTTTTCATCCCTAAACTTCAGGCTGTCTCTTCTTTAGAATGTCACATTCTTTAGTATTTAATTTTCAAAAGCAGTAAAGTAAATTAGGGATATAGATCCCATCTTCAAAACTGAAATAAAGCCCCTAAAATGCAGTGAGGCATTTAGGTGGATTTTCCAAATCAGTGTTGCCCTTCAGTGGTGTTGCAAACACAAATGATTTAGGGAGTCAAGCTCCAAAGCTCAAGCAACTGATGCAAAATGCATCTGTGCATACAGGTGTCACAAAGGGGGTTGTTCCTTGAGACTGCCACACTGGTGTGCAAATGAGGGCCAAAGTGAGGAGCTGTGTGTGAGGGGGTGCTCAAGAAGGCTGCAGGAGTTGACTGGAGAGCATCAGTAGTGAAAACACCACACAGTTCTCCTGACCTCTTCAAAGGGGTGGTGGAAAGTAGCTGCCAACTTGCAAATCCAGTACTGATGCCACAGTGGTCCAGTTTACTTTTATGTCTTTCAACTGCATGGTTTTCTCACTCCTAGTATATGAAGGAATCAACAGGCTGCCTCTGTGCTCAGCAGCCAGTGTAGTCTCCTGCAGGACTTCTATGAGAAGTTCCTGCTGAATTGAAACACTGCCTTGAAAAGAGGAGGAAAAGCAGCCCCCCTTGAGCTCTCTCCTTACCCCTGTAAGGACAAAGCAAGCCCTTGCTTCTCTTCATCTGTGGCAGAGAAAAAAAGCACAGTTAATCATAGAATGGTTTGGGTTGGAAGGGGCCTTAAGGATCATCTAGTTCCAGCTCCCTATCCAAATTTTTGCAATGTTTCTGTCCCTTAAAGAAATAAGTAGCAGGTAAAGTGCTCTTTCCTCTGGGGATCAATTATTTCAAGGAATATGTTCACTACAACTGGCCTAAGTCTCTCTAATAATAGCTACTGTGATCAAAATGTGAGTGTAAGCCCAAATCCTAGAGAGTGAACTTCAGGTTAACAGCTGCATGCAGTAAAAACACAAATGTGCTTTGCTCAGGGAATGTCAGGGGCTCCACTGACACACCTGCTGATGGGGAGGGCTTGTTTCCTGATCAAATAATACTGCAACAACCACTGAAAGTCTTGTGGTTATTACTGTTTTTCAGTTCTTGTTTGTGGTTCAACCTCAGATTAAACAGCAGCAACACTGCCTGACATTCTCTCTTGATTTGAAATCATCACTTTTGATAACATATTGTTGTTCTCCCTGCCTTACTTATTTTGAGGGATGCACAGAAGGCTTGGTGTGCAGGTTCAGAGGATGAACTCTGCCAGCACAACATCAACCTCTATTAATGAGCAGCAATGGCTCTTACAGTGTAAATACAAGTGAAGCTGCCAAGTGAAGGCAGCTAGTGCTGACTGAAATAGACAAGGTGCAACTGTGTGTGGAGCAGTGTGAGTGTATTACAAAATGCATAGACAAAAATTGAATTCTAATTCTGAATTCTAGCTTTACAAAAAATAAAAACAAAGCAAAACAACACCAAAAACAAACAAAAAAAGTCTTTCACAAAACAATTGTTTTGGGATGAAAAATTGCCTTCCAATTCCCTACAGTGAGGTACAGAGCCTCTTCATGCATCCGTGAAGGACCTTAGTACAGCACTGCTTCATGCACTTAGGTACAAATAGCATCTTATTCTCTTCTGTTATGTGAAATGGGAGCAGCAGTAACAGATGGTGGTTCTGAACCTATCTCAGCCTCAGGTTAGTCTGAATCTATAGCTTCCCTTCCCTGAATGGGTCCCTAAGCTCTGAAGGTGAAAAATGAAATTTAAGGGAGAGCACCCTGCTCTTGAACAACATCATTATCTTGTTAGAAGAGTGGCTGTGGGATGAGTGAGAAGGGCCTATTCAGGAAGCATGGCCTGTTCAGGGTTGTTTATTTGGCAGATTCTGACATAGGAAGAATGCCCAGAACTAGGATCAGGCTGTCACAAAGGGTTGTTGCTGGGGACAAATATCTCTGTCCTGTGCTTTGCTAACATGATAAGGTCTGCAAGGCTGAATGAGGGGTGTCACACTCTTCATGGTGCATCTTTTGCAGAGGGTTTGCTGGATCCATCAGCTGCATTTGTATGACAGCAGCTTTTGTGCAGATATGGGTATAACCAGTACCCTAATTTGGTCCCAACTTTGATTAGAGCACCTGGATGGGGAGGAAAGGCCTAGTTTAACACTAATGGTACTGATTAAGTTGGCAGGTATGAGGACTCATCTGACTGGCATGCTGAGCAAAATTTGCGTCTGGAAATCTCTAAAGCATGAAGTATGCATTCCAAGATTGCTTTTACAGACACTTTTCAAAACAGAGCTGTATGACTTTCCCATTGGTAAAAATAACACTGTTCACTTTTTTGTAATGTGGTGCTCATCCTATGATCACATTTTCAGCAGTGGATGATATATGAGCTTATATAGTTTAATACAATAATGTTTCCTGTCATAACTGTTTTTAGCAAAATAAAATTATCTATGCCAAATAGAAAGATTATATAATTACAGTGAAGACTATATTTATCACTGGAAATCCTTCATGTATTCAAGTATAGAGACCAGGATTAAATAAAGTGCGCATGATTGTGTGCAAAAGGGATTTGTGGACTAGAGTTATTTATTTAGTACCCAAAATTCAATAACCATTTTATAAGAGCAGAGCAAAGCATGAATCTATTCCTAGATCTATTAAAATCTAAAGTTGTGAGTCGTGGAGACACCTTGTAGTGTGAAATCTCATGAGACCTGATCCTCTGTTTATATAAGCCATCACATCTGCAGTTTGTGTAAGCTGAGGATCATGCTCTAAAGATTAGTCATGAGAACAGATGTTTCCAGGGTAAAGGGCTCTAAACTAGAGGCATTTAGGCTTTTTAGACCCCGTAGCTCTGTATACAGAACATCATCCTTCCTTGACAGTGCACTTTTCTGTTTGTAGTCAGTGCATCTGTGTTAATATCAAAGAGCCTTATGAAAGAATTCTTATGGGAGCCCAGTGCAGTTCTTGCTTGTGGTGACAAAAGGGACAGACTGTCATAAGAGAAAAAAACATGTAGAAACACAAAATCACGTTCAAGGGTTTGTTTTTTTGTTGGTTTTTTTTTTGGAGGTTTTCTTTTTCATGTACCTGAAAGAACAAAAGCCTGTGCAGAGACAGTTCTACTAGCAAAGCAGTTGTGCCCTTTGCCATCTGTGATTCCAGTCAGGGATTTGCTGCTAGAAGCAGCATGTGCATGGATGGGCTGGTGGTGGAGCTGTACCAGCAAGTTGTGTCTACTGTCGGTTAGGCTTGTGTTCTGCTGGGCTCCCCAGGTTTCACTCTGGGTCTCAGGGCCGTCCAGAATTTTCCTGGCACTGCCCACACTCTGTATGTCTCTCCTGAGCCCTCTGGCAGAATGGACTTGTTTCTGTGGTTGTACAGAAGGGAGGCAGGGAAATGCTTCTGTAACTAAAAATGGGGCTTTTATGAACTATTTCCTGGCACTCATAGCGGTGTATATTGAAAATGAGATTCTTCTATTGTTTAAAAAGACTAACTCAGGAGGCTTTTGAATTGTGCTTTCCCTTTGATAATGTGTCATGGCTTCCTTAGGCTCATAAACTGTCTAAAGAATTTGCACCAGGTCATGCACAATGTGAATTCTGAAGCTGGGTATCCTGACTCCCTGTTTCTTCTTCTTCAATTTATTCACTATCATTTCAGCAAAGAGAAGCTACCCAAACCCTCTACCAAGATTCTGTCAGGTTTATGAGCCATCAGCACTACTAAAAGCCTGTAAGGACTTTCTGTTCCAGCAGACTTGGTACACAGATGTTGTGTACAGGATCTTCTGTAATGAACATATAAAATTTTTGAAGCAATATACATCAGCGTTTCATTTGCTGTCTCTGGGTAGTTGCAACCCTTAGACGTGGCTGAAGGTTATTGCAAACATCCCATGCATTCATGAGGATCAGGCTCTGCCCTTGGTCATGTTTTGGGGGTTGTTGTTCCTCAAAACATTAATTAACTGACCAAGTGGCACAAAGTATGTGGTACCTGAAGGCTTACAGGGCACATGAAGCTTTGCAAGGCTGGCAATCCTTGTGTATCTTGTGGCACATTCCATGTAACAGGCAGTCACAGAATCACACTATGGTTAGGCCTGGAAGGGACCTCAAACATCTTCCAGCTCCTACGTAATACACAGAACATGCAGTTGCTTTCCAAAGAACATTTTGTTCTGGTGGAGGCAAACCATCGCTTGTGCTCATATGAACCCCACTGGCTGTAGTGAGATGCTCCAAAAGCTCAGTTAATACTCCAATGATACAAGTTTAGGAATGAGCCTGCAAGTTGGATTCACTTAGAATCAATTTTATTGCCAGGTAAGAAATTCATAGTAATATAGTGAATACATATGTTTACAAATAAACATTCTTAAAAAACAAACAAACATTTTATTGTAGGAAGTATTATTGGTATCATAAACTCTGTAGTTAACAAGTATTAACACGGGTTTACTTACAGAACATACAGTTACTAAAATATTTCCACATAAAATATGCTCAAGTTACACGAAACCTGTGTGAATTAGAGTGCAGCTGTAATGTGTATCTAAAGCATATGGATTAACAGCAACATTCCATAAAGGGTCAAATTAAGTCAGCCAGTTGTGAAGGCAATAAAGATTAAAGGAATAAAAGTAAGATAGTGGAGAGTCTGGGTTGTGTGCAAAGTAGTTGTCTTGTGGGCTTTGTCCACTTCTGATAGTCTTTAAACGTATGATCATAAAATTTAGCAGCACGCTTATGGAGAGATACCGGTGCTCTCAGGATGCAAATCAATCTTGGTATAGCTAAAAAAATGGTATCTCCATTTAACCAGATTTCAAAATCTTAGCCCTTGCATCCTTGACTAAGCAGAAGCACTGACAGTCAGTTGAGTACAGTAAGAAATGCCACTTCCAATTCTTCTTACAACATTAACAGTTCTTACTCCTCCCTAATCTCCTGAAGAATTGACAGCTGGTGAGATTGCAACTGTAGTAGGACAGCTAGCTGGGATTTAGCCAAGTGACTTGTGTGGGGAAAGGGCAGGAATTTACCAAAAGACTGAATGCATTGCCTGCCATCCCATCCCAACTCTGTCTCTTTGTGGATGTGCCAAAGCCTCTACAGGCCCAGGACTGTGAGCTTGCTACCAGTGCCCAGTTCAAGAGTGGTTTTATTTGTACAAACAAGGCATCCTGCTCGTCAGAACCACAGTCAAGACCACGAGTCCAATTGTTTGTTTAGTTTAACCCCAGCTCTCTGATGCTTGAGGCTGGACCAGCCTCTTCCACCACACAGCCCACCAAGAGGGAACGTCACTAGAGAAAGCCAAACGATAGAGACGATATACCAGATAACATTGAGCTGAACTACAGAGAACTACCATGGCTAAAAGCAAATACAAAATGAGAGACTAGAGGGGAAAAGTTGAAATTGGGAAAATGAAGGGGTTTTAGAACTAAATAGTCTTGACTGTGCAACCACTGCATGGAGATGTAGTCCAGTTTCCCTTCAGAACAAACACAGGAGGCTGAGCAGGGCAGAACCCTTGTCATCCTTAGCAAAACATGAGGAAATAGCTTAAAGGAACAGAGGGGTCACTTTGAAGAACAAGACTGTCATTGAACAATAGTAATACAGTAAAGGCACCACCCACGCTTAATTTCAGTCTGAAGCAGTTGAAGATAGGCAAAACATTTAGGTGAAGAAAAGATCCTGACAGTCTGCAAAGTGAAAATTGTTACCATCTGCCTGAAAACAGGAGGACTGAGAGGGAATATTCTGATGCCCTTTTCCCCCCAGCAGCTTTCTGTGTTATGAGATATGTCTCTTCTTATTTTGGAGGTTCCCAAAAATTTCAAATCAAACGAAGTAAACTGAAATGAAATCTTCTGCTGTTATCATCTTCCAGAATTCTCTACCAGCCAGAAAGGTCCCATATGCTCTTAATCATAACAGTCTTCATAAGTTCCTTTTGAAAGTGTCTTTGTCCCTTATTGTATATATATTTTTTTGCGTTCTCTATATGATGGTGTGAAAGTACAATAATAGATTTTAGGGATTGTACCAAGATATTTGCTTTCGGTTTTTCACAGGTCTAGTGATTATTAGTAGGTTTTATACAAAATTCCTTTCTGAAATAATATATTACAGTATATTGTTCTCTCTCTTCCTCTGTCTCAAGGCAGGAACATAGTGTAAATGTTTAAGCAGACATAAAGTTTCTCTAGATTGTGCTACTTCTCATCATGGATTTTAGTTTCAAGTAAAAAAATTTAGTCACAAGGGTTTGTGTTCCATTGTGAAATACAAATGGAGTTTATAATTCAACCTTCAGTGTGTATTGCTGAATGGTATTAACCCACTCTTCGGCCTACAGCTGGCTGGATACCAAGTCTCCAGGTGGAAGTTCCTTCCTTCTGTTTCCTTTTTTTTTGTTTTGTTTTTTTATTTCATACTTTTAATTTAAATTTTTTTTTTGCCTTTCGGTTGAGTGTTTGTGTCGTGTGTATATTTGCGTGTGGTTTTTAAAGGATTTCATTAGAAAAAAAAAGAGAAAGAAAAGAAACTCAAACAGTTACTTCTGTCTTGCTGTTGGTTATGAAGTATGGCTGTGGGCCCAAGTAGTGCTGGCTGCGGGTGGTCAGCGGGTCACTTAGCGTCGGGTCTCCCATGCCGTGCTTGCCCTTGTTTGTGAACGCTTGCCGCCGCAGGGACGGGTCGTTGGGATCCCAGGTCTTGTAGTGGGAGTTGTAGCCCAGGGGGTGTGTGTGGATCTTGCCCATGCGGGACTTGCCGTTCTGCCGGGTGAGCCCGCTGTCGATGGTGTAAGCCCTCTCGTCGTCCAGCCGCACCGGGTGCAGCGGCAGGCTGCCCTTGGCCGCCAGCTCGGCCAGGTGTCGGCGCTTGCTGTAGAAGTCATCGTTGACTTTGTCAGCTGGTCGGGGTTAGAAGGGGGAGGGGACAAAAAGAGTCAGTCGGACATAAGGAAAATGGTGAACATTTACAGTAGGTCATGCACAGACCAGCACAGTCACAGGCACATCCTTAGGAGAAATCCATGCCACATCCCAGCCTTTATTTTCTCACAGGAGCAGAGTTTTGGATGCCATTGCATTAGGCTTTCATACATGCAGACAAAAACCTGTTGCCCTTTGATAAAAGACTGTCCCTGCCCCAAATCACTCAGGTTGAGCTGACATTTACATTATGGGGAGAGGTCCTATGAACCTCACTGCTGTTTATCTCACATAGCATTCAAGAAGTCTACAGAAGTACACAGGCTTTCTTGGGAATACTGCAGCATCTTGAGTTGCATTGCTGAATGAGAGCACATTCCTTTAAATGCAAAGTGATATGTGGGTGTTTAACCCAGCCAGTTGCAGGGTCTGGTGGTGTGTGATGAGGTAGACCTGGTTTTGTTCACTAATGCCTCAGCGCAATATTAAGAATGTGATCTGTTCTCCTAAATGGTTGGCAGTTCACTAATGCTTTATGGGGCTGAAAATACTTTGGGCTGTTGAAGGTTGGGTATTTACACTGTGATTTCACAGACCATGAAAATCCTAAATTCCAGGTTCTGACATCATTTTCTGGGGTCAGTGCCACTAAGAAATACAGCAACAGCCCTGCCAACAAATACTGCATTGCAGTTCTCAAATCAGGATTTTGCCCTCTGTGATCTCCTAGGCAAGTGTCTCCCAGTGCACTCTTTTGCTCAAGTTTGATTGTTGTTGCTGCTGGCATTCATTTGGCCTTGCTTGAAAGGATGAACCATGCTTGGGAGGCTGAAGGCATTCTGCAGCCATCCAGCAACTCATTTCAATTTTGAGACTGAGTTTCAATGGTTTAAGGGAAGCTTAACTAAATTTCATTTTTCAAGATTTTCCTTTTATGTAAAGAGTGTTTATTTTCCCCTTTCAAAAATCTTGATGTTCATTTAAGATAGTGCCAAATACGTAGATCAACTGGCACTGTGTTAATCAGTAGTGGTGTGCTTTGAATATATGATTGTGTCAGCTTGGATTTGACTTCTGCTGTGCCCTGGCTGGATCCATCCGTTTCCCTTGAAGCCATGCCATGGAAGGCTTCTCTGCAGAAGTCTGGTCCATGGAGCTGTCTGTACTGCTCAGCTCCTCTCGCCTTCCTGAGGTTTTTAATTCCCTGCTCTGTTTTTTGTGTAGCTTCCCTCTTTTGCTCTCGCCCAAGTATTCCTAGGAGGCTTTTGTTGCACTTTGAATTTTCTCCCTGTCTCTAGTTCTGAACTGGATCTTTATGCAAGGCAGGGAAATTCCCAGGAGCACCATATTAATCTTCAAGATCAGGCTTCAGTTGTGCATTCCCCTTGTCCTGGCCCCTCAGCAGGGAGCAATATTACCAAAGGCAGTTGCTATTTATTATCTCATGACATTTTTTGTATAATGACTGTGCAACTGGACTCTGCTCTTAAATCCTTAATTTTGTCATTAAAGAGGTGTTTCCTCTTTAATGGACTGAAATTGCTCCTTTCTGTGCTGTCAGCTTGGGCTTTGTGTGTTTTTCCCATCTCCATCTGTTTCCTTTTTCAGTCATTGAGTGAATGGTTTTCTATAGCATACAGGTGCCTTCTGCTTGAAACAAATCACAGAATGCAGATAATGGCCTGGTCTAATTTCAGCCCAGGGTGTGCAGTTGCAATTGCTGATAGACCTGTCATGTGTTACAAAGTCTGTCAAGTTCTGCTTTGATTTTGGAGTGAGTTGCTTCATTTAGAGAGCTGTAATCTGAATAATCAAGAAGTTGTACCTATTTTTTCCTAAAAGAACTGTAGCCAGTTCTACATGTGGCTTGTCTTTTTAGTTTGTTAATATTCACTGAATGCCACAGGACCATTAAATACAAGTTGAATAAAAATGGGGTGGAAATGCACTTGCATTGCCATTATCTCATTAATCTATTATCAACAATTGAAAAATATGATTGCAGAAAAGGCACTGTGAATATTCACACAAGTATTCATTTTATCAATTTTGACATCAAAGGCACTACAGGCCAGCTGTTAGAGAAGCAAGTTTCTATGCTGTATGACTTAGACCTTGGCTACTTACGAAAAGTCACACTAGCTTATATAATTTAAATTCAGCACAGTTAATTATGTCCAGCTTTTAATACAGATACATTTGTATGCCTGTTTCACATTTAAATTAGTTTAATTTGCATACAGAAATTAAAAACTTGGCTAATCTAACATAAAAATAGAACAAATTTGTAAGTTTGTAGTTTTAATTTTATCGTAGTTATGCTGCAGCAATTTGTCTTCTGTAGCCAAGAAATCAGTTGCAAGGTAAATAATGGTTTCCCTTTCTAGAAATTGCAGCAGTGATGCAGCTATGTAAATAATGACCAAAAATTGCAGATATTTTTTTGCCTGGCTTTTCATGCCATTTTTCTCTTTGAGGCCACAAGCTAAAGCTACACCCTCGGTTTCTGTTGATTTTTTTCTCATTCGCACCTTTTCCCACTGCAATGGTCCTGGGTCTCTGAATTTTGTCAGACATTAGATATATTACTCAGATCTCCAATCACACCAAAGCTGATGTCCTACAGAAGAGTAAATTTTATTTCTGCTGTATATAAAGAGCACCTCACTGTTGAAACAGGGAGGAAGAAGTCAGCCTCACAAGGACTGTGCCTACGACAGGTCTGAAGTTGATTTTGCTCGTTTGTTATAATGTCAAATTTTCAACTCTTTGTTTCTGATGAAACACCACACAGAAAGTGAAATTATTAATTCTATAAATTTGGTTCTATTAAAGTTGCTTTAACTAATACAGTCCATAGTCCCTTTTAGGAACTTCTCAACTGTTCTCTGGAAACTGGGCTTGAAGAGAGCACACCAGGATTTGAACTGTAAATCCTCATCAGCAAAGCCAAGCAGAAAGCTGGCAAACAGCTGACGAGGGGCTGATGATGTGTGGTGTGTGGGAGAGCTGCGGTTTGTGTTTGTCCTGATCAAGGAACACTTTGCAGGTTTTGCCTGACAATTCTTTCCCTGTGCCCTGGAGCTCAGTGCTACCAGTGAGTGCCAACCCCTGCAGCAGATAGTTTAACCTCCTGAGGCTGCTTTCTTCCTGCTTGCACAGGCAGAGGTACCAGAAATAGGGGGAAGATACCATTGTAGCAAATATGAGCAAAATCAGCATTGATAAAACTGAATTGTTCAGTTGTTCAAGAGGGTTTTTGGCAACTCTTAAAGCAGTCCTTGTTCTCTCATGAAGGTTTTATAATAGCAGTGGGCTGTGCCTTGTATGAGTGACCTGATGCTACTACAGTGTAGAAACAGGGTTTTTTTCTTCTCATTTTCAAAGCAGAAAAGATTCAGAACAGTAATATTGAGCACGGTTTTGCAACAAATGTTTTACCAAGAAAAGTATATTAATAGTATCCTGAAGCCAACTACTTTAAAAATCAACTGTGAATCTGAGGGAGTTTGTTTTTCTTCTTAAGCAGACCCTATAAATGTTTTGTGGACTTTAAACATCGAAAGAGATATTTTGGAGTTAGAGGATGGATTTGTTATGTGACCTTAGGTACATGACTCAACTTCCCTCTGCCTTGGTTTCACCTGCTGTAAAATGAGCTGTTAGCACATTGGAGGAGGTAGTTGTGTTATAAAGTTGAATTGCTATTTGTAGAGTATTCTGAGATTTTGGATGAAAGGTGCTAGAGAAGTGCCTGTTGCATTGGCTTCTGTATACTGATCAGTAAAAATAGGATTTCAAGATATCATTGTTGTGTTTGCAAAAGGAGTAAAGAATTAGAATTGCAACATTGCCAAATAATAATAGCAGGGCTTTAATTCCGAGTGTTATTATTCGTGTTCCTTCTTCTTGGCAGCTAATTATAAAAATATTCTCAGTTCCAATATTTCTGTAAGTTTTTTACTTCTTTAAGGTAATACACCAACCAATTTAGTTACTGTTGTAGGGCCAGAATTTGTCAGTGAGCATATTTGAATATGGGCATTATTTGAGAGGTGGCCCTGAAACTATGCAATGCTGTTCTGTTCCCCAGGTGAAGTAGTCTTCAAGGTCACTGTGTAAGCACTTGTGGTGTAGAGTCATGTGGACATGCATTAGCATTGTGAATGCTTTCTTTTTCTTGTGAAATATTGCAGAGGTTTTAACTTTTCCTTATTGACAATGTTATCTCTGTGGGTCCATAACATGGCTCTGAATACTCACACCACTTCTTACAGCTGTGGAAGAATATGGAATCCTGAAAGACAATTCTGTCCTACTGGTTTTGTGAAAATGGGCAGCTAGGAATGGGGAGAAGCGCCTGAAGTGAGAGAAGAGAATCCACAAAGGAGTGAATCCTTATAAAAGCTCTAAAGACACAAAGAAACAGAAACCGAAAACTCAAATCCAGTTTTGTGTGAGCTTGCAGTCACAGTCAGATGATATAAAAATATGTAGGGACACTGGCTCACTCTAGATGTTTATAGAATTGTTTGTTATCGGAACATATTTTAAGAAGAACTTTGTGAAATGCAGAGCTTTATTCTAGCCAAAAAGACTATTTCAAATGAAGAGCTAGAGATGCAGAAAGCAAATGAGTGGAAAGTGCTGAGGACAGGATAGCAGTGGAATTGCTACAGTGGCACACCAGATAACACCTGAAATGAACCGAGTGCCTGGTTGTGGGTGTTTGCTCTGTGCAATATACAGCACTTTGGAACAAGGCTTTGCTTCTACAGCCACGAGTCTGCTAACACCACGGTGTTGTTACCTGAAGCTATGGGAAACTTATATTTCTCTAAGTAATGAAAGTGAAAACTCAAGGAAAGACAAAAGGGTAATGAATCCTGACTCAGAGATGACATGAGAATTTTGCCCAGGGAAATACTGGGCTGCTGCCTTCGGTGGTGCTGTTGATCTTGTCTGAATGTGTGATTGCTTATTCATTTGCCTTTCCAAGCTGGCATCTAAGACAATATGTTCAGAGGCTTCCAGGGAACAAACCAGCTCTGTGTGAGAGTTCTTGCAGCATTTCATCTGAAAATCAAAGAAGTATCATTTGTACACTAGTACAAGTTTATTCTTGGGTGAGGGGAAAAAGCTCACATGGACAGAGCTCATATTAGCTGCCCCTAGGTATGAATTGGATCCAATAAATTCACAGAAAAATTTGTTTCATACAGGAAAACAAATAACTAATGAGCTGTGTTTTGAATTACGGGCCTCAGCAACTGTCACAGACCATAGAAGAACTTGCTCTGCACAATATGAAGTGTGCTGGGAAGCAGACTGCATGGGGACGTTTCGGCTAGACAGGATTCTGTTGGCAGAATGGCGAATGGGCAGGATTTTGAGAGAGATCTGTCTGTGGCCAAGGGGAAGGAGTGTGCTTACTGCATGGGTGCTCATTGGCTATTCTCCTCTCACAGACACTGGAGTGGCTGTATACAAGTTGGGGCACTTTTAAAGCATACTAAATTCCAAGAAAGGGCAAAGGCCATTTGGAATAATTTTTGCAGCCCTCCTTCTTATTCTTGTATAGAGTTTTGAAAATTCAGAATTGAGCCTGTGGCCTGCATTGATTTCTGTCCTAAATATTTGTTTGTCTTCTAATACCATTTTGCCTTTTTTCAAGACATTCTGAAAATGAAGGCGGTTTTTTTGTCTTTGGATTCTTTCCCTTGGTTTTTATTTCCTATTGCTGACAGAGGTCAAGAAAAATACATAATGCATAGAGCCCTGTGTGAGTTTTGTAGAACCTACTTTTTGTGGCTCTGTGTTATTCCTCTCCTGGCCCCCTTTACCACTTCATCTATTTACTGATTTTTTTTTTTTACAGTTATCTGGAGAGAGAACAAGCACGAAAAGACAAACCACATCAACCTTTTTTTTCTCAGACATTGTTTGGAAAGAGCTTGTCCACCTCCAGACACAAGACTACATTTGTTTTCCCAGTGAAATAAAATTATTTCAAGATATGAGACATGAAAAGAGATAAAAATGCAGGCCCAAACATTTCTTCTCTTCTTTTGATTATTTTCATGACAGTTTATGAAAGGCTGAAGAGGCCAGAATATTTCTGGGTTCTGCGACACATTAGGAATGATTTAGGATAGGAATGGAATTAACTGAGTAAGTGAAGCCTCCAGTCTCAGCAATGCTCTCTTTTCTTTAACCCCCCAGCCAAGTTTGCTGCCTGGCTGGGAACACTGAGATAGATTTTGATGAACTCCTCAGGCATCAGACACGATGTGAGCTTCACCAGGAGCAGGGCTACCCTTCCCTGGGATACAAGAGTAGCCACATGTCTGGGAGCAGCAGCACCCCTTTGCTGACAATGTGCCACAAAGCACAGCAGCACTGCAAAGTCTGTGGTTTTTCTTTCTCTTTTTCCAAATGTTTATTTACTGTGTGAGTTTAGGCAGGTTTCTCCTTGGACATGTAAAACAGATTTTCCAGCTGGGCTTTGTATACTTGCCTGCATTGATTTACATAGTATTAAATTGCAATATTTATGATTCAATTTTGCGAAGTGCTGCAGTGATATTGTGATTTGGTTTTGATCAAAATACTCCAGACACACATTCTGCCTAACTTAGGCACCAGTGGCATACAGAATACTTGAATCCAACCAGTGTAAGAAAAACAAGACTTTTTCTGGCTAACCAAAATCAATAGGCTCTGTTAACCTGGAAACAAATGGTGGCTGGTTCATGGTAAATTTACATTAGAATTGTAAATGCTTTCAGGAAACCTGAAATCTGTTACATGCAGATAGACAAAGATCACACTACTTGGTTGAATCCTCAAGTGATTTAACATTTTAAATTCAAGCATCAACATGCTAAACTGCTGGTTCAGTATTGTGCAATGAATAATAAACTTAAGAAGGACATAAGAGTGCCAATTCTATTCGTGATCCAAGGGATGACATTGTAGGAGAAGTATAAGAGAATTATGTATTCAAAGCTGAATTTTCTTTGAAAATGCAGCCAGTGGCTGTCCTGTAACTATAAATCTGTTTTTCCTTTATTTTTTTCCTAAAGGCCTCTAAGCTTGTGGCTTTCATGGCATCTACAATGGCAAATAAGTATGAAAAATTCTACTGTGAAAAATTTATTTTCTTTTATCTCATTTAAGCATATTTATCAGTTTGAGTTTTACTGGAAACCTTATATATGGTATGAAAACTTGTCTTTGGAAATAGAAACTATCTAAGGAGTCATGCTGTCATGCTTAACTTCTGAATAAAGCATGACTGCAGCATAAACTGATTTAGGATAGGAGGGTTTGCCTTGCTTTCTAAAAATGCTGTCCAAAGCCAAAGAGGTTAACACTTAGGAGATTTGCTTAAAAGGCTTCTTCCACTTCTTCCTTCAGTAATCTTGCTTGCTTTTTCACTGGGTGGTTTTTAATGCTTCTCAGTATAAATCTGATTGTGTCAGAAGTTTGCAGCAATGCTTTCATACATCAACAACAATATGAAATTGTTTGTAACCTTTTTGGTTGGTGAGGATGTTGTTTGTTTCAGGGCAGAGGCTCCTCAGGACTGCAGCACTGCTTCCCCTGCCTTTGAAGGAGAACTGTGCAGTGCAAGGAGAGCTCTGCTTCTGCAGCCAGGGATTGCAGCAGCCTGCAGGGTGGGCTTTGCTCCTGGGGCTGCTCTGGCTGCACACTGAGGGCGTGTGGGGCATGGCAGACAAGAGCTCTGTGTTCTGCAGTGGGATTTAGCATCTAAAAATGCCTGTTTGGTTTTCCTTCAGGTGTCAATTTACCTTATCTAACATGGACTGAAAAAGCTCTGCTATTCCTGACCACATTTATCTGTAATAACTGTTCTTAGCATGAACTTAATTCAATTTTTTTTTTTCACACGTCGCTGTTGGCATTCTTCTGTGTGCTGAATTTTGGGTTCAGTTTTAATAGTTTTTATTATATTCTTTTGTTTATTTTAGTATACTGCTGGCTATAACTCTTACATATGTCTGTATCAGTTACAGATAAGCTGCAAATACCAGATGTGATGACATAGGAAGCTGCATGAGAACAGAGAACCCAATTAGGGTCTGAACATGTAATTACAATGTCGTTTTAGTGCTGAAATAAACTTGCATTTTCCTGCCCTTCAAGTGGCTTTGTACTAGATTTACATTATTATTTCTGAACTTGAAGAGAGGCCTAAAGACTTTTTGAATTGTACTGTTGAAATGAAAAAAAAGTCACAGTGATGTAATAGCCATCTTTTTCATAATTTATTTTCATATGATCTGTGTCTTATCTGCTATAATTTTAAGGAATTTTTAGTAATTGCTCTGGATTGAAGTTGATTTTTTTCCAAAATAATTGTGGCATAAGTTGTTCCTATTACAAAGTTATCTTTTTCTACTCCTTTTGCTAGGAGGAAAGAAATTTTTAAAAAGGAATTAATTTCATAGCTATACTTATACACATTGAGTTTTGTTTTTTTCTTTTCCTGTCTCCCTTTTTTAGACTCCAGGGCACTTGTGTTATTAAATTCCTGAGCATAGTTGCCAGGGGTTTCCAGACCAGAGCTGTGTGTCAGACTGAAAGGAGCTGATGTTCCCTGGCACTTCCCAAACTTGCCCTGTCAGAAGGAAATCAGCTTCTTCACGTTTTCCTGCAGATTGGGCCAAGTCCAAGGCAGAGGAGTGTTGCCTGGTCTGCACAGAGCCCTCACATGAGGCAGGAGCATCAGTGACTGACAGGCAGCCCAGGAAGAGCTGCAAATGCAGCTCTCTGCCATGAATAGTCAGCAGTGCACACACCAGACTCAGCCACAGAGCAGTGTGCAGCTCCTCTCTGCCCAGGAATTGCAATCATAACCATTGCTGGGGAAAATGAGCAGCAGCAGTGCTGAGCTGCAGCTCTGCCTCCTCCCCTGTGGCAGAGCCTGGCTGCTTTCCACAGCAGCACCTTCCATAGTCTAGAAAACTTTGCAAACTTTCCACTGCAAAAAAAAACACCTGAGGTACTTTATATTTTCCTTGGAATGAGACCAAAGGATATCTTTGTGGTGATTTTTTTTTTTTTAATGCTCTAGTATCATAGCTACTAAATATCAGATTTTTTTTTCAACTTCTCTTTTCCTCTTATCCTTCATCAAATAAGCTGTTAGGGAAGGACTTGCAAAAATTAACTGTGCATTATAAATCATGTTACTGCTCTTCCTCCCTCCATGCCTCAAGCCCTTTGTTATTATGGTATGAATGTGTAGGAATAAAGAAACGGCCTCTGTGACTTTCAGCTTGTGCAATTTCTTAAAAACACATTTACTACCTTTAGAACCCCCTTTGTAGAGCCAAAATATCAGACAGAAAATTGCTGCTGTTCATATGTTATTGTTAATAAGGGATTAATTCCTATCAGTTGTCTTTCTATCTTTGGTGTTCATGGGTAATCCTGAAGAACATCACACTGCTTTTGACATATCCATGTACAAAGCTGAAAAGTCTTAAAACAGGATATCACATGTTAAACACATGTATGAAACTCTCACTGAAAAATATTGCCATAAATAACCTACAAAGCTAATAGTCCAGAGAGAAAAATGGAGTATGTTCAGAGCAAGCAGTGCAATGTGTAGGCTCCATGGTGGAAAAGCCACACTTCAGGTTAAATCTGGATTTTAGCTGGGATCCTGCAACGCTGCTATTTATCTGCAACTACTCACAGTTGTTTCTGTATCTCTAAGATCAATCTCTACTCTTAAATAATTGATAAAAAAGTTTGCATTGTGGAATGAGAAGTATGTTTATATTGCAAAATAAGACAGTTACAGACAGGGATGTTTAAGGGCTGCAAGTGAAAATGCTCAGCTTTGTTAGACTTTGACATCGCGTGAGATGAGCCTTGTTCTCATTGGCTCACTTTTATTGCCTGAGCATAAAGTTTCACTCATGTCTTCACATCACTTAATGTGTAAAAAAATCTCATGCATAATTCATCAGCATTTCATAGAAATAGGTTGGAATAACCCATGCTTGATTTAGATTTACTTGTTGTCTTCCTGGGGCTGCCACTGATCTCGATATAGGGAAATAAACCTGGTTACTGTGAGCTCGTTACCTCTGAAAGCTGCATCTTCAAGGACAAAAGACAGCAAAAAACCCCCAAAGCCTTCATTCTCTAGCAGTCAGCTGGGTTCCTGGTACTCTTATTTTAGATCTGTCCATTGTGTCTCATAAAGAGGAGAAAATAATATTTTGTTTCATTTTGCCTCATTATCACATAATAAGGATTTTTAAAACCAATACATTTCCAGAGAACCAACCTGATTTTTAGTGGCAGGGTGTGAGTTCTCTGTGGTGGATAACTGATGGAATGTGGAGTGGTGTTTATAAACTTAACTTTTATGAATGATTGGTGAAGATTTGATTTTCACTATTTTAATGTGCTGATAGAAAAAATTGGCTGTTTCTCTGTAGCAGGAAGCATGGGTGCAAAGAATATCAACATCAAGAACAAGAATTAATGCACAAATTTAAATTTTCTATTTTAGAATGAAAAATAGGTTAAGATTTAACAAATTCTTATAAATATTCTTCAGTCACCATAAAGCCAGGTACTGGACCAAATTCAGAAAAAACAAATTCACTAGGTGTGAGTCCAACCCAGAAAACTACAAATCCCTAGATAAACCTAAACTAAATGGACCTCAAGGTCAGATTTTCTTTCTTTCCCAAGTTCAGTGTGTTGTTAAAGTCTTAGAAATGAGACAATATAAATAGCACTGTTTAAGAGCATCTTATTTTGGTTTTAAAACTGCTTCTTGTAAAAGAAGGGCTACTTGCAGTTTCCTTCCACCTGCCATGAGGTCACTTCTGCCGAGACCAACATATCCCCAAAGCTCTCACCTCTGTCTGCTAAAGGATGGAATAGGCAATGGCTGCTTTGAAATGTGATTACTTGGAGCAGAATTGCCCAACCTCAGAAAGAATATCCTCCCGTAGATTTTACAGTAAAAAAATCTGTTGTTTTCACACTAAAATGTTGTTTTTTAAAAGGCAAAAAAAGAATGTTAGCAAAGCAGATGATTTAGCTCAGGATGCTGAGGCTCTGCACAAACAACGTATTTATAATTAAAATAGGGTGCTTCACTGGAAGAAGAAATGAGTGTGCTGGATGATAAAACAGGAAAATATTTTGATCAAGACTCTCCAAGCATTTTTTGTTTACCTATGACAGTGTGCCTGTGGGTATCCAAAGCCAATTGGGTAAATAACAGAAAAAAAAAATAAATTATTTAGTGGAAGCAAGAAAAGGTCTTGTGATTTCATCTGCATGCACTGGGCAGGATGTGAAATTTGCCAGGTCTCATCAGAAGACGTAAGCGAAACAAGTGATGCTCCACTTGCTCTGGCTGGGGAATGGAGAGGCTGAGGGAGCAGTGCTGGCAGGGGGATTGGGAAAGCAAGGCTTGCTCTGAGTGCTGCCTGGTTTGCACTTGTGCCTGAAGAAGTAGTGAGGATTAAAATATGAAAGACTTCCTTAACAAATGAACACTCAAAAGCTTCAAATTCTCCAGCCACGCTGGGCTGAGTAAATAATAATAATACAAAGATACTGAGCTTTTATGTCACACTTCCTTCAGCCAGATCTGTAGCTCCAGTGTTGAATTGGGCACATCGCCTAGTCGAGCATTATTTATGACACAGCACATACCTCTGGATATATGAAATCATTATCTGAATCACCCTCTGGATATTAAAAGTGATGCATTAATCTGTGATTTCCTGTCAGTTTTTTGTGGTCTTAAATCCAGGGAGATACTCCCATGTCCCAGATTTTTTTTTTGATCCATCTTTGTGTAACTCCCTATGGAAGTGGTAGCTGAAAATTTCTTTAGTCTTTGAAAAGAAACCACACTTCCTTTTTAAGCCCTCCTAAGAAACGTGAATATTTACCTCTCAGTGTAGCAGTGTGGTCGGTACAGAAAAGTAAATTAATACAAACATATTGTGCCCAATAATTTTGTAGGTCTGCTTTTTCCAAAAGTGGACTGTATATACCCTGTGAATGCATGGGCAGGCATGTTGTGTGTTTCCATTTTTCCAATTACAGTATTTCTTTCCAGGCCAGAGCACAATGAACTACAGGGAATGGTAGAATCTCATGGTGAGATAGGAATCAGATTCTTGGGAGGTCGTTGTGAAGTCACTTCTATTCTCAACAGACAGATCTCATACCAGCACAAAGTTACAGTCATTTCTATGGAAATTGAAGGTCTGAGTCTCAGGAGAAGTAAGAAACAAATTTTCCATCAGACAGGAGGATGGTTCAAAGATAACAGCCCAGAGCTAACCTTAGGGTCATCTTCCCTTTGGATCCCTCTGTGTGCCCAGAGGACACAGAACAGGTCAGTTTTCTCCTGCCTCACCTTTCTGGGGGAGCTGTTGCCTGGTGCATTGGCACACTTGTGGCCACACTACTTTCTGCAGGAACCTAACCAGGAGATATTTATTCTCTGAGTATCATATTTGCAGAATCTCACTTTGCAGTTTTGCAACTGCAAGCAGAGCTGGATCACTGTCTAATGTTTCCTCTGGGATCAAAGAACTGTGCAGCTTCAAGAAGTGCTGGGAGCTGTAGACTCAGAGATGTGATGGTGGGTCTGCTGCCAATTATATCCTTCTAGCTTCACTATATCAAATCAATTAGATCTGATTTAATCCCACAGGAGACTAACAACTCCCAGCATCAGGGAAGGCTTTCTGGCTCTGTGTTTCAGGGAGGAATTCTGGCCTCTGTATTTTTATTTCTTTTTTTTTTTAACAGTGTCCTGTCAGTTCCTCAAATGTTTGTGTGTGTGTGTGTGAGAGAGAGAAGGGAAGAAGAAATGTTAGGAAAGAAATATAAAATCATGTTTTAACTGCAGAAATATTTGTATTCTCAGTTTTTACTTGTATGTCTGTGCACCTCTCCAGCAGCTGAATTATAATCTTCCCAGTCCTTCAGGGATTTAGAAGTTGGGTTTGGGGTATTTTGTGGTTTCTGCAGGAAGGTCTAAAAATATTTAGTGACTTTGTACTTCCTGAAATTCAGGAAAGCAATTAACTGTTAGTGAGGTGGGCTTGTAGAACAGTGTGACTAAATAAATAATACCTCAGGATAATGAGGCCAGTTTGAGCTCTAGGAAACTTAAGCAACAGGATGGACTACAACTCTTACAGCTTAGCAGAGTGGAATTTGAAGTTGGATTGTTCATGCTTTCCAAATAAATGTCCAGATGATGTGCATAAAAAATTGTGATGAGCTACCTTTGTATGTCCTGGGACTTGAATTTCATGAAGGTGTTCAGCTACAAGATCTCCATCCACTTGTAGCTTTAGGCATGCCAGTATTGCTTAAGTGAGCAATAACCATTTAAGCATGGAGTAAAAGCATGGTTGATGAACTGGAAATAAGAATAATTTATGCAGAAAAACCTCTTTCTGCACTTTTCACATAAATAATCAAATACTGCAAAAGCACTGAAGGAAACCAGGATCATGTTGTCTCAGGTGACCAAAACACTGAAATTTTTAAACATTGGGTGTTTATTGCCACACAACACTCAATGACCACTTCTGCTGGGACTGGCTTTGGAGCTCATTAACCCTTTTCCCTCAGATAGTCTCTCACATTCTGAGGTGGGAAAAATTTGGCACTACTGAAAAGAGATTCTGTGGCTTGAAAATGGAAAAATAATGGATGAACACAGCGTGCCTATCAGTAAGTCAGGTCAGTCAGCCAGGTAGGCTAGAGATGCTAGGAGGTAGATTTCTTATCTATTTGTTCAAGAAATGTGTGTTCTCTGTCTCATTTCAAAGTGGTCCTCTGCCTTCTGCTGATTATTCCCTGGTGAGTGTGTGCCAAGGTGGAAGGAGAGTAAAATTCTAGTGTAGTGAGGAAAACACTAAGCAGATCTCAACTCACTGGCACATTGCTGCACTCCAAGCACTCATCTGAGAACATAAGAGGCACAGAATGTCCTCCCATCATTCAGAGATGGAAATGCCAGCAGGCAGTAGGGGAAAAGGTGAATTTGGTCAACAGCCATGGTCAGTACTTAAGGAATTCTGGAGGCTGCAACAAATAATGCAATCCCTAACAAATGAGTTAGTCCTCTTCCATTGAATGTGTAAGGGTTTGGTTGTGCAGTTTGAGCTTGTTCAAGCAAAAATGTTTAATTTTTTAAATAAAATACATTCACAGTAGTCTTTTTGACTCTCCCCTGTTGTGCTGAATCAGACACTGTGCAAGGCACACGTTGCACTGCATCCATGCATGAATAGTCCAACTTCCAACCACTCTCTGCTAAGCTCTGTCACTTGGAGTCTGAGGTGTAGCTTTCAAATTGCTTCCTAGGCATCAGCTTGGTCTCACTACCATGGTATGGGTTATTCTTAGTAGCACTATGCAGATGAATAGCAAGGACACTGTTGTCTCTTGTTTTCACAAGCACTTGAATTTTTTCTGAATTTAATGGAGGACCTGAACATGATCAAAACAGAGATTACTGTGACTCGCTACTTTTCTGTAAACTGAATTTTCACTGCAGACAGTCACTGAGGAATGAGTAGCTCACTTCTAAAATTAGCCAAATTTTTAGGACATCTGCAGTTCAGAAGAAAGCAGCTGTGTAGAAATTAATTTAATACTGCCTCTGGTAAAGCTTCACTTTTTCAGTTATCTAAACTTCTTACCACTTATACCTCACCAGAATGTGGCCATAATAATGTACTGTAGCTACAGTTGCTACAAAGCACTAGAAATGCTTCTTCCTCCAATCCCTTATTAAAGAAAAGGGTTAAGCACAGTGGACTTCACCTGAACAATGGGATCATGCAGAGTAAGGGGCACTTAAATGAATACGATTTGCCTCAAATGCATAGAGAAATATAGAACACATCCCTTATTAAGTTTCTGTTGTGGCAAATGAATACAGCCTCAAGCCACTATCAGTGAATGCAAAAGGAAATGGGCTACACACACTCATTAACCTGCTGTGGGGATCTGTAACTACTCTGAATGTTAGCAGGCAAAAAATGCCTTTGCCCTGTGACATGAGGTCAGGGTGAAGTCAGTCTGTGTCTGGTTGTTCAAAAGATGCTGTCAGGTTACATTTGTATTGGTGGGCTTGATGTAGGGCAGCTCCTCGTCCCTGTCAGAGCTCTCCTAAAGCCAACATGAGCCCTGCAGTATGCAGTCTGGAGAGCTTGATGTCATCATGGTCACAGACCTAGGCCTGGCTGGCACCATGGAAAAACCTCTCAGTGACCTGGGGATGTACTCAAGGGGTGCTCTTGGGAGGAATCATGGCCTTGAGAGTCTGAAAATGGTTGAAAACTGGATGTATTTAGTTCTTGTTCCATAAGTCAAGACAGAAGGTGTGAATGTGTAACAGTTTCAAAACTGCTGTTGTTTTCTGCTGAGAAGTTTGGATCACAATGCAGCACTTTGGTACTTGTGAAAATTCACCTGTGTCTGAAACTTGGCTAATGTGGTCTGAGACCAGTTGGTCTGTGGGGGGAAAAAAAGAGAGAAGGGGTAGGAAGGGTAGGGGAAAAGCATGGGAAGATGGTGCAATCCTCCTGGAAGAACATGTCCCTGAAAGTTATGTTTAATTTAGTTTAAGATTCTTAGAGGCATTATACAACTTCTGGAGCTGAAGTGTGCAATCTTTCAAGGTTGATTTAACTGTATGGTTATAATCTAGCTGTTTTAAAAACTTGTACTCAGACACACAGGAAATATCTAAGTCCTAATTCAATAATTTTTTTAGAAAGGTACATTCAGTGGCTCTTGGGCAGATGAGAGAAGTTTCTCAGAGTGTTTCATCTCCCATTTTGTGATGCTTAAATACCTTTTAGCTTTGATGAATGGCTTGACCTAAATTGACATCAGGAAAAGAAGCTCAATATCAGTGCACAAATCTGTGATCATCCCCACATCATTACACAGTATCACCTTTAGAAGATGGAATTGTAAAGCTGCTTGGTATTCAAGATCCAGCAGAAAGCTATTAACCCTTGTTTTTATAAACAGATTTAAAAAGCCACTTGTAAGATACAAAACCAACAAGCTAAAGCAGAACTGAACTATTTGAGATGGGACTTTGATGTACATTTTGTTAGAGGTTTGGTACCCTGAAGTGCAGATAAAGGAATGTCAGTTTGTGCTGAATTTTTTTTCTGGCATGGTGAATACTAGACTCTTCTGTCAGAATGCTCTTAGCTGTTCTGCTGTTTTGCTAGATAAGTATCTCTGTTGGGAAATAGGGAGTGTGGCATTGTGGAATTACTCTAAATTTATGGGGAAATGATGTTAACATCCATGTGTGAAAGCTCAGCAAAGGTTAGTGGGAAGACTCCCCTAGTTCTTAATGTATTATTGTCTAGAAGGGGCTTTCTGTCATCACAGGGTGTTCAGCAGGTATTTACAGCCCCTGAAAACTATTATAAACTTAGACATTCAATATAAAAATCATTTTGAATTTCTTACTCACTCTTGTCCTTTTCCCTCCCCACAACTGTTTCTTCAAAGATGTTGCCTCATTTACATAAAATACTATTAATCAGTCACAAAAAATAGTTACCGCTGGGATCTTTATTAGGAGTTTTATCATGCACTAATTGTTTGAAATCATAAGATCTCAGAACATTCCTCCAGTGACCTACTAATGCACATCTTGCAAGAAATGTAAAAGCTCTTACTTTGGAAGTGTACAAGGGCCTTCTCTTTTTGGAAGTACTTAGCAGGTGTCTAAATCATAGGCTGATGTTTTTCTTTCTCATGTGTGCAGATAGCTATGGGAAATACACACCACAATGCATATGTAGCCAGATTATCAAATATCTTGAGTTGGAAGTGACCCACAGGGACTATCAAGTCCAACTCCCTGCTCCTCACTGGTTCAGGGCATAAAGAACTGGGGCTGAACACTGTGTGTGCAAAACAGGTGAAACTTGCTGAAAATGGTGTGCAGAGGGCACAGGGTGGTTTGTGTGCATGTGTGAGCTCCCATCATGTGATCACCACTTCTTGCAGGTAGTTTTCTCATCCCTTAACTGTAGTCCTCATTTAAATTTTCATTGCATTTCCAACTAACATTATATTCCACAAAAAATTCTACCATGGGATATTCTGCATGAAATTTAGTCATGAAATAGTCCAGATGCACAAGACCTTGTTTTCAACTTTGAGGCAGAATGTCAGCTGCCAGCAGCAAGTGCAGCATGCTGAGCTTGAGGAGGTCGTGCGTCGCGTCGCTTACTTACCGACTGCCTTTAGAGACGCGTACTTGTTCAGCTCTTTGCCTGGGGGCTGCTGCTCATATGGGTTTGTGATCTGTCCCAGGCTGGGATATGAATGTTGATGTGCCATCTGAGGAAGGAGGGGAGATGTTGGTATGACATTATTCATCTGTGGTGGATCTGTATTGAAGAAAATTGACAAGCATTAAGGAAAAAGTAAATTAAAGTTTTCACATCAGTGTTGAGTACAGATTAGACAGAATATGTCCTGAGATTTAATGCTGCAGAATAGTATTTAATACAAAGCGGGAGTTTGAGTACAGGAGACCTGTACTTCAAACAGTTAATGGCATTATTAAAAGCTGACAAGTGATTATAGCAACACACAGTAACTTTTGTCTAAAAAGATCTCTAAACTAAAAAATAGGTTTTCAAAACAATTGAACACCAACAATACTAAATTTGCTGCAGCATTAAGATACAAAGCAAAACATGGAGTTTGTTCCAAGTTAGACTGAATACAGGGCAGTACTGCTGTGCAGTGGAAGAGCCAGACTCATTTAAATTGGCTCAGGCTGCTGCATATACACAGTTACACTGCTTTTCAAACCAGAAGCAGCTTGGATACTTGCACAGCATTATGTGGTATTCTGTAGACAAGCATTGCAGTGCAAAATGTGGGGATTTTGCCTCATGACTATCATTAGGTGATTTCTCCAAAGCTCACACTTTGTCCTTACATTTTCTCCTCTTCCCTGACAGTGGGTATCACAATATCATACCATGGTCATGTTTTCTGTAGCAGACATACATAAAAATAGGAGCTAATTACTGCTTACAAACAGCTTTATGCCAGCAGCCAGCACTCACCCTATATCCTTTCTGAAATTGATTTGTTCCTTTACAGTAGAGAATACAGCCCATACACTTTCCTTTCCAAGATATAATTTATTTGTTGATTTAATGGTCAATTCCAGCCTCTAAAACATGTGGTCATAATTGTATGCTGCACTCAATTTGCAGACCTAAATTTCAACAGGTTCAACATGATCAGCATATCTTTGCTGAGTCTTTCTCTAGACTGTGTATTCTGAAATATTTGGAGCTGATTGGCAATTCTAGAACCATCTCATGGCTTCTGCAATCACAGGCAAGCACATTTTCCTCCTGCAGTGAGACCATGGTGCTGTCTTGGTGACAATACAGTAACTCCCACGGCATCAAGCACAGGGTAGAGATCATGTAGACAGAAAGCTGATCGGTGATGGGAAAGGTGGTTTATTGTGATGAATTGATTGGACAATCCTCCTAGTGCCCATAGGATCTGGCAGGAGCCAAATATCCCTGCACTTTGCCAGGATTTTAAGGGAATTGAGCCACCTGGCCTTCCACAGCTCATTAATAAGTAGGAGCTCTGAAGTCAGTTAACAGATGCTGGGAGAGCAAAGAAACCAAAAGTGTTTTTTAATTTTCTTCCCTGTTTCTCAGAGCAGGATCTCATGAAATCCTATACCTTTCCCATTCCACCTCTAGAGTACAGCCAAGGAAAGCCTTTTACTTGAATGGATTAAACCAATGAGTAGTTGACCACTCTTTCCAAACCATCCATATGTTCCAAATAGCTCTCTTCTCTGGCTGCACCTGTCAGTGCACTTTTGATCAGGAATGCCAGCACAGCTGTATTTTGGTAACGGGCAGCACTGAAGGTACCAGAATGGGGGAGAGCTTCACTGTAAGGAAGGTGACAACCTTTTACCCCTACAGTCATTAATTTTTTTTCTGAGTAGAGCTAAATCAGTACTTCATAGATGCTACTGTTATGAAGTTCCTTTGTGGCAATTCTTCAATCTGTTAAAACATCATGATTTCACTGTGGTGAAAGTTTTGTGAGCACCAGTATTGCTATGCTCACTGCTGAAATGACTTCCAGCCACGGAGACTTGTAAAAACAGTGTAAATAAGGTGTAGTTAACCAGGACTGGTTTTCTGTATGTGCTTCTTACTTAGACATATAAGATTTGTTCAGTCATCTCTTAAACACAGTGAAGAAAGTTACCCCAGGAGTGTACTGGGGAATATGAATTTGGTGAGCTGGGGCTTTGTCCAGGTGTTCAGTGACAGACTGTGTTGCTGGGTTTGCTCCCTTGAGTGTTAATAAAGACGTAAAGAAATATATTTTCAATTTCTAGATCATCTTTGACTTCTCTGCTTTCTTCTTAAAAGCCCAGAACTCTTCTGCATTATGAATTTCAAGTGAATTAAAGGTAGTCATTCCTATACTGCCACACTAACACAATGCCCCTCACTCACAGGCAGATGCTTACACAAGACTAAGTCATCACACAGAAGACACGGTTCTAATTAGTCATTCAACTGGCCATTAAGCAAAAGGCCTCCTCTGGCGAAGTGCATTTCACCATATTGAAGAATGATTCCTATTTATAAAGAGGGTCCCATTGGAATGAACTCCTAGGGCCTACAAGAGAAATCTCAGCTTGATATATACAACTGTCTAAATGTGAATCAAACTAAATTTTACCCTAACTGGCCATTACTGGTGAATGTTGCTTGTGTTCACAAGCTCACTAAACTGAGTGATCTGATTCCTTATCTTTGGGTTTCTATAAATAAGTGAGCAAATGGGATACTTGTGTCATTTTTTTCCCCACATGGTTAACATGATGATCACGATGGGTAAATTCACCTATATTTGGATGCCATTTAGGAAATATTCATAATTGAAGCAGCAATGGTGCAATGTAAATTCTGCAGCAGTCAGGGCAGTGGGCAATGTCAGTCTAACCACTGCAGCAACCCAGTAAGCTGTGAGCAACTGGGAGGTTTTGGGCAGCACTGCCCTGCCTTGGGGCAATCCACATTTATAACTAAAAAAAGGGATTGGCCTTGGCAGTGTCATCTTATACTTGACACTACTTCAGTCTCAGCAGCACTGAATAGGGATTCTCTCAGGAAAAAAGACATTTGTGTACAGCTACTTCACAAGATGTTCATGTGAACTTGGAGATTTTTAGTTTTTTCCTGAAATGGGAAAAAGTAGTAAATGTTACATTTCAGGCAAGAAATAATAGTTGGTTGGATTCTTCAAAATATTTTGTGATACAAGGGATTGGTTTCAATTGGAAGGAAGTTTGACCAGAAGAATCCCTACCAGCTTTACCAGTGACCCCTCATGGCATGTGAAATCCTTTATACTTATAAACCAGATATTTTGGGATTGGTATTTGCAAATAACTGCTTCACTGAATGGGGACAACTTTAACCCAGAAGCTGTGACTATGCTCATAGATGATTTTTGGCAATGTGACACTGGTATTGTCCATCACAGTATTCCATATAACCAGCTGCACTGTGCCACTGCCAATTGATGTATTTATTTTTAAAAACAGAGAGTATGAACATCACAAAAGCCAAAAAAACTGTTTGTGCCACAGCTTCTAGCATGAATAGTCAGACATGATTAGCAATGGCAATATTGTAAAAAACCTGCAATATTCCTAACCTATCTCATTTTTTGCTGAAGCGAGGGAATGCAATACCAGCCTGCTTCCTAACCTTCTGAGACTTTGAGGAGTTATTGTGGATGAAGTGTTTGTGGTTTGCTCTCTGTCTTCCTACTACCACTCCAAAAGGAAGAGTTTGAAATAGGCTGGAGCTCACCATGCACAGGCTAGAGGTCTGATGGGCAGAAAATGAGAGACAGGGAAAAAAGGAAAAATGAAAAAGCTCTTCTTATGCTGAAATGCTTTTGACTGTGATTCCTTTAAAACCTCTAGGTATAGAAAAGCTGCTGGGAGACACATGGAGAAGAAAATAAGAACTGGAAGGAAGCTGCACCAAAACCAGTTTATAGGTAGAGAAGGTGGGGATTTCTATCCCAGCCACCAACAGTGAGTTTTTGTCTGAGGCATTGGCTTCTGGTCATAGTCCCAGTAGCTGATGAAGAATGACCATTGAAGATTAGCTCTTTATTACCTGGACCTGTATCTCAGCCTATGCAATTGAAGATGTTACAGTTAACTGTTTACTGCATATTTTCAAGTGAAAATGGTTTTTGGGAGTGTTTCCACCCCTCTTTGTGAATTTTGGAGTTACTTTAGTGTGCATCACATGACAATAGCGTAATTGGTCACTGTAATGATTCTGCACTTTGTCCAATGAAGATGGTGTTATATCTGATTTGTGCACTTCATTCAGAAACCAAGCAATGGGCATGTCAGCAATTATTAAATACAAATAAGAATTCAACATAAAACACCTGACACTAACCATAGTCCCATGTACAAACAGGGTAAGAAAGACAAAAGCCTCAAAGCTGACTGGTTTGATTTCTGCATTATCTATACAATACACTGTGTGTTCACCTCGGTTGATTAATCTTGTCAAGAAGCTGCCAGAGCTGTGGGAGGCTCAGGGTTAGAGGAAGGACTGTGAGAAGGCTGCAGCAATAATAAGCTTGTTCACTGCTTCAGAGCCAAGAGCCTGCCATAGGCATCCCTTGAGCTCAGCCATTTCCCTCCTCCTCTTCAGCCATGGGAGAGTGAAACCTGCTCTGCACAGTGGCCTGGGGATTCATTCCTTTCTGAACAATGAAGTCAACGATTCAGTGCTTGAAGCCAGGGAAAATGAACAAACTCCATAGGCACAGAATGGAATCTATTAGTAAATAAGTGGTTCCAGGCATCAGGAAAAGCACAAATGAGACAGGCAATGCAGTAACAAAACAGGAGAGGGTGGGGGGAGGCCAGGAAAGCAGAATGAGATTTTGCTGTAAAAGCCACCTGCAGACACACATACAAAAGAAATGAGAACAAGACAGACAAAAGAAGTCTGGGAAGTCAAAGGGGGAAAAAGAGAAAATTCAGAGCAAAATATAATAATAGCTGAGCATTTTCAGATACTCAGGAGAAAAGGATATGCCCTGAACTAACTAAAATTGAAAATAACAGCTATGAAAACAGGAGAGATCTGAGTGGCTAGAGAATATCAGTATAAAATTGCTCCCCTCCCATCCATAACTGCACTGACACAAGAAGCATATTTGCCTCTTTGTTCTTGAGTGTAATATACTTAATTATAAGACCAGCTTATCCAGAATGTGAATCCATACTCATGTTCCTACAAGCCTCACCAAGAGGGAACTGCAGGTGCTGTTTTGGAAAAATCCCACATACGATGAAGGCTGTAGGATTTCAGCAACTTGATTATGGGTTTAAATTCCTTTCAGACCAGTTTCTTCCTTGATAATAAGACTGTTCTCCATTTAAGACTCAGCCTCCTGTTGGGGTGACACCCAAATCCTTGCCCCATATACTTGCTCTTGCCTCTCTGTAGGTTGTCCCTGTGCAGCTGAATTGACCCTCATGGAGGTTTTGTGTTTGTGCATTATCTTACACCTTTATAACTTGAGCTTTTTGTGATAGGGCTTTTTGGGACAGCAGGGTGCAAGTAGTCTCTGAGAGGTGTGTGCTTATCCCTTACTCTAGGAGTTATTTCCAGAAACAGCAACACAGGTTATGCCCCAAAACTTATAAACTTGAATACTTCTGTTTGTATTTGCTGTTATAAATATCCATGGCCTTATTCTCCACATAGCTGAAAAACGGTATTTCAGCTCTTGTTAAATTAATGGTATTCTGCTGCAACATTTTCCAGTCTAGTACAAGTCCTAAACTGAAAAGTATTCCTTTCATCTAATCTTAATTTTTCTGCCTTGCAATTGAACTTATTTTTTATTTTTGCAAGAACAGATGCTTGCAATTCAACTTCTTTATCATTCATTATTTTAAATGCTTTTTTACCACTTTTCAAATATTCGTCTCTTCTCTGAAATAATAATTTCTCTCCTTTCAATCTTTTCAATCTTTGATCATTACTGCTGCCATTTCTCAACACTTGCAGCCTTGCAATGCGACTGCTGGGATGAGGTTCTACCCTCAGTAACCCACAGAGCTGTGTTATTCTGTATATAGTGCTGTAGTAAGTCATCTCTGTATATCTTTGTCCCTCAAGATCTGCAGACTTTTTTTGTTTTCTCATCAGTGATGCACAAGTCATGTGAGTAGTTGTTTTGCCCCTAAATGTGATAGCTCAGAGACAATACATATTTTTCATGGCAATTTATGCTAGTCAGTGATCTGTTCTATCTCTGCACCATATCACAAAAACACTCTTGTAGCACAGACAACCTACCCATCTAATCACAATCACAGAAAAGATCTGAGATGAGTGGGATGGCATTCCATCCAGCAAAAAAAATGTTTCTGTTTAATGGAAGTGACAGTCTACAGTGTAAATGCGTGTCATCAAACATACTGTCTTCTGCCTTCCCCTGTCCTAGCAGTGATTGTAGGACTGAGTCCATGGCACATGTTGGGATTCTCTGTGGTGCCACTGAGTGCAGGAGTCTCTCAGCACACTGAGAGACATCATCACACTGACCTCTGATGCTCCATGGTTTATATTCACTTCCTGCACAATTAACCTCTCCATCTGCTGCTGTCTCCCATGGTAAAGGTTGTGTGGCCTTTCACTTGGAGATGACCTCAGTGATCTCTGGGGACAAGCTTTCCTCCCCAGTACAGCAGCTGCAGGAGCATCTTCATTTCCACTGTCAGAGTAGAGGCACTGAACTCCCAGGGGTGCTGGAGCTATGCTGACTGGAGCACAGGAAAGTGAAGGATATCCATCTCCTGCTGTGAGTGGTTGTGCATCACCAGGGTTCAGAATGCTGACTGACACTAAAATGCCCATTGTTTCAAGTTGAAAATTGGCAGGACATAGGATGACATCTCTTAGCTCCTTGTTGATCTCATTTGAGACACCAATAAACCAGATTATTGTGAGTGTAGTCTTCATAAGAAAGAATTATGGTAATTCTTGAGCTAATGTTCAGGGACAGTGTGGTTTATCTGGATGTGGGAAAGAAGGTCAGGTCATAACATCCATGATGCTCTTCCTTTGGTGACTGTCCTAGGAGGAGCTGATTTTCCTCTGGCAGGAGAGATGAACTGCAGAGATGTATCACTGAGCTGTGTAGTCTCAGTGCTGCTGGGGCTCAAGCAATGCCCCATGCCTGTTTTTAAATGGCAAAATTGACAAGTTTCCTTCAAGTGCAGTGGAATTCTCTGCTGCTGTCAGATGAAAGCAATTCTGTCTACACACACTCAAAAACAGATGGACTCTTCATTCTGAATGCTTTTATCTGAAGTGAAGATGAGGACAGCACTACTTTTACAATAGAAATCCTTCCCTTTCCACTCCTTTAATTTTCTGTCTACATCCTTCAGGCACTTACCTAGGTGAAACTCAGAGATTGTATTTCTTTTAATAATGATGTAAGGGGTGGGTGAATGGGTGGGAGTGAAGTTGAAACAGAGAAGAAGGAAAATCAGTAGCAATGTGGCCAAAGAGGTGTGAGGCTCCACTGCTGTCTGAGTCCAGTCAGGGAAGAACACTCAATGTTCCTATAAATGGGCCTTTTTCATACTAAATATGCTGCTATCACTTTATTTTTAAATCCATGGGAATTATATATATATGTAAGAATCTTATGCCTGTGAGCTCTTCTGAACTCTGTGTGACAAGTTGCAAATGGGGAAAGAGACAACTGCATCTTTGTGTAGCAGTTAAAATCGAGACCTGTAGCTCCCTACTGTCTTCTAGGTGAAGTCTCTGATGCTGTGAGGTGCTGAATTCTCTGTGGTCACAGGGATTTAGGAGTTGGGGCCTTCATCATGTTTCAGGTTTGGGCTCCTGGTTTCTGGTTAAGCTCCAAGTGTGTAGGAGCAGAGTTCTGGGAAATCAGTTGGCTGTTTTACTGCCATCCGAGGAGGGTGGGAGTGGAATATCATTGGCCTTGTGACTAAACTGGCTGGAAGCCTCTCTCTTCTGCTTTTCATTTCCCTTGGGCTCCATGCTGTGCCATCACACTCACATTCTCATAATATTTTCTGGCCTCTTGCTTTACAAAAGAGCTGTAGTCTGAGGTTGGTTTTCCATGCAGACTTTTATTATGTGACACCAGATCTCCCTTTATGAAGGTTATTTTCATGTCCTCTGGAGGTTTGCTTTCCATCATAATTACTCACAACCTGACAGACTTATAATCCTCTGATAGGATTTGTGACATAGTAATCTTTTCTACAGCTACCCATTGTGGCTTGACAAACAGAGGATTATAACCTCTAAGAAGGCAATAAGCAGATGAACTCAGGAGATACCAGGACCCTGCTTTCATATCAATTTCCAGGGCTTGAGTTGTGGGAGGGCAGGGAGCAGTTCTGTGTTCTCACTCCTGCCCACGTTTCTGATTTTCTTCATCTTCTTTTGCCTCAAGTAACAGAGTTGGGAAATTAAACCCAGCAGTTATACACACTTTGAGCACTGCAAATATCCTTAGCGATGCAAATTAAGAAAAGATAAATTCAGCAAATTTGACTTACACAACAGAATTTTTTTTGCCTAGAAGAATGTTCTTTATACTTTCTCATAAGGTAGCAGTTGTTTTACAAATCAAACACTCCTGTACCTTTCCCCAGAAATAAAAAGAGTTTGCTAAGATGTACTAAGCAAGCTCAGATCTGTTGTTTTGACTGCTTTGTCTTTCAATGAAATTACTTTCTTTCCTGCAATTAATATACTTTTACCCAATGGGAATGTGCTGTCATTAAAATGGTATTCTAAATATTTGTATGCCTTGTTTATTGTTTTCTTTCACTGTAATGGTTTGAATACATTAAAAATAGCCTTGCTTCAGGCATCCCAATAATTTGTCTATTAGCTATCCATAAACCATACACTAAGAGTTTAGAAGGAAAAGACTAGACAGTATGAAATTATAGAAGCCAACTTGATGCCTTTGTTATTTACTGTTTTGTCTAAGCAGTAAGTGAGCAGTCCTTTGCCTGTAGCTTGTGGGTAACAAATTCCCTGCAGGATTCTCACGTCATTCAAGGACAAAAGCAATTAAGTGTAAGATTTAAGGCAGAGAGAGAGTTAAAACTGGGAGGAAGGTGCTCAGTATTTTTTCCATTCATCCAGGAAAGGTTGAAGACATTTCTCTAGTGAATCATCTGGTTAATGTGGGGCTTAAGAAATACTTTGCTTCAAAATTTATCTCACCTGAAGCCCATCCCAGTGGTATCTTCTGTCCTGACATACCTGGCCCAGCAATGGAGATGAGTGTGCTTTTTACTTTCTGGCATAATCTCATTTATTCTTTTAGAATTTCTCTAAAGAGGAAATTATATAATGGACTCCAGTCAAGCTGTAATATCCAGTTATGGATCTCTCCTTTCCCTATCCACATGTGCAAGTCTTGTTAATGTCAGTTTCTTAGTCTGTGTTAAGCAATCAAAAGCTCAGAGAAAGAGCACAGAAGTTCAGGGAAGAATTAGAGTTCTGTTCTCAGATAAACAGTCATAATTTGTTACCTTTTAGAACAGCAGAGAACAAAATTTATTGATCATGAAGTATGTTGCAAGTTCTCGTGTTGCACAGACTCACAGCTAATACAAATGACTGGCTTTTCAAAGGGTGATGACTATTCCTTGTCCTGCAGCATTGGATGTATTTTGAAGTCTCTGCACCACAGAAGGAATGTTTTAATTCTTCTCACACAGAATGATTAGAGGATTCAGAAATCCAGTCCAGTCTTTCTGAACATATCTTCCTTGAGGTTTGGCATCTCATATCTTGCAGGATGTCTACTTAATTATGCCTCTTAATATACAATTTCTTCTCTGACATCAACATAGTGTTGTTGATCCATTTCTGCTTTCCATGCCCTGAAGCCCAGAAATCCTTTTATGTCAGACTGCTCTTCACAATGATTGTTCTTAAACATAGAACCTTGTGGCTCATTTAGTAGGAAGGCACTTTGTTTTTCACACCATGTTTCAGCTTTTTACAATCTTTTGACTTCTAATTATGTCCTCCAAAATCTTTGAAACCCTTTCCAGCTCGATGGTGTTCACAAATTTAATAAGTATATGTACACTGTCCCATTGTTCTCATTAATGAAAATATTGGAGGCAGAATAAATCACTGCAGAACTGTGTTTGCTGTATCCTTCCATTAAAATAAATGGGAATCATTTGGGATTATTCTCTGAATGCAGTTTTCAGACAATTTTCCACCAACCTTTTAGAAACAGCTTCTGAAATCCTTTTAAAAATCAGGATTTGTTATATCTGCAGCATTCCCCCATCCAAAGGGCCTTTTACATTGACATGAAAGGGAATTGCTCAGGTTTAGCTCCATTTGCTCCTGAGACATCTACATTAGTGGTTACTCATGGTTATGTCCATTTCTAGTCCTTTCTCCCTTTCTTTCCCTTGTCCCTTAATTCATGAATTAAAATAATACTAAATGATTCTAACTGTGTTCTGTTCTAAGGCTCGACAGTGTACCTTTGGTTTTGAGTGTTTTACACAGTTTCATCCTGTGGGTGAATTCTCAAAGATAATGGCACTTAGAGGACCTGAGTCCTCTCCCCAAGTGTGCAGATGAATCCTTCTGGGCCATCAAATACAAATATAGTTTTTCCAAGTGCTCTTCAAACCTGCCCCTCTTTTCCTCCCTTCCTGTTACTGGTAATGTTTTTTGTTAGCTTCTTGAAATTGTTGGTTTGGTTGTTTATTTGGGTTTTTTTTAGTTAATAGTAATGTCCTGTCTTCCAAAAGGGACAATTTGATTCTTTGAATATTTAGATGTTAACTTCTAATAACTAATAATAAACACATTTTTAAAAGTAGTATTTTGGAGCCCTATATATGGTTCTCTTTTAATCAATGCCAGACTTTATCTAAGCAGGCATTTAGATGAGCCACAGTAATTTAGATTGGCCCTTTATGTAGAATAATATCCTAACATTTAACTGCTTAGTTATGATGTATTCCACATTTTTATTGCAATAATTTCTAGAGTTGAATTATTTTCTATTTACATAATGTTGTTTTATTCAATTATATGCACAAGAGTTTCAGGGGAAAATAATTAAGCGAGGCAGCATCAGACAAATAACTCCTTTTTAGAAAGAAAATGCAGTCTTTGGTGGGGGAATGGTGTATTCTTAACTTCTCTCTAAGACTTAGTCCATCTCATTTGCTTTTGGCCACTGAGGTGACTCTGCAGATCTAATAATGCAAGCGAAGCAGACAGCATATCCTGTGTGAGCAAATCCAGAGCTGATCAGTGCCCAGCTGCTGTTTTCTCAAGTAAATCACTTTGAACCCTGTGCCTGTGGAATGTGGATCTCAAGGCACCCTGTGGAGAGGTGTCTGACTCCAAGTCACCTGTCCTGTTGGCAGAGCTGGCATTGTCCCCAGAGCAGAGGCAGCCCTGGCAGTGCACAGGGCTGGGCTGCAGGTGCTCAGCTCTCAGCTCCTGCTGGCAGCTCCCCACAGCCCTTCCCTGCCTAACACTCTCATTACTCACAAATGGGTCCTAGTGCAGCCACTGGTGACATTTCAGCAAGAGGTAAAATAACTGTTTTGTGCTTAGGCACTGGAGATAAGAAGTAATAGAAAATGAAGAAACAGATTTTTGAAATACAATTTCCTTTTTGCACCTAAAACTGTGGCTTTCAGAACTTATCCTGAGAAACAGGGGACAAACATCTGCCCATTTCCCCTCTTGGAATTACCATCCAGGCATTTACTGCTGAGGGGCCTTAGTTTATTTTTTTATTTGATTTTATGTTGCAATTTTAAAAGAAATTAATATCATTTTACAAGATACCATTTAATTTTGTTATTATAAATAACCTTAAGGATCATTCAAAAGTATAAGTGACTTCAGCCTTCAGATTATTTGATCTTCTCTACTCTTGATGTGCACATCCTTTTGAAGGAAGTGCCAAGTAGATAGCAGAGCGAAGGAAAAGGAGGACAGAAAATCTTTCCATAATTAGGACACAGGCAATCCTGTATCAAGAGGAACTTTATTTCCCCATTTAACATTTCAATAATGATCCCATATTATTCTGAACCTTCAGACTTAAAAGACAACTGTGAGAGCTGCTGCCTCACCCCCCACATTATTTTAGGAACCTCT
The DNA here is from genome assembly GCF_008360975.1 of Lichenostomus cassidix. Lineage (NCBI taxonomy): Eukaryota > Metazoa > Chordata > Aves > Passeriformes > Meliphagidae > Lichenostomus > Lichenostomus cassidix. The sequence continues at coordinate 9,251,329 of NC_139495.1, read as the reverse complement.
TATGTGTAATTTCTGTGATCAATAACGTCCCTGCACATACCCTGACGTGCAGCATAAAGATGGCCTAGTTCTATTTTTGCATTTTAATGGCCTTTTGCAGAATGACACCTCTGCTCTTAAAGAACAATGATGAATATATGTTTCAATAAATGAGAAAATCTTACTGCTTCCGAGAAGCAAATTTCGATGGCTTTTAAAAGACTTTCCCCAGCTGAAGAGAGGTTGAGACTGTCCATCCAGGTGCAATGCTTTTGCCAAATTGCAAATATTTTATTCTAAGTAGTCTTTACTGAAAACAGTTATCAAATAACTGTATTAGGCCAGGCACAGGTCACTGTTCCTCTGGGAAAAAGGCTTAATGGGCAGGAATAGGATATGGATCTAGGAAAGTATGTCTAGCCTAACATTTTGCCTTCCACTTTAGTGTGAGTCTACAGCAAAGAACGTTGCCTCCATAAACTACTTGTTGGATAGTGTCTTTTTTTTGGGAATGAAAAAATACTCATTTATGAAGCCTTTCAGCTAGTAGGTTATTCCTTTATGGATATCCTGGCTATTCTCTTCATTCTTCTCTCTTCTTCCTTACAAACAGTATTGTATAATTTGTAAGTTGAGGCAAAAGTATAAAAGTATAGATATTTTGAAAACGATCTGATTTAGTGTGAAGTTTTGATCAGTGGTCAGGCTTTATTTTGCTCTTGGTGGAACTGACGCTTTTTGAGAATGGCAGAATCAGAGAAATTGAGAACATTTCCAAAGCTCTGTCTGAATGTGTTTCATGAGCACCTACTTTAATGGAGTTAGGCCAATATTTATAAACTGAACTGCAGCAGTGCAGCACAACTTCAGTAGTGGTACCTCAGTGCTGCTCAATTTACAAATGTGCTGCTGAGGAATTAAGTTCACAGTACCTTTTCCCTCCTCAGCACAGTGCACTGCTTGTGTTTATTTGCATTTCTCACAGCCAGTGTGCCCCAGCCTCACACAGATATCCTGTACCCCAGTGAATACATCTTACCCCATCCATCTCCTTGACCTTCCTGACAACACCAACTTACCAGTTTCCCTTTCAGAGCTGTGGTTTATAATGTCACTAGGAAGTGACTGAGATCAACAACTCTCTTCACAAAAGCCACTGAATAAAAATGAGTTGTTAACTCTCAGTCCCTTGCAAATGAACTTGGGTTGCTTCTGCACTGAAGCCTTGAAGATGGGGTGGTTGTTATCCCATCACATTTCTTTCCCTGAGCTCTGCTTCTGTCTTTTATTAAACCATAGGAACTGTATTTCCAGTCTGGAATATAACCACTCTCACTGGTGTCAGTATTCAAGCAGTATTATCTTTCCCAAATGAGGCAATGTACTAAGGCCTGACTTCTCTGTTGTAGGGATTTTCCTTTGTTTATTTAGTTACAACCCAAACAAGAAGCTGTTTTCTTGCAGTCCTGTGCCTCTCAGTGGGGTAAGTTGGATGGGTTTACAGAATGTGAGGAACCTTTCAAAACTGGACCTTTTCCCTCTTGATAAATTGATGCTCAAACCGAAATGCTGGGTGTTGGGTTCAATAGTCTGTCACAGTGCCACTCCATCAAATTTAAGTTCCTCTAAGAACCATGATTAGCTGATACAAAACGATGAATGGAGGACTGCTAATGATGCTAATTAGCAGTGCTTTTGAACCCAAGTGCATCTTGGCATGAGAACAACACCCAGGACAGACTTTGAATGTCTGCCCAATGGTACCTGCCTCAAGTAACTGTGGAGAAAGGCAGAGTGCATAGGGGACACAGTTTCTATCCCTTTATAATACAACCTTTTTTGTCATGTCTGTCTCCTTATTAGTTGGACTGTTGTCGCCCACTGGTCTTTCACAGTGCAGTCCTTCATCTCAAAAACTAAGTATAGACCCAGGAGGAAAAGTAAAATTGATGCTTCTATTCTCAGACATTTCTAGTTCTAACCCATTACTCTGCATACATTATTTTTAATGGATTGCAGAATGCCTCTTTAGCTTTCTCAGAATGTCTTCCAAGAACAAGGCTTTGTGGACTCCTGCCAGGCACACACACGTATGATTTGTATGCTGTCCTTTTCTTTTCTTGTTGGGAGCAAAACTGTCTTGGCAGCAGCTTTGCTACTCTTCCTTCGATCTTGTCATGCTCTAGACCTCATAGAAGCCAAAGTCTCAACCTTCTCTGCCTTAGTGTCAAATACAGGCAGGTGCTCAGGGACCTGTTTGCTGTGAACTTTCACTTATAACAGGTTAAATTATTAGTCCCTGGAAACTGAAAATCTGGGTGCAATATTATCAACAGGGGCTAATAGTGGGGTCAGGTTTTTATCCCTGGGACTGTTACCTGCCTGAAAGGCCTCTGCTCATGGGCAAGAACCTTCCTGCTCAGCTGACTGAAGCAATGAACTCTTTCAATGTGATGCAGATTGTTATGAACACTTTCCTGTGTAGTCTTGTTTTTATTTATGTATTCCTGATGTGTTAGGAATTTGCCAGGCAGAAAAAGGCACAGTCCCTGCCCTAAGGGGAGCCTGCTTGAAGCTCTGATATTTGCATGCCTGTGAACTTCCTCTGTGACCAAAGGCAATGTCCTTGTATTAATGTATTAATTCTGTCAGAACTATTGCTTCTCACAGCATGTTACTGTAAATAATTTCTGTTTACAATAACGGATCATTACTCAAACTTCCCACAGAAACTCAATATGCTGTAAGTGGTTTTCCCTTTGTATTTATTATAATTTACCTCCAACGTTAATCAATGCTACCTCAGGAAAATTCTCTCTGTATTGTATATTTACAGCCAGAAATATTGTGGTTAATAGTTCCTTTCCAGTGTAATTACAGACAAATTATATAGCAATCATTTAGTCTTCTCTTCTGTATCTTAATTACAGATTTTTGGACCACATTCTAATCTTTTACGTGGACTTTCTATGACCTCTTAACCAACAGTCAGGTTTCACCCAGGGGTGGTTCTTGCTGATATGACCCCTTTGGTTGATTAGCAGAATACCCTGCTCCCTTCCATCCTTCCAAGGAGGAAACAAGTAGATGATTAGTTCCATAGTATTGGTGGACTCAGAGTCCAGTCCCTCAATTCCTGACTCTACCACAATGACCTCGGGTGCTCATGGTGAAGTCACCAAAAGACTTGCAGTGTTAACAGTACATTCATTTGGGTCTTGGAAACACTTCATGTACTTCTGCCAGTGGGGTTTTTTTTGGTTTTTTTTTTTTTTTTTCCATTTTCAGTTAGAGAATTGTTACAACAAAGGCTTTTTTAAACTGGCCTACACAGACTTCATGGCAGTTTGTGTTTGTTCATTGCACTGGCCTGGCAGAATGGATTCATGTATGGTTGGAAACCACAAGTATTAGTATGAGGCAGCTTAGTAGGATCAGTTTAGTTTTCAATGGGGGAAAAAAATAGTTGAAATGCATGTGATGATGTCCTAAAGCCTTGATTTACCAAATAACTGAAAACAAAAACCAAGTTAGAAAAAACTTTCTAATCAAGGAAATAGCAATAAGGTCTTCAAGAGAGATGGATCTGCCATTCTAATCCAGCACATCCAGTGTGGAGCCTTTCCACATCCAGCACAATCCACACACAGAATGCAATTTCGTAGGCAGAAACTAGATGTCTGTATTAGAACTTGCGATCTTATTGCACAGAAAGCATATGGACAAGTAACCCCCTGTTTTATTTCAGCAGCAAGATCTTTTTGATTAAATTCTGTATCTGGCAGAATCACTTACATCCACAGAGAACCACTAATGTTTTGTTACCTCCTCTAGAGCTTACAGGAATTCACATCAAAAAGCCCCCAAAAATGGAAAAAAACTTTGAAACAGAGTTTGTCTTTAAACACCAGTTGTCCTTGCCATTTAGAGTGAGCAACTGAGCATAAAAAGTAGAGAGCATTATACACACAGACACAGGACAGGGCATCAGAACAGCTTCTCTTCTGAACACTCCATCTGACTTGTGCTGGGGTTAACAAATCAGCACTAATCCTAAATTCTCTCAGAAAATTGTAGGAGAAAAAAGATTATTCACTTATATGCTGTACATATTTCATTGCTTGCTCTGGATATTAATGCTGCAATAGCCACACAGAAGATGGAAGTTAGAAGTGTGTTGAGCTTCTCTCCATGTCTTTATTAGGTTTTGTTTAAATGTTTGCAACTCAGGTGCGTTTCCAAGCTGTAGCAAAATTCTGTGCTTTGCCTGTGGTCAGCATAAGCTGGAGAAAGCTGTACCACTCTGAGACTATTGTCCCACAGATAAATACTGTAAGAATTCTTCCTTGTGTGTCAACAGTTATTGCATTTATTGAAATAGATTGTCAGATCTTTCTCCCTTCAGATTGGAGACAGACCCAGAAGGCAGATAAATATGGGCTTAACTGCCAATTATGAATCTGTTTGGCCTCGGCAGGACTAAAAAATGTAATAGGACTTTTTTGTCTCTCTGTTTGAAATTCAATAAGAAAAGAAGAAAGATTTTTTATTATGTTTTGGGTGGGTTTTTTTCCTTATGGATGGATGAGCACCCTTTGCTTTGCTATTTCTTTTCACAAAATAATAGAGGCTCAAAGGGCATTTCTGTAATTTATTATACATGCATCAGTCCACTTGACTAGAGATTGGTGAAAGAACCTGACCTTTATTATGATAAAGGAAATACAAGTGAGGAATAGTTTTGATGTTGTAGGCACTCTGTCTTGCAGGTGTACATGAGCATGTATTGTTTTAGAACGATAACTGTTGCCACTTTCTGGCAAGGTTTCCTTAGAGAAGAATCCTTGTTCACACTGATACTTGGACTTCCTAGTGTGCATTTAAAACAGAAGCTTGTGAGATTTTGCTTAGCTACAGACAGTTCTGCTTAGACATGCCCAGGGAAGGCAACAGAGCTGGCAAGAGGGCTGGAAGGTGTCCTGTGCCAAGCAGATGAGGACTTGGGCAGGTCTGGCTTGGAGGAGAGAAGGCTGAGGGAGGATCCCGAGGAGGGGAAACAGGGAGGGAGGTGCTGATCCCTTCTCTCTGGTATCCAGGGGCAGGATGTGTGGGAATGGTTCAGTGCTGCAGCAAGGGAGTTTAGACAGGTCATTAGGAAGTACTTCTGCACCTAGAGGGTGGTCAGACACTGGAACAAGCTCTCTAGAGGGGTGGTCAGTGCCCCAGGGCTGGCAGTGTTTAAGGGCATGTGGACAATGCCTTTAACCTGCTTTAGCTCGTTCAGGCAGTGCAATGATCACTACACTTCCAACCAGAATAGTCTATTCTGTGCTATTCTTTTAGGCTAGAAGTTGAGAAAGAGACAATGAATTAAACAACTAAACTTGTTTTTTCAGAAGGGTTTTTTGTTTCTGTAAGTAAACTAAACATTCTGCATTTCAGGATGTTAAAATAAGAGGTTTTTGTGGGGAGGAGAGGTGCAAGCAGGTGCTGTGGTTTGTAATGAGTGAGCTATTCTGCCAGCAGCAGGTTGCTGACTTTTTTTCATTTTATACGAGTTTGTTTGGGGAGCCACATTGCTCAGCCTCTGATGTCATTTTGTGTATGACTCAAGAACACAATGTGAAAGGAGGTGAAAAGGTACTACTTTGCATTTTAAATCTGAACCTGTAACATCCCAGCTCTGTGCAGGAGTATATCTGAGTGAGAAGACAGAAGCACACTGACATCTCAGCAGGACAGCTGTGTCTGGGAGAGCCCAGCTCTGGTGCTTCCTAGCCAAACCAGCCTGTTCCCAGCTAGATCAGGGACTGCCCATAATTGTTTGTGCCTGAGACACATCAGTCATGTGGAGTCCTAGATTAGCCAAGGACAAGCAGGGACAAGAGCAGGCTTTCACCTGGATTATTTTATTTTCCATATGGGACCTATTTGATAAAAGTGCTTGAGCACAATGTATTAAACATCTAAACAATCCCACACAATGCTACTCTGCAGGCACCTTAGTCTTTTCCTGGCTAAAGACCACATATCCTCAGTCAGGTCCCTGATGGTGGATCATTTTTGTTGTGTGTGGGGTTTGGAGAAAACCCGAGGTTCCAGCAATATGGTTTACAGGAACTGCTGTTTTCAGGATTCAGCCCTTTGCAGTTCAACCTTCAACCACGCAAACTGATTATGCAGGGAAATAGCCAAGATTTGAATGAGGCACTGGAAAACTTGTTATAAAATTTTAATAGATCCTCCTCCAAATAGCTTTCGTTCCTACCTATTTTTAGGTGGAATTCAACTAAGCATTATCAGAGCCAATATCAACAGCACACAATGACATAGCTGCACATAGCCATTAGAAACAGTACCTGTTAATACCCTAAATAATGATATCACCCTTGTATGCTATTGGTGTGATTGTTTCCAAGAACAGAATGGAGAGAGAGGTGCTAAACCTCTAAAGTTTGGGCAATGCTTGTACGTCAGCAGCAGTTGCGTGTGAGCCAGGACAGCCACCCACTCCTCCCCTTGGAGCTGTGTAAGCCTAAACGGGCATCAGTGTGTTGATATATTGTAGCCAGTGATTATATATGTGTCTGCTTCACAGGAAATCTCTATTTTTACAGTGTAATGTTTTAATTATTGAAAGAATTAAAAAAAAAAAAAACAACCAAAAAACTCATAGAACTAGAAATACACAGCCTGGAAAAGAATTAAGGTAAAACAACTGGTTGCTTGGGAAGGTCAACTACCCTCTCAAGAAAAAGCCAGCTGGATCCTTGATTCAGGGTGTAATTTTTTGATTGTTTGTTTGGGTTTTTTGGGGTTCTTTTTTTTGTTGTTGCTTTGAAAGCGCCAGAGCTAGAAGTGTTAAAAAAATGTAATAATTCTGGAACATACGAAGAACTATAATTTATGTTTTGTTACATTATGAATTCACTTTTATTCCCCAAAACATTTGAAGCTAAAGGAGTCAATGCAGAGACCTGAAGCCGTGTAATAGAACTCAGGGCCCCTGGCTTAACTCTAATGAGTCTCGAATGAATAGTCCTGATTTTAAAACAAAGTACAGCTAGAACAACGTCTTGAATGTCAGCTAACTATAAGTGTCACAATCCTCCTGTACGAAAAATACTGAGTCTTAATACTAGCTTTGGAAAATTATATGAAATTCAGTTGTGAGTTCATGTTTTTCTGTGGTGGTATCAGTGAGAGGAAAAATGAGCAGAGATAAATGTCTGTGGGCAATTAAATTACAATTGCTGCTGGCATTAATGACATTTATTATTCATGTGTTTTTTCCCCACTCCTAAATAGCACAGAATCATGAGTAGTTTTCATTCTTCAAGAAGTGTAAAATGAGGACAAAAAATTTAAATATTGTAAATTCCTGTAAATATGTTTTTCTCTCATCCCTAGTCTGCAAAAACAGACTGGTTCACAAGAGTCTCAAAGAGTGCTGTTGTTTATCTCGTGGTTGTTCTTAGTGTGAAATCCATTGGGCTCTAATCCTGAGCACATTCAAGCCTGTGGCATCAGGCCTGCTTCCCAACAATGGGATGCTCTCGGAAGAGTGGATTTGCAGAGCAGTCTGATGGAGCCAGGCATCCAGCTTTCGTGGAATCTGTGATTTGGAGCCCCTGCTAAAGCTGGTGAGAAATGCTTGGAGTGGAGAGAGCTGATTTGCACAGATCAAAGCATCACCCAGGGGCACTGTGGTTTTAACCAGAGGCTGATGAAGAATGGCCACGGTTTGCAAGTTCTGTCAGGCTCTGGCAGCTCTGTGCTGAGCACCTCTGCTCCCTGCCCAGCGGCTCAGCGCTGCTCCCCAGCTCCCCCAGCCTCTGCACACATCTGAGGAGCTGCTGGGGAGATGGCTGCAGCTCCTGGCTCTGGTGCAGGGTGCCCATGTGGCACTGGGATTTTGGCTTTCCAGCTTGCAGCTCCTCAGGAGTTGGCTGTCCAGCTCCACAGCTGTGGCCGTGAGGTGTAGGACAGCCAGTGCTGGACTGGCCTTTTGCAGAGAGTGCCAAAATACTTTGTTTTTATCCAAACCAGAAGCAAACCAAATTCTGAAATTTCAAAACCCTTTCAAGCACTAAGCATAATCTGTTCCCATTACTTTATTGCTCTGGGTTGTATCTTCAGCAGTGTTTTCTTCTGGTAGTAAACAAAAAAAAAAAAATTAAAAAGGGATGCGTATTCTGTTGTTAATGAGTAATAGTATGTATCCAGGATTTCTCTGTCATGTAACTTCTATCTCCAAAACAAACCCAAAGTGCAGAACTTACTCTCCTAGAAAATGCATAAGCAGGGGGAAAAAAATCATATAAACAAAATTGCAAAATCTCTTGAAAAATCTAATTATACTAGAAAGCATCCTTCAGCAACTGAGTTTTAATAGGAAATAACTCAGTATTCTGCTGACCTTTACAAGTTTAGCCTTTATATAGGAATGAACTGTTTGAAAAATGTCTCTAATTCAGTTGTCACAAACAGGCACCAGGGTTGTGGTTGATCTGTTTCATGAGCAGAGGCTTCATTTTGATTTTTCACAAGCACCAAGTTTGGTCTTATGTTATCTCCCATAGTTCTCAGCTGCCTGATCATATCTATTTCCTCACAAACAAAAAAGGCTGCCTGAAAAACTATGCATGTGACTGAGATAATGAGGATGGTAATGGAAAGTAATCTTGGCAATTATTGTGGTTTACACACCAAAAAGCAGCCCCTGTCTTACTTCCAGGGCTCCCACAGCGCCAAGCTGGTTGGTGAGGGAGGAAGGACACAGAGCACTGTGAATACCCATGAATGCACAGATCCAGGAGTGAGAGGAATGCTTTGGTCCGTGTGCTGGTAGGCAGCACCAGTGTGCAGTGCTGCTGCCCAGCCAAGGTGTGACATGCCTTGAGAAAACATTTACAACCTAGAGAGCTCAGTGACAACAGCGAGCCAGACTCCAGCTGTAGCTGGTCATTATGTAATGCCACTCGCTCACCCATTTGGACTTCTTTCGAGTCAAATTGAGCTCCTGATTCATAGCAGCTAGCAGGACAAAATATATTAAATTGTGACAGAGGAAGGAAACATGAGGAGTGACAGACTGTCTGATACTGTAAGCCCTCAGACCAGCCAGGCCTCCTCCAAGCAGAGAATGACAAAGATAAATATGAAAGAAACTAAATATTTCAAATCAAATTTTGCTGGAAATGTGTGAGAGGGCATGAAAGGACCCTGTTGTTATTAGAAACAAATAACAATAATCAGCAAGAAAAAAATGTCATGAAGAATATTCTAAACTAGAAACTGACTTTCTGAATCCTAATTTTGTAGTTCTACTTATTACCAGTTCCTTTCCGAAGAATGCTTATGTAGATGAGAAAGTATAAAAAACCTGTTTCTATATTTCCTAAAAAGACAAAGGCATAATTGGACTATTAAACTTCATTAGTTTTCTGGAGCTAATGTTGTGCTCCTTTTATGGTGGCCACACTGCAGTGGTAGCAGAGGTTGTTTACAGCTGGACTGGCATGTTCTGCAGGTAGTTGCTGTGAAAGGTGCTGTTGTGAAGCCTGGTGCTGTGAACCCTGCTGCTCTGAAATGTGCTGTTCCACTCAGAGATGGGGCATAGTGAGACAGAGGACAGGCACTGACTCCCAAATTCTGCTCTCTGTAGATAGCTTAGGCAAAGCTCCTCTCTCTTCTCCCGTTCCTTAGTGTAAAAACACACCAAAGATTGTGCACCAAGGGTGAGATTCTCTCTTATGAGTGGAGCAAAAAGGTGGCTTCTGTGGTGAGTGGCTTTTATTTATACCTTGTTTAAATGGTCGCAGCATGTTTTGCCTGGCATGCCCTAGGCCAGAGCAGCTTTTCCTGCCCAGGCTGACAGGAGTCCTGCTCAGAGCCAGGGGCTCAGGGGCACTGCAGTGGGGCTGTGTTTGGGTGGATGGGTGAGCTCAGTTCTCACTCACAGGGCAGCCCGTGGGTTGTGTTGCGTTTTGGCAGAGCTCTGCACCCCAGAGGAGGCATTGCCAGGCTGCCCTGGCCCTGGGCTGGGTGGCTCCAGAGCCCCTGGGTCCCTGTGTCCCAGCACAAGGCCAGCAGGGGCAGAAGCACTGCTGAAGGCTCGGGAGCACTCGTGGCTCACGCAGAGCGTTGGGAGGCTGATTCACTCTGCTGGAGAAAGTTGTCTCACTGCTGCAGAGGCTGAGTGGGAAGGCAGCCAGCTGGGCTCTTCCTTCAACTGGTGTGCACCAGAACACGAGTGTGAGAGCTCTTGCCGTGGAGTCACAGCACAGTAACAAGTATTCTGCCTGTTGCAGGCAAGTGCAGCTATATTTTGCCCAATTTCCTGCCTCCAGTTCTGTGTGACAGGAGTGAGGAGCAGAGTGGAAGGACAGAGAGCCCTGCAGCAGCACTCCCCAAGCTTGGCACTGGGGTGAAGGGACCCAGCAGAAGCTGCCCAGCCTTTTGGGGTTCCTGGCTCTGGCCCTGCCTGCTTGCCCAGCTCCAGGGGCTGCCAGGGAAGGAGGCAAATGCAGTTTTCCAGTCCTGCTGAGGCACTGGGATTGCCTGTAAAGAGTAAAAGGCTCCTAAGATTGTCAGAGATCATATTTTTTGCCCTTACAAATAGCTGATAGGAGGCAGGGAAGAATTGCATTTATTTCCCACACATGCTGTATATTTGGAGAAGCATTGTATAAAGGCTGCTGGAAAATACCTTTTTATTTCTTTTATTTTTCATTTAGCTTCTTCCTCCCCTTAGCCATAGGTTTTTACACCCAGAATTGCAAACATTCAGCTCTTCACAAAATGACCTTTATATAAAAAAGTACAAAAAGGTTTAGGAGAATAAACCAAAGCGTTTCTAATTAATACCTCAGAGAAATGTTTTTATTTAATGCTTTCTTAATGCTAGTGTACTAATATTATAGTGAAATATGTGAAGTTCCCTGCAACTTTGACTTGACTGCTGACAAAAAAGGAAACATATTGTGTCACCTAATCATCCCACCTAAAATATAATTATTTTTCCATATCTACATAACGTGCAGGTAGACTGCAAGCTCCCTAATTGTACTGATATTTATAACCAGTTGTTTAAGAAGTTCATCATAACCAAGCTTTCATCCCAGGGATTCATCTTTCTACACAGGCCCTCCAAAAATGTCGTGGTAACTTTAGGTATTACTACACCAAAGAAACAGTGGTATTTCTATTAAGCATGTGTCAGATTGCCAGGCAGTTGTAGACTTAAATAAATAGCTCTTTCCATTCAAACAAAACAAGGGAGCAGCTCTGTCTCTTTTTTGCATGTCCCTTTTTCATACAAGTTGAAATAGTGTCGCCTGCCGTCCGAGGCCTCTCCTAAATTCAGTTGTAGGAGTTTGATTGATTTGTTAGTAACTGTGCATAGAAAGCAAGGAGATGAATTACCCTTGGAAAAACAACTCGAGCTGCCAGCTCCGAGCTGCAGAGGAGTCACCAGGGCAGCAGAGAATAGTCTTCCAAATGTTTTACTAAAGGGAGCAGGAGAAAAAGATCAGTAGCTGATTAATCATGTTGCTGGTGTTTTCAGGGACATAGGCTAATAGAAAACCAAATGTTAGGAAAATATGTTTCAAGGGAAGGCCAACAGTAAAATGAGAGGAATGCACCCACTGACAATGTTGTGTAGAGATTGAGAAGGATGTAGGAAGGAAGGAAAAGCAAATGAGAGGACAACTCATGATGGAGCAAATTAAAACCGCACAAATAATCTTTTGAAAGGTCATAACAGCAAAAGAAGAATAAAATGAACAAGAAAATGAAAAAATGGGCTCCCTGAAATTGTGCTTTCTTGTGAACAGCTATTGTAGGTGTTGGGAGTTTCTTGTAAATGACAAAATGGCAGAGTCATCTGTGTCCTCAAATCATCATGTGTGAATTGAATAAATACTGCAAATCTGCTCTGACAATGGACTTTGGACATAAGTTTCTATCTTTGACATTGGAATTTCCTAAGCCCTTACTTGTCAGCTAGTTTCTAGAGGCATTTCCTTCAGGCTCGTCTCCCCTGTTGCAGAAATGCGAACTGGGACTTTTGAAAGCAGCAAAATATCACCAAATGCAGGCAGAAGTGGCAGCCAGAGAGAGGGAAGAGACCTTTCCACACAGTGTGTAGGCAAATTGTCCCACTGCCACTGTCCAGCACGCCTGTGCAACTGAGACCCTTCTGTGTCAGTGCAATAGCTGAAAAACACTGATGTTATCTCTGACAGAGCAGTCATCGTTTCATTGGAAATATTTAATGAACTTCATGGTCTTAGTGGAGAACAGGAGCGATTTCTTTGCTGTCAGGATCATGTATTAATAATCTCAGCTATTACCATTTTTTAAGATGTTCAATAATTCCTTCAATGCACCTTGTAAATTAACCTTAATAAATATGTGGTAGGAATCAGCTTACCCTAGTAATTGGTACTTAATAGCATACAATAGCTATAATTTACAAAGATAACTTCTCAGCATAGTTTTAACTCCGAATTAGCCCTAGGGAAAGACTAACTCTCCAGACAGTTCTTTGTTTGTATAAAGTCTGCTGTGAGAAAATACACCTGACTTTGTTTTTGCAGATTTCCATCAGGGTAAATTACATGTATGAGAACAGCCAGCAATTGGCAAATAGAAGGCGATAAATATATTTTCACTTCAACCTACTGCATTTATCATCTCCAAATTCACAAGTACAACTTTGAATTTTTTTCTTTCCTTTTATGCAATTTAAAAACATCATTATTTAGTTTTACTGTGTGAGTAGACTTGGACTAATGTGAATTAGAGGAGACAAATTTCTCAGCAATTCTGTTTCTCTAAGATTGTTACAGTGCTCTAAACCAATTTTTAGAGGGGAACTTATGTCAGACTGACTGATGATGATGATGATGGTACCAGAGTCTGACAGGAAGCTGTAATTTCAGAGAGACAGATTCCTTAAGGTGTCTTGGTCTCATTCCAGAATAGCTTCAAATCTGCTGATACTTGATCTCCACTTCCCAAAATCTCTCTTCATGGTTCTGGAATCTCTCTGGATGGTTATCCAGGGTAACCTCCAGAGCCAGCTGGAGGTCTCCAGGAGAGAGGCTCAGAGGTTTGAATCATTGGGGTAATGCAGGAACTGAAGATGATGTTCTAGCTGTGTATAGTTACCCATAATACTCATATTCAGAAGTTTCTTTCTAAGCACTCTTAATTCAACTTATTTAACTCAGTTAAACAGCTATTGTAAAGCTTTTCTTCCTACTGACATTTTAGTTCTTACTAAAGAAACAGACATAATGTAATTACATCACTGCTATTAATTATTAGCCCTCTCACTTCTCCTGTGATTGCTGCCATTTTTGGGCAAGCTGTTTTAGCAACAGTGGCACATCAGAAGAGAAGACACTTTGAATGAAGTGTATAGTGCACGTGTCAAATTCAGCTTTCAGGTGTTACTGTCTTTTTCTTGTACTACCAAGCCAAAATGGTTCAATTTGGTTTGGGTATAAAATTATATTTACTGTGCAAACCCACTTAACCAATAAGCAAAGTAATAACTACTGGCAGATTGCTTAATAATATTGCATTATTTTTGTTTGATTCTATTTCCAGATCCTTTAGCTATCTTTTATGGGGTTGTGCGTCTTCCACGTTAGTACCCCTGTATTTCCATTGTGGTGATTTTACTTGTAATCTTCCTCTCTTTCTCTGTTCCTCACTTTCCTCTTTTCTTTGATTATTTTTCCTGGCATACTTTGCCAGCTGTGCACAACCATTCAATTTATGAACTGTCTGTTCCATTTAAAAATACATAAATGGCAGCATATTCACTTTTGCCTTTTCTTAGCCTCATGTCAGTGAGATTTTCTTTTTGTTGCAATTACTCAGGAGTCTAAAATAAAGTTTTCAGCCTCACACCATTATAATCATTCCCTGCCTACACCAGTTGTTACTTTGATACAGTTCTGTGTGATTTAGGTTTTCCCCAGAAAGCATGAAGTTCTGATTTCTTCTACCAGCTCATTTCAAGGTTCAGGGGAACTGCCTCACCCTTAGAGAACACAGGGATACTTTTAAACAGTATGAGGTACATTTTCAAAATGGTACTTAGGAATTACACATCTCATTAGCAAATAAATGAGATTCATCAGCACAACTCACTTGCTCCTTGGAAAATGTTCCCCTATAATACCCATACTTTGCAGTTGAAAGAGGGCAGACTACGGCAGAGAGCATATGGATGTGCCTGGAAGTTTTACCCAGCTTTAATCCTTAGGTAAATGCTCTGATTGCCCCATCACTGCTGCCACTGGACACAGAGCTGGTGTGGATTCCTTGCCTTACAGCATGAAAGGGATTTTGGGGAAAAGTGTAGATCTTCTGCCCTATGCACACCTGTACCTAAAGCACACAAAACGTTCATCCATTTATTTTGCACAGCCTGGCTCACAGCAGAAAATTAGGAAAAGTTTGGGGCTTGAGGGAGATAGGAAGCTCGCTACTGCATAAACTGAAAAACAAGCAAAAGTCCTGAGAAATTATTCCAGGGAAAAAATGTTCTTAAATATTAAAAAGGCTGTCTGAATAGTGTTCCCTCACAAAGCTGTTTTTCTGAGTCTTAGCTCCTGCTGTTCCTGGGATTCAAAGTGATCAGGGCCAAATTCTCCCCATCTCCAGTATCAGCTCCAACTCTCTTGACTTCCCCAGTTTCTTCCCATGAAACCAGGACTCAGAGTGCAAGATTTGGTTTGCTACATTCCTGCCTGGTTAAATGGTGTGAGATTTCCCTTTTCCACCCGAGTCTGCTGAGCCCTGGCAGTGTGGACTCTCCCGGCACACCCTGCTCGGTGCTCACACGCAGTGGGCTCAGCGCACGGGCAGCAGCCCAAGGGATTTCAAATTCTGTTCCCACATTCATTCTGGACCAAGCTTCCCTCCTTTTGGCATAGCTAGGTATCAATTCCCAAGGAACAGCTTGAACAGGTTCTTTGTCACTGCTGGGATCTGTTGTATCACCCGAGAGCAGTCGCTTACGCACATCCCTGCAGAGTGTTAACTTGAACACAGGAGTTTCGGAGCTGGTGGCGTCGTAAAGGAAAAAATAGCAACCTTGATTCTTGATACTCTGTACAGAAATATTGCAGAATGACGAAAAAGATGTGCTCAACAAGAGTTTTTAATTTTTCTTGGTAGGATGAGTGACTGTATGGGGGAGGTGTTCTGTGAGTTTTTCCATTGGGAAAGGCTCTTAGGCTCATATCATTATACTTGTATACATCTCTTGGTCTTAGCCAAACTGAAAGGATATTTTTTCTGGAATTCCACGGGTGTGTTCTAGCACAGTGTTCCTTTACCTAAGACCAACGGTTATAAAACTTGGTATGTCAATGTGGGACCATCCTTTCCCCTCCCCATTAATACATGCAGTGAAATCCCATATTTTTTCTAAAATTTGACTTCATTGATAATTAAAATAATTATAGCAGAGTAGAATCTCAGAGTAGTCCATTTAAGGAGAAGTTTGATGTGGAATGTGAAATCCTTGTAACTGGAAAGATAAGAGAGTCCTACATCTATGTGCAGCATCATGACCTGATTAAAAAAAAGTAAGACAACCCTGTTTTCTGCTGTTGCTTGTAGCTTTGAAATGCTGCTGCCCAAGTGTATATGACATGTTGTTAAAGGTGGTTAATACCTATAAATGTGTATTTAAATCTTTAATCTGTATTCTCTAGAATAAGAATTATTATTTCATTATACCCTTCCCTCAGTGGGGATATCCAGCCCTTACAGTCCTTTGATAAGAGTTGATAGGTACAGGTATGTGTGATGTAGCAAGCCAAGAAAAACACCCAAAAGGGGAATTACAGCATCTGTAAAGGGACAGGGTGAACTGAGATTAACTTCACATCTGTGTATAAATTGACACACAGCGGAAGAGCATTCCATGGGGCTTGGCATGTCTCTAAGTCAGGGGGACAGCTGTCTCAGAGTATAAATAAATACCAAACAATTGCATGTGAAAGACGCATTTCAGAAACACTGATATTTGCCCTATAACTGCTCTTTCATATCAGTGCTTGACATTTTTTGGCAACAGTAAATATTGAAATTTATATAATATCTTTATTAGAGATTTCTTAGAATTTTTAAAGTGAACACCTTCACAGAGACAGGCAGCTACCCTGTCTGGATAATGGAGCCTCTCCCTCCTTTGGCATAACACTCTCTCTCTTTTCCTTATCCTACTATTTGAGTCATTATCTTTTAGGCATGGTGTGGACTATGAGGAGACAGAGAATTTTTATATAAGAGTCCTGAAAAGGAAAATATCTTTTCAGCTTCAAACTTTGTTCAGTTTTTTTTTTAACAAAGTATATAACCGGATTCAGCATTAGACAATATTCTACTTTTTCTTAAATAAAAAACAAACCCTCTTGGCTGTCAGAAAAAGGGAGAGTGAGAACAGCAGGTGTAATGTGTGTGCTTACGCACAGACTGCAGAGGGGCAGGATGATGGCAACATGCTTAAACCAAATCCGATGTAAAAAATTACAATTGTTTGATTCATTTTGGAACAGACAGTTTAAAAACTTAGTAGAGTATTTTTTTTATTCTTTATTCTTTCACTGATTTTTTGTAAATTTGTTTTCTTTGTGCTCTGTTTACCTGATTTCCCTTTACTATATGTCAAAAGGAAGGTTCTGTGTCAGAAATACCTGGATTGTGGCCCTTCTCCTGTGTGTGATGGTCTGTAGGTTTGTTTCTAAGGCATGTCCACATGAGCTCCTTCAGAGAAGCTCTTTCCTTCTGAACCACATAACTGCTTCTGAAATGAAGCTTAATTGCTCAAGTCTGGCTGCTGCCTTATGTGTTCAGATAGACGGATGTGAAAACACTGCTTAAAAGCAAAAGTGCCCCAGTGACTGACCCTTGCTCCTGGTGAAGCTTTTCTGTTCCTACCAGGAGAGGAGAAAAGCATGTTAGTTTGCAAACTTCCCAGCCATTACTGCTGATCTCTAGAGGGGAGTAAGGGAAGCTGTGAAGACAAAAACACACGGGACACAAAGTGCTGCAGCCACAAGTGGGTTATCCCAGTCCTCCCAGCAGGAAATGACCCACTGGTGCCATTCTCCCCCAGCAGCTGCAGCACTGAACATTGCATTTCTGGAGGAGATCACAGCCACTTCAGCTCTGCTTCAATTCCTGCTTATAAGTGGCACACTACACTCAGGTATCTGCTATTCTAAGAAAGCAAAGATGTTTTAATTTTTAAATCACTGCTAAATAGTCGCTAAATGCTTAAGAATTACTTGACCAGAGCAGGAAATAGTGAGCCATCCCCACCTATTCTGTGACTAACCACCATTACACAGTGGTACAAGTTGAGAAGAAAGCCCTGCTGTTCTGACAAGATTCGTTCCTGAGAAATGTGTATTTTATATTGGAGAGGTGTATCTTACTATCAAAGCACCTACAGTTGGACATTGAGGATTAGTTCCCTGAGTTAGGAAAAAAGTTTTGTGGATTTTGCATTATTTATACAAAAACTACCTTATGTCACAGGTAGGGAGAAATGTTACCAGTTTATCCCATGCATATCACTTTCTCTCAATAAGGGCTTCTTCTAAGAAATCTGCATCAGAGAATGTAATTGCAGTGCTGCTCTTTTCTGTGCTGCTCCAATCCAAGCAAAGCAAAGGAACAAACTCTTCTCAACATTACCAAGGAGTAGAAATTGCCTCCCTGGCCAGCCTGTGTTGTTACATCCCAAAAGGGATGTGTAAAGCAGAGCAGCTTGCCTGCTGTTCCACCCTAAAAGGGCAAACATCTACTGTGGAGCTCTAGGAGTTGGCATTAGGGAGGCAGAATACTCAGCTCTGCAAGGAAGAAAAAACCAACTGCTTCAATAAACCTGTATTTACTACAGTGAGAAATATTAATCAGAATTAAATAAATACACCAAAAGCTACCATCCAATTAAAAATAACCCTCCCCTGTCACCAGTCTAGTGGATAATTATACAATTAGAAATGTTGGAAATGTCATTACTAGAATTAGATTAGGGAAATTTCCATTAATAGAATAAGAGTGTCCCTGGTGATGGTGGCTGGGGGTCTCTGGACAGGCAGGGAAATGCCCTGTCTGTGCCTCCATGTCCCTCAGAACTTTGCTGGGAGAACCCCAAAGGCAGTGCCAGGGATACATCCCCAGACACTTTGCATAGCTTTACTCCAGGGCATAAATTGTATTTGCTAGCACGGATGTCTTGTGAGAAATAGTGCACTGGCAGTCTACAAATCTGAGTCAAGTATTCTCTATATTTAGTAGGATAAATATAGCAATAAAGTCAACTGGGAAATCTTAAGCCTTGCTGTGGAGAGCAGAGCCATTAAGAGGCAACAGAGCTGTGCATATAAAATGGCAATACACTCACCTATAGGACCTTCATCTCATTTGCTCAGCTACCCAAACTTACAGTAGAGCCACAGTGTTTCCTCTCTTTGTTCAGATGATCTTGTTACTGAAAATGTTCCTTGACAAATCTATGGAGCAGATTTGTTCATCCCTAGGATGCTGGAGAGCCTGGTCAGTGTCCCTGTGAGCATCCTCTGCTCATATGCCTCCATCACAGAACTCAGACTGAGAAGGGCTCTGGCCAAGCACTCGGGATATTATTGATTTCCTTGATGACAGAGGCAATCAGGATGTTTGTGCAATGTGTGTCTTTGACAAATAAGGGCCACAGGGGTGTTGAAGTTGCAACAGCAGAGAGAGTCCATCTGCTTTACAAATTTCATAACATTGATGCAGAATGTGCACAAAGTGCTCCCCAAACACAGTTAGGTGCCAAGCATAGCTATCATAAGTGGTGGGTAGAAAACTTCTAATCAACATAAATTACCAAGGCTGTATATTTGATAGACAACAGAAATAAATGGCACATTTTCTCAGATTTGTTTTTGATGCCCATTTGAGGATGACATTTACCTAGTGGACTATAACCACTTCAATATGAAACTTCTTCACTGAAAGGACTGTATATTAATTTCCAAAGATCTGTGGTTTTCTGAAAGATACATCAGATAATCAAAGTGCTCCCTGAGAGAGGTCTGTGCATCTTAGCAAACAGAAACTTCAGCGTGGGGAACAGTTCTAATAGTATCACTCTCAGTATCACTTAGAAAAGTTTGTTCAGCCTTCACAGAATTTACGAATCAAAATGTTCCAGTTTTGCATAATTTTCTGAGAAAGCAAGTTCTCTCCTACATCTGTTCTGCGTGCCCAACTGGGCTTTTGGAGGGCTTGGTGGGAAATGTATCTGTTCTAAGCAAATAATGAACTGATACACGTGGCAGTTTCTTCAGCTTTCCTTCCTACGGCAATATTCACATCTGGGTTCTTTGCACTTGTTTGTTCACCCTGAGCTGTGTTAGCATTAACATGGTGTCACAGCCAAGGCACAGGGACTGTAGCTACCTGTTTGCCCTGGTTCAGTTTTCAAATACTTGCATTTTGGCAGCATAGTTAGAAGTTCTCACCTATTCATCTTTTCAGTTCTATTATAATCTCAGTAGAAAGGAAAAAAGACAAAGTAATGTCTTTAGTATGTTTTCTTGTAACTCTTGTTGCAACCAAAGCCTATTTCAAATGCTCCCACTCTTCACCAGTCCCTTATTTGTCCTGCCATGGTGCAGCTTATCAGCCACTCAATTGCACAGATCCAACTGTTTATGGGTCCACACAGTCAAATGGGTCATGACAGTCCAGGTTTGTTTCACATTTTTAGTTTTGCCTTTGTTTTGCTTTGCTTTGTTTTTTAAAGAAAAATACTTAGAGAGAGGAGAAAGTAATGAGGATGAGGGCAGGTAAACTGTGCTTCTGAGGGTAAAATTATTTATTAAGCTCCATTCTTATCAGCTGCAACTCTCCTCTTGTGCTCCACGATACAGACAATGCTATAAAGGCTAATACAGTGTCCTACAGCAATGGCATGACAAAATCTTGTATATTGATGGTGGACTCACTCCTTCATGAGAGCTCCCAACCAAGCACTCACCATTTGGTGCATATTTACACACTAGAGACCCAGGGGTTGGGGAGCAGCAGCTCTCTGTTGGGTTTCATTTCTGTGCTAAGCAGGAACTTTTTAGTGGCAGAAACTGAACCCCAGCTTTGTCAGTGAAGAGCCACTGCGGTTGTACAGCCCAGGGAAAAATGAGACTGAGAATGAAAGACTAACTTTGGGCCTGGTTTTGGCCTCAGAAGTCTGGTCAGAAGGTGTGAATGCAGAAGAATTGCATCTTCCAGCACTGCTTCTTGTCTTTTACTTCTATTATTTTGTCATTTACCTTCTCTCTTTGCAGTATATGTAAATACTGTGTGTTCCCAGGGGTGCTTTATGTACTGCATACATCACAAGTTCTCACCCAAAATACCTGCAGGACTGAGTCTATCATGCTGTCATTGATTTTTTTTCTGCTTTGTTGAGTCATTTCCCTTTTTAAAAATAGAATATTGCTTTAATTTTTTTTCTTTCACAGTGCTCTTTCTAATGAGGTTCTCTTTTTGTGGTGAGAATCCTGCTATGATAAGGAAGACAGCAGCAAATCAGCCCAACCCCAGTGAGCTCTGTTCTTTGTAATTGTGAACTTCTGATTCTCTTTAGCTTCTCTACTTTACACTGCTCTCTCTGGCAATGCCATCAAGCTTTGATTTAACAGCCAACGATTTTTTATTTGTTTCCTGGAAGAATTTTGGGAGCTCTGGGTGCAGGTTATTGAGGACACTGAGTTTTATTGCTCCGAAAACACTGACATTGTCCTTTGATAGCTTTCTTTTGTCTTCTGTCTAGTGAATCATATGACACAGGCACTCTTGGCAGACATAATGCTGTCACAGGTGGACTTGCACTTAAATGCTGATAAAATGTCTGGGTGAGTGACTATGTTGTGTTTTAAGCTGTTACACTCAGAAAAGGGAGGTCCTAAAAGATTTCTAAACCCAGAGGGACTCATCAATACCCCTATTGCATCAAGACTTCTAAGGAGTGCCAAATTTACTGCTGTGCATTTACTGTTCCTTTCCTCCATCAGCAGGAATGGAGAATCAGTCCTTCCCATTAGGCAGACAAATGAAAAGGCTGCATGGAATTGATATTTATATTTGCTTGTGTTTTGAGCATCTAGAGAGCATTGCATCAAAGTGAGTAAGGAGTGTGAGTAGAATGGTGTTAGGGAGATAATGAAGATGGTCTTTAAGTTGGATGGGCACTAAATGTGTTGGATTCATGACACCAACAAAAAGAAATGTTCCTATCTACCCTTATTGTTTTATCTTTCTCTTTAGATCAATAAACTCACTCTAGTTGCTTTACTCTGCTTTGGACTGTACAATTGAATTATGCCCTGTGCTTCCCCCTGTCTCCCAGTGCATAATGCAGAAGATTTTCTGGGTTGTTACAGGAAATTCAACTTCATTTAATTCACAGGTGATTTGCATTGCCAGCACCCAGTCTCGGTGCCTTGAATCTCCGTTCTTTTTATTCCTTACACTTTTTCAGAAGTCAGGGGGCTTATTTTCTGCCTGAGTTTTTAGTGACCTACATCTTCCCTTACACAGAGAAAAAGAGATTGAGGCTCTCTACAATTTAGTCTTCATCCTGCTTCAATTTTTTACTTTTTCTTGATCTTTTTTCAGACCCTATGAGTTTTTTAAGGTAGCAATAGGATTTAGAGATACAGATCTGTTGTAAACATCCATGTCTGTTGTTCTGAATTCTTCACTGAATTACTAAAAGTACTTCTTAATTGGTTGTGCTTAGAAAGGTGATGCTATAACATCCATATTTTTGCCTCAGTTTTTATATCAAATATGTGGTATCCAACTTGCAGTATAAATCAAAAGTTGTTGGGGTTTTTTTTTATCCACTAGACCTCTACGAACTGTAAACAAGCTGGTTTTATCTGCCTCAATGGTTGCAGTAGTTTGTTGTGGCAGACTGGAGTCCACGTCACTGTAACTTGTGCAGTGCTAACTCCTGCAGGCAGGTTTGGGGGCTTGTTGCACTCAAACAGGCATCTGAAGCCTACTTACTCTGTTAGAAGGAATTTATTTTCATGTTCACTGACAATTGCATGGGCTTCAGTGTAAGGTCCAATTTAAGTTGAAATGGCTTCACCCTCACCCTGTGTCACAAACAGGAGAATGAGAGATACAAGGAAAGCAAAAAAGGAGAGGTTTCCTTTGTTTCCTCCATCTCTAGAAGGAAAGGTGAGCAGTTCCTCAGCTATTGTTTCACCTCTCATTTGGAAAAGCAGCCAAAAGGATCAGGTCACACAGCTCTAACTACAGACACCACCCCAGTGTCCCAGCAGTGGGGCAGCCCCAGCCAGGACTGTGCACAGCAGAGCAGGAGTTTCCTCCGCAGGAACTGGGAGAGAGCAGCTGCAGTGTCCCTGCCTTTGCTGGGGAGATTCCTTACCCTGGGGAGGCCATTCCTCACCCCTGGCCTGTCCCAACACCCCTGTGCCCCACAGCAGAGGCTGCTGCCCCCTGAGCCCAGGCTGTGCTGGCCCAGGGCTGTCTGTGGAGGCTCTTCAGCGCCTTGTGCTGCTGCCAGCAGAGCAGTCACCCTCACCTTTGCCATCCCGGCACTGCCTCTGCTGTGCTGGCTGCTGTGGCATGTCCTGCTCAGCAGGGTCTGTTAGATGCACCTGATGGCCAGCATTTGTCCTTGCCCTAAATCCTGTCAACTCTGCCAGGACAGAACACTTCTCAAACACTGATCTGGCAGCATTTTGCACCCAGGGTTTGTTGTTTTCCTGAGTAGTGGGGTAATTTATCAACCTGTATCTAAAGTACCTTCTTCCCTGGAGACAGATATTTAAATTCAGCTGATTAGAACGTTAACTTCTTTAACTAATACGAATGATCAAAATGTGTAATTGCTCAAGATATTTTATTTTGAAAAATGGTTAATGTGTGTGTACTGTCACTAATTACCTATGAAATTCCAGATGCATGTTTAATGGTCACAAAGTGGTTTGTTTAGCTCAGTATAATTTAGATTCTGCACTAAAATACTCTGTTTCCACTCTTTCTTTAATTCTTTCAGTACTGTACTTAGGATCCTATTTCCCACTTGCAGCCAGTTGGATTCTGGCCCACAGAATAACATATATTCTGATGACGTGACTGCTGTCCCATGTGAAATGGAACTTCTGTGTACCTTGTTGGGGATTAGTAGTTGAGAAAAAGATTTTTTTCTATTTCCTTTGGTTTTACTTAATGCTTATGAAGCATTTTCTTGGCTCACTCAATAGTGGCCTCAGGAAAACTGTCTATGTAGAAATTATATTAAAAAATATCAAAGCTGCTAGTACAATACAAAATATTTCTTGAAAATATTAAAATGTCCCAAATAAAAATTTGGAGCTCATCAGCTTGGTGTTCCAACACCTATTTTGCCATACTGGGAGAGTTTCATGTGCCTGACTAGAAAACACTGGCATACATTTCTATTTAAATATGTTTCTCTGTCTGCAACTCCCTATTGTTCTAAGTAATATATTCCATACAAGATGAATTGAGCAACATATTTCTCAACTCTGACATTTTTCCTCTTATGGTTCAAAAATAAGTATAGACTGGTATTCCACAAAAGTACACACTGAATCATTCTCATTAATTAAGGATTGCTTTTACATCCACTTCAAATTACTTTAATAATAGTCTTGAGATTATCTGTTTTGTTAAGATGAAATATATGAGCAGCTGTGTTACTCCTACAGCTTTTGGCAAGTTGCAGGAATGCAGCACCTATGTGCAGCATCAGGGTCCTGTGAGAGCAAACTCAATTGCTCTTCCATGCAGTTCTTTCACCTGCCTGGGGCCTGACTGCACAATTAATATTCCTATTAGTATTTGTTTTATTGTTACACTGTTAACACTGCAAGCAGATACTTTGGGCAGGTTGGTAAGACTAGCAGAGCTGTGTCCTTTGGGCTTTTTGTTCACTGAAGAGCCTTAAGTTGCTGTTGTTAGTCATCTGCTTAGTCAAGCATGTGCCTGAACACCTTGTTATACTGGAGAGCACCCTAAAATCCTCCTGGCTGCAGATAAGAATCTGAATACCAGCACAGCTACCTGACCCTTGGACAGCTTCTGTATTAGCAGCTATGAGCTGCTGATAACTGAGATAGTGCTGTATTGTAGTGACTCAGATCCTTTGTCACACTGAGAGTGTGGTGACACCAGTAACAGCAGAAGGGCTGCTTTGGTCGCTGCTTTCCCCTGTGTCCATAAAGAAAATACCTTTTTTTAGGATTGTCACCATGCTGGTGATACTCACAGCACTACTTTGACAAATGTAGCTCCCTTTGTGCTGATGCTGCCCTGCTTTCAAGAGCTGGTAGGGGCCTGATGTCTTCTTAAGATAGTTTTCCATATGCATCCCACTTTGTGTTCTGATCCAGCCCCTGGCTCCCAGCCACTTCTCCTGTCTCTGAGATTAATCTTGTCAGTGACCAGCAGGTTAAGCTACTGCAGCAGATCTCACTTCACCACGTCAGCCAGGCTTGAGCCAGTCCCAGAGGCTGCCAAGCCTGAGGTGACAGCACACAGAGGATTGGCCTCATTGGGGAGCAGACTTTCAGCTGCTGATTGTCTTTGAGGCCCACTTACAACCCTTTCATAAAGCTCTCTTTCTATATCTGAAGTTTATATAATACTCCCAACATAATCACTGAAACGTGCTCAGTTTCTATGGTGACGGGTGCTGGTGGAGAACTCTGAGACAGCTGAATTGGAGAACAAAAAGGCGCAGGAAGCTGAGAGCCCCAAGTTCACCGTGCAGAGCTAATTTGTCTATAATGGGATAAGAAACCTACAGGAAAAAGTGAAACAGATGTAACGAACAACAGATCTCATCTGGTACTAGCAAACCTAACCAATGTTCCTCCCATGTTCTTTTATTTCTTGAATGTTAAAAATAGTCGCACAGGCTTAAGGACGCAAGAGAAAAGTTGGCAGCAGAACTGGAACTGAACAGTCACTGAAAAGTGGTCTGAGTTTGAGATCAATATTGACAAGTGGTAGTGGGAATATCTGTGGGATCACCAGAAATACTGGGAAGACATAAGGTGGTATAAGAGAGGTTTGAGAAAGCATAAAACAATAGAGCCATAAGTGAGGAGAGGTTAAGCACCCTTGTATCAAGACTAGTTAACGTTTGCTCTTCTACTTTTCTCTTCTCTTTTTTCTTCTTTTTACCAGTATTTAACTGAATGAGTATCACAGATATTTAAAAAAAAAAAGGGATGTTCAAGTAGCTGGGAAGTCCAAACCACTCTACATTTGCTATGAAAATGGAAGGTTTTTTAAAAAGGGAAAAAGCAATCTCTATACACATTTTCCATGCCTTTGCAGCTGGTGCCAGCAGTCATTCCAACTTGCCATGGTTTGAGCAAAGTTTCACATATTTCTTCTAGTTTCCTTGCCTGAAATAATTTTGTGTTTCCTGTAGCACTACTGCTGTGAGAGTCACTGTGCTGTTTGGGAAGCATTATGTGCTTGATTAACTTCCCACTATTTAGGTTCAACAAAATGCATTTCCTCAAGCTGTGTACAGCAAGATTTGCAGCTCCTGTAACAAAGCAAGGGGAGGATGGGCTTGAGTTCATGGACCACAGCCCTGCAGCTTGACTTTGTGCAGCAGCTCCTGACAGAAATCTAGGAGGCAAATTGCAGCTTTATTGTGTCACTAAGCACAAGCAGTGGAGTAACTGGTGGCTTAGCAAAATCCTTTTCCCTGTCAAAGGTTTGTAAGTGCATCTGTTTGGAGAATAGCAGCTAATTTATCCATTTGATGTTTATAACTCATTCACAGCTAAAAGTTGACTGTGTCCATCTTATGTGGGAGAAAGAGGAGAAAAATATTAGAATTTGGAATAAGACATGGGGCTAGGAAAAGAAAAGCTCATGCATTTTCCTTCTAGCTCTGTTGTGAGCTTTCACACTGTATTCATTTGAAAACTTAAGGCTGTTTGTTGTCTGAACCTCAGATATGGATTGGAAGAAAAGTAAAAAAGAAAAAGCATTCTTGCCCACTAGTACAGGAGATATACAGTAGACAAACATTTACTGGATTTATTGCTGGTATTAGTTCCCCTGTGCTTCTCTACACTTAAGTATGTTGGCGGCTTCTCACCACTTCAATATGCTGGAGGCATTCTGTTGACAAACACAACAAATAGTTGAGGCATGAAGAAGGACAGCCAGGAGAAATACCTCCTGGTTTTTTGCTGCTCTGGTAGCGGCTTGGTCCCAGATCCACGTCTGAGCTCAAGAACTGATTTTTGTCTTTGGCTGGTGATTGTGTGCCCTGGAAAGCAGCTCCACCAGTGTGTCCCACTGAAGGATTGGAGTGGATAGGACATTCATTAGATTAAATATAACTTCTCTAACTGCTTTCTCATGTTACAAAATGCACAGTACAAGATTTAGCAAGCGCACCTTGTTTTAGAGTTCCCTTTTTTATTGGAGGCTGTCAGCCCCGAAACATCTCTGTAACATGGCAGAGATGGGACCAGGAGATTAATAAAGTTTTAAAATCCCTTCCTAAGCATTTTGTAAACTCTAATATGATGTGACTCAGTAATTACTAGAAACCTCAGACAACTGTTCAGATGGAAGAGTTTTTAATAAACCTATTAACTTTGTAAGTGAAGTGAAGTGAGTAAAACTCTCAGGAGTTTCACTGATCCTTGTCTTTTTTAAATGGTGTCATAGCCTTCATGTTTGGTTCGTTGAATGTTTTGTTTTAAAAAGATGCTAACTCTAAATATGATCCCAACAGGGAAACGAAAATGCTTGAAGCTTTACCCAAACAGATAGTTACACTTAGCAGGTGTTTCTAGCTACGGAAAAAATCACTATTTCTAACTAATCCATTCTGGAGAGAGGCATTGACTGGTGAGGCTGCCACTGCAGGAATGCCTGCTGGAGTAAGAAACAAACAGCAAACCTACCAGACTTTCAGTATTTATATACTGAATTCAGTGCCTTTAGAATTCAACTAGTGTGTCCTTCTAGGAGGGACACAGCACTGTGATCATATAATGCCCATTACAGTCTGCATCATTAATTCTGGAAAGTGATTATGGTCACATTCCAGTCTTCTGCTCTGTGATGCATCTTTCTGTTCATTTTTACTATCCTAAAAATGTATTCAGGAAGTGACTTAAATTGTTTGAAATTGCTTCAAAATGACTAAAATTCTGAGATTAAAGTGCTTAAAAAAATTTTTTTTGGTGAAATTGAAAACACAAGATCAGTGTAGGTATTGTACAAAATGGATTAAAACTTTAAAAATGCAAATGCTTTCCTTGAGATGTACTCGTGAAAACATTATTCATGTGACAATCAGATAAGTCTGTAATATACCTGTTGTTTTCTCATTTTTGTAACTTCTGTATTTCATTCCCAAGTTAAGGAGCAGTTGCTCAGGGATAGCTACCTGGTCGGAGGTGGAGGAAAGGGGATGAGTTTTTATTTTTTGCCTCTGAGTTTATACTCATTGCTTAGCTTTTCAACTGGTGGGGCTTTATTCAGGAGTGTGTAGATTGTGAGACATCATATTGTCTGAGCTACTTAGTGTGAGTCACCATTTGGAAACTGTTTATTGAACTGAGCATAAACAATAAGCTACACGGAGTAAATGTAGAGAATAAATAACTATTTTTAGATTGCTGTAAGCCCTTCGAAAGTCTTCATTCTACTGAGGTAATATTCTCTTGTAAATGGATGTATTCAGAGCACAGTTCTGATACTACTGTCATTTAAAGCAGCATAAAAAGCAGAAACTCAAATAGTCAGAGTACTCACATTGCTGTGAAAGGCAAATGTCAAAGGCGCTTATGAGCTACTGTCTTCAGGATGTGACTGTGGAGCAGTGGCTGAACGTGCAGGACACACAGCTCTGGCTTGGTGTGGCAAAGTCAGCTCAGATCAGTGAATTCCCAAGCTGACAGTGTCCCTGTTACACCAGCCCTTCCAAGGCAGCAGGAAAGAAGCCAAACAGCTACATGAGCCATTCCCCTCCTTTCTCTCTCTTCTGTTGAGTAGCTGTGATATTTGTTGTGACCAGGGAGTTGTGGGGTTGTGCATCTGATGTCGTTTATTCAGCTGTTGTGTTTCTGGCATCTCAGTGCCTGCAGTGACTGTCATGTGCTGCCTGTGCTCCACACCAGCTCCAAGCACCGTGCTGTGCCAAAGGCAGACGTGCCTGGGAGCAGCTGTGGTGCTGCACAGGTATGAGTGGGAGAGGTCCTTGCTGAGGGGTCTGTGCAGCCATTCTGCCTCCACAGCAGCTCACAGGAACACTGGGGTCATTGCAGGCACCATCTCTGGCATTCAGGGTTTCCTGCCTTGCCTCCAGCTGCCTCTCAAAAAGCACAAAGGTTTTGTAAGCCTTTGTCTACCTGCCAGGCTCAGCAAGGTGTGGCAGCCACTGTAAGGTATCTAAAATTATAGATGCATATGTTCAGGAAAATGAATTCAACTCACTTGTAGATCTGACCTTCCAGTTTTCCTGTAAAGGAATCTCTTTCAGAAGTCAGACCTTGAGCCTTTTTTCTTCCTATTGCAGAGTCTCCTCATTCTGTTGCTCTGACTAAATGCAAAATCTACTGCACCCACTCTCTTGTTCAGGAAGCACTGCAGGCCTGGCTGCAAAATGCAGTGTAAGAAGATTCCCAGGCAAACTGTGGAATCTCCATCACTGGAGATTGCTCAGAATTTGACTGGACAAGGTCTTGAGCAATGGGATTCAGGTTCACCCTGCTTTGAACACAGGGTTAGAGCTCTCAAGGTCATTCTAACCTGAATTACTCTGTAATTCTAATCACTGACCTGAATACGAATAGGCCTGTGAGCACACTTCCCTTTTTTACCAAATCTGAGCCCCAAGCACAATGCAAGACACCTTCAGGATCTATCAGAACTGGTTGCAGTACTGTTTTGACTATAAATTTCATCACTCTGAGTTTCCCAGGTAAATCACTGCAGGACTCTTGGGCTTTTAAAGCTCCAAGTTGTCTGTGTTATTCAAATAAGAACACTCTGCTTGAGCTCACTGGGGAAATTAAATAACTGTAACAGTGACGTGTGTGTTGGTCCAGTAAATCTATGGTAATTCCTTCAGAGACTCTCAGAGGGCAATTATGTCATGTAGTACCCTCAGTTGTGATCCTTGTGCTCAAAGGTTTAGGGTGAATCAGTAATACAAACCTCAGGACTTGCATTTGGTGGACTTCAGAGTTTACTGCAGCTGCTATCTTTTCATGGGTGTTTGCTATGCTTTCTGCAATGTTTCCATGAAGTTTTAGTGAATGTGTGTTTCATGCAGTTTAGTCCTGTCTTGTTCACGATGCAGTTCAACAAGAGCACTCCTGTTCCAGTTAAAATCCTAAAGAACTAAGAGCAAAAATGTTTTGTGCAATTGTTGAACTGCAGTATTTGCCCATTATAGTGTTATCCCAAGTGTTATAAACTGTAGTTTCAAATAATTTTGTAAAGGTGGAATTTTTTGGTCATTTCCTTGGTGGATGTTGTCAAAGAACACTACTTGGTTTCTTATACCATTGCTTTAACCCTGTCTGGGCAAAACTTTAATTTTGCCCCATCATTCTTATTCAAAAACATTTTGAACAAGTACCTTTGACAGTATTTAATGTTAAAGAAAACTGACACAACCTCTTAAAAGCTCTGATGATGAACTCACAATTTTGGGAGTGATTTTTTCAAGTCACATAAATAGTAGGAGAACATAATTCCACAGTGGATGGGATGAGTTGGCCACATTATTTATAGGAAGTAATGTCCAATCAGTGGTTTTCTCCATGGTACCTAATTTGACATAAACGCAGAAAATCTCATCATTTTTCTATAATGTTAGATTTAAAAATAAAACACAGTTTGAGAAATGCAAAAGGAAATCTATACAAATACCACTATTATTCAAGTATATGAGTCCTGACAACACCTCTCTTTTTTTCTTCAAAAGAAACAGCAGTAAGTAACTGAGATCTGTCAAATGCTTTTGCATGGTTCATTAGCTATATTGCCTCCACATTTTTACATTTTTTAAACATTTTAAGTGCAGTCAGTCAGATTTTGACAAATAGAGCTTTGCTTCGCATTTTAAAATGTGTCATTTACAAAGGAAAAACTGAATCCTGAGATTTCTGATCAGACTGAGCTTTTCACAGAGATTTTGGAAATAAATTATTTGTCCTTTGCTTGGACAAATCCATGAATAATCACACTCTCTGGGAAAAATGCCATCATTTCAACTGTTCATCATTTCATGGCAACATTTTGATCTCCTCCCAGAAAAAGCTTCTTTTTTTGAGTAGAAGACATTCAAGAGAGCAATACCAGCTAGTCTTCAAAGGGCATAAATATCTGTGTCCTGTGGTGGCCAGCTTCATTTCAGAGTCCCCAGAACCAGCTCAGACAGTTCTGATTTAACTTCAGCTGTCGTCACTCCATATACAGCAAACTCTGCTGATATTTTTCCATTATGGGTTTCAGTGGCATGGCCAACTCAGCTCATGTTGCAGAAATTATTTAGGTTCTTTAAGTGGTACAAGAGTATTTTGAAATAAATCTTATTCCACCACTTTCTGTAGCTGAACAAGCAATGATATTAAATCCTGTAGAAGTCCTATAGGATAAATACAGTAAGTGATGACAATAAAATCTCACCATCAGATAGCAACAAAAATCAATCACATCGCTGATTTCCAAGAGCAGATTATGCTCACATTGGTATTTTAAGCATTTTCCTTTTAAAATTAACTGATAATTTCAAGTCACACTTTTATGTACTTTATTTCCTGTCCCTGCTTGAGCAGGTGGGACCAGATGGCCCACTGTGCTCCCTTCCAACCTGACCCCCTCTGTGATTCTGGGAAGCTGGAGTCTGGTTTTGCAGTCTTGGCTGAACCAGTCTTGGAGTTACGTGCAGTTCAGCAGCTCAGGGTAGCTTCTGTCCAAGCTTTATGGTGAAGAGGAGGTTGTTTATTTGAATGGGAGACAGAGGACAAAGAAGGTTTGATCACATGTTGGTCATTACACTGAAAAAGATGACATGGTCATTGTACTGAAAGAAAGACACTGAACTTCCCTAAAGTATTTTTCTCCTATGCCAATTTCTAAAATAAATCCATTCCTCTTTTCCACCCTCTGAATTTCAAATACAATGCTCCAGTGTAGAATATGGAAGGAATACACTTGCTCCTTCTTGGGCCTCTTCCAGCTCTAAGGAAGGAAAAGGAGCTGATTATCTCCTGTCGCTTCGGAAATGCTGGCTGCAATATTTTAATTATTTATTTGTTGCACAGGAGCCACTGTGCTACAGTTATTGTAATGTTTTGATTTCTTGCTTCTAAACTCCTTCAGTACACCAGCATCTTCTTAAAGCTCTGCTCCATCCTGGAACGTCTCAGACACAGAGCAGTGCAGAATCCTAAATCTTCTGGAAAACAAAGCCACAATCTTGATGAATTCTGTATTTGCAGGAACTGACCATTCCCAGCATTTTTCCTCTTACTACCTACACACTGTTACAGGACAGCAGAATATAATATTAAATGCAAAGGCTTCATCTGTTTATTTTATGTGATTCTTTGGTAGGTGATCCAGAGATGCCCTATAGGAGTAAGGAAAAGATGGTGAAGAATGTCTTGCAATGTGCAGTTGTGGGTCATGGTTATTTTCTGTAGTTGTGAGTTTTGGAATGAGATTACAACTGCTGTGTGCACCTGAGCTAAACCCCTACATGGTCAGTGTGATGTTCAGTTAGAAAATAAATGGGTATAACTGGAATATTACCCTACTTTCTCCACACATAGGTGGGTTTGCTGTTCTTGGCAGAACTGCTGTCTCTTTTGACTCTTGCCTCTCCTTTCATATCTCATGCTGTTCCACAATCAGAGCTGGCAAAATTATTAAATTATGGAAAAATCTCATTCATGACACATGATAAATTTTTGCTGACCTTTACTGCTTTTGTTTTTTTCTTTGACTGTTCAGAAAAGAGAAATCAGGGCCTAATCTTTGTAGCAGAATATTCAGGAGCTGCGCAGTGCAGTTCATCTGCGATACCAAAATGTGCTTTGGAATCCAACCCAAACCCAAGAAACAATGAGTTGAAAAAAAGTCAATAGCAGGAAAATTTTCAATGTCTTCATGAACTTTTTCCTAAAGGTCTCATCCTCTTTACTACTGTTCTTGGTGCCTGAGTTTTCCTGAAGCAGACTAAATGTTCTTTTGAGGGGAAGAACCTTGTCTTGTTTTGCCACCAACCTACATTTTCCTCATTGAGTCCTTAGTATCTGATTAGTTTATTTGAAAGTCTAGATAAAAGCTGAGCTCTTTGGAAAGTCTGGATCCTGGTTTGAAGAAAAGCATCTCAAGAGATTTTGGTTTTTTTAGCCAAAGGAAGTTAATGTCAGGCTTTATCCAGATAAACAATCTCCTAATATTAATGTTTTGCTGCCTGGGACAGCTTTGGACAGCTGTAATATTTGTAGCAGCTCTTTTAAATCATCACTTCTGTCAATTTGAAAATGCCATGGTATAAAGTTTACAACCTTTTTTTTTTCACAGTGCCACCCATTGTAAATGCTGCTGTGCTAAGGAGTCAGTTAATATGGCATTATATTATACTGTATCTCTTGTGACAGTGGAAGGAGAATAATATCATAGCTGGAATATGTCATGCTGGCTTGAAATTTCTGTGCAGATTGTCACTGCAATGCAATTTGCATTCAACTTTTAACAAAAATGTTAAAGCAGTCATTTTTGATGTACAGCTTGATTTCAAAACAGAATTCTCAGGAATGCTGTGCATTGTGCCATATAGATAAGCTAAATTCAAAGCAATAAAGAATTATATGGTGTGAGATGGTTACCAGTGGAAGTGAGTTTGCCCTCCTAGGTTTTGGAATTCATATTCCAGTAACACAGAAGAACTTTGCAAAATGAACTGTGGTACTTCAGCTGAGCACGGTGCTTTCACAATTGCTGTTTCAGTCTATCTCAGAGATTATCTGTGCCACTTTCTGTCACCTGGAAGATTCCATGTATTTGATGAAATGGCTTTAATGTGTAACATTACATAATTGCCAGCCTCAGTGACTGTACAAGACACCTTGGCACAGTGGCTTTCAAAATGATTGGTAGCAAATGGAAAGCTGTAATTGAAATTAATGGAAAGTTTGCTGCTTTTCAGTAGGATTTTGCGTAATAGTAATAAACACTATGCAGCATGTTCTTTGCATTTGCTGCCTAAAAGAGTTCTCAGTATGGGTCATACAGATTCTGAAAACATTCAAAATGCTTTTAAACTGCATGGAAACAGAAGATAGGAAGTGCTCATTCCATTTTCTCTGTTCCTCTCAGCTCACCTAAATGCACAAGCCCTGTTCCACAGACCCTGTCATTCATGTGAAACTAAAAAGCTCTGTCAACATGGAAATTCTCCAGACTGTCAATTCCCTCAACTAATCCAATTTCTACAGACAAAGCATCTGCTGTGCTTTTAGCAAGTGCTGGATTTGCTGATAGGAAGGGAGAAAGATATTGGTGGGGGATCAGGTCTGGGATCTTCTGTAGGAATCAGAGCTCCATTTGCAAATAACTAGTAAGAGCAAATATCAAGTTAACAGCTGGTTGTGTTAAAGAGATGCCTTTGGAGAAACTCAATGAGAACCTGTGTTACTGTTATAAGGAATGTATACCTCAACATATATCAAGGAAACTGTATAATAAGAACTTGGCTTGAGAACCTAAATGTGGTACTGATGGATCTCATGGGATAATCTTCCTTCAATGGGAGGATTCTTCAACCCTTCAATGAGCAGATATTACTCTGCATACTGTTTTCAATCTTTTATTCATTCCCATTGAAATGAATAGAGCTTCTGCACCATTGATTTCAAAGCCATTTTATGTAGCAGGAAGAATATATAATAATAGTAAAAAGACATTGTAGTAAGAAAAATAGGTTGGTTGTGTGTTACACATGACTCAGCAGAGCCCATATTTTTTAACTGTTCAAAGTGTTCCTTTGGCAATTAATCCTTCTCCCAGTAAAGTCTTGGCCTCAGGCACCTTGCCATATGTTTGAGGTGGGAATGGTGCAATGGGAAACCCGCAGCTTTCTGCAAGGCTGAAATAAAGCAGAAGTTGCAGCACTATGATACAGATTAAAATCACCAATTAACTTTATAGTTATTTAAAATGAATTTTGTATTATGTAGCCTAATCCCAGGAACCTAACTTTGCTGCATTAAGCAATGTCAAGAAAGAATAATAAGTTATCCACTCCGGAATGAAGTGTATGTACTGTTTTCAGCTGTCTATTGTGTGGAGCAGAGAGAGGCAGCAAGCTGAGCAGGAGAGGTACAGCTGAGCAGGAGAGGTACCTGCCCATCTGTCTTGTCTTCATGTAAAATATCTGAATTTTTTCTTTCCATCTGAGTGCTATCCCTCCCAACCCTTCCTGATCCTGCATGGTGCCTTGGTCCTTCCTCACAGGGTGCCAGAGGTGCTGTTCTGCCCCTGCTGCCCTTTAGCACAAGTTGCCCACCCTGGTTGTGCCAGCAGAGCCTCACAGTGAGCTTCTGACACAGGCTGCTTCCAGAAACTGACTGGAATTCAGAAGACAGATTACTGTCCTAGCATTTTAACCTTCTGCTGAATGCAGATACCAACTGGTGCTGCTCACACTTTAGTATCAGGAATTATTTGGTTAGGTCTGACATGCCCTTGTCTTTTCACCGTGGCTGTAGCATCCCTGATAGGAGCAAACAGGCATCAGGGACAGGTTTTTAAAGGCATCGAAGTGTCCAGAGAGGCAGAAAATTACACTAGATGTTGGGCTTTGTGTTTAGCTGCCTAAATATCTCTAAAAATCTCAACTCTAAAGCTTCAGTTTCTGAAATTGCACTTGTATCAGGATTCTAGCACTTGTCCAGAAGAAACTCATCTAAAGAGGAGTGAGGAAGAGGAGGAATCAGTTGCACAGATGTTTGGATCTTACAAAGAGATTGAAAGTTTTACAGAAGCGTAGCGTAAAGATTAAAAATATACATAGGGAAAAAAACCCTCCAGAATATATGGTTTTAAAAAATTCTTATTTTAAATTGATCTAGTGCTATTCTTTGAATTTTTAAAATTTTTTTTATGTCTAACTGATTTTTTTAAACCTTGGGTTTGTTCTTAAATAAATACCAGGGCTGAATCATTACCCTCCTGCTGAGGTATGTACAGAAAAGGGGAAGATTTTAGCACAAAGTAGCAGCTTCTTGTCTGAGTATTTCCATTTTTGGCAGCTTGCATCTCATTCTATTATTCCAGCATGGGGGCAGGATTTGAATGTAGAGTGTTGGGGGCTTCTTTTAGTTTGTTTAATTATTAGCTTAGAACAAAAATAGTGCAAGTCTTGATTTACTTTACCACTAAGGGTCCTATTCATAGAATCAAAGCCACAACCATGAGAGAATTGCATAACTTAGGAACATAATAACTGTAAATACTGGAACAGCAAAGGTCACTGGGTCCATCACCATTATTTCTTAATTTCCATTTTACTTTTATCCTTTTGTGCATATAGTCCTACTTCACCTCTTCCTTCTTTGAACATCTTCTCTTGTTATAAGCATGAGTGGATTCACCAGCCCTGAACTAAGCAGTACACCAACTTTTCCTGAATGTCTTTTTTTTTTTTTTTTTTTTGTCTAAATGCTATAACTTTTCAGTGCTTCCTTCTTTTGCTTCAGGTTTTTGTTTGCATTTTTAATCAGGAGGGATCCACTGAGAGTGGTGGCATTCCTGTCCTTGAATTGATGTCCATGGAATCCTTCCACTGTGGAAAAGCATTTACTCACCTAGCTCTCCATAATATTAATCTGGCTAATAAAAAGCTGTATTTGCACTCAGCCCTTACTTGTTCAAGGCTATATAGCTGTTACCCCTCTACCTCAAATGTGTTTTATTTTGGGGTTGTGGATCTTTCACCACATCCTGGAGGTTGACTGCTGCTTTCACTTCAGAAAAAATGCCTTGTCTTTAATACAAGTCCTGTTCTGACATGGAGCAGTGTCTGCAATGTTTCCAGTACACCAACGCAGGTTAGATTTGCTCTCACAAAAGACCATTACCAAGACAGCTTAGAATTATCTGCTCTACAACATCAGATTTTGAAATATTTGTCCATTCAGGTCAAAAGCAATGCAACCAAATCAGGGCAAAACTGTGTAGGAGGCTGTTTGGTTTATTCATCCTCATTTATCTCAGTGCTGCACTCTGCTCAGTGCAGTTTCTAAACTTGCCTGAGTGAGGATTCCCTTCCATCAGATGAGGCACTGAGGCTGAGGGTGTTAAATAACTTCTACTGAACCATAGCAGGGACCTGCATCTGCCACAAATCAAACCTAAGTCTTCTAAATCCCATATCAGCAAAGCTAGCATAAATCATACCTTTCAGAAAAAGAGGAGTTTCTCGGTATTCAGGGTTCCTCAGAATTTGAAGGGGACTGGTTTTGGGAGATGTTTGTCTGCTTCTATTTTAAAAATTCATGTCTTCCCAACACATTTTATCATAGCCTGTCATAGAAACAATATGACTGACTGGGAAAGTAACATTAATCTAGGATGAAGTATCAAAACAGGCTTTTCTCTCAAACTAGGAACCTCTTAGTGATAAGCAAACTCACAAGAACAAGGCTAAGAGAAAGCAGGTCAGATTATTTTTTCTTGTGCTCCAGCTTGGATTAGAACTTTGGTAATAATGCCATGTCATCTTTCTCAGCAGTTTTGTTTGTCTGGCAAACTCCCCACACAAATGCCTTTTCCTTCACCAGTATTTTGAATGTAAATTTTTCATTTGACCTGAAGGGGTTTTTGGAACATTTTTGTACTTGTCTTCCCAAAGAGCTTTGTCACTGGTGCAAGTTTTCATTCCTGCTCTGGGGTTTTGGAGGGAGGGTTAACATATTTTCAAGCCTGCCTGGAGCATTATCATGTCAGCAGCCCACATGCAGTGGAACAGTGTGGCCATGGTCATGATGGACCTGCCTCACACCTGGGTTTGCTCCCAGCAGGGAAATTGTGCCTGTGGGGTCACCTTTGCCTCTGCAGTGAAGGTTTAGCCTCAGCTGATCCAACACTGGGGAGAAGAGAGCTCAGTAGCTCAGACACCATTCAGTAAATACTGGGGTGAGCTCCCCAGTGTCCTGCCCAGGGGAGATCAGGGGACCCAGAGTGGATTTAAAGATGCAGCTTCACAGAATTGTTGGAAGTAAAGTCACTATTTTCCTGGGTTTATAACTTAGTAGCAATCATGGATGCTGAAAACTGTCTCTAATTGAGTTTAAAGTGCTTGCTTTGACTCGTAAACCCCCTCAGGCTCAGTAAATTAAAACTAACATTTTTTTTCCTACTGTCATCCCTTACCTGAGAACAGATGCTCTGAGTACAGCCACTTTGTGACTAAAAGTCCATTAATATTTTATATCTAAATGAATAATAAAAATAAGAATAATATTTGAGGACATGAGAGATTAGTCAAAAGCAATTTAAAATACATATGCGCATTTTAATGTAAATTAGTACGAGCTATTATGACTAGTCTGGATCGACTATTATGTCACTGTCTAGATAAACTGCTTTCCTGCAGGTCTCCTAAGTGCAATCAGAAGTGTGGAATGGATTAGAAAGTACATGGAAGGCAAAGTCACTACACACTTTGCCTGGTCAGTGAATCTCTGTGGGAGGTTGAGGGGAAAAGGAAGGAAATGGGACATATATTTAAGGTTCTGTTCTCAGTGGAAGCCAAACTTGGTGTTTTTGAGGGAAAGGAGAAAGGTTTTTGAATCATGCAAGTTACAGATCAAGCCTGTTAATAATTAAATTCTGAGCAATTGGTGCCTGCACATTCTATGACTCCCTTCACCTGAAATACTTCACTTTCCACGTGATAATATATTGAGCACTGAATACTTGATAATGAAATAATTGGTTTTTAATTGAACTTGTAAGACATCAATCTTTATTGAAAATTTTAGAAATAAGGTTGTTTTCAAAGTGCATTAAATCACAACGTTTTCTTCATAATATAAGCTAAAATCTGTATACTTGTTTATCCCTTTTTTTCAAAGTAGCATGACTCTTTCATGGAGATGTGGAACATCTCTGCAAACTGGAGCTTGGGTTGGTGCAGTGTAATCAATTGTCAACTCTCTCTGCAAAGGACTTTCTTTCCACACTGGGTTGTGCTGGCTAGGAAAAGTCATAGCTGAGTACTTGTAAGGGCCAAAAAGAGGGAAAAAAAAAAAAAAGAAGAGGTAAAAACTAAAAAGCCAAACCAAACCCTGTTCTAAAGGAGCTTGATTTCTGTCAAGAGGAATTAATTCCCTTTGAAAGGTACTCCCTCCATTGCTAATTAATTCACATGCACCTAATGTGTGATTTCAATTTAAAGAGCTAATCCCCTTGTGTGAGTTCAAAGAGGGTTTTTAAAAAATGGAACATTTCAAATGCCTATGAAAATGCAAAGAAAATTGAGAGGGGTTAAAACTTAAACAGATCAGTTATTTCCCCAGAAGTATTTCTAGAAAGGATTTGTGTGAATGGCTGTGTTATATGTTTATGTAATACATATTATATATATATATATATTTATATATATATATACACACACAACAAGATGTGAATGAGCTGATCTACAATAATCAAGATGTTAATGAAGATTTCTTAATATTTAGCCTTACAAAGACTTCAAATAGGTCTAAAAAAAAAAAAAGGAGTCTTAAATTGCCAATCAGAACCATACGAAAATGTGAACTTTAAAACATTAATACATAGAATTCCTGTGGTGCTCCAGTGTGCTTAGGGAATTTCCTATAGAGAGGTTTGAATGGACTTTCTGCAGAACTCTGCCCCTGGGAAGTGAAGGGCAAATGCTACAGACAGCCCTGCTCTTAGCTGAGAGAGACCTGAATGCAGCAAAACAGTTTTATCCATATACAAAGCACTTTCATTCCAAATGTTGATCTTTGAAGAATGAATATATTTTTTTTTCACTTCTTTTTTAATTTTGAAGGCTTCAAAGAACCGAATGAACTAGAAAAGTCAATTTCAAAAAACAAATAGATGTTTTTAAATGGAAGTTTTCAATTTTTGTATCAAGTGACACAAAACTTGTATTTCTTAATTTGGAAATGCATAGAAAAATCAGATGACAGTAGCCACCCAACTATTTTCAGAAAGCTGCATTTTTTTTTTTTAAGAAAATGCAATAAATCCTCCCCAACCTATTGCATACTGCAGTGCTTAAATATATTTATTTTCTGCTCTATTATTTATTACTTTTGTCCTTCCTTACACTCTCATGCCAGCTTCATTTATCTTTATTCATGATAACTGGAGATGGTGGCAAGGAATATTTGTTTGAGGACAAACACTTTTGGAAAATAACAAAACCAACTCCTGACCTTCAGTTGGGAAGAGGCACTTTGGGATTTATACTGTAAGGAAAAACCCCCAAAGAATTAACAAGAAGATTCCCCTACAAGAGCCTAGAACAAGCCTTGGGATGAAAATCCAGGTAGCTGGGAGATCTGCTAGTAATGGGTTTATTTGCCAACTTCCAAATTAAAAAGTTGAGAATTTCTGGCTGTCTCTGTTCTGTCCCCCAATCACACAAGATCTTTGTCTGTAAATCTTGAATTCTTGATGTTGTTAAACAATTTTTTATCCTTGTTTGAATGCTCCTTATGTAACTAAAAAAATCCAAACCCCAAAACCAAAAAAAATCATCCCTCAGTGTAGGCAACAACCTGATTTTTGCTGGTTAGCAGCTGCATCTGAGCTCCATGTATGCAGGGAGCCTCCAAATATCCACTTATTACATTGCTGTCCTCACAAAATGTTGAAAGAGGATACAGTAATAGGTCAGGACAGAGAGAATATCAGAAAATCCCAAATAGATTTTTCATGTAGCTTATTGGAATCAAATATATCCTGGGGCAGTGAGAAAGAAAGGAGTTTTCAGTCCAAAATAGAACTTCTAAGATTTTTTTCATCCTTTTCATAAAGCATCTGAAAGTCTGAAGAAAAGTAGGGGAAAGGAGGATGAAGTAGGAAAATACCTTGAGGGATTAATGTTCGTGTCTCAAATAACACTTTCATATTTTGCAGCTTTCAAGCTTTCTGGTTTGTTTTGTTTTTTCCATTTTCTGTCCTGGGAATAGCAGATTGTTTCCCATAGTGCAGTGTTTGGTGCACTGGGTGGGTGCTGATCTCGTTGGAGGCTGCCAAGTGTGCCCCAAGGCCAGCAGTCACTGCTGTCACCCCACTGGTGCCATCCTGCCCGTGGGGGCTGAGGCTCTGTGCTGCTCCCACTCAGCCTCCTGGCCCTCAGCATTCCCAGATCTCCCAGCACAGCTTTTGGAGCCTTGTGTGGGTGTGCAAGGCTTCACCTGAGTCCTTGCTGCAGTTCATCCTCCAGCCCAATCCTCATCTCTGCTTGCCCTCGAGCAGCCTGACTTCACCTTATTACTCTGAAGGAATTTCCCTGAACTACAGAGAGCAAATGTCTGTTGGGGCCTTGTTAATATTCTTTGGGTTTCTGTGTAGCAGCAAAGGCTCAGCTGCAGAGCTGTGGTTTCAAACAGCCGACGAGGTGCTCTGTTTTCTTTGTGATCCTGCACTGAGATGTCACACGGATTTCTTGTGTCCTTATCCTCTCTCTTTTCCAATAGAGATGCATATTTTTTCATGGATATTTTGGAGTTTATTTTTGTGCTCCTTATCACATCTAATGTTCAACTTCAGTAATTTATAATCATAATGGTAGCCAAAAATCACAGTCTGTACCCCAAGTTTTCACATGACATTTTCTATTTTCTACATACAAACCTTAACTAACACGTGCAAATCAAGATTCTAGACACAGGTGCTTATTATCACAAAGAAAATTGATGCATGTTTCATTCTACAAGTGACTAAATACAGGGCAGAGATTGAAGATGCATAATTTTGCACAATTAAGTTCAAAAAATATCACGTGTTTTATTTTTAACCACTTCTGATTATTTTTTTTAACTAATTGCTCCTGCTCTGATTCATATCCCTGCAGAGCTGTGTGTGTTTGTAGCTCATCTCACAAAGTGAGCAGTCAGCAGTCAGCAATTAGTCAAAGTCTGAGAAGCTTGCTCAGGATTTCTGCTACAGCCATCACTCGGGGCTGCACACAAGCCTGTGACTAAATGTCTTTCTTAGAAATACTTCTTAGAAGCATGAGGCTGAAAACATTCTCCTGGTTCATAATAATTGGTTGTCTATTGGTGGAAAGGCAAGGACAGTTTAGAAATAGCATAAATATCAAGCTGGTCTTGGCGTAATAGGGATGCACTGACTGTGACCAATAAGGATAGGACAGCTCACCCTATAAATCTTTATAATACCTTCCTCACTTTGACAATTATCACTCAATAGGACGTTTTTGCTTCAGAAAAGGCCACAGGCAAAGATGTTAAAAGATGATTAAAGTGGAAAAACCAAGCATGTGGAAATGAAGAAATACCCTTCTAGTTAGCTCACTGAATACATTATAAGAAAATCTTTAATCACACAACCACATGTTGTGTTTTCTGTGTTTTCCTAATGCTGACAATTCATTCAGCTTTTCAGGTGAGGGTGTGTAAATACATCTGCTAATTCAATAGCAGAGAATCTGGGGGTGCAGGAAAGAAACTTTTAACCCATTCAGTGCTGTGTAGCAGTAAGTCTGAGTTTGGCCCATCTGACTGCTGGGAGGAAAACCAATTCTCTTTTCCTCTTGTTCCTGAAAGGTCTCATTACACTTTTCACCCTCTTGTGTCATACGTAATGCTTGAGAACTGCAGCAGACTGTTGAAGGCTAGGAGGGGAGATGGGGTGGGAGAGGTCTGAGGTGCCTGTTTGGGGCTGAGGTCTGTGCAGTGACTTCCACATTTCCAGCCACCCCTTCAAGGCTGCCACAGTCTGGAGATTGAAAGTGCTGATGGCTGGGGAAATTGAGCTGAGTAATACAAATAGTGTTGGTATGTTTGACATAAGCCAGAGTTCCTCCAAAAACATGATAATATCTCTTTATTAGAGATTTGTATTTATTATCAGATTTGTATATCAGCCTGAATAGATAAAATTTAAAAAAAATAGGGATTGAAAGCAAAGTTGAACAGGAAGGAATTAAAGACGTGGGAACTGTCCAGCACGTAGTAAGTTTTTAAGTTTCCCTTTTCTCTCTTAAGGACTGCTTTTTTTCTCCTGTCAAAAGGCAGTGCCATATTTTAGGTATAAAAATTGTGTAAAATAATCTCAATAATTTTTTGGGTTTGTAGAGAAGCCACACTCCCTTCCTCACTCCATTCAGGCAGTCACCTTTGGGATGAAAGGTGACCTTAAACATACAAAGGTCTGTAGGAGCTGGAAAGGATGTGCCCCAGGACACCAAGTCACACTCTCACCTCCTCATAAAGCACATGGGATCTCAAATGCTCCTGTCTAAGATGTGGAACGATAAGTGGGGGATTAGTGCCTACAAATGTATCAATAATTTGATTTGAGTTTACACTGTTTTATAAGAATCAGAAAATCTTTTTGTGACTGCTTCCTATCTAAAGCAATATTACTGAGAATAAATAATCCTTGCTTGTATATGATAGATTTAAAAACCTTTGTTTATGATAAATGTTTATGATAAATGGTATTATTTTTCTTTTCTCATATCTGACAATATAATACAGTAATGTCAAGTGTGACTCAGGCATTGCAATGATTCAGCAAGCTTAGAAAGTCAAAAAGTAGACATAGATGACTTGAAAATTGGAGATACTGAGCAGTCAGAGATACATAATTCAACTGCATAAAACATAAATCAATTTCAATGAAACTGTTATGCATTGTGTACATTTACAAAAAATTGCATACAGGTTGACAAAAAATAATATTACCAGGGTCTTGTATTGCAATTATTAAAATTGGTGATATATCTGCTATGACTTAAATGCACGTAGGACTAGACTCTGACTTTCAAATATTGAATAATATAAACAGGTACACCTGATATATCTCAAGAATCGAGACACCTACAAGCAAAAGCTTATGAAAATCCACAGGATAAAAATGTTGATTTTTGCACAGAAATCCTTTCTGATTGACACTGGCTGGCATCAGGAATGGCTGCTTTTCAGAAAGTCAGCTGATGGTCAGTCCAACTATACTTCTTTCTTAACCTCCTTCAGAACAAATCCTAGCCAAAGACTTCTGTATTTCAGCTTTGGAAGATGCAGTCGGATTTGCAGAGTAGATGCTCCCAAACCCAGGGGACCACTTAGAGAGTAATAAAATAACAAGGCATGGCCTTATTAAAGGGGGCCAGCCAAGGAGAGAAATAAAAGGGTCCCTGAGGCGGAAGGAGGGATTGACAGGAGGAGGAGGAAGCAATAAAAAAGAACTAAATGGAGAGAGACAGATTGAAATTAGATGGCAATTACTGAAAACATTTCATCCATGTCCTTCAAATGATGTTCTCTGTGATCCAAGAGCCCGGAAAGATCTAAATACCCATTTGTCGCCATTGGGCAAATTTAAATGCTGAGCATTTACACTTCTGACTCCTCCAAATAGTTTGGAACAGTGCAGGTGAGATCTTCAGCAAGTGTAACTCAATTTTGCTCTTTTGGCATAGGATGGATGAAGTCACCAAAGCTGAAACAGTTTACATTAACTGAAATTCTGGCCCTATAATTCTACATAAGTCACAGCCAAATCCCTTGTTCATTGGGAAGGCTAGCTTCCTATTTTCTACAAAATTATTTATGAATCTATACTTTCCAAAGTTATGTGTGTATTTCTTATATATGTAAAAATGTTGAAAGATTAAAAAACTCCCCGATGATAACATTTTTTTTTTTACTTTCCAATACCTTCTTTATCTGATCTTTATTGAGCTTTATAAGACACTGTGTAATTGTGAGTGATGGCAAAGCCTTACATGGTATGTAATTGCCTAAAAACCTCTGCTGGGTGTTGCACAACCTCATAGCCTGATGCTTTCATGAGTTTTGGGTTTCACCTCTAAGGTGCAGGGATGAAAATGTGCCTACAATGAGAAGACCCTCTGCCATTTCAGTTTCCAGCTT
This sequence comes from Lichenostomus cassidix, assembly GCF_008360975.1. NCBI lineage: Eukaryota > Metazoa > Chordata > Aves > Passeriformes > Meliphagidae > Lichenostomus > Lichenostomus cassidix. The sequence goes on along the minus strand of NC_139495.1, from coordinate 9,207,080 downwards.
GAGATTTTTAGACCTCTGTATCTGACCTTTCCAAGTTCTGGTTCTGTCACAAACTGAAATCTGCATAGGCTAATCTGAGCTATCAGTTCGAAATTGTTGGCATCTTTTTTTATGGTGAGAGCATTTAGTGCCTTTTGCTCTTGTCTGGACTAAAATACCATAAAAATACACCATTTGTTTTATTGTTTCCTTTCAGACTGCCAATTCTATTCTTAGCTGTAGCCTAAAGTATTATGACAGACAAAATAAGTGTTCCATAGATGTTGGCTACCCTCTAAAAGACATTCTCATCTGGGCAAGAAATTCATTTGAAGTATCTGGATTCATTTTTTCAGGGGCATTTTCCCTATTTCAGTGCTAGAAAAAGGTATTATTCTTATGTTGCTGTTTTCCTCCTTTTAGAGCTGATGTTTCGTACTTTTTATTTATCAAGAGATTCCACCTGGAAAAACTTTAAAATGTTCCAGCATATATCACATCATTTTTATGCTGTATCCTTGTCTCACCTGTCAGCGCTGATGTTCTTAATACATCAACCCCCAACCTCCCCTGTTCCAGAGATATCAGCCTGATAACTCATCTGTTATGTTTTCAAACACAGATCTTCATGCTTAACATGAACTTCCTATCAACATCACAGAGATAATTGTTGTCTGCCTCATATCCCTTCCTAAAGCCATTTTCCTGTATGATGACAGAAAATTTTGACTGATTATGCAGCTGGTATGCTTTGACCTCTACTTTTCTTTTCACCAAATATTGTCTCACTGTGATATTTGACTCTCCATTTGTTTCCTGAATCCATCTGTTGCCTCTTCCTGATGCCTAGATGATATTCCCTGTGACAGCTCCTGCCCATGATTATGTAGGTGCTACAGGAATACAATGTAGACATCAACAGTAACAGCATTCTTATCTCTCTTTTTTGATAGACACAATATCATCCAAAAATGTGCCTTGTTTAGTTACTCTGTCTTCAGGGAGAAAGGATTAGAAGCTGTAAAACCAGCAGACCAAAGCAGCCCAAACACAAAACTTCAGTGCTTTGATCAAGCAGACAGAAACACCAGGTTGGGAAAGTTTGCCAGTTCAGTAGAACATATTTGCCAGCTACTCGTGTATTCACAGCTACCAATGAGTTATAGACAGAAACTGCTGATGTAAATCGTGTTCTGTTTTAAAGGTTTCCTGAAGGAAGGTTGTTCTGCCTCTTCCCCTGGAGTTACTATGACTGAAGGAGTGAGAAGAGTGAGGACTGTCAGGTGCTCTCAGCAAGGGATGTAGAGCTCACTGCAAGATGATTTACTGGGGCTTGGGCTTTCACCAGGTCCCTGTCAGGCAGGGTGATGTCCCTCATGTACTGAGAGCTGACAGTATGAGCAGGATGAGCAGATGGAACATGTTGGTGTACACACCAATCCCAGCAGCTGTCCCTGCATCCCCTCCTGTTATCCCTGTGTCTGTACCACAGCTGGGGGCAGTTGCCATCTTGGATGCCACCAGTGCTCCTTCACCAATCCATTTGGTGAGCCCTAAAGGATAAGGGGCCTCTGACGCTACTGGTGTTTATTTGCAAAAGAGAGAAAAGATGTCTTTAATGAAATGGAAAACATAATGCACCTCCAAGTACATCTCCTGCCTAAAGAGGGAGTTAACAAAAGTGAAATCAGCTCAGGCTTTCAGATTTATCAGAGCATGACCATAGTTATAGTTCAGAGCTGAAAGTGTTTGTGTCAGATGCAGATGCTGCCCTGATGTAAGCAAATGCAGAAAAGGGAACCACATGGGGCACTGTGAAGCCACAGCTCTGTCCCTTGGGCAGAAGCACATCCCACACTGGCTGCTGAGAACGCAAATTATTATCCTTAATCTGAGATCTGAGAGCTGCGGTCATCTCCAAAGGGAAGAGGTGTGTCCAGCCTGTGTATCCCCATGGGGCTGCCTGCTAGTCTGTAGCCATGAGGTAATTTCAGAGTCTCTGTGAGGACACAGCCAAAGCTTTTGTTAACAAGATGCCCTAATTTTCTTCTTTTGCTATGCAAAATCTGCTGTATTTTCTAATTGACAAAAGCACTTAATGAAGTTCAGTACTTTGTGCTAAACACTAATTTCTTTTTTGCATATGCAGCCACTTCAAAGGTGTTTTCTGAACTTCAAAGACTACCTTTTGAAGTCTCTTAAATTGTGAGCTGGCTAAAAGGAT